>NC_070614.1:38560277-39178333 GCF_027172205.1 Podarcis raffonei | reverse complement strand
GCAAATAGGTTTTCCGTTTTCATCTAAAGAAGTTCTGTATGCTGCCTCGTGTGTTTCTTAACATAACACCCCTTTTAATTGTCGGTTTAGCTATACTGCAAATTGGGGAGTGGGAGGCCCGTTTATCCGTGAACAAAGAAACCAGAAATGGCATAGAAAAAACGCGGGATTTCTAGTAGCTATCCAATTGCAAAGCAACGCGGGGATTTTAGATTGGTTCCACTCAAACGCGTCACAAATCACGTGATTTCATCTCCTTTTGCCCCGCCTTCCGTGCTGACTACGCAGGTGCGAAGCGTCGCTTTGTATGCTGGACGGAGCATATAAGAAAGTAATTGAGCGGGCCCCTTAACTCTGAAAAAAAATGTTGGGAGGAAATGATGTACCGGTAGCTTGTTGGTGCCTTAGGACAGTTGAGCGGTTGCTAACAATACCTTTTCATGAGTACCAGTTATTGAAATCAGAAAGACAAAGCTGTTGAGTTCATCAGAACTCTATCAAGAACCAGCTGTCAGTGGCGTAGCGTGGGGGGTGCCAGGGGTGCCGGCCGCACCGGGCGCAACATCTGGGGGGGCGCGAGTCCAGAGGGAAGGGACAAGTTCCTTCCTCCGCCGGGCTCCCCGCCGCCACCGCCAGCCTTGCACCCTAGCGCGCGCGCGCCCCCGACGCCGCTGCAGCTGCGCTCCACTCACTGCTCGCAGGAGGAGCAGCCGTTGCAGCAGCGCCGACGCCGCCACCGACGCCTGGCCAGGCATGGGCAGCCTCCGCACCCCGCCGCCGCCGCCGCCATCCCCTCGGCCCAGCCACAGCTGCTTCTGCTGACTGGAAGGGAGGAGAGCTCCGAGGGGCCTCAACGCGCCCTGCCCTCCCCAAAACCCTCCAAGAGGAAGCCGGTGGGCAGGCGAGGGTCTCCCAGCGGAAGGGGGCGCCACTGGCTCCGGCTCTCAGCGCAAGTCTCAGCCGCGGGGGGGGGGGAGGGGGCGAGGACGGAGCGCGGCTGGAAGCCCCCGGACCCGGCCGGGAGGAGGAGAGGCGCTCGCCAAACCCGGATCTGGAGCGCCTCGGAGCGCGGGCTCCACCTACAGCCCAAGGAGAGGAGGGGGCGGGGAGGCGCCTGAGGGGAGGGGGCTTCGGCTGCCTCGGCCCGTGGGGGCTCTGCAAGTAATAAATTTAATAAATTCCTGCTGAGCCTTTGGGGGGGTCCTTGGCTCCTTCGCTCGCCCCCAGCCCCAGTGGCGTAGTGTGGGGGGGTGCAGGGGGGCCGGCCGCACCAGCCACAACATCTGGGGGGCACGCTCGCACTCGAGTGCTAAAATCCACGGGTTAGGGGGCGCAAATTACTTGCCTTGCCCCGGGTGCTGACAACCCATGCTACGCCACTGCCAGCTGTTAACACAGTTTTGTCATGCACACACATAGAACCTATTAAAGTTAGAGAGCAAAAGTAAAGAGAAATACAAGTAAAGTGTATATTGATTTTAGCTGGTTACACTAGGTATATAAATATATTCCATTTTGTGTAGTGCTAATTAGTGGTTTGGCTTGAGCAGCAATAAAAATAGTATCAGAGCCTTGCCTGTTTACTTTCACTGCAGATTCTTAGAGATAGGAGAAACAAAATGGACAAAGTACATATTAGGACACTTTTGGTGATGCTAAAAATTGTCATGATTCCAAAACACATCTTGTTATGTACAGAGTTGAATAGGATCCAAAATGCAGCAGTCTGATTGGTCCTAGTACAATAGGATTCAGAATGCAGCAGTCTGATTGGTCCACAGGAGCCACCCAATCCAGCTCCAGGAGGAAGTGAATCCGCAGCCTGATTGGCCTACAGGAGAATCCTAGAATTAGCCAATCATGTGGGGCCCATTGTGTAAATAATGTATATAAAACAGACATTATAGGGGCACTTCCATTCCTCCTCACCACTCTGAGCTGAATAAAGAGCATGAAATCCACTCTTGATTCTGAGTATATTTCACTGGCAACAATGATGGGATCCTGCCAAGCTGATTGCCACACACAGCACTGCAGCACCACCACCTGCTGCACCACTGCCTCGCACTGTGTATCCAGGCTGTCGCACCATTGCCTTGCACCATGTATCCAGGCTTCAGCTCCAGGCCCCAAGGAACTCAGAATGGCAACCGACAGCAGCTTCTTGCCATTCAACCCAGCATCCGGAGACTGGGAAGCGTACGCCTCCCGTTTCACCTTCCTCCTAGAAGCCAAAGGGGTCACCAATGAAGAAGACGCCAAGAAAAGGGCGATATTCTTCAGCATCTGTGGAGAGGAGATGTTCAAAATTGCCCGGGCTCTCCTTGCGCCTGAAGACGTTGCTACTGTTCCTTACAAAACAATAATGGAACGGCTGAAGGGGCACTTCTCACCGCAGCCCTCTGTGGTGGCTCATCGAAATGCCTTCTACGCAAAGCGGCAAGCCCCTGGGGAAACCATAACTGGGTTTGTGACCTCCCTCCGCCAAGCTGCCCGGTTCTGCAACTTCTCGTATTTAAATTTTTTATTGATTTACAAATAAAAGATAGACAAAAAATAAGAAGAAAATAAAAAGAAAAGAAGAGAAAAAAAAATAGTACACGTTACATGTTTCACATCAGATATTTCACATTTCCATCTCTTATAAGACTTCCTTCAGCTTGTCCGTAAATCATTCGTGGTAATAATTAAGATTACGCATTTCCTAGCTTATATTGACAATATATATATCTCTCTCTTCTATTCCCTTTAGTCAATAACTCTTCGTCTTTCACAATGCTTCTTTAAATCCCCTTAACGTTGTTTGTCCCTCACTTATATATTCCAGGTAATCTACATATTTTCCCCAATCCTTAATGAACTTTTGGTCTCTTAAATATCTAATCTTTCCTGTCAATTTATCCAACTCCGCGTAGTCTAATAATTTTGCTCTCCACTCATCCACCGTTGGTATTTCCTGCTGTTTCCACTTCTGGGCTAGCGTTACCCTTGCTGCTGTAACCGCGTAGTACACAAATTTACAATCCTTCTTTTGTATCTCGTTCCCTAGTATCCCCAATAGGAAGATTTCTGGTTTCTTTAAAAACGTATATTTTAGGATCTTCTTGAGTTCGATATATATTTTTTCCCAGAATTCTTTCACTTTTCTACACTCCCACCACATGTGGTAGAAGGAGCCTTCCTTGTCTTTGCATTTCCAGCACTTATTACAAACCTTGTACATTTTCGATAATTTTATAGGTGTTATATACCACCTATAAAACATCTTCATGACATTTTCTTTTATTGTCGTACATGCTGTAAAGTTTAATCCATCTTTCCACAGTTTTTCCCAATCTTCAAATTGTATACTATGGCCCACATCTCTAGCCCAGTGAATCATAACGGACTTGACTTCCTCATCTACTAAATTCCAATCTAACAACATCTTATACATTTTAGATAAAGTTTTCACATCATTGTCTATAATTTCCGTCTGAAATTTAGAGTCTTTATCCACATATCCTCTTTCTTTGTTGTCTTCTTTAAACATTGCATTTATTTGGAAATACTGTAGCCAATCAAATACTAGTTCTTTAACCTGCCCATAAGGTTTCAATCTCCATTTCCCACCTTCTTTAATTAATAATTGGCTGTATGTTACCCAGTTACTTCTCATATTAATCTTTTTCACACTTAACACTTCAAGAGGTGATAACCAGTGTGGAACTTTAGGCTCCAACAGGTTTTTGTACCTTTCCCATATTTCAATTAGTGGGCCTCGAAAGATGTGGTTTTCGAATCCCTTATGTACTTTCCTTTTTCCGTGCCACAAGTAGGTGTGCCAACCGAACCTGTTGTCGAAACCCTCCAGATCTAGCAATTCATTGTTCACTAACTTGACCCAGTCTTTCAGCCAGCAAAGACATGATGCCTCATAGTATAATTTCAAATCTGGCAGAGCAAAACCTCCTCTTTCTCTTATATCTGTTAACAATTTAAATTGAATTCTCGGTTTTTTGCCCTGCCAAATATATCTTGAGAGCACCCTTTGCCACTCCTTAAAGACTCCATTCCCCTTAATTATTGGAATGGTCTGGAATAGAAACAACAACCTTGGTAGCACATTCATCTTAATTGTGTTAATCCTTCCCCAAAATGACAGTTTTAGTCTTCCCCACACTTCTAGGTCCTTTCTGATTTCTTTCCACACTGTTTCATAATTGTTCTTATATAAGTCTATATTTTTAGGGGTTACCCAAATTCCAAGATATTTAACTTTTTTAACCACTTCTATCTGTGACTGTTGTTGAATTGTTTCTATTACCCTCTGATCCATATTTTTGGCTATCATTTTCGTTTTCTTCTTATTTAGTTTGAAGCCTGCCACATCTCCGAACAGATCTATTTCCTTTAAGATTTCTTCAATTGTAGTTATGGGATCTTCAGTCATTATTACCAAGTCGTCTGCGAATGCTTTAATTTTGTACTCATTATGACCGATTGTTACTCCTTTTATTTTTTTGTTTTGCCTAATTGAATTCAGAAGGACTTCTAGCACCGTTATAAATAGAAGTGGGGAAAGTGGGCAACCCTGTCTCGTTCCTTTCTGTATCTTTATTTCTTCCGTTACTACATTATTTATGATCAATTTAGCTTTCTGCTCCCTATAAATTGCTTTTATCCCATTAAAAAAATCTTTGCCCACTTCCATATATTCCAAATTTTTCAGCATAAAGTCCCATGCCACATTATCGAATGCTTTCTCTGCGTCCACAAACATCATTATAGCTTGTTTGTCATACCTGGCAGACAGATATTCTAACATATTAATTATGTTCCTTATATTGTCTCTCATCTGCCTGCCAGGAAGAAAACCCGCTTGGTCTTTGTGGATAGTTTCTGACAACAAAATCTTCATCCTCCTCGCCAGAACTCCTGCAAAGATTTTGTAATCTATATTCAGCAGTGAAATCGGTCTATAATTTTTGACTTGGGTTGGATCTGCATCTTGTTTTGGAATAAATGTAACATATGCCTCTTTCCATGTTTCCGGAATTTCTTCTTCTCTTAGGATGTTATTCATAACCTCCTTCAGTGGGTTCACCAAGATGGATTTCATCTCTTTGTAATAACCCGCAGTGAATCCATCAGGTCCTGGGGCTTTTCCTCTCTTCAATTCTTTGATTACTTCTACTATCTCTTCTGTTTCAATAGGAGCGTTCAATTGTTGTTTTTTATCTGTTGGGATTTTCTGCACCCTTTTATCCTTCAGAAATCTCTCTATTCTCCTCAAATTGTTTCTCTCCTTGTTTTTGTAAAGGCTTCTATAGTAGTCCAAGAATTCTTTCCTGATTCCTTTTGGATCGCTTATTTCTTCTCCCTCTACTGTAATTTTATTTATTGTGCTCTGTTCTTTCCTTTTTTTAATTTGCCACGCAAGCCACTTGCCTGGTTTATTTGAGAATTCAAAGTTCCTTTGTCTTAATCTCTTAATATTCCATTCCACCTCTCTATTTATTATTGTGGCAAACTGGGCTTGTAAGATTTTGATCTTTTCTTTTATTTTCCGACAGTTAGGTTTCTTAATTAGTTTTTGTTCATTGTCCATTATCTGCTTTAAAATTTCCTCTTTTCCTCTCTCTCTATTCCTGTTTTTAATTGCATTCTGCTGGATGAAGTAACCTCTTATTACAGCCTTGCTCGCGTCCCAAACCACTTTACTCTTTGTTCCTTTATCACAATTATCAGCAAAATAATCTGTTAGCTTCTTCTGTGCATTTTCTACAATTTTTTGATCGTCTAAAAGATATTCATTTAATCTCCATCTAAAAGTTCTTTTCTCAAAACTCTCCAACTCAAATTCAATCGGATTATGGTCTGAAATTACTTTGGGTCTAATTTCTATTTGTTTGGTTCTTGGTGTCAATTCACTTGAAATCCAGACCTGATCTAACCGTGACATCGACTGATTTGGTTCCGAATAGAAAGTGAATTGTTTATCCAACGGGTGTCTAAACCGCCAGATATCTATCAGGTTACAATTTTTTACCATTGAAAAAAAAGATTTTGGTAATTTCCCTTCTTTGCTTGCTCCTTCTCTCCGTCTATCCATTTCTAAGGAAGCCACCCCGTTCATATCTCCCATTAAAATAATTTTCTGATCCATGTACTCGAGTAATTTCTCTTCTAGGTTTTCGAAGAATTCAGTTTTGTTACCATTTGGTGCATAGACCCCCACTACGACCAGATTTTCTCCTTGCCAATTGATTCGAATCGCAATCATCCTTCCCTCATCATCCTTAAAGATTTGTTTGGCTTCAATCTTATTTTTAACATACAATACCACCCCTCTTTTCTTTTCTTTATCTGAAGATTCAAATTCATTCCCTAATCTTTTGTTAATTAGAATTTTTTTGTGTCTTCTAGCCACGTGCGTTTCTTGCAAACAAATAATATCCAAATTTTTCTTTTTCAAAAATTGTTCAATTTTATTCCTCTTTTTTTTATTGTTCATCCCATTAATATTCCAGTTCCAAATTTTTAACCCCATGGTGCCCACCATTTGCGTGAGTTTCCTTTTCTTTATAAATTCGCCGAGTCTCCTTCTTCCTCCTCTTCTTCCTCCTCCGTCTGTCTTCCACTCCTTTCTTCTTCTTCCTCCGTTTTTGGTTCTCCTGGTGATCCTCCCTCCGCTCCCTTAGCTCCATTCACCTCTGATCTTAATTCCTTATATTTCCTCAAAAATTTCCCTGTTTCTTCTAAATTTGACAACCTGTGTCTCTTACTTCTATACACAAATGATATTCCTTCCGGGAACTCCCATCTAAATTCAATTTTGTTTTTCTTCAGTGTCTGTACCAGTGATTTATAAGAATCTCTTCGTTTAAGTAATCTAATTGGGATATCTTTAAAAATAATTATGTAGTTCCCATCTATGTTCAGCCTCTTTTCCCTGTTTTTTCCTAATATTCTGTTTCTCATTTCTTTATCCTTAAATGTAATCAGACAATCTCCTGTAAATTTCTTTGCTTTTGTTGTATTCACACGCATTCTAAATGCATTCTGCACATTTTTGGCCATTTCTTCTATTGGTATATCCATCCATTCCGCCAATTCTGCTATCAGCCTCTCTTTAATGTTTTCACCTTGTATCTCTGGCACAGCTCTGAGCCTCAAGTTCACTTCCCTCTGTCGGAGTTCATTCATTGCAATAACATCTTTCATCTCTTCCTGTGCTTTATTTAAGTCCATCATTTCTGCTTTGATCTTTTCTTCCTCCCGTTTAATATCTTTTAATTCCATTCTTGTCTTTTTTAACCCTTCCTCTGCATGTTGAGTTCTCCTAAATACTTCTTTTATTTGACCTTTCAACTCACTAACTGTTTCGTCCATTTTTTTTATCCATTTTTTCAATTTTATTATCTACCTGCTCTAGTTTGGACTCTAAGTTTTTCTCACTCTGTTTAATTTCCGCAAACATCCTTAAGATATCTGCCTTAAAATCCGTCTCTTGTTTAGATCCTTTCCTCTCACCAGGAGTCCCTCCATTTGGTCCTTTCTTCACTGTATGAGACATCTTATACTCTTATAGTTCCCCTTTCCCCGTGCAGTACCCTCCTCCTCTTCCCCCCCGCCAGAATTATTCGCTTTAACCCTCTTAAATTATACAGTTTCCGTTTTACAAATTCTCCAATTCTAGTTCTTTTGCATTACCCTTCTTATCTATATGTAATCATCAATAATAATATTTCTCCCCTTATATATATTTCAAACAGTCAATACAAAGTTCTTATTGTAGTGTCTTCTTGCCTCCACACAAATTGCGCCACTGCAGGGGGTTCTTCTTGCCTCCACTCAGGCTAATCCACACAAATGGGTGGGGGGGACACAAAAATAGCGAAGATAAAAGGTAACAAAAAAAAGAAGGCGATGAGAAGGAAAGAAGGCTAGTTCTTTTGCATTACCCTTCTTATCTATATGTAATCATCAATAATAATGTTTCTCCCCTTATATATATTTCAAACAGTCAATGCAAAGTTCTTATTGTAAAGTCTTCTTGCCTCCACACAAATTGCGCCACTGCAGGGGGTTCTTCTTGCCTCCACTCAGGCTAATCCACACAAATGGGTGGGGGGGACACAAAAATAGCGAAGATAAAAGGTAACAAAAAAAAAAAAAAGAAGGCAATGAGAAGGAAAGAAGGCTAAAAGCCAAGTTGTGCAATCTCAGTCCCACCACTAGATGTCACCAAGTCCCTTTAATATAGCATTGTTTCCAATAAAGTAGCCGTATCTTATTTCTCTGGCAACTTAGTTTCTCATACAAATCAAAAATTCCAAAAAGAAGAAGAAAGGAGGTAATATCTACAGGAAATCCAACGTACAGCTAATTTCCACAGCCAGTATTAATGTAGTTAACCTTTTTTAAACTTTCCTCAACGCGCCTCTATCCTCAGTTCTTAATGGCGTCGGAGCCTTCTCTTCCGGTTTCACTGTCCTTTACACTTTAAAGACAAGGTGGAGAAGTACTCCTTTCTCACATTCAAACCCTCCTTTTCCTCAAGGACTCACAGTTCCAGCCATTCGCCCCTGGTCCCCCTTCTCTTCCACAATCCTCTTGCTATAAAGTATCTACATAAATCGTTGCTTTTAAGGGAAGTTCAGAAAGGGGAAACAAAGTATCGCTATGGCAACTCACTTTCACTTTCCCCAGCACTGGAATCTCGCTGCGTCAGAGTTGATTTCGGATTCGGCTGAACCCCGGTTACTTCTCTTATTGCTCCACGACTTCCTTGTTGTTATAACCATAAAATTCCAAATTCTTTGAGGTCGGAGTCCTTTAATTTGGGAGCGCAGCGCTTTCTCGGCAAGCTCGGGGCTTCGCTACTTGAAGGTGGATAATGGCTTCCCTCGACCTGCTAATCTGCTCCGCCGTTCTCTTCACTTCTTCTGAAGCTACCTGACGGCCGGGTTGATCGCTTCTGGTCGTGCCGGGAACCGGACCTTCTGGACACCCTCCAGAAGTGCGGTTCTGCAACTTCTCAGAGTTGGAGAACATGCTTCGTGACCGCCTCGTCGGTGGCCTGAAAGATGAGAAGCTGCAACGACGCCTATACGCTAAGAAGGACCTAACGTTCCAGGTCGCTCTGGAGGAGGCCCTGGCAACTGAAGCTGCAGAGAGGTCAATGCAAGAGGCACGGCTGAGCCTGCCGCCCCAACCGAGGGTCCACCACAAAGACCTCACCGACGACTCAGGATCCAGCAGGGAGGAGGTGCACAGAGTACAGCAGCGCAATCAAGCAGCACACAGACCACAGCTGCTTTGACAAGAATACACTGATTCACCACCCTGGGAAGGGGATGGGCCATGCGGACGCCCTAAGCAGGCTACCACTACCCAAAACAGGGCCCGACCCAGCCCCTGCACAAGAGGTTATGAGCCTGGAGTTGCTTCCCAACCGCCCCATTCAGGCACAAGAAGTTGTGCACCATTCCAAGAAAGATAAGGCCATCTCCTGGGTCCTGGACTGGGTGTGGAGGGGATGGCCCAGCAGCAGCCCCGGACCAGAATTTGCAGGCTACACAACCCATAAACATGAACTGTCAGCCCACAAGGGGTGCCTGTTATGGGAAGCAGGGTCATTATTCCCCATCCCCTCCACAAAAGGGTCCTCACATCCCTCCCTACATGAGACACACCCAGGGGTAGTGAGAATGAAGGCCTTCTCCAGGAGTTATGTGTGGTGGCCAGGGATTGACAGAGTGATAGAGGCCTGGGTCAAACACTGCCAGGCCTGCCAAGATTCCCGCCCATATCCCCCAAGGGCCCCAATCCAGTCCTGGGAGTCCGCCCGAGCACCATGGTCACACCTGCATGTGGACTTCGCTGCATGTGGACCTTCAGGGGAAAACATTCTTCATAGTGGTGGACTCCTACACCAAATGGCTGGAAGTCGCACTGCTACCGTCCACTTCGACCCAGCCATCTGGGTACTACGTGGGCTGTTTGCAACCCACGGGCTCCCTGACACTCTCGTCTCAGACAACGGAACAGCATTTATGTCAGGAGAATTCCAGACCTTCACAGCGCTGAACGCCATCCGCCACATCCACTCAGCGCCATTCCACCCTGCCACCAATGGCCAAGCAGAGTGCATGGTGCGGACCACGAAGGACACCCTCTGCCGCATGACGCAAGGGGATTGGGAGTACTGCCTTGCCATATTCCTTCTAGCACAGCACCCCCAGCTCAACGACTGGCCGGAGCCCCGCTGAACTACTAATGAGCTGGCGCCTCGCAACCAGACAGAGCTCAGGATGAGGTAGTGGCGGGGGAAGGCAGAAACCCCCGGACCTTCGTGGCCCAGGACCCAGTGTACGCAAAGAATTTTGGGGCAGGCCCGGCATGGGTACCTGCCACAGTCTCCAGGGTCACTGGCCCTGTCGTGCGAAGTGGTAACGGAGGGGGGGGCAATTCTGGCACCGCCACTGCGACCAGCTACAGCGACAATTCCCAGGAGAAAACCAGGAGGACAGGTTAGAGGAGTCCCAAGGGAACAGTGGGCCAGTGAGGCCCGTAGAGCAGGAGGGGCCAGCAGGGGAGGCAGAATCAGTAAATACAGAGAGGACCCGCGAGACCGAAAGGACACCGGAACTAGAGCCACAACTGAGCAAGCCAGTTGCGCCAGACCAAACGGCCCCATTGCAGCCAGCATCCTCGGAACACGAGCCAAAACCCAAACCCCTGAACAGGGAACACCCCAGGCCGCAACGCACATGTATGCAGCCGGCGTACCTTGAGGACTATGAATGCAACCTCCCAGGCAGAACTTAGAGGGGAGGGGTGTTATGTACTGAGTTGAATAGGATCCAAAAGGCAGCAGTCTGATTGGTCCACAGGAGCCACCCAATCCAGCTCCAGGTGGAAGTGAATCCGCAATCTGATTGGCCTACAGGGGAGCACCAGAATTAGCCAATCACATGGGACCCATTGTGTAAATAATGTATATAAAGCAGACATTTCGGGGGAACTTCCATTCCTCCTCACCTCTATGAGCTGAATAAAGAGCATAAAATCCACTCTTGACTCCGAGTTAATTTCACATCTAATGGATGTTGGTGGGGGCAAATGGAAGTTGATTAGATGTGTTTGTTGTTATTACATCAACAAGCTCTGCTCAGGCACCCAGAATAATGTCAGTGAGCATCAAGTGTGTAGAGGAAGCTCCTGCTGAATCCCACCAGGAAGCCCCCCCCCCCTTTCCTGAGGATAAAATGGGAGAGCAATCCATGCTGGCCACTTTCAGTTCCCGGGAGGAAAGGTGGGGTAGACAAGGGGATAAAAATAATAATCAGTGGTGACAGGGGCTGATGGAACACAACCATTTATTTGGGGGGGTGGTTGGGGGTAGGGAACAGGTTCCTCATCCCTGTCCTACACAGTTTATATGCCTGTGAAAATCTTATTGAATACATGAGGAGGGCAGTTCACAGAGTATAAAAGGGCAAGTCTGCCCCTCATGCGGAGAGCATGTCCCAGCTGTGGTTTCTAGCCCATCAGCCCCAGCTGATGAAGTGAATCAACTGCAGTGGCAAAATGTTGGCATAAACAGCTGAGCACACAGCAGAGTTGTAAATCACTTGTGCCACTGAGAAGGTGGGGGAGGAGTGTGCATTTGGTTAATGTATTAGGTAAAGGGACCCCTCACCATTAGGTCCGGTCGTGGCCGACTCTGGGGTTGTGGCGCTTATCTCGCTTTATTGGCCGAGGGAGCCGGCGTACAGCTTCCGGGTCATGTGGCCAGCATGACTAAGCCGCTTCTGGCGAACCAGAGCAGCGCACGGAAATGCTGTTTACCTTCCCGCCGGAGCGATACCTATTTATCTACTTGCACTTTGACGTGCTTTCGAACTGCTAGGTTGGCAGGAGCTGGGACTGAGCAACAGGAGCTCACCCCATTGCAGGGATTCAAACTGCCGACCACCTGATTGACAAGCCCTAGGCTCTGTGGTTTAACCCACAGCGCCACCCGCATCCCCCTGCTTAATGTATTACTCATCCTCTAAAGCAGTGGGCAGCTCATTTTGCTGTCAGTGGGCCGCACTCCTTTGTGGGCAGCCCACTGGGGGCCACATGCAAGGGATGGGTCGGGGCAGAATTAAAAAGTGGGTGGAGCAATAGGTGTGGTTGATCTTCTAGGCTACCTTCTAGCCATGCAAATGTCAGAAATCCCTACATTTACACACATGCGCACACACAAGCATCTCCCTCCATGCAAGCAAGTTGTATCCATTCCAACCAGGCAAAAGCACAAAGGCGCCCTAGTGACCAATGTGTCCTGGGGAGAGTCCCTAGGGTTGGTCGGAGACCTGAAGGCCTGCATTTGACCCCATGCCAGAGTAGGGGATTATTAACTGCACATATTAATGAATAATTTCATGGATTTTAATACATTATGTATGTATTGCCTTATCGAATCATAGAGTTGGAAGGAATGCTTTAGTCCAACCCACTGCAGTGCAGGAACATGCAGCTGTCTCTTACGGGGATAGAATCTGCAACCTTGACATTATCAGCACCACACTCTTAGCATTGAGATGGTACTGCACACACACACACACCACCTTTTTTGGCTGTGCTGAAATACTAGGAACTTTAGACTCCTCTCCAAATTTTTCAATTTCTCCTCTTTACTACAAAATTTTGTTACTACAGTGCATGATCTTGTTTTCCCCTCTTCCATCTCCATCTTTGCTGTTCCTTCTCTTAAAACATGGGCCACTTTTTTCTGCTGAAAGGTGAGATAAAAATCATTTTTTTTTTTTGGGAAGGGGAAATATATGCTTGTCAGTTTGATATGAATTACCCCGACGATATAATAGGGATTAAATGTGCCACTGACAAGTCCTATAATTAGGGAGCAATCCTAGCTCCAGTTAACAAGGGAGTAATTTCCACGGAGCTAGTTCTGCCCCCCCCCTTCTGAGTGTGCTTAGGTTTTGCAGCTCTAATAAAATGAATGCTAAGGTTATTCATGTTGAATAACAAGGGAGAATCCGCACCGGAGGGAATTCCTCCTTGCGCTATGATTCCTCAGCACAACACAGCAGCCGTGCGCGTTCTTTCCGTGTGTGAATCTGTGAATCGTTGCGGGATGTGACTGGGCATGGCATGTTTACTGTTAGAAAGCGAGAGGCGGCCCGGAGGGTCCTCACTCCAGAGAACAAAGACTGGGCGTGCGAGAAGGAGGATCAACCAATCGGAAAGCTTTGCCATCACCGGTCCAACCAGGGCAGAGCCCGGGATATTCAAACTTTTTCAACGGCTGCGTTGCGGACCTCAGCCAATAGGACCACGAGGATTCGGCTATAAATATCCGCCAGCCCAGCCGCTGCCTTCATTGTTTCGAAGTACTGCAGAGAGGTTAACTTTGTTGCTGACTTCCTTGGAGAGATGGCCAGGACCAAGCAGACCGCCCGCAAATCTACCGGCGGCAAAGCGCCGCGCAAGCAGCTGGCCACGAAGGCTGCGCGTAAAAGCGCTCCGGCCACGGGGGGCGTGAAGAAGCCTCACCGCTACCGGCCGGGCACAGTGGCGCTGCGCGAGATCCGGCGCTACCAGAAGTCTACGGAGCTTCTGATCCGCAAGCTGCCCTTCCAGCGTCTGGTGCGCGAGATCGCGCAGGACTTCAAGACGGACCTTCGTTTCCAGAGCTCTGCGGTGATGGCTCTGCAGGAGGCGAGCGAGGCTTACCTGGTGGGTCTGTTCGAAGACACGAACCTGTGCGCCATCCACGCCAAGCGGGTGACCATCATGCCCAAAGACATCCAGCTCGCCAGGCGCATCCGCGGGGAAAGGGCTTAAAAAACTACAGTATTACAATTCATTTCGGCAAACTCGTAACAACCCAAAGGCTCTTTTAAGAGCCACCCACTCCTTCACTTAAAGAGCTGGTCGCTGCTGCAGCATTTTATGGGGGGGGGGGAATCTGACCTGTATATTAATACTGTCCAAAATATATAACGGGCTATCCCTGGTATGGCTTCTACTGCATTTGTATCTTTAAATAGGCTTACTTTAAAAAAAACCGTTTTTTTAGAAGCTGAAGTAATGGGCTACGATTTCAAGCTTTGGTGTGGCGTAACCACGTAAACATTTGAGGAAAGATAAAAAGTGAAAAGATTTGGGGGGGGGGGAATGGGCACTGGTGGGTACATGGCGGATAGGGTTTAGCAGAATATGGCAAAGGAGACCTCACTACCCTATTCTCTTGAGTTTATACCGGAGTCAAGCACTGAATTATTGACAAGGGTGGCGGCAGCTCCTTCAGGCTGGAGATGTGGGGGATTTAAGGATCTTGGAAAACTGATGACTAGTGACGACTGGCGCAAGCGCGTACTGGAATTTCAGCGTTCATTCTTGTGGGCGTAGTAAGGAATATACCTAGCGGGAAATTGTGTATCTACACCCCAGGAACTCGTACACCAAACTTTGTTGCACTCGAGTCCCCCTCGCGAAACTGTTGGCCACTATCTGAACCAGCGAAGACTTTTATTAAAATGCCCTCAATTCACGCTTAGCTGACAACACAGGAGTTAGGCACAAGAGTAATTCCGCTCAAGCAAACTACAGTACACTACTGCCCTGTACCCCAAACCATACGGCTAAAGAGGCGAACCACTCAACCCTGTGCGTAGCTGCACCGAAGTGGTAGCGCAGAGTAGGGTGTAAGTGCGCACAGGAATTTATTAAAAAGCGGGCGAGAGAGGGGTGTGTGAGTTTCAAAGTACGGGGAGAACCTCTGTGGTGCGTAAGTCAGCTCTTTCCGGGTGAGAAAGTGGGTGGCTCTTAAAAGAGCCTTTGGGATGGCGAGGGCTGCTGGCGGGCGGGCATGGCGCGGCCTCTTCACTTCTTCTTGGGCGCCGCCTTCTTGGGCTTGGCCACTCTGGCCTTGGGCGTCTTGGGCTTGGCTTTAGCCTTGGCCTTGACGGCCTTGGCCTTAGCGGGGCTCTTGGGCGCCGCCTTCTTGGGCTTGGCCTTCTTGGGGCTCTTGGCCGCCGCTTTCTTGGCGCTCGCCGCCGGCTTCTTGGCCGCGGCCGCCTTCTTGGGGCTCTTCTTGGCGGCCGGCTTCTTGGGCTTCTTGGCCGAGCCGGAGGCGGGCTTCTTGGGCGTCGCCTTCTTGGTGCGCCCGGCGGCCGCGGCCGGCTTCTTCTTGGCCCCGGCCGCCTTGTCCCTGGCCGTGTCGTGCAGCTGCTTCTTGTTGAGCTTGAAGGAGCCCGAGGCGCCCGTGCCTTTGGTCTGCACCAAGGTGCCTTTGCTGACGAGGCTCTTGAGGCCCAGCTTGATGCGGCTGTTGTTCTTGTCCACGTCGTAGCCGGCGGCCGCCAGCGCCTTCTTGAGCGCCGCCAGGGACACCCCGTTGCGCTCCTTGGACGCGGCCACCGCCTTGGTCAGCAGCTCCGTCACGCTGGGGCCCGACGCCTTGCGCGGCGCCTTGGCGGCTCCCGCCGGCTTCTTGGCTTTCTTGGCCGGCGCCTTGGCGGCCGGCGCCGCGGCCACGGGCGCTTCGGGAGCAGTCTCCGACATGGTCGCCTCGGCTCGCGACGGCTTTCCGCTGGGGCTGATGCTGAACGAGGAGGAGGAGGCGGGCTGCGGGCTAGAACCTCTCGGAACCGAAAAGTAAAGTCTGAAGTGCGGCCCCGGAGCTGCCTGCTATTTATAGGGGCGGAGCTGCGCGCTGATTGGTGCGCTCGCAGACCCCGCGCTCTCCTCCGCAGCCAGAAATGGCTCCTGTCCCCGCTGCAACTTTGTGTTTCTTGAGTGCCACAAAACGGCCCAAATCGCCGCCTCGCCGCCTCGCAGCGCGCCGGGCCCCGGGCGAAACGGACCCGCGGGAGCCTCTCTCTCCGAGCCCGGCCGCCTCGCGGGCCGGGGAGGCGGCGCGCCCGGGGAAACCAGGCAGAAGCGCGGCCGAGTCCCGCTCAGCGCGCCTGGCGCCGGGAAATCTGGGCCCTTTTCGGCTAAATTAAAAACTTCTCGCGGCCATCGGGGGCCCGAGAAAGGCGCCGGGCCAATCTCGGGGGGGTCTGCGCCCGGCTGGTGGGGGACCCGGCGTCTCCCGAGTGGCCGTTGTTGCGCAAAAGCGCTTCGAGTTGGGCCAAGTAACACATTCATTCATTCACTTTGGGCCCAGAGAGAAGTTGCCTCGCACAGAAAGGCCCTCAGTTGTAGGGCGTAGAAAAATTATTTCTTTATTTATTTTAAATTATCTCACTCCTTTTCATGGCCTGACAATATATATTGATCCTAACATATAGTTCTGAAACCACCCGTGGCATTTTATGGCGCTAGCATTCTACCTGCCACACTAATGGGTGCTGGAGGTTTTTAAGTGTCTAAGGACTGGCTCACCGTCTGGGAAGTATCCTATGCCTTCTTTTCACTCCATTCTGCAGAGTTTCATTTGTATATGATGTGCAATGAGACAGCCTGATTTCTGACCCAGGTACCTAATTGGGAAATTGCAATAGCAATTTATTAAATGCAAATGGAGCATATCTTGATCAAAGGGCACTGGAGGAGGAAGGGAGTGTGGATTTCGCAAAACTCGGTTGCTAGAATACAAACAATCCTCTTGGAATCAGAGTATAACAATGGCAGAACAATCTGAAATGGCTGGAAGGAGTCAGTTTGAGTTCTCCCCTTAAAGTATGATGGCAACTTTATAAATTCATAAAGCGTTAAGAAGCCCGCTGGGCGCAACCTGACTTGATGCTGAATAAACGTACATAGGACTGCACTGGTGCTCGGTGCTCTTACATTTTCTCCATCTCAAAGTTCTCCTCTGTGGCACCAGCTTTCAAATTCAAGCAAAGGATGTGATGCCCCAGCAGACACTGGTCAGTTTTCAGTGGGCCACTAGGTATCAGCTGCTGTTTGCTGTGATTTCTGCCAATGAGTGGACCAGGGCTTGATTTTGCAAGGAGTGTCCACATATAAATCAACCCAGGGACTTTTCATTGATATGACTCAAGACTGTTAGGTCACACTTTCTGTCTGGACATGACACATTCTGATGCCAGATACAAGTATCCTGAGCTGCTCAGTTTGTGTTGGGTTTTTTTAGGCTGCACACACACAGAACTTTTAATGCACATGGCTCCCTGCAAAGAATCTTGGAACTGTAGTTTTTTAGGGTGTTTGGAGCTGTAGCCTTGTGAGGGTGAACCACAGTTCCCACAATTCTTTCGGTGAAGCCGTGAGTGCCAGATGAAGCGATTCCACCACATATGAAGTAGTGTTCCAGTAGAACCACAGCCTCTCCTTTTCTGATTTTAGATAAACAGTGGAGTCCAATGCCATCTCAATAGCCTTTTTAGAGTGGCTTCTTTTTAATAGGGACAGCAACATTTCCCAGTCATGTACCTCAGTTGCTCTCCCAAACTAGTCCATGGGATGAGCCACATTCTATATTGAGTAGAAATTTGTATTATTTGAAGCTTGGCCACTTCAACTGGAGATTGCATGTGAACAAAAGGTTTTTTTAAAAAAGTCGAGGAACGGAGCCCTTCTCCTTTATGGAGGAGGACTTGGACAAATGAACATACTTGAGTTGGAGTTTGTTATAGGGAGACATGTTTTATTTTATCCTTAAGCAAATTTTCTGCAATAGGTCAACCTTTGGACAAAATCTCTTTTCATTATGGATTCCTCTTTTTCTGCACAATAGGAACTGGTGATACCTATCATCAAAGCAAAGACCAGTTGATCCAAAATATGAGTTAAAGGTGATGGCAAATGAGCTAAGTGCAACTGCCATTCACACCGTATTCAGAAGCTCTGCTGTAGAAGCAGATTACTTATTTTGCCCATGATGTTTTCAGGAAAGATAAGGCATTAAAAGAGGGTTGTGAGGATTCCAAGTTCCATTTTGACTGATAGATTTAACGCTGAGTTATTAATCACATGTGTCAACAATTTTAATTGCAAAACCTCATAATGCTGCTTAAGATTTGGGGCACCAAGAGCTCCCTTAGTTCTCGGTCGATACAGGGTTAGTCAGTTCATCCTGCTTCTTTTACCTCCTGAAATAAAAATATTAATAATCAAATGTTGCCATCCATCCAGTTGAGGATGAGGGATATGTATGGGCAGTTTCAGAAAGAAAAATAGAAATTTAAGAAACATTCACATCTTCACTGCTGCAATGTGGCCTAACCAACTTAAGTTTAATTTAAATGCTTCCAAGAGCAGAGCTCTGCTGTGGTCTTTTTATGGAGATTCCCTAAATTTCTTTGACAGAGTACCTTCCTTTGGTATAATTACGTCAAGATACCTAAATATTCCATATAACAATTTGGGATGGTATCTTTGAATCCCCTCCAAGCAGGCAGTTTTGTATTTGTGGGGTGGGATTCTGTAGCAGAAGGCAATCAGGCTAGTGCTTTTAAGCACCCCTTTTTTACATATCGAAAGATTTAGTCAAATACAGTGGTACCTTGGTTCCCAAATGCTGAAAACCCAGAAGTGTTCCAGTTTTTGAATGTTTTTCAGAAGGTGAACGCCCGATGCAGTTGTCAGCTATTGTTTCCGGGGCGCTTGCACCAATCAGAAGCTGCACCTTGGTTTTCGAACATTTTGGAAGTCAAACGGACTGGATAAAAGATCCAAACAATGACTATCATCAGTGCAGGTAAGTTGTTTTTTTTAATCATCTACAATACTGTCTTATTTATTTTATAGTAAAGCACATTGATTATTGCTGTCATTTTATGGATCAATGGTCTCATTAGATAGTAAAATTGCTGTTTTAGGGGTTGTTTTTAAAAGTCTGGAACGGATTGAGCTGTTTTGCATTACTTTCTATGGGAAAGTGCGGCTTGGTTTTGGAACGCTTTGGTTTTGGAATGGACTTCCGAAACGGATTCACTTTGAGAACCAATGTACCACTGTACAGCTATGTTGCCATAGAAACAACTAGCAAGTGATACCTCCAGAAGGAGGGGATAGCAGGGCTTCCCCACCACGTCATTCTAGGGATAGGAGGGTAGGAGAGCAATAGGTCATGTGAAAAGTCTTTAAGATAATGTAAGGCTATCTTTAAAAACCAAAAAAACAAACAAACCCATTTACTTAGCTGTGCACTGGAGCTTGTTTATCTCACTAGGCTCTTGCAAGGAAAATTAATATGTAGCTGATGAATTATATCCACCTGGGCAAGTGAAAACACTTCTTGGTCAAGCATGGCAGGGCATCCAATTTTTGCTGACTCCCTCCACCCCTCTGCAGTCCCTCTTTGCCATATCCCATCCCAAATTACTCTGGAATATTCTCCAACTCTCAGGATCAGCTCTTCCGGGTCAGCATGGCTTTACAGGGGACAGTGGACACCACACACACAACACAAATACATACTTGAAATGTTAAGAACCTTTATAACAAAGGGGCCATGACATAAGACATTCAGCGAACTACAACTTTCAAAAGAACACACAATATCTAGTTTGCTTGTTTTTTTAAAAAGGGGTGTTTCATGAAATTGGGATCACCAACACACAGCCCAGCAAGAATATATTGATGCTAGTTAGTTAATCAAAACACACAGCAAGCTGTCTGTGTTCCAGTTTTAAGAACATAAGATCATAGCTGTGAACATTTCCCTTTTTTAGTGAAATTTTGGAACAGGAAGGTGACAAGCTGAAATTGCAGAGTTATGAGAAGCTCAAAGGGAAGGTGCGAGACTGGTTACATTATTTTCAAATAAGAGAGGTTTATCATCAAGATAAAAAAATTGGTTTTCAGGTGGAAAAATCAAAGTTGGAAACAGAATTGTTAGAACCCAATGCTAAGATATTATCAAGAATGTATAATTTGCTGTTGAAATGGAGTACTGAGGAAGAAACGGTAAAATCTGCTATGATTAAATGGGCACAAGATATTGGTCATAATATTATGTTTGCTGACTGGGAGCAGTTGTGGACCACTGGGATTAAATTTACGGCATGCAATGCCCTAAGAGAGAATATTATGAAAATGATGTATAGGTGGTACATGACCCCAGTCAAGCTTGCAAAAATATACCATTTGCCCGATAATAAATGTTGGAAATGTAAAGAAATTGAAGGTACATTCTTTCACCTTTGGTGGATGTGCCCGAGGATTAAGGCTTTCTGGGAGATGATCTATAATGAAATAAAAAAGGTACTTAAATACACTTTTGTGAAGAAACCAGAGGCCTTTCTCCTGGGCATAGTTGGCCAATTGGTGCCAAAGAAGGATAGAACTTTCTTTATGTATGCTACAGCAGCAGCAAGAATACTCATCGCAAAGTATTGGAAGACACAAGAATTACCCACCTTGGAAGAATGGCAGATGCAAGTAATTGACTATATGGAAATGGCTGAGATGACTGGCAGAATCCGAGACCAGGGAGAAGAGTTGGTGGAAGAAGATTGGAGGAAATTTAAAATTTATTTACAGAAGTATTGTAAAATGTATGAATGCTGATGGCATTGAAATAAAATGAAGGGGTTCTAGTAATAGGAGATAAAAATTATAAATTATAAATTTGGGAGGTAAAATATATAAAGACAAAGTAGTAGGATACGAATTTGCTGAACTAATTGTTAAAAAGGGATATAAAAAAGGGAGGCGTGAGGAAGTCAGGAAAATAAGTTAATTGAAGATGAATAATTAGAAAAGAGTGATCTGTGTTTTTCTTATTTTATTTTTTTTGTGTCGATTGTTCTTTTCCCCCCCTTGTTAAATGTTTGTATTTTATGTATTGTGAAAGTTTGTATTGTTGTGTTTTATATTTTCTCTGTGTTTTTATTGTTCTATTTTTCTATTGTTAAATTTCCAACAACTGACATTACTGCCTCTGATCAGGGCTAGTAGTTTTCTTACATAACATCATTTTTAGCCCTTTTCTTTCTTGGTGGTTGGGTTCTTTCTGGGTTTTGTTTTGGGTTTTTTTTTAAAGCAAACGAGCTTCTTGCAATTTTTGCTGCCATAAGGTGGCAGTTTACACTCATTGCAGAAACGCCATTGTTTTAACTCATGCGAGATTTTGAATTTCCCGCGCCGCCGAGTCGTTGTGGCGGGGAATTAAACCACGCCCTTCCACCTCCATCTGCTTCTCTTTGTTCTCGGGCCAGCATGGCGGAAGCCAGTGCAGCATTAGGATCTCACGTTTTTTATCTAAGAGTAGGTTTAAGCACAGCTGAAGATTTAAAAGAGTGCTTAGGAAGAACCAGAAAAAACCACTTGAGGGAGAGGCTATATTCCCCAAGCGCAGAAGCACCAATTATTTTCCTGAAAGAAAATGGCGACCGCTTTCTCCCAGAAGGCGCTCAAGGGTGGAATTGCAAGTTAAAATAACACAAATCACTCGCAATTAGCACACAAAGCGGTAGGGTTAAACCTAGGAACTTTTATAGAAGCGGTTTAACGTTACTCCTAATAAAGGGAGCCAATCCGAGGTCGGCTGCAACACTCGACTCACTTTTATGAGAAATCCTTTTCATTTACCTGTGAAACGATAATGAAGGTAACAAAGTAACTCGGAATTATTTCCACATGCAATATATCATTATCATAGATTAGGTGGTTCAGCACTTTTTAAGAAAAAGTGGGTGGCCCTGAAAAGGGCCTTTGGGTTTTTTGTTTTAAGTTGTTTCAAGAACGAAGAAATCCCTTTAGCCACCAAAACCGTACAGAGTACGGCCCTGGCGCTTCAGAGCGTAGACGACGTCCATGGCAGTCACGGTCTTCCTCTTGGCGTGCTCGGTGTAGGTCACAGCATCGCGAATCACGTTCTCCAGGAAGACTTTGAGGACGCCTCGCGTCTCTTCGTAGATCAAGCCAGAAATACGCTTCACGCCTCCGCGGCGAGCCAAGCGGCGGATAGCAGGCTTGGTGATGCCCTGGATGTTATCGCGAAGCACTTTGCGGTGCCGCTTGGCGCCACCCTTTCCAAGACCTTTTCCTCCCTTTCCACGTCCAGACATCTTCTCAGCAGAGCAGAAACCAAACTGTACCGCGAAAGGGAGGCTGCTTGCAACTTTTATAGTCTGGGATCGGACCAGAGTGGAAACCTGCACGAAAATTATATAGGCTCCGCCTACCACTTGTTCCCAGCATGTTGGAAACGCCCATGAATTCTCAGTAACCAATCAACAGAACCATGGAAGCTGTCCAATCAGACCTCGTGGAGAAGTATCCAATCAGAGCTCGAGCCCGGGGAAAGACTTATTCGTGCTTGGTTATTGCGGGCTTAGATTCCAAAAGCGTCGCTCAGCTCAATGAATGGGGCGAATGCAGCATCCAGTGTGCTTCTTAACAGCTCAGTTGCACGGCATGTGTTCAGTGGGGTTTACAGTCAGGCAAGGATTGCAGCCTTATCGTCTTCGGCCTGGAAACTCCAAGAAACTACGTGGCTTAATTCTTCCATGCGTCTGACATACATACATACCCGCAAACGCGGCAAGGAAGCTCCAGCCCCGAACACTCCGGGGGCGCCGGGGTTTTTGCGGGGGAGCGATCTTGAAGCAGAAACTTTCCAATCGAAATGAGTCTCCTGCAGGAGCGCTAGCTTGGCCCCGCGACTGCGGCTGCCCGGGGCCGTGGGTGCCATGCAGCGTGCATTGCCCCGGCGCTGAAATTTGTGTCTGGGCCCCTTCACGGGGAATTTTGTGGGTGCTTGGACACCCCAGGGAGCCGGCACCTATGATCTTCTGTGTGTTTCTAAAACTAGCGATTCGTTTTGCTTAAGGCGAGGAGTGGCTAAAGTGGGTTTTTGAAAATAACCTTATCTCACAAAAGAAGCGACCGGGGAAAACACATACGGGAGAGTGTTAGCAGACGGTGGCTGGCTCACAGCAGTGCTCTCCCATTTTACGTGCAGATTAATTGAATATTAAACTCCCCGCGCTGTGATCATTCGGAGGAGAAGCCGAGAGATCCTGATGGCCAATCACATCATGACGCGGGATTTTATTTTTTAAGGACCCGTTTCTTTGGCATGATTCATTTTGTCTGTGTCCTTCCTTCCAGGCGGATTAGTATAACCGCCCTCCCTCAAACAAAGGGGAGCCGTTCTCCAGTCGCCATTTTAGCCTGCGTTTCATCAGCTGTTCCCAATCCTATTCGCACACACCAGCCTCCCTTACTCGGTTTGGCGTGTCGTTGCACAATCCTGATTGCTGATGGTGGTTTAATATATTATTGGATGCAAATTTGTTACCCTCTACATACATGCAAGTTATTTTTCCCACCCGCAGGGCTGTCACCGCCTAGTTTGCTATTCCAGATATTTTGGACCACAGCTCCTGGCATTCCCTACCACTGGCCATGCTGGCTGCTTGGGACAGAACATTCTAGAGCAGCCTTCCTCCATCTGGTAGTGGCTAAGACGCTTCAGTACAAGAACTTGTGTTTGTAATAATTTTCAGAAAAGTATCTGTATTAGTCAGCTGCAGCAAAATGAGTTTTGTGGAACTTTAAAGACTAGTAAATGTATTGCCATAATAGTTGTGTTAGTCTTTAAGGTGCCACAAGACGTGTGGGTGTGTGTTGCACAAATAAAAAAGCACTACCATTGATACTTTCTTTTCTTTTTTAATTACATTGCTGTGAATTTCTTCTTTACTTGTACAGACACAAATGTCTATATCTGTGCCCAAGTCATGCCCAGAAAGAAGATCCGTCGTTCCCCACATCTAACCTCCCTTTTCAATTCATAGTCCCCTAGGCTCTTCTTCGAAACATCCAGTACCCCATAATCATGCTTCCCAAACACTTGCAGTCCTTTCTTCAATGTAGCCTTTCACATCCTGCTCCCTGGTGTTACGGAAAGGGGGGGGCATGTCTTCTTCACCATCTTCTTCGCTACAATATATCCATTTATTCCCAATTGTCAATGTCAAAAGGGACTAAAATCTATAAAATCCATAGAAAATCAACGTGCCAATTTGCTCAATTTCTCTAGGACTCTATGACACCTCCCCTGTCCTCCATAATCCCTCAAGTAAGGTGCTCTGCCAAGCCTTTCCTCCGGGCAATGCCAGGTGGCAGACAATGCATACATGGACCATTGTCTTCCCATCACCGGCACTCAGGAAGCGCTTATCTGCGCATATCTCCAGCTCTGCATATTCCCCCCTCCCTCCTCCATATGTTAATCCGGTGTAACCCAACCTCTCCTTAATGTATTCATGATGTAACTGGGATGTATTTTGCACTGTATTCTGGGACATGGGGGGAGTTTCAAAAGTTCATGTCACCCCTTTCTCGCTGTTCAATCTTGCCTTGAACCTGTTGCGCAATAAACTTGGATCTTCTGCAGTTTGCTCCTGTCCGGCTGAGCTCATTTTCTTCCGCAGGGACCCACGGACTTAGTCCGATGAGCTGGGTGGCAGAGTAGCCCCGCACCCAGATTTTAGCCGTAACACTGGCATGCTTCAGATGTCTCTTCCAAAACGGCGCATTCTTTTTCCCCACCAGAGAGTTCTGAGCCTTGGTCCTAAATACAGTGGTACCTCGGGTTAAGTACTTAATTCGTTCCGGAGGTCCGTTCTTAACCTGAAACTGTTCTTAACCTGAAGACCACTTTAGCTAATGGGGCCTCCTGCTGCCGCAACGCCACTGGAACACGATTTCTGTTCTCATCCTGAAGCAAAGTTCTTAACCTGAAGCACTATTTCTGGGTTAGCGGAGTCTGTAACCTGAAGCGTATGTAACCTGAAGCGTATGTAACCCGAGGTACCACTGTATACTGTATCGGAGTCGCTAACTCATGCCAGCACTCTCTAAAAAAGGAACATTGTGTATTACATTCCTATTTCCTGATATCTGCAGTACAGTGGTTTTCAACCACTGTGCCGCGGCACCCTGGGGTGCCTTGAATGATGGTCAGGGGTGCTGCGGGCAATGCTGGCCTATGTCCCTCTTTCCTTCCTTCCTCTGAAGCCCTCTTGCATCTCAGCCTCCCAAAGGCTTGCACAGCTATTGCAGCAGCCCTGGCTACAAACTTCCCAGGCAAATGGTGCCTCTGGGGCTGGCCAGGGGGTGCATCCTATGCCCTTGTGGGGCAGTGTGAGGAGGCACCTCCCTTTGGGGCAGGGGGGCAGCTCAGAGACCAGGGGCGGCAATAGCAGCTGCCTGGAGGACTCATAAGGTGAGGGAGAGGAGAGGAAGCTGAGGGAACACACAACAAGGGAGTATGTTTGAAATGGGATGAGGGGCTGCCGGCTCTGCAGGCAAAGGCTGACATAACTCGGCTCCTGGGGTGCTGCAGAAACAATGTACAGTTGTACCTTGGATCTTGAACGCCTTGGTACTTGGACGTTTTGGCTCCTAAACACCGCAAACCGGAAGTGAGTGTTCTGTTTTGCAAATGTTCTTTGGAACCCGAACAAGGGGCTTCAGAAGCCGCACTTTGGTTTCCGAATGTTTTGGAAGTCGAACGGACTTCCAGAACGGATTCTATCAACTTCCAAGGTATGACTGTAGTTGGTCAAGGGAGCTGTGGACTCAAAAGGCTGAAAACCTCTGCTGTAGCAACAGGCCTCATAATTCATTCTGTGCTGCTTGCCAGAGATAAAGTAGGTCCTGTTGTAGAACTGGCAATAAGGGAAGAAATCAAGAGAGGGAAAGAGGCCCTTTTGCCATTGACCTGGTAGCAATGAGGTTCCTTTCTCAGCAGCATTCCTCAAAGCAGAATCCAATGTGATAAAGAAGGGCGGTCTTTGCTAACAAAGAGATAGGATCTCTCTTGGATGCCTGAAGGCATGTTGTGGCTGGTTCTGCGAGGATTCCTCTTTCAACTGTGCTTTCACAATTGTCCCACAACAAGGCAGGACAAAATGTCCCGAGCCATACAAAATCATAATACACAGATGAAAAATTACCACCAAAAAAATTGAAGCATATCACAATATAAAATCCCAAAATGGTTTGTAGTTACATCCATTAATTCTGCTCCATGTCTAAAGATGATGTGGTTTATCTCATCATTGGGGTAGATTGGGAATGTACACTGAAGTGTACATGACAATCTGACTTACTGAAGTGAGGGAGATATATATATATATATTTCCATACTATGTAGGAGACTGAATCCGGGACCTTTTGCATGCAAAGCAGGTGCTGAACCACTGATCCCTTTGCTATGGGCCAGTTGCTCCTCCCCATGGCTACATACCGTTACGGAGGTGGTTTGTTTGTTTGTTTAGCAAAAACCAAAGAGGACAGGACTATTGCGCCCTCCCTTCGTCTTTAATGTGCCACAAGTCTATGTTGCTTTTGCTACCTTAGAGGGTTGTTGCAAGGGTGAGAAGTATTCGGATGTAAGTAAATGAAAGGGTGCGAAGGACTTGGGTGCTACGAAGGGATTCGTTGTTAAGTACGGGGAATCGTAAGCTGAAGAGGTGTGAGACAGAGCACGACACGGGGGGGGGGCTCTGATAAAAGAGTAGAATCTAGAAGATTTGGAGAGGTGCTTCAGGATTCCTTGTCCCCCCCCCATTTCTTTTAACTCTCCTCCCGCCGCCCAAAGCGTGGGAAAACTGGAGAGGGCGAGGGAAAGGAGAGTTTAATTCCTGTTTTGCAAAGCTGAGCAATCGGATCAGAAAGGCGGCTGGTGATTACTGTACTAGTGTATCCGGACACGAGCGCTTGGGGCGCATCTCCATCCGGGGTGAGTACTGCATGCGATCCCCTCTCCGCCCCTCCCCAATTATCCATCATGCTTTGTTTCCAGAACGTTTCCTCCTGGGGAGAGCACGAGAGATCCCTTTCCCCTGATCTGTCTCCTGCAATGGAAAAGCTCCAGCCGCTGCCCCATCTCGCTTGCTGGCCAGGATCCCCCTTCCTTGCCTGTACCGGGGTCCGCAGTCGCAGCTGCCCTGAGGGGAGGCGCCGGGGCTGCAGGCGGGAGCGGCGGGGGGTGGGCTGGGTTGACGCCTCCAGGTAGCCTTCGCGGTGAAACACACCCACTTCCCTCCCTCTGCCATCTTCCCGGGGGGCGGTGGGTCCTGCAAATAGTAGGAATGATTAAATTCGGATACACTTGCACTCCCCGCTTGTGCGCAAAAGCTTCCGCCACGCCCCCTCTTGAAGATCAACAATGCCCACCCCCGCGTGGCCCTCCACGCGCCTTCAGCGTTTGTTGGCGTCCACACCGGAGAGCAGAACCGCGATGGTCGCTGACCGAGCACGCTTCCTCCCCCTTGTAACAATGCGCACGCCGACATATACAGTGGTACCCAGTACTTAATTCGTTCCGGAGGTCCGTTCTTAACCTGAAACTGTTCTTAACCTGAAGCACCACTTTAGCTAACGGGGCCTCCTGCTGCTGCTGCACCGCTGGAGCATGATTTCTGTTCTCATCCTGAAGCAAAGTTCTTAACCTGAAGCACTATTTCTGGGTTAGCGGAGTCTGTAACCTGAAGCGTATGTAACCTGAGGTACCACTGTACATACAGCAGGTGTCTGCCTGCAACTCCGGTGCTGCAATCAAGTTGCAGGCCAGAAGCAAACGCAAAAGCGAAGTTTTGGTTTTTCCCGACTATAAAACTATAGGATAGATCTATAGGGGAGGACGGTGGGGTAGCGAGGCAGCTTCACGTGCTCAGAAGAGGAGAGCGCAGTTCAGCCAGGGGTTTGGAGCAAGGGGGGCTTCCTCTGAGGGAAGTCATAGAATTGTAAGGCTGGAAGGGATCCCAAGGGGAATCTAGTCCAACTCCTGGCTCCAACTCGGTGTAGGTTTTAGATCTGCTTTGCAGACCAATTCAATCCAAAAATTTGAACATGCCTAAAATTCAATCCCTCCTGCCAACCTAGCAGTTCGAAAGCACATCAAAGTGCAAGTAGATAAATAGGTACCGCTCCGGCGGGAAGGTAAACGGCGTTTCCGTGCGCTGCTCTGGTTCGCCAGAAGCGCCTTAGTCATGCTGGCCACATGACCCGGAAGCTGTGCGCCTGCTCCCTCGGCCAATAAAGAGAGATAAGCGCCGCAACCCCAGAGTCGGCCATGACCGGACCTAATGGTCAGGGGTCCCTTTACCTTTAAAAATTCAATCCAAAAATTTGAACATGCCTAAAAACGGCCAGATCCTTGCCACCTGTCCCTGGTGTTCAATCTAGATGAAAGACCCTTGGGCAGAGTGCCTTTGATGGGGTCCCCTCCTCTTTCCAAGGCATTGTTGCCCACTCACTTGCCTCTGGGCCCAATGCACCCAACTCTTTGATGGGGGTGGCAGGAATGGGGAGAGAAGGTCATGTTCCTGGGGGACTTGCCACTTGCTCTTGTCACTGCTTGTGTGCTTGGAGAGGACAGGTGAACAGGTCAGGTGGCAATTGCAAGCAGGAAGAGCAAAAGGGCCAGGAGGCACAAGAGTGACACTGGGCCCCCTGGGGCAGGTGGCCGTTGGCAGGTGCCTGACTCTGCCTGCCCCTGACACCCATGAAGCTTATACCTTAGGATAACCTTGCTCTCCGTAACACACAGGCATGGAAAGATAGACAGACATGCACACCAAACAAATGCCCAGCTACAAGGCTTACATTCCACAGAAGATAAGGAACTGGAATTTGGTCAGGAGCAGGCTTTTATTAGGTTATTTTCAAGGACCTACCAAGGGCTTAAAGAGAGAGAGAGAATAAGACTCAACTACTTGCCAGTAAATAATTCCACAGGGGAGAGGGCAGATACTGCTCTCGGTACTGGAATCTGACTTAACGGGGCACATAGGAACCAATCTGTCCTGCCAGGAGGGCACTAGAAGAATGGAGCGAGGGCAACAGGACTTTGGCTTAAAAAATAAAATCGGAAAACTGACAACCCTAGCTCTCATCATACTTTTTCGGCTTATGAAAGAGGGTTTTTCCTCTCCAGTGTGTTCTCCAGTAGCTTATTTGACTATGGGCAAAGTCTATGCAGGTTCTGGGCTCCCAGGAACTATCAAGTGCATCATTCTTGGAGACCACATTTAAACACAAAGACACACAAGCCTAGGCAACTCCTGAGCCTCCTCCGTCCAGTCCCCGGACAAGCCAAACATAAGGATACATTTCTCCAGCTCCCCAATATATTTTTTATGAAATCCAAATCATGTTTGCTGAAATATTTCGTGAAATGTTGCCTTCTCCTGAAGATCAAACTCTTTCTGAGGGCTGAACCTTTCCATGAAAGCAGATGCATCCCTTTTAAGCCTTCAGAAAAGAACATTTGCTAGAAATAAACCACACTTAACAGCTGGCAAATTAAAACCAGGGGAAATGGTATAGCATCATGAGGGCAGAAGAAAGGGGAGGTCAAACAATGAGCAGGTCTAAGAAGAAACCTGCTGGCTTCACTATAAGAAAGAATGCTTGGTTTGATGCCCCCAGTGCCAGAGGAGCCAGAGGAAGACGATGGTTACGAGCGAATGCATAGGGAACCGGTTCCAGTGCAGGAACAGGCCCCCTTGCAGGAAACAGTGGTTTATTCTGATGTCCAGAGTGGTGTTCAAGCTCAGGAGTCAGATGAATCTTCTTTCTGAGCTTGAAAAGGGGGGAATGAGGCAAGGAAGAAGGGCTACCCCTATGCTATCCATATAATCAGTTATCAGTAATCAATATATTCATATATGCTCACACATGATCAGGGCTTACAGTATTTTATAATCCATTTTGAATCAAAGGGAAACTGTGCCTTAGCTAACTGCATACTGCTTGAAACAGCAAAATTAGGAGCCGACCTTTCCCCTACAAATATCCGTGTACCCTGGACAAGGGGAAGACGTGAATCAGAGATTCTGGTACAAAATCCCCTCAGATACGGGCTAAATTAATCCACAGAACAGGAAGAGCAAAACCACAAAATCTCCAAACTCCCTGTCCTGTCATAACTAGGGGAGAGGTTAGACAGAGCATCACTGCAAGCATCGGAAAGCAGAACTAGAACTCCGTGCTTGACCAGGAGCTGGTAGCATGGCAAGAAGCTTGCTAATTGGCTAATTTTCGCTGACAATATCATGACTGCCTCATGGTTGTCTCATGATCTATGATTTGCTGTGATCTGCTCAGGTATAAAGACCTCTGGATTTCTGTCAATCGGGGTCCCAGTTCCTTTTGGAAGAGATTCCAAACTGGGTCCTTATTGCCTGGCAATAAACTTCACCTTCTTATTCTCCATTGCTGAGTCTGCCTGATCCTTATTTAACACCAAGCAACTACCTGCTTACGTTCACGTGCTTCAAGCCTACAGATAAAATCATGCAGGCACACAAGCCTTCAGTTCATCTCACAGGTGGCTACTGCTCTACAGCCTGCAGGCAGAACCTTGCCTTCAAGGCAATTTTGCTCTAGCCAATGCTGAGCTAAACATGATAATATGGACATCTTAAAAAAAATTAAATTTATAGTCCTCATGATTGCAAAAAAAAATTCTGGAAATAAAAGTAGCAGTTTTTGAACCAAAGCTAAGAAAACAAAAGGGCAAGTAGAAGAACCTCAGTTTTGTTGTGAATCTTTGCAATTTTTAAGCAGGGTATTTAAGGACATGATTCCTGTTTGTTTGTTTGGGTTGGGTTGTTTTTAGCAAATGCAGACAGAAATATCAGGGATACTAATGATAATAATAATCTTTCCTAAATAAACTAAAACCTTTCTGGGCATCCCTATAAAATACAACAGGTGCGGTTCTGCTTCAAGCTTAAATTGATTTTTAATGGTTTGATTATACTTTCCCCACACTTCCCTCCAAGGAAGACTTAGAAACCATAGTTTTATGAGGTTGCTGAGAACTCTCTGGTCTTAATCCACCATCATCTCTAGGCCATATAGAAATACAATGCCTAAAATTCTTTGGTGAGCTGCAGTTCTGGAACTCGAGCCCATTGGCTTTGGCAAGGACAACATGCCTTTCAAGTTGGAAGGGAAAGGCAGAAACGTCCCCTAACTGTGGCCACTCTTGTCCAGGGGCAGAGAGATCAGAGGGAAAGGGAACCAACCAAGTCACACAACAGGATGATGCAAGGTTCCTGCACACTAGTATTTCTATTGCCCAACAATGCTGTCTGCTTTTCCATAAGGTAAGACGTTCTGCATTGCAGCAAGTCAATAAATCTGCATCCTGGTAGAATGTCTGAGCGCACCTCTCCCATGACAACTAGGCAGTCCCTCCTTTACATTCCTGGGAACCACAGAGCACTACAGCTATTGAGGCAACATCATCTCAGCTTGGTCAAGCTCACTTGGACATAAGTATCTCCGGGGGACGGGGGGGGGAGCCTTGGCCAAAGAGTTGCATTTCCTGGCACGTCTTCATTATGCCCGGGAATATTAGGGGTCTGAATCCCAAAATGTTCAGTTACCTGTCTAGGCACAACCAGCCAGGTACCCTACCCCCAACCCACCGAAGACGTTATAATGGTCAAGCAAGTGCAATGTACTCTACCAACAGTAGTGGGACATTAGTAAAATAATAATAATAACAACAATAATACTTTTCTATCAGCTCACAATTGTAAATTCCTGCCCTACAAGGAGGGCAGGGAAATCAAAGTTCTAGCCGCATCGGGCAGAGTGACACCTCCAAAACCAGATCACCTCTGGCAGGATGGAGGTAGAGGAAAGCAGCGTTGGGAGGGGAGGGTGTTTATTCTGAGAAGGGGGCTCCCCGCCTAGTCAATTCCGCGGTGCAGCTTGAGATGGCGGGAGAGGTTGCTCAAGGTGATGAACCCTTTGTGGCAGACGGTGCACTTGAAAGGGCGCTCGCCACTGTGCAGCAGCCGGTGCCGTTTCAGGTAGCACTCGTGCCGGAAGAACTTGCCGCACTCTGTGCACTGGTAGGGCTTCTCGCCTGTGTGCACCAAGACGTGGCGGTCCAGGTCCCGCGGGCTGCGGAAGTACTTTTCGCACTCGCTGCATTTGTAGAGTTTCTTGCTGGGCCGGGCGGGGAACGCACGGAGGTCCAGCTGCGGCAACAGGTGGCGTTCCAGCTCACTGCCGGGGCCTGACATCGGGGAAGCAGCCACAGCATGGCTCAACTGGTGCTCCTCCAGTGTCTGCAAGTTCACAAAGGGCTGGCCGCATATCCCGCAGCTGAAGGAGGGCTCGCCGCCGTGAGCAGTCAAGTGAGCCGCCAGGGTGTTGCCGTTGGCGAAAAAGGTCCCGCATTCACACTGGTACAGCGTTTCGGGGGGCCGCATGTCTGGAGGGTGGCACGTGGGGCAGCCCCTGCTGTGCTGCTGGGCCTCTGTCCCCCCATCTCGCGGCTCTTCTTCCAGGCCCCGCAATTCCAGCATCCCATCGCTTGGTGGAACCTTCCCAGAGCACACTGGGCAGGGCGGGGGCCTGTCCTTGGCATGCGTGAGCTTGTGGCGCTCCAAAAGCGCCGCAGCGTTGAAGTCCCGCTCACAGTCGGGGCACTTGAAGGGCTTGATGTCAGTGTGGGCGAGCCAATGGCGCCGCAGTTCAGATGCCAACTGGAAATGGCGCCCGCAGGCCCCGCAGCCAAAGGGCGCGGCCCGGCCTCGCCCGGCGCTGCAGAGGTGCCCCAGGGGACTTTGCTCTTTCCCACAGGCCAGGCAGCGGGGGGCGGGCGTCTGAGGGGCTGCGGCAGCGGGGGAAGCGCGGTGCTGCCGCTTGAGGTGGCGCCCCAAGCTGCTGCGGGAGGAGAAGCGGAGCTCGCAGACGTGGCAGCAGTAGGGCTTCTCCCCCGTGTGCACCACCTGGTGGTGGAGGAGCCCCGTGGAGTCTCGGAAGCCTTTGGGGCACATGGTGCAGCGGTAGGGGCGCTCCCCGGTGTGGCTCCGGATGTGGTTCACCAGGTTGAAGGAATGCTTGAAGCTCTTGACGCAGTGAGGGCACTGGAAAGGCTTGAGCTCGGTGTGCCGGGCAAAATGGCGGCGCAGGTCCGAGCGGTAACGGAAGCTCTTGTCGCACTCGGAGCAGTGGAAAGGGGCCCGGGCACCCGGCCCATGGTCTGTTAGGAGCGACGGGTCGTCCTCCGCGTCCGAGTAGAGAACGGCACACTCTTCCACGGTTCCAGTGGCAGCCCGGACCCCACCTGGGGCCTGAAGGGAGTGCTGGCCCTCTGGCCACTCTTCATCGCAGTTCTCCATCTAACCAACAGCGCTTCTACGGGACAGAGAAAGGACAGCGAAAGAATCAGAGTGGGACCCCATGGACACCGAGCCCTCCCAGTATAAAACATTCCCTCCCCTTGATTGAACCATGCTATCCAGAACAGGGAGCCAGTGTGGAGTAGTGGTTAGAGTGTTGGACCAGGAACTGTGAGAGGCCAGGGTTCAAATCCCCACTCAGCTATGAAACTCACTAGGTTACCTTGGGCCAGTTGCTGCTTCTCAGCTGAACCTAGATAAAATGAGGAGGAAGTGAACCATGCATGCCGCCTTGTTCTTTGGAGGAGAGGTGGCATATACCCGCAATCAATCAATCAATCAATCAATCAATCAAGCCTAGCACAGAAGGTGCCTGCAGAGCACACACCTCTCCAAGATGCCAAGGCAGGAATCTTAGGAATCTGCATGTATGTGAAAATGGCTCTTCATGTAGTCAGTGGGCTTGGTTCAAATAAGGTTCAGTTTATAGCTTTTGCTTCCAGAAACAGGAAGTGAGTCAAAGGATTTGGGGAATTCTCAAAACTTTTCAATTGCACAAGATGACAGAGGGTGGCAGACAGTACAGTCAACCTTGGTTGTCGAACGTTTCGGCTGCCAAATGTTTCGGAAGCCAAACACCGACAACCCGGAAGTAACTGCTTCCGTTTTTGAGCATGTCTCCGAAGTCAAACAGCTTCCGAGGCGTGTTTGTCAATTTCCCCCATTGAACTTGCTTTGATCCTCGGTTTTGGAAGTCAAATGGACTTCCAGAATGGATTACGTTCAAAAACAGAGGTCCCACTGTACTAGGTTTGGATGTGGGAAATCTTCCAGATCTGGATCTGTGCCCAGCTAGTGGCGACAATGGCTAGGCTGACCTTGGGGGGGGGGGGGAATCACGGTCTGGACTCTCAACCTAATTGGTCTCACCAAGCTGATATGCGTATAAATAAGATGAGGATAAAGGGCACAACTGTAAAGATCACTCTGCAGATGGAAGTCCCATTAAGTCCAATAAATCTTACTCCCAGGAAAACATGTATAGGATTGCAGCTAAAGATACTGGACAGGGATAATAAAAAGCCCACTCACTATTTTCTGCAGCAGAGAAATGTAGCACACTCAGAAACATGCACCCCTTGAATTTTTTGAATGAAATGAGGGGGGGTCCTAGTTTTTGGGGGTAGTCAGTGAGACCTAGGATTGTGTTTAAAAGGTTAGAGACTAGAAGTAGAAGAAGAAGAAGAGTTTGGATTTGATATCCCGCCCTTCACTCCCCTTCAGGAGTCTCAAAGCGGCTAACATTTTCCTTTCCCTTCCTGCCCCACGACAAACACTCTGTGAGGTGAGTGGGGCTGAGAGACTTCAAAGAAGTGTGACTGGCCCAAGGTCACCCAGCAGCTGCATGTGGAGGAGCAGAGACGTGAACCCGGTTCACCAGATTACAAGACTACCGCTCTTAACCACTACACCACACTGGCTCAAGTGAAGCCATCCCTTTCCAAAGTACCCGGAAGTCCCCCAAATCTGTGTGAAGCCATTCTGTCCTAAACTCCTAGCTTCCCCGCCCCCCCCGACCCCGACCCCAAAGACCTGACTTTCAGCCACACTTGACACAAAAGGTGTTGATATGCATGGCCAGCAACCCAACAGCCAACTCGGCGTCTCTTCCACACTACAGTTCTATGATTCTATAAACATGTAACACAGAAATTTCTCCCAAAATTGTAGGTGGATTTAAATTTGCACTTAAAGTAATATTTAGGTGAAAGCTTAATTGCTACTGTGATGCTGGAAGCCCACCACCAGCCCCAAAGAGCAAGTCAGGGAGCAGCGGAAAGGCGCAGTGGAGAGGCTCCTTCCATAGCCGTGCGTCACCTCTCCAGCCGGGAGAGGGTCGCGGGGCTATGGCGTCTTCGCTCCATAGGACGCACACACATTTCCCCTTCATTTTTGAAGGGGGAAAAGTGCGTCCTATAGAGCGAAAAATACGGTAACTTGTTTTATTTCCTTCTTATAATTATTTCTATAAAGACAGAATCCATATAAAAGACACTTGATAGGTAGAAGAACATCAACCATGACAGCCATAAAAAGGTAAGGGTAAAGGTACCCCTGCCCGCACGGGCCAGTCGTGTCCGACTCTAGGGTTGTGCGCCCATCTCACTTAAGAGGCCAGGGGCCAGTGCTGTCCGGAGACACTTCCGGGTCATGTGGCCAGCGTGACGAAGCCGCTCTGCGAGCCTGCACCAGCGCAGCACACGGAAACGCCGTTTACCTTCCCGCTATAAAGCGGTACCTATTTATCTACTTGCACTTAGGGGTGCTTTCGAACTGCTAGGTGGGCAGGAGCTGGGACCGAAAGACGGGAGCTCACCCCGCCGCGGGGATTCGAACCGCCAACCATGCGATCGGCAAGTCCTAGGCACTGAGGTTTTACCCACAGTGCCACCCGCGTCCCTGCCCACCCAGCCATGTATCACACTAATAATACACAGTTGTACATGAAAAAGTCTATACCTAAACATACAGCTTTATCTTTTAAATATGTACTGCAATCAACACTAATGCTCGTTCATATCTTAAAACAAGCCCCCATACTATTTATACTATTACTTTATCGCAACGTTCTATATAGCTCATCCTGCTTCCTAATGTTCATAACTTCCTACTGGTGTATCAGGTTACTGAATCCTACTTAATTATAATTTAATTAAATCCTTCCTTTTAATTTAAAATCACTGGCAATTTTATATTATTGACTTGTTCTCTAATTGGGTTCAGTTTATGAGGTTTAATCATCCCCCCTCCCTCCCCAGCTCAGGCACATAACATTCCAGTAGCTGACAGAAATGTAAAGAATTTGGGTCCGGATATGATGTTACAATGCTCTCCTTTACATAGTTTAATTAACAATAAAAAAGCTGATCCCTGGGGATTTGTACTTGAAATAAGGTGTTACGGAGAACTAACCTGCCTTAAGTGATCTTGAATAGGCACCCGTACAGAACCCATGAGTTCTGGCTCCCAGCATTTCCCAGCAATGACCCCCCACCCTAACTCGGTCTGCCCCCTCCCTAAAGAACCCAGGCGCCCCCCGCCCCGTCTCTCCTTCTTGGCCTCTTTATCCCACCTGCATGACCCACTTGGCTCAGGCACAGAGGCGGCCAGTGCCAAGGTGTCAATCACGGGGTGGGTGAAGGGTGGGTCTGTTTCTCCCCTGTGTTCCCCCCCACCTCAAAGTCTAAGGGGAATCCCTCCCCCCTCCCCTTCTGCTCCCCACCCACCTCCCCGGTACTCACAACTTCTTATAGGTGCCGATATTTTACGGGGGGGTGGGGGGCCACTTCTTCGGAGGAAAGGGACAGAGTCTCTCCCCCGCCCCCAACCTCCCATAGCAGCAAGCAGCTAGGTTGGTGGTGGGGTGTTGACCTCTTGCGATAGCCTGTCCTCTCCACCCTCAAATCCAACCCCTATGGAAGTTCACAGGACACGCCACCCCCCACTCCGCCCCCATCTTTTCTGTGGGCAAGGAGGGAGGAGTAACAACGGTCGCATCTTCGCCATCTTTACTGTGGGCACGCAATGAGGGACTGGAGGCTCGGTGAAGCGACATTTTTTGTGTGGGCAGCCGGCTCAAAGGTGTGATATTTTCTGATATTCACAGCACCGTTCTGCAAAATCTCAGGGCCATACTAACAAGAGTCTTGGTATTTTTAGTGTAGGAAACAGGTTTATTATTCTTGGTTAGAAGAGAGGGGGAGCGCGAAAACGATGGAAAGCACCCATCTTTCTTACTGGCAAAGGGAAGTGCAGTGAGGCCGCCATGTTTGCGCCGGGCAGTAAGCGAAGAGCTGAACGAAGGGACATGTCTTTTGTTGTTACTACGGCAACTTCCCCGCACCATCCAATGGAGCCGCCATATTTGATGTGGGCAAAGAAGATTAAAGGTCATTTTTGACACTCAGGGAGGCGCCAAATTTTCGTTTTGAAATGCATAAACTAAAACAAAACCAAAACAGGTTTATCGTTCGCGTGGTCAGAGAAGCACCATTATTTATTGTGAGGGGAAAAGTAAGAACAGGAATCCATCAGTGATGAGGGAAGGAAGGAGGGGGGCTGAGGGGATCCCATATTTTAGTCTCTTCTTGAAAAACTCAAATGGTAAGTAATTGCAGTGTTTCTGCATCACTCACAGATTTATGAGGCTTCAACAGCGGAAAGAGCCGTAATTTGTCACCCCCTACGCTGACAGAAACTCCACAGGTGAGGCTCCTTATGCCATTATAATTCTGTGAGGCAATTTCTGCCTGTCATAGTGGGGCAGGGAAATTAAGTTAATTCACCTTAGCTAGGCGAATATGGGAGAAGGAAATTATTGCAATAAGGGTCAGGCTTTCCCAGTCAGCATCCATTTATACATAATTTTCACTTTACTAATAAGGTTCTCAAATGGAGAGCCAGTGTGGTTAGTGTCAGCAACTAGGACCTGGGAGACCAGGGTTCAAATCCTCATTCAGCCATGAAGCTGCCCTTAGGCCAGTCACTGCCTCTCAGCCCAGTCTACCTAGCAAGGTTGTTGTGGGGATTGATTAAGGTGGAAGGGAGAACAGATTGCATGGCTACTGCCAGAAACATCAATCCTGGGTCTCCACCTTGAGCTCCTTGGAGAAAAAGGTGGAATATAAATACAATCAATCAATCAATCAATAATCTCCTGAAGCAGCTTGTATGCCAGAACAAAGCAAATATGTTTAAAACAGGGGGAAAGTTCTGTTCTAATCTATTCATATTTTAATTAAATTAAATTTACAGCACAATTTATCCTGACAACTTAGAATGGCTGACAGTGAAAAAGCCTCATTAAAAAAAAAATCAATCACTGCCCAGTCAGTGTTGATTTTTAAATCGTATAATGTAATTTTCACGTTTTCATTTTGTTATTAATATATACTTTTGTATTGATCTGTTTTGTATATCACTTTGTGTTTCTTTTGCATATAAAGCAATTAAGAAAATTTCTAAACACTGTTAAGTAAAATTTAGACAGTGGTACCTTGGTTCTCAAACTTAATCCATTCTGGGAGTCTGTTTTGACTCCCGAAACCATTCAAAAACTAAGGTGCAGCTTCTGATTGGCTGCAGGAGCTTCCTGCACTCAAGAGGAAGCTGAGTTGGACGTTCAGCTTCTGAAAAACGTTTGCAAACCGGAACACTTCCGGGTTTGCGGCGTTCTGGAGCCAATTTGTTTGGCAATTAAGCCGTTTGGGAACCAAGGTACCACTGTACTCCCTTGCTTGCTTTATTGTGTCTCCACTCCAACCCCCTCACAGCTTCTATTTATGTTGCTTTTTAAAACACACAAACATGCTTTGTCAGGGGAGTCTCGAAGGCAGTGCAGTTCCATGGATTCCATGGATGAGTGCACTCTCAGTTGATCTTAAGGTATCTTGGTGGGACAGGGTGCAAGAAGGGAAGGGCTATAGTAGCTCAGTGGTAATTTGCATGCAGAAGGTCCCATTTCAGTCCTCATGCAAGGATGAAAATGTCCCATGTGAAACCTTGCATAGCTGCTGTTAATCAGTGTGGACAATGCATGGTAGTCTGACTCAGCATAAAACAGTTTCCTAAATCCTTAGGTGTTCTCTAAACTCTATTGGACCTAAGCTATTTAGCATCTTGAATTGTGGCTGGAGGCCTTTTGCAGAATTTGGAAATTGGTGCATTTTTTTCTGGTAACTTCCTCCTGTTAGTTCAATAGTCTTCAAGGTCAAGCCAACATGTCATTTGTAGCCACACCACAAAAAAATGAATGATGGCTGATAGATCTGTACATGATCTTTGTGAGATAACCAGCCTCATACAACCAAGTCTAATTAATACACAAAAGGATTGAGATCATAAAGCAAGCTGTCCTTAACCTTGGGAGGGACTGGGTGATCAATCATATGGTTCAACCTCCAGTCTACCTGATGAACTCAGCATGTGAGGTCTGAGTTGGTTGCTGCAGCTCAGACTCTATGGCTCTTACAAGCTACTCGAGTTCCTATACCAATAATTTAGGATTTTCACCATTGTAAGTAAGTCAGGTTTTACTGACTGTGCAACTTTTTCTGAATGCTGTATGGAAAAGTACATTAATCTGACCTTTGGAGAGTTTGTAAGTAAACCATTTTTTTAAACTTATCAAACATATGGTCTTTTTCTACACTAGGAAAAGAGTGCAACTTTGGGGAAAAAACATCTTGAGGAGACATTTTGGAACTCACTTTAAATTAAGGGCATATTTTAAAGGTTTAACAACCTCTATTTCCACATTTTACTTTGCTGCATGTTTTGTGATTTCAAACCTCTTGATCATGGCATCCAGGAATTCTCCTTTTTATATACCTATATTTCCTTACCACCAACAATCATTTCATCAGGAGAAACGAAGAGTTTTGTGACTGAATCCAGGAGTAATCAGAGACTGAATGTCCTTTGAAGCTGAACTCTCATCATTTTGTTCTCTAACTACATTCTCAAAACCAGAGGCAATTGGCACTTTTGCTGCACAAAACAACATGTATTTACTCCAGGTTAATTGAGCAAGGATAGCTAATACCCTTTGATTCTATACTGCTGCTCAGTAGCATTAAAATAACCTGTTTCTCCCAGGTGACATCCTCCCCTTTAAGCATTCCTTAATGTACTCCTACTCAGCATTTTATTGTGTGATCTGCCTGAAAACTTTTATATTTTTTAACTGCTGTTGGTTTTACAGTGGAACCTTGGGTTATGGCAGGGATCTGTTCCGGAGGCCTTGCTGCAACCTGAAAATGACGCACATTGAAGCGCCACATCTGCATATGTACGGTGCGATTTAGAGCTTCTGTGCAAGCCGCAAACCCGGAAGTAACCTGTTCTGGTACTTCCAGGCTTGCCGCGGACATTCGCCAAAGTGGACGGAGGCGGACGCAGAACAAGGTTTGACTGTATTGTTATTTTTACTTTTTAAGGTTGAATTTTCATTGTATTTTGTACTATGTTGGTTTTGAGTAGTGTAGCCTTGTGTACTTAGGGTTTTGTTTTTAAAAAGTGGGGTAGGAATTCATTAGTAAAAGTAAATAGTGGTTGTGTTAAGTGATGATTCCATATTGATATTTAAATTGAGCCCTGAAAGGGTTTCTGACCCCTGCAGAACCTTGGCTCCTGCAGCTAATTGGAAGCCACGGAAGTCGCATCAGACGTTAGGGTTCCAAATAATGTTTGCAAACCAGAACACTCACTACCGGGTTTGTGGCGTTCAGGAGCTGAAACGTTAGACTTGCAAGGTGTTTGGGATCCAAGGTATGACTGTACTGAGCTGCACTGACCAACGGTCTGACTCTGTATACAGCAGCTTCCTACTGGGGGGGGGGTGTCATTGGTTCCCCATCTCTGCCACAGCTTGTACAACGTAAGCATATAACTTAGCTTCTTTATTTCTCAACAAAGCAACTTTATTTTTTCTGTATATCAGAAGACAGGTAACAAAGTGTCACTGTTCAAGAATGGTTATCTAGTCCTGTTTTCTCACATGATACAGTGTTAGTGAGTTAGGAATTATTTGAAGAGACATCAATTTTCTAAACAGGCCCCGCTCCCATTTTATAATATTTGATCCCAAATATTTCAGCTACAAGAATGCCCATGTTTATATATTGTCAGTCAAGACTTTAAACCAAAAAATCCTCACAACTCTCATTCTAGGCCAATCCACTTCTTCACCACGCTTAGGATATCTCCAGCTAAAAGCAGCACCTCCTTCTCCTTGCATCTAAGGAAAGCTTCATTGGGAATGGTGGGTGAATTGTGGTAGCTGGGATACTGCGTTCTCTTGTCATCCACGCCATGCTGCCGGAGTTCCTCAATCTGATCAGGCAGCTTTTCCAACTCCTGTCCATAAGAAGCTACCTTACTAGCCAGCATTGGAAGAGTCAGATTCCTGTCAAAGCGACCTCCCTGGTAGTATTCAACTGCTGTCAGGGCTTTCTCCACTGCCCGGTAAGTCTTGTAAAGCAGCCATTCAGTGCTACCCTGACCAACATTACTGGCTGCCGCCTTCAGATCACACTTGGCTTGCCTTAGCCAGCGCCTGGCCTCCTCCAAGCAGTGAAGTTTTGATTGATCCTTTGAATACTTTGGGCCTCTCTGATGAAAGGACCAGAAGTTGTAGTTGCAGTGGCCTCCTCCTCCTCCTCCTCCTCCACCCCCACCCCATCTTTGCCTGGTGAATTCTGTACGCCTCTCTTGATGCTGATGAGCTTGCTGGTCCCATTCACCCCAAAATTCAGAGCTCCTCTTGTTGGAACCTCTACTTTTGGGTCCCCCTCTGGAGCCACTGGGTGTTCTATTGTTCTCCATCTCCCTGATCTTGTCTTTAAGGTATTTGAAAATTTCATTGGCAGAATCCTCTTGACCTATGTTTTTATCTGGGTGGTAGCACAGATAGAGTCTTCTTAAAGCCTTCCTCCTCTCATCCTCTGACAAGCTCCAAATTTCAGCCAAGCAGGCATCCACTTCTTTCTTTATCTCACTCAGTGGCCTCTCGTACCAATTGCCACTTGTAAGTGGTCTTGCAGTACTGCTAGCACCAGGGGAGCCTTCTGCCAAGACCACAGCTTTACTCAGATCAGATACAGAGTTATTCCTCCGGAAATGGTAAAGGTCATAGGCACTGACTTCTGCATGCCGCCCTCCTCCCAAGTCAACAAGGTATGTGTGTACTTGGCCAGTACCGCTCTGCCGTGGCCCAAGGGCTTCAAGGACCACAGCGTAGAGGTAATGCTCTCTGGGCTTGGAAGAATCCAGGTAACCCACATAATCTTCTGGCAGAAAGGTGTAGAGGATGCTCATGTCCAGGCTGTCATACCATTCCTCAGGGATGTCCTCTCCAGGAGGAGGCAGGATATAGGCATTTAGGTTTGCTGGCAGCTGCAAGGGCACTTTGTTTTTCTCTAGCACCTCAGCAATTTCCTTAGGCCTTTGGCAAACCAAAATCCGCCGAAGGACCATCAGGGCCCTCGGGCTAAATCTTTGTCCTAAAAGCCTATTCAGTTCTGTGGCTAAATTGCCAGAGAACTCCACACCCCAATGTGCATCTTTGCTCTCCTGGTGTGCAAGGTAAATCTGCAGTTTGCCATCTGGCATTGTTGCAACATACACTGTCCTGGCACACTGGGTTCCTTCCACACTCTGCGAATTGTACACCATGGTTGTGCACACTTTTTCACAACAAACCACTTCTAGCCGCTCCGGTGAGAAGTGTCCTTCAAACATGCATTCCACTTCCTCTACTTTTGTCCCACCCTGCCATTTAAGCAGTGCAACCAGAGCATGCTGGAACTCGCAAGACATGAGTAGTTCTTGTAGCCAGTTTTGGAACTCACAGTGTTCCCCATAGGTACAGAGTTTCAGAGAGGACTCTTCTAGCTGCTCTTCAGTGATATCTGACAAGTTCTTGGGGCGCAAGGCTTCAGGCAGCCGATGCAGAAGCCTCTGCTGCTTATACTTGTCGTAAGGTAGCTCACATATTGAGAGATCTATCAGAAAGTGAAATTTGCCCTGCAAGCCCTGGGGTTCCTGGCCAGACTTGTAAAAACTAAAGGTGAGGCTGTTTGATGGATATAGCTTCCCATCAGCACAAGGCAGATGCAGTTCTTTCAGCTCTGAGAAATCCATTTGATCCTTTGCTTCATCTAAGAGCTGGAAGAGGAACTGAGTGGCCCTGAGCACTGTTTTGGTGAGGTTGGCGTGCAGTTTAGCCTGCCTTACAGTCTCTGCATGAATTCTGGCCAGAACACTGGCATAGTGATGGATGCTTGCTTCATCTTCCACTCCCAATTTCTCCAGGACATCCATATAGGCAGCTAGCTTTGGTGGTAGCTTGTAAAGATACGGCCGGAAGTCCTGTGGGTATTTTAATGAGACCACCACATTTTGGGCCTCTGCTACCTCACCGCCATCCACTAGTACCACAGGGAATCCCTTTAAGCAGCCAGTCTCTAACGTTTGCTGTTGCGACAAATAGCTATAAGCTGACTTTAGGACATCCTCTCGAGTTTTCCTAGCTTTCGGAGTGTCACATGGTGCTTGGCATACGTTTCTTAGATTCTCCAAGACTAAATGGGCTGGCAAGGTGCGCAGCACTCCCAGTTGCTTTAGGATGGTTTCTTCATTTCCCCCAACATATTCAACAGAAGGCAGAATGACCGCTGAAGTCCACACCAGGTCTGCTTTCACAGTTAACAAGGAACCTTGGGGTGCCACAGGAGTATTACACGGCACGTATGGCGAGTGAAGGCAACACAGATCTTCAGAGATCTTCTTTGGCAATAGGAAACGGATCTTGGACACTGTTTCCAGGAAGGCCTCTGAGAAGGTTTCACTGGAAAGCAAGTAGCTCCAGAGTGTTCTCCTCCTTTTATCAAGATCATGGGCACCATCCTTCAGTTTTCCAGCCCTCAATGCTTCTTTTGCAATTTGGGTAGCCAACACTAGAAAGTATTCCTCAGAGATCTCTTGCCGCAAGCCCACATCAAGTAAGAACTCTTTCAACTCCCTTATATCCTCTGGCCACACTGAGACATAGAATTTGCGTGGCACGAACAGAGAATCCATTCTCAACTCCTTGAAACACATTTTCTCCTCATAAAAATAGGACACAGGACGCATCACACCTTGCTTGTCCCGGATGAAGGCGAAAGACTGGAATGTTGTCACCACTGTCTTTTTCTCGTCCTGATATCCCTTAGGATAATGCCTCTTGATAAGGAGGAGTAATCTCACAGCCTCCAGTACACGAGCTTCGGGAAGATGGGACAGCCGAGGCAAAAGCTGCTGTACAAACTGCTGCAAATCGTTCATTACACCAATGCTCAAGCTCTTACTGAGATGTCGGTTCAGCAAGCTATCGCTCAGCAGGACAGTCTTCTCATCTACCTCATAAAGCTCCTGGAAGTTCTTGGTTTCCATTGGAATCTTGGACTCCAAGATGTAGATATTCCTGTATGAAGCCAACGAAACGTGCTTCCCTTGGTGTGTTTTAAACACAGGCAAGGATTTCAACTTGCTTACCAATCCATGGTCATTCTTCAGCGTCTCCAGTTGGCTGCTTAGGAACCGCAACAGCGCTTCGAACTCCCACCCTTCAAGTGCATCCCAACACAGGTCATGATGAGCTGCCAGTTGTTCGAGCACTACTGTAGGATTCTCGATCTGCAACACACATGGCAGAATGCAATGTGCAGCGAGCTTTGGAGGCAAAAGAGAGGAGTCCAACTTGGAAAACCCCAATTTGTGGAGAATTTCAGTAACAGTGCCTGCTTGACCAGGCATTATCGTGTTGAGGGACTCAAGGGGAACCAAGAACTTAGTGCAGCCACAACACACAGGGAGCATGGCACAACCTTTGAAGAGGGAAACTAGCTCTGCAAACATATTTTTCATCGTGTCTGAATTTGCAGTCATGCAGATCTGTCTCTCAAAGAAAGCCCACAATTCACGGAGCCATTCCCGGCCTTTATCAGTACTGACCCTGTTGTCCAAAGACAGCATCTCCTTAACGAAGGCCACAGAATCAGAGAGTGTAAAATCCTTTAGAAACCCCATCTGTACTAACAGCTGCCTGGCCTTTCTATCAATTTGGCAGGCAAAGAAACAGTCCTTATGGTGTGGGAAAAGATTGTGCACACTGCTATGGTATGGAGGACACTGCTGAGTGAAGCACCTCAGCATGTTATCTTGGGTCACCAGCAAAGGGAGACCTTCCAGGCAGCTTTTGTCATCAGGAAGAAGCTCACTGAGGCAGAACTCGAGGAGAGCAGAACAGTAACAGCTATTCTTCACAGGTGTCAGATGAAGTGGGCAGGGCAGGAGAAAGTTGGGCAGGTTCTTGAGGAAGCAGCAGAGGGAAGGAGAATCGAGGGTTAGGATATCAACTCCTGCCTTGACAAAATGGTCGCGTACCAATTGCAAATGTTGGAAGGCAGGGACAAAATTCATGCCCAGACTCTGAAGAGTAAGCTCAAGAACCTCACTTATCTCAGACTGCAGGAAATAGGGATCACTGGTTGGGTGGCCCAGTCTGGGTGCACTCCAGTGCACACTCACTTCTTCCATCTTAAATCCATACTTGAAATTAATCTCCTTCTGGTACACAGGGACCAAGGGAAGCTGCTCTATGTATGCCAGTTCATACACACGGGTCACTAGCTGTTGCCATGCTGGGGGGACACCCCTTGTCACAAATGGGAAATACTGCAAATAGTTTGATTCCAGCCACTTCTCACATGCAGTCAGGGAGTGGAACTGCAGTGTTGTATCATTCAGCGCCCGGCGCAGCTCATAAAGCAAGTGGCAGTACAATGGGGCAATGAGACAATGCAGCAGCAAGTTATTCCAGGACGTATTGGCACCACCTTCACCATCATCCTTCCGCAAGCCACGGCGAGCAGAGTCCACAGCAAAGTTCCCATTGATGTGGATGGGAAGGCCTGTTTCTTCCAGAAGCGGCAGTGTGCAGAAGGCCCTACCAGGTGGCCGTCCGTCAAAACAAGCTGCCACACCCCCACACGCCAAGTCCATGTTTTGCACGGTATTGTCACTCTCAAGCCCAATCTGCCTACCTACCAGCCAGTTGCTGGAAACATTGGAGATACTACTCTTCACCTTCATTCTGTAGAAGACTCTCATTGGCTCGCCATCATCCATTCCACCTGCTGCAGCAGCCTGTTGGAGACGCTTCTGGTATTCCAGTCTTTCAGGCTCACCACCTTCAGCCTCTACCCGCAGCACCTCCTTCGGTGTCCCTCCCCTCTCACTTATTATAGAGAAGACCACGCAGCGAACGTGGTTGAGGAACATCACAAGGCTGTCGGCTTCTTCAATGAGAGCCACCATAATTTTCTTCATGTCTTGCTCTGACACAGAGCTCTGGCAGATACGGGATGAGGCTGCACCATCAGGAGTACGTAAGGGTAACCGGAAAACTGTGCCTTGTTCCAAGTTAAACACATCAGGTAAAAAGGTATTATAAACATCACGGATGGTGTCTTTGACTTCTTTAGCAAGGTTGTACTTTCCACCAGGTGAGATCTCATCAGAATCAGGGAGGTAGTGCAACATGGGGTCAAAGACGCACAGAACACTGTCCCCTGTCACAAAGGCAGGGCAGTCAGTCAAGTGATAAACTGTATTGAAACCTAGTCCATATTTGCCGGTAGCATCTCTCCTCCCACCTTTGCCACCAGAGCCCAAGCGCTGGATCCCTTCTATGTCACACCTCTGGAAGGTGCGGTCATTGTAGATGCAAAGTGCCGGGCCTTGAAGTTCATTCCACTCCTTGCTGAAGACGCGACCAGTCGGGTGCTGTCGCCGATCCCAGACAAAGTGGACAAGATTTGCACCAGCATCGTCTGCATTCTGCAGCAGCTCCTTTAGCACATCCTGTGAAGAGGAGTACTCACGGAGGATGTTGGCCAGCCGGGTACAGATTTCTTCCTTGGCTCCAAAATCTGTGGCCCAGGAAGAGAGACCCTGAATCCGCTGGCGTGACAAGACACGACCTTTTGTGGTCTGAATGCCACAGCGCATAGCAATTTCCCGCGGGATCATGGCATGACAGAGCAGGGTCCCTTTCTCATGTGGAAGCCATGGTGTGTCATCAAAGAGGAGTTTGGGCAATGGACGAAGGACTTTGTGTTTGTCTGGGAAAAATACACTCTGGGCTTCATAAGGACTCAACTGTTGACCCTCTGGCAGGGCCTCGGCCAGCCCTACAGTGATCAACCTGACAACTAGGTCCAGGTGCCCGTTGGAAAGAGACTGTCCAGCTCCCTCCTTGGCCAAAGTCTGCAACACAGTGGCATAGTCCTTCACTTTGAAAGTCGCAGGCAACCCAACACACTCCCACAGCATCTTTTGCTTCTGGTACTCCTGAGGCAGCTGGAAGAGGTATGGAGCAGCATCAAAGAACAGGCAATGGGCCACACTGCACACTGACACAAAGCCAGTGTCCATGAAAACAAAGGGGAATGTCCTTGCCCTTTGGGACACCTCCACCTTGGACAGAGGGTTCATCTGCACTATTTTATTCAGGAACGCATAGCAGATTTGTGCTATGTTTCCCAGCTCCGTTCTGGACAGGGCATTGGAACTACGTGATGCTTCCTCCAGTTGCGTCAGCACTGTAGATATTGGTGGCTGACGATTCAGTCCTAGGAATTCCTTTAGCTCCATGGAGAGCTTCAAGCCTTTACCAAGGGCTGTCTTGTCCAGGACAGGCTCAGTCAAGCCTACCAGGGGGTGCAGCTTATGGTAGTAAACCTCTTTGGGGCAGCAGAGTTTGCGTTGGTTAGCAGGTAGTACTGCTGGCAAGAAGGGAATGTCTCTGAAAGTAACCTGGGTAGTGTTGCTGTAGCTTTCCTGCAGGTGGTCCTCAAGGAGCTCTAGGATGCAGCGAGCACGCTGGCAGGCCTTGACTGGGTCATGACTCCACAAGGCTGCCACAGTTCTGGCTCGGGCTATCAGTTCCTCCATTTCTACACAATCTTTGGCCATGCCAAGATGCTCCAAGCGCAACAGCCTCTCTGGTTCCAGAAACCCTGTGCCCGTGGGGAAACGGCCATCTTCAGGAGCGTAGAGAGGTGCAGCGCAGCCCCTTGGGTGTACAAGTTCTTTAATGTTTCTCAGCAAACTATTGGGGACAGTTGGAATGCAAGGCCAGGATGTCAGGACCTTATTCACGCCAGCATCATTCATATCCAGAGCACGAAGAATGAGGACATCGCGATCAGGCACTGCCAGCTGAGCAAGATTGGGCAAAACAAGCTCACAGAGGAATCGTGCCCAATTGTAGGTGTTTGGCAACAGGACATCTCCCTGGATGCAATCTCTGAAGTTCATCTTCACCCAATCTGGAACTGACACCGCCATCTTTGGCTCTGGCAAAAGTAAAGAGAAGACCCTGAAAGCTATAGGTTCCAGATGCTCCTGACAGGTAATGTCAGAATTGAGGATACAGGCATCCTGGGCTGGGCACCATCGCTGTCCATCAGAAAAGAGAACTGGCTGTTCCCCATCAACACCATTGACTAAGGCTTGGTAGAAGGCCTTGACTGTTTCACTGAATGGGTGCTTGGCACTGCGCACGTCAGGCCAGAAAGCATGGTACTCATAGTCCTCCAGCAATCCTTCCTCGTACATGTCCCGGAGCAGGGACAGTGCTCCAAGCCAGGCACCCAGCACGGAATCCCGTAAGAGCGCCTTGTTCCATTTCCCCTTCTCAGTAGCTTCCCAGAGTCCTTTGCGATTACTCTGCACAGCAAAGACTGCCGTGAGATGCAACGGGAGTCCAGTTTCAATAGGAAGAGGTAGAAAGCAGAAGGCACGGCCCTTAAAACCATCTACATCTGGAACCCATTTTCCAGCAGCAGTGGCGGGGCAGAGGGGCAAAGCAACGCTAGCAACAGGAGGCGAGAAATGGACATCCTTTTCTTTTCCCTGTTTGAAGACCTGAAGGGCTTCTCCTTGAGCGGAGCAGGAGTGCAGCAGGTAATGGCTGGTGACCACACTCGACTTCCATGTTGCTGTCAACTGCACAATAGTGGACGTACCCATCCTGACAAGTGCTTTCCTGCTCACTGTGGCTAATGGCTGGGTGGTTTCTGGGGAACTGGAACCATGAGGAAGGTGGGTCAGTGACACCTCCTGCACTTTTCTCAGGAAGATCAGCAGGTACTTGTACATCTCCCGGAAACCAATTTGCAAGGATTTGATTCGACTGGGTCCAAACGGATCACAGCAGATCTGAGAGTTCTCTGCCTCCTCCTCAGTGCGGAAGGGCAGGCGGAGGAGCGTGCCTTGGTAATCATCTCCAGGTTGACAGCCAAAGATTCCTCTGAACGGTCGAAATTGTTCAGGAAATCCAGCGGCGACTTTCCGGTTCAATGTGAGACGCATGCCTGGTTGGCCTGAATTACGGATATGCTTCCGAAGGTGAGTGATGTTTGGGTCAAAGATGAGCATGGTGTGGCCACTGAGAAGAGAGGGCACATCAGTGATGTGGTAGACAGTGCAGAAGCCCAGCCCAAAGCGACCAATCTTGTCATCCTGCCGTTCCTTGGTAGCTGCACCTAGACGGATGATGTTGGAGAAATCTGTCTCGGTGAAGAACGCATCATTGTGGGCCCAAAGTGCGGGGCCCTGGCAGGCAGCCATGCCAGGGTCCAGGAGTCCTTCAGTGGTACCGTTATGCTCACGGAGATCGACTAGGAAGCGGCAAGTTTGGGCGCCAGCATCCTCAGCATTTTGCAGCAGTTCCAGGAACACATCTGCATCCTGGCTGTATTCACGAAGGATGTTACGGATCCGGAGGGTGATTGGCTCCGAAGGACCCCACGCCTGAGCCTCCAACACTTCCAAGCCTGAAAACCGTGTGCTTAGCATTTCCACACCATGGAAGGTAGCAGTGGCAGAGGAAACAGATTCATGCACCAAAGTAGGTGGGTCGCCATCCAGCTCAGCAAGGTGTGCCCGATCCATGTCACAGTACAGCACAGAACTGGCCGGGCGTAGAACAAAACCGGACAGTCCTTGAATCTGCACAGGCACTGGCATTTCCCTTTCTCCATGGTAGCCACGAGCGCACAGCCAGTCCAGGACAGCTATCACGAGGAGCAGTTCAGCATGCATGCCGCCTTGTGGTCGGGCATTGATTTGATCTGCCAACTTCTGCATTGCTTGGCACACTTCCTCCTCTTTTGGTAACTTATGGACCCCCCATGCTGCAAACAGCTGGCTGTAACCTTGGAAGTCCAGAGGCACTCGTGACATCAAGGCTGTAAGGTCTAAGCCATCAGGGTAGGCCAGCACCACCTCTGCAGCCAATGAGAAGCCAGTCCCATTCCACACCACAGGTCCCACAGGTGGCTTCTGGAAGTCCCTCAGGTGCTGTTGCATGTGCCGATAGATGCTGTGCAGCTTTGTAGTTAACACAAAGGCCTCCTCAGGGTGACATCCCTGTGCCAAGGCAGCTAGATTCTCCATCACTTTCTCTGGTGGAGGAGAGCTCTCCAGACCCAGTTCTCTTGCAGCTTCTGGCCGAAAAGCATTAGTCAGTCCCATGACCAGCCCGACAAGAGCAGCATACCTCTCTGAGCGAAGCAGTTCAGGTGCCAAGAAATCTCCAGCTGCCGCCAATGTGGAAGCGTTGGTGGCAGGCACCCAAGGCAGGGACCGCAGCAGCTTCAGCTCCTGTGAGGAGAAGCGTGAGAGTAGAGGAGTCTCATTGCAGACCCGGATGAGTGCCCGTGATTTGGCACTGGCATCTGCAGCCTCTTGCAGCTGACCAACTTCATCCGCAGCCATCAATGCATCTGCTGGACAGACAGCACTGAGATCAGATTTCAGGCCCAGAACACGAAGGGTTCGCAGTGCTGCTGGCTCCCGGAAGGGCCCTGTGGGGAAGCGGCAAGGTCCCAATAAGTCCTGCAAGGTGCGATTCTCTGGATCATAGAGATCACTGGGCCTGCCCAACCTTCCTGATCCGCAATCCAAGAATGGCAGCTCACGACACAAAGTTTGCAGCTCTTGGCTCTGGCTGAAGAGGGAGTCCCCGTTGTGCAGCACCCACAGCATGAGCCGCTTGGCTTCCTGTGCCCAACTGGCATATGCCCCCTTCTTCATCGCCTTGATGCACAGCAGGCACAGATCAGGCGTCCCCAGGAGCTTCTGCCCGATTAGCAAGAGCAGGTGGCGTTCAGCTTCATTATGACACAACAGCACAGGCTCTGGAGTTAGCAGATCCGAGGGCACTGGTGGAACCAGGTTCTTCTCTAATGCCAGGTGGTGCTGGGCTGGCACCAAGCCAGACCTGGTGGGTGGAAGGAGGGAGGGCATCTTGAAGAAGAGCGGCAACTCAGTTAGGACTTCGGCTTCTTTGGGGGAAAGCGATGCAGCCGTGGAGAAAAAAGCACTCAGGCTCTTGATCTGGCAGGTGGGCAGAGATGCAACGCGACCAGCCACGGATGCCACCCCTAAATGGGCAAAGACCTGCAAGACACTCCCAGGCGTGGGTTCTAGGACGTACTCTCTCAGCTGGCGGTGGCACCATTCTGGCTGCCAGCTCCGGACCACAGTGCATCCCAGTCTCTCCAGAATGCCAGCCACTTCATCCGGCAGACAACGCCCCTCGTGGCTCTGGAACAGCAGAGTAGGCTGAGGCAGCAGCCGTGCCAATTGGATTCCACTGTGGGAGTTCTGTAGAGGAGTCAGCGGTATCAGGGGGCATCCCTTGAAGGGTGCCAGGGAGGGAGCATGGCGACTCAGGAAACTCCAGAAAGCAGAAAGCCACTCAAGCGGGGGCTGTTTTGGGTACTCCTTTGGGCACCAAGATACAGGAGCAGGGTTGCTGCTGACCCAGTCCTTAGGGAGAGATTCACGAAGGTTCTGCTCAATGACATTTTGATCCATGGAGACAAAGTTCCTGAATAACCCTGAAGATGAGAGAGAGAGAGAGAGAAAGAGAGAGAGAGAGAGAAATCAGCAACCACCATTTGTGTGAACTTGCATTTCCTGTTGGGAGCAAAGTGGCAATGTATACACTACTTCTATGCCCAGCACTGAAAAGTACTTTGGATGCAACTGAACTCCAATATGTATAGGTCTGTGAATGATTTGGTATCACAATGATGCTAGAGCACTGCTGAAGCAAAGTGAGCCTGAAACTGATCAGCGTACCAAAAACCAGCGTGGTGTAGTGATTACAGCAGGCAGATGCAAACTGTGGCCCATCAGATATTGCTGAACTACAACTCCCATCATCCCAGGCCATTGGCCATGATTAAGGGAGCTGGTGAAAGTTGTAGTTCGTCAACATTGAGAGGGCCAAATGTTGCCTGCCCCTGGATTAGAAAATAAGACTAAGGCAAAGGGGGACAACCTTCAGCCCTTGCTCTAATTTCATGCAGGTGGTGGAGGACGACCCAACAGAGAATGATGGAAGGGTGGCGGAATCCACTGCAAGCAATCAGATCAGACCTTTGACAAGAGTGATCCATCTCTACTGGTGGCTGGGGGGAAATGTTCCCCAACCCTGTGCTTAAGGGTTCAAATGCCCAAACTAGCTGTGAAGTTAATTTATTTACTTGGGAGACAGCCACTCTACTGCTATTTGGTGTCACACTCACTATCTTTCCACCTAATCTATTTTACAGTGTTGCTGGGAGGACAAAATGGTGCCTGTGTGTAAAAAGCATGTGTTTGTACATGGCAGAACATTTACACTGGTGGCAGCCAGCCTGGTGCCCTGTGGATGCTGTGGATTACCATCCCCATAATCTCTGACCATTGGCCATACTGGCTGAGGCTGAAGGAAGTTGAAGTCTAGCATGGCCAGTGAAAATAGGAGTTGTAGTCTAACAGCATCTGAAGGACACCAGGGTGGGGAACCCATAAAACACCAGAAGCTGATCATGGTGCACCCAGGAAACTGAAAGTCTCACCCTTTTCTGCAATTGTTTGCAGATGCTTCAGCAGCTCAGGGTTTAGATCCTTGGGCAAGAACCGGTGAGCCAGGCCAGGCAACAGGATCCTGCAAAATCGGCAGAAAGAAACCACAGGTCAGTTAGGAAGGACAAAGGCAGGGTGACAAAGAAAAGGGATGTACTATGGAACAAGCACCCAGTTAATACCACTGGTTTATTTATGGGGCTAACCATTTTAGGGAATCAAAGAAATGCAGCATGGGCCTCTTTATCCTGTAGGGCAGTATTTCTCAGAGTGAAAACTGGGTCTCAAAGAAGTGCAGGCTGGCGCTAGGGGAGACACTGAGCTGAACTATGCATATGAAAAAAGTGCATAAGGGCCTCTGTCTCTTGGTTTGGTGCAATGTCTGAAATGAGCCATAGTGAAGACATTTGTGAACTGCCTTGCAAGGTGTGTATGTGTGCGTGTGCACATGCGTGCATTAACCATTATGCAAGTCCATTAATTGGAACATCTAATAGGGAGAGGACATTTAACTGTGGTAGGGCGAAAAGGACAATGCCGGTTTACCCTGGGGATCATATGTGGTAAGACTGCTCACCTGGGGAAGTTGTGGTTATCGAGGAAGACCATCTCTCCAGAATCTCCAAAGCAGGTAAAGTTTCCATTGGCTGTCGGCAGCAGTGGCAGATTCTTCAGCTCCTGGTAACACCCATCTCCAACCAAGTACTCCAACAGCAACTGTTTCTCTGTCAAGGATATCCCATGCCACACACTGGTAGTCCGTCGCAGGGTCTCCCTGACAAACTTCGGTGTGGCCTCTTGCACCGCTGCCCTGCCTTTGGCACCCCACACCAAAGCTCGGCGCACATGGAGCGGAGCAGCAGCAAGTGGTGATCCTGCCAAAATGAGGGCCTTCTCCAGGGCCTTCTCTACTGGTTTACCACTCACTACCTCTGGCAAGATCACGGCTTTGCAGGGGTGGAGCAAACGAGGTTCCCCATCCCCGACTCGTACCAAGAGTTTCATGTCCATCAGTGTCTGGCATATCTGAACCACTAAAGGCTTGTATCGGAGTTGTTGGCTTTGGTCTGGGTCTGGCCATGCCCCATATGGGTTGTCCGGACAGGTAGATGCCAGCAGTACCATTTGGCAATAAGCAACAGGCAACATCTCCTCCATAAGCAAGTGGTTCCAACGACCATCGGCTCCCCTCGCCTGGGACCCCTCTTCAGACCACTGCACGTGTCTTCGGTCATCTGTCAGCTGGAAAGGGGCACTGATGTGCAGTGGCAATCCAGTGGTGTTTTCCTCTGTGGCCGGGAGCGGCAAGACGCAGCTGAGGCGTCCCATGCACTTGTCTTGCAAACAGTAAGCCAAAGACAACACGGGCTTAGAGCTGACCTTCACTGCGAGCTCCCACAGTTCTGGGAAGGCATCCTTCTTTGCTTCAGCAGACAACACAAGCCAGTTGCACTTGCTGGCCTGTCCAGTCCCAGTGCCACATAGGGCAAGTGTTTTGATGTGGACACCCATGTCCAGTTTAGTGCCCATAGCACCATCAACAAGGTTTCCCTTTCCACTACTGCATTCTGCAACTTCCAGCACACCTTTGCTCATGCCCAACCCATTAAATGGGCGAGTGGTGGCCTCAGCCTTCAGCAGCTCATGGATGGCACCATCGGACCCAATGAGACCCAACGTCAGTTTCTTGATGTTCCTGAGGAACAGCAAACTAATGGGGGCATCATTCACGAACGAGAGCAGCAGTTTCTGCACCCGTTCTGGACTGTAGAGATTTTCTGAGATCTTCGATGGACTCTGTCGTAGCGGGAAGCGAAACAGGGTGCCTGGAAAGCGGCCCTCCGCAGTTGGGCAAGGCTGGCCCAGAGACTTCAGTGCTGCCCAGAATGGTTGGAACTGGTCAGATGCCTCTTCCCATTCACTCACCTCCCAGAGCTGACCCCCGTCATGTAATGCCATCTGCTGTGGGTCCAGCACCCCCAAACATTCACCAGAAAGTATAGATGGGAAATCTAAACAGAGCGAAGGGAAGGAATTCAGCCATTAAAATGTGGGTGCCCCAATCTTGGTTCCTTTCCCCCCTTCATGCTCCTATTTCAATTCATCCTTATCTCTCTCAATTTCCCCCATCTCAATGATGGCATTAGGCATATTTTACTGGGGAGAGCATTCTACAAATGGGGAACCACTGTTGAGAAAGCCCATTCTCCCATTCCCTCCCCCTCAGAAGAAGTACACAGACAAAGGTCTCTGAGGATGATTGCAGGGTCCAGGTATGCCGATGTGAGGAGAGAGAGGTGGTCCCTGAGGTCTTGGGGTCCTGAGCTGTCTTCTAGGCCTTTTCCCTATAATTCTTATGCCTTCCTCCCAAAGACATCTGGTTTTGAAGACTATCTCCCAAATTGAGCTAGGCAGAACTTCTCACCTGTGATATGGTAAACTGAATTGAAGCCCAAGCCAAAGCGTCCAACTGTAGAAGGGTCATCCTCCTTGTGACTGATGCCTGGACTCTGGATCCCTTCCCAGTCAGCCTCAGAGAATAGACCGTTGTTATAGGCAAGAAGTGCAGGGCCTGAAAAAGAGAAGTGTGGTCATGCAATTTTTACTCAAGTGCCTTGATGATGGTTTGATTCACAGTGTCACTCCCAAGCCAAATTTGACATGGCACAATGTCTGAATTGCAAACTAGGGTTTGTGATCGGCCAGCAAACCAAAACAGAAATCATGATTGAACGTTTTGTGGCACGAGATCCTGTCTAATTTAGCAAACCGTGGTAACAGCCACCTCCAGAGGGCTGTAGCACCAGAGAGATGGGAGCAGGCTAATAAACCTGATTGCTATCAGAAGCAGACCAGGTCCTATAAACAAGGGCTGGAGAGCCCTGCCACCATCCCTGACCATTGGCTATAATCACTGGGACTGATGGGAGCTGGAGATCAACTATATCTGGAGAGCCACAGCCGCCACCCCCCATCTCTTTTCTAGATTAAGATTTCTGCTAACCATGATGTGATACTGGAATAGAACCAATATATTGAACATACTGGAGGTGCACTCTCAGGTACCCACATCATTTGTTTAAAGCACATTTATACGACTTTAACAGTCACTGTGAGAGCATATATGGCCAGTGTTTTCCATCTATCCCAAAATGGATATTGTAGCACAGAAATGAGAATGTGGGAAACTACTGTACAGTGGCCAGCCGTATTTCCCTCCCACAAGGCACCTGGAAGGACACTACATCATGGCAACTTTCCTTGGATGCACTGTGGGACGAAATGGCCCCAAAGTAGAGGAAGTTCACTGCTGGTTTCCCAGGCACAAATAATCATTCTGGTGTCAATACAGGTGAAACTCAGAAAATTAGAATATTGTGGAAAAGTTCATTTATTTCAGTAATGCAACTTAAAAGGTGAAACTAATATATGAGATAGACTCATGACATGCAAAGCGAGATATGTCAAGCCTTTATTTGAGGAGCCATGTCATCAGCTGGTGTTGGTCCACTGTGCTTCATTAAGTCCAGGGTCAACGCAGCCATCTACCGAGAGATTTTGGAGCACTTCATGCTTCCTTCCGCAGACAAGCTTTATGGGGATGCTGATTTCATTTTCCAGCAGGACTTTGTCACCTGCCCACAGTGCCAAAAGTACCAAAACCTGGTTCAATGCTCATGGGATTACTGTGCTTGATTGGCCAGCAAACTTGCCTGACCTGAACCCCATAGAGAATCTATGGGGCATTGCCAAGAGAAAGATGAGAGACATGACCGAGCAATGTAGAAGAGCTGAAGGCTGCTATTGAAGCTTCCTGGTCTTCCATAACACCTCAGCAGTGCCACAGGCTGATAGCATCCATGCCACGCCGCATTGAGGCAGTAATTGATGCAAAAGGGGCCCAAACCAAGTACTGAGTACATGTGCATGCTTCTACCTCTCAGAGGTCCAATATTGCTCTATTTGCAGTCCTTGTTTTGCTGATTTCATTTAATATTCTAATTTTCTGAGATTGTTAATTTGGGGTTTTCATCAGCTGTACACCATAAACATCACAATTGTAACAAATAAAGGCTTGACATATCTCGCTTTGCATGTCATGAGTCTATCTCATATATTAGTTTCACCTTTTAAGTTGCATTACTGAAATAAATGAACTTTTCCACAATATTCTAATTTTTCGAGTTTCACCTGTATAAGAAGAACTTAGAGGAGCCTTGGTTACTGACTGCTAAAAAGGAAGCCTTTGGCCCTCAAAAGCATCCCTGAAAAATTATTATGAATTTCATCCAGCCAACCTCCTCCCTATAGGATACATTGTGATTTCTTTGCTGGGGCCCCCAGAGCACCCACCATTGGGAGCTGTCTAATCCATACCTTGGGTGCTTGCCAGCCCCTCTGAGAAAAGGCTCTGTGTTCCAAAGCTCCGTGCATCGTAGAGCAAGATCACCTCTTCAGCCCCCGCATCATCTGCATTTTGGATCAGCTCCTTCAGGAAGAAGAAGAGAATGAGAGTAGGAATAAATGCCAGGGGTCAACACAGACAGACTCTGGAAATTGCTACATGGATGCCAGTCCCACATTCCATAAACTGCTAGACATTTACAGGGGTCGTCAATATCACCCCGTTCAAACTTTACCTGTTTAGAAAAGGGAGGGCAAGCCATCTCCTTGCTGCTGTCCCGCATCTGTAAAGGCTGGGAGACTTGGCAGGCTTCTTTGCTGCAAATCTGCACCTTCTTTAATATTGCACTAGAACTGGCCATTCTGATGTTTTTGACATCCTTCTTTGGTACCCCTGCACCCAGCCACTCCCACAAGCCGTCCTTTGGGCCTGCGCTCCAGAACAGCTTCTTGCTCTAAACTTGCAGTCTTACTTCTCTTCCCCCCAAATCCGGGTGTTTGACTGCCTCCTCTCTGTGAACATGCAAGTTGGTCAAGCCCTACTTAAAATGCAATCCATGTGGAATGGCTTCGCTCTCAAAAACGGCAAATGCAAAAAGCCCAGGCCCAATGCTTAAAAAACTTACTTTTAAGATCTGACCCCCATCTGGGTACTTGCGGAGGATACCCTGCAAGTATTTGAGGACCGGAGGTGATTTTTGTCGAAAGCCCTTTCTGAAAGAAAGGCAGACGGTTACAGTAGTTAGAGTCTATGAATAGAAACAGAGAGACTTCAATCTAAACAGGACCAGGCTGTGGGGGGGTGGGGTGGTGCACCTGGGCAACCTTGACCTCACTGCTGACCTGCCCAACCCTGGCACTGCCCAAGTAAACTGTAGCAATGGTGTGTCAAGAGGGGTTGTCCACACCAGCCACTCCTAGATTTCAGTCTGGAGTAGGGAATTTTTTTTGGCCTGAGAGTCCAGGGGTGGAGGAAGGGGGGCCGGTGGGGGCGGTTCACCCCGGGTGTCATCACTGAGGGGGTTGATGTTCGGCACACTGCCCACCCACGACTCCCAAGCATATCCCAAGTCCTCAGGGGAAGGGGCAGAGCTGTGCCGCCTTGCCAGCGGCCTTCCCCCCTTCCCCCTTCGTTTTGACAGCTCGAAGGAGGCTTGGGAGTTGCGGATGAGCAGCTCGCCATTGCCCCCCCCCGCTTCCTTTGGGGGGGAGCCTCTCCTGAGCTGTCAAAAGGAAGAGGGAAGGGAGGAAGGCTGCTGGCAAAGCGGCGTGGCTCCCTCCCTGCCCCCACCCTGCCCAGGAAGCAACCTGCCATGGGTGGCTTGCTTCGCCCCCCTAGGTGTCTCGCCCCCTGGGACGCTTGGCGCAGGCGGCGCCCCCCTGGGACACTCGCCCTGCCCCCTGGGTGCACAACATGTGCGCAGCTCCTGGTGCCGCAGCAGCTAGCTCCACCTCTGTGAGAGCCACATTCCCAGTCGTGTGTGTAGCCACCAAATGCACAATAATACAAGCATACACAGGTGCACATGCATATACAGAGAGAGACAGAGAGATGTATTAACATGCACAGCAACTGGGGTTGAAAAAAGCCTTCTAACTTTTAGCAAGCCTAATTGCCAGGAGAGAGAAAGAGAGAGATTCCTGGAAATCTCAGCTGAGAAGAGATGGGTTAACCCTTCCCTCTCCAACAGCACTCTTCCCGAAGATCATCCTTCTCATACAAACATTATGGCAAAAGAAGACTTCTTTGAAAAGAGATTGTGGAGGGTTTACAAGTGGGGAGAGAAAAGGATTAATCACGCTTCTGGACCCAGCTGCAAACCCGCCACCCTAAAAACAACACCGCCCAATTGAGCTTGGGGAAAAGCTTACTGTTGGCTACAATAGAAGGCCTTTGCAACCCTAAGTTTAGCAGGGATGAGAAACACTATACACAGAATAAGGAGGCAACTGGCCCATGGTCCAAAGGTTCCTAACTCCTAGTTTAAATCCTCCCTCTGCTGTTGGGTCTGTGTGCAGGTTTCCCTCCTGAGTGACACTGCATTGTTGTGGCATCTGCCTGGACAATTTAGTATTCAAAGGACCCTGGGCTGCCACTACTGACCCAGCTTGGCTATTGGATCCTACTGGCCAGCAAAAACTGTAAGTGAACTTCTTGTTCCAGGTAAGCCTTGTTCAAGGCTTGTCTCCCTGCCATCTTGAGTATTATTATTATTATTATTATTATTATTATTATTATTATTATTCAGTGGTACCTCGGGTTAAGTACTTAATTTGTTCCGGAGGTCCATTCTTAACCTGAAACTGTTCTTAACCTGAAGCACCACTTTAGCTAATGGGGCCTCCCGCTGCCACCGCACCACCAGAGCACAATTTCTGTTCTCATCCTGAAGCAAAGTTCTTTTTATAAAAAAATAATATTTATTACTTTTCCAACAATTTAAACAAAACAAAATAATTATAATTATCCTTAACAAAATAAACAATACAGTACAATACAAAAACACTACATAATATAACATAAAAACACTACATAACACTAACACATTAAACTAACAGAACAAAATAAAAACCATTTAAAACACACCAAACAATTTCAATATCTTATCTTTCATTCACTTATTTCAGCGACCTCCTCACACCTCCCTTTTTGTATTCCACTTCTATTAATTATTTCAGCAATTCCTTTCCATCTTCCTCTGTTTTCTATCCTATAATTATCTTAACATTTCTAACCTTATTTTTTCCTTTAATACTCTAATAATCTAATTATACTTAGTTCCTTACCACATTTCTACTAAAGCCATATAACTTCATTTCCACCTTTTTCTAACATTCATTAATTTTACAGTATTTCTGTAAATAGTCTTTAAACTTTTTCCAGTCTTCTTCCACCGACTCTTCTCCCTGGTCTCGGATTCTGCCAGTCATTTCCGCCAGTTCCATATAGTCCATCAACTTCATCTGCCATTCTTCCCGGGTGGGTAAATCTTGTGTCTTCCAATACTTCGCGATGAGTATTCTTGCTGCTGCTGTCGCATACATAAAGAAAGTTCTATCCTTCTTTGGCACCAATTGGCCGACCATGCCCAGGAGAAAGGCCTCTGGTTTCTTCAGGAAGGTATATTTAAATACCTTTTTCTTTTCATTATAAATCATCTCCCAGAATGTCTTAATCCTTGGGCATGTCCACCAAAGGTGAAAGAATGTACCTTCAGTCTCATTACATTTCCAACATTTATTATCGGGCAGATGGTAAATTATTGCAAACTTGACTGGTGTCATGTACCATCTATAAATCATTTTCATTAAATTTTCTCTTAAGGCATTACATGCCGTAAATTTCATACCTGTGGTCCATAACTGTTCCCAGTCAGCCATCATTATGTTATGTCCAACATCTTGTGCCCATTTAATCATAGCTGATTTTACCGTTTCATCCTGAATGTTCCATTTCAACAGCAAGTTATACATTCTTGACAAATTCTTAATTTTTGAATCTAACAATTCTGTTTCCAATTTTGATTTCTCCACCTGGAAACCAACTTTTTTGTCCAAATTGTATGCCTCCATTATTTGGTAATAATGGAGCCAATCTCGCACTTTATTTTTCAAAGCTCTGCAGTTTTATTCTGTCACCGTCTTGTTCCAAAATTTCCCAATATTTCTTCCATTTGGCCTCCGTATTGAGTTTTTTCTGTACCTTCGCTTCCATTGGTGACAACCATCTTGGGTTTTCTTTTCTAACAAATCCTTATATCTTATCTGAAGCAAAGTTCTTAACCCGAGGTACTATTTCTCAGTTAGCAGAGTCTGTAACCTGAAACGTATGTAACCCGAGATACCACTGTACTGCCCTATACCCAGAGGTCTGTAGCCTTTTGCTCCTAACTTGCTTCTTCATCCTGCATCCTCATTTAACTTTTGGTTCTCACTACAAGCTCTCACCCCAGTCTGCTGCCCACAGCCTAACCCTCAGAGCCACAGAGCTCACTGGGTGACCTTGGGCCAGTTCTTCACACACTCGGTCTAACTCTGAGCTCCTTGGAGGAAGAGTCAGCAATGTTTTAAGCAAGGTGTTATCAGATCCCAGATAGATTTGGTTCTGACTAAACATCAGAAAGAACTCTCTGGTGGTAAGAGCTGTTTGACATTGGAACAGTCTCCCTCGGGAGATTGTGGACTCTCCTTCCTTGGAGGTTTTTAATCAGAGGTTGGACGGCCACCTGTCATGGATGCCTTAGCTGAGATCCCTGCATGGCAGGGGGTTGGACTAGATGACCCTTTAGGTCCCTTTCAACTCTACAGTTCTATGATCAGCACATCCAGCACAGTCTTACTGGCATTTTTTTGTCCATGAGAAATCCCATGGATACACACACACACCATTTCTTACCTCTTCTTCTGCCCCTGAGACATGTTGATACCTGCAAAAGTGAGAAGAAAAATGCAGAATGGGGGGAAAAATGGAGTGTATAATCTCAACAATACGATTTGCACATTGGTCCCCACTGAACAAAAAAAGAGCTCATAAACTATTGTTCCTTCTGTAAATGGACATTTTTTAACAAAACAGACAAGAGGTATCTCTTACCATGATGTTACAAACACTCCCCCCCCCACCAGTCATCTCTCATCAAAGGGATTTTGGAACAATAGAAAACCCTGCCAGGCTGCAGTTTGTTATGTGTGCTGGAAACTGTAGCTTATGTGAGGAAGAAACTACAGTTCCCATGATTCTTTGGGGAAAAACAGGTGCTTTAAATGTATGGTAAGGATGTGATTTCAGTTACCAAAGGCAAAAGCAAACAGTCCAAGCCTGCCACAAGCAGTGTGGCATCTTTCTCTGTCCTCTGCTTCTGATCTAAAACACGTTTACTAATTTATTATTACTGTAACTTATAAAATTTGTATGCCGCTCTGTACCTGCAGGTCTCAGGGCAGTTCACAGGATAAAATCACAATATAAAAACTCAGGGCTCCCTGGACTGACTTCCGGTCAGCGCCAGCGACGAATGGCGGATTCCCTCTGAGCTCCGGAGGGAATAGGCTCCACGGGACAGGGTCTTGCCGCTCCGGCGAAGCGGGGACCCGAAGAAATCGCAGGCAGTGAAGCCTGGGAACTTGGAGGCTCGGCGGGCTCCATTTGCGCCCCCCCCCACTGCGAAGGAGCCTTTTTAAAGTGCAGAGCTTTAAAAATTGAAAAATAAAGTGCGAGCTTGGCTCCATTATTACCAAATAATGGAGGCATACAATTTGGACAAAACGGGGGTGAGCGGCGCGGAGCTGAGAGCCGTCTACCGCTTCCATGGAGTGAAGCCGCATGGCCATCGTCGGAGAGCGCTGATTTCTTCCTGGCAATTGGACTCTAAAGCAACTACTCGTGAGTAGGATTAAGTCAATTAATTCGAGGAAAAACTTTTTTAAAAAAATTCGGCACCGAAACGGGAAAGGTAAAAACAGGAAGTCTACCTTTCCGGCTTGTAAGCAGATCAAAGCAAAGAGACTCTAAAGCTGTAACTCTGAAAGACGTCTTTTTAAAGGTCTAAAATCCAGCACCAAAAAAGCGATCCCCCCCTGCCTGCAGGAGCAGAGGGGAGAAATTTGAGAGGTATTTACCTGCAAGGAAGGAGGGAAGTAAAGTTACATCTGCTGCTCTGAAATCTGGGAACGGACTGCCTATGATAGGGAAAGCCTAATTGGGAAGAATTGCCAGCACGTTAAAGGTAAAGATTTTTGATACAACTCTGTGAAAGATACAGTGTTTCTGGAACTGCTTTTGACTAAAAAGTAACTTTTAAGGACACTGAATTTGTGGCTTTTAAGGGTACTGGGGACCTATAAGGACCATATTTGTTTTAAAAGTTACAAAGTGAAGTTGGAAGTGTGTCCCCCTAGAGGAGACTATGTTGCAACAACAACTAAGCCACTAAGTAACCAAGCTTGGAAAATTCCTCTTCAAAACAAATCTACCAGGCGTGAGACTGACCTTGGGTTTTGCATGAGAGTGTTATGGCAAATGAGAAAGGGAAGATAGAGCTGGCACAGGAAAAAACTACCAGGTCCGGTAGACAATACAAGATTGATATTACACATCAGAGAAGGGCTTCAACATCCGGAGCAGCAGGCACAGTAGGAACTGCTGCTTCGCAAGCAAAACCAAAAGCTATGTCATCTGAAGATTTATTGGCTCAGGCACTCGGCAAAATTAATGCGTGACCAGGGAGAACTGGAGAGAAAATTAATCCGTGACCAGGGAGAAGAGTCGGCGGAAGATTGGAAGAAATTCAAGGACTATTTACAGAAATATTGTAAAATTAATGAATGTTGAATGATGTCGGATAGAAATTAAGGGGTTTTTTAGCTGTAATGCTTTGAGATAAGGATTTGCTGAATAAATAATTTGAATTGGACTACAAGAAGGGGAGGTATGAGGAGGTCAGGGAAATATGTCGTTGAAAACTAAGTATTGTGAACTATATGTGTTTTTTAAACTTTTTTGCTTTTTGTTTGTATAAAAATTGGAAATTTTAATAAATATCTTTAAAAAAACAAACAAAGTACATAATCAAAATCAAAACAAAACCCAATAACCCCCCACAACACATTTTAAAATCACGTAAGTCCTTTTAAGCCATTGAGGCCAACTCACTTACTTAAGTGAGCTTACGTAAGCTTACTTAAGATTGACTGTGATCTGGAATGTGCTTTTGTAGCCAACAGACTGTGCAACAATTCTATGAGGTGGACAGGAAAGGTGGCCAATATTTATTTAAACCACTATTTTGCCAGATATACATTTAAACCACTATTATACCATTTTAACAGTCATAGCTTCCCCCAAAGATTCCTGGAAACTGTAGCTGGTTAAGGGTGCTGAGGGTTGTTAGCAACCTCTAATTCCCCTCACGGGAAGACAATTGCCAGAGTTCTCTGGGAAGAGGGATTTATTGTTAAATCACTCTTGAGATCTGTAGCTCTGTGAAGGGAACAGGGGTCTCCTAACATCTCTCAGCACCCTTATCAAGTTCCTTAAACTCTTGCCAACTCCCAGTTCTTGTCCTGTGACAGTTCATCTTCTATTCATTTTCTTATGCAGGCATACAACCTTTTTACTATTTATTATAGTTACTGTTTATTAAATTAAAACCTTTGACACCAAACATGTTCCAAAGATTACAAAATAAAACAAAAAAATATTTCCTTCCAGTAGCACCTTAAAGACTATGGCAGACCAACACGGCTACCTATCTGTAACTCCAAAATAAAATAAACTTACAAAAAATAAACTAGACAGTGTATACAAAGAATCAAGCCTGCACTGTTCTTTTCCTGAGAGTATGTTGCCTTTGAACAAATAAAAGTTACATAATCCAGATATTTCTAAAGACCAATGGCATAGGTTTCACACCACCTTTCTTGTGTACGTAATAAAAGGCCACCAAAAATTTCTCTTTCTTTTTACCTCGGCCAAACGTACCCTTAGCAATACGTCAATTAACATGATTTCCCATGCTGTGTTGTATTATTTTGCTGTGTTTAACTCTTGTAAGTCCCTCCCCCTCCAAATCTCGCCACTGAGATTCTTGGAGCTCCACCAAGAACTTGTTTACGGTATGTAAGCTTTTCTGATTTCCCCCTGTAATAACAGATCCAGTTCAGGTGCTTTGGGGATCCTTTCCCTGCCCCCCCCGACAATTACTGCTGAGGTTTCATTAAAAATCTTTTTCCAAAATTTGGCAACATACAATCCCACCACATATAAGATCCAACTCCCCAACAGCCCCTCAAACAAAACTTTTAACATTTTTTTTAATTGTTACAACCTAAAAGGTGTTAAAAATCACTTCTTCATATTTTAAAGTGATGTTTCCCTAAATTATACTGAAGTATTATTGTATGGGAACTTTCCTCCCAAGACTTTCCACTGTTCACCTCCTAATATTCCTGTCTTTTCTCGTGTTTCTCAGTCCAGCTGCATTTTGCATAACCTAGCAGAGTGGACCCTACTAATAATTTATCAAATATCCCTGCATCATTTCAAACTACAGACCCAACTACAAACTTGTTCAGCTCCCCTAATTTTAAGGGGAGCACTTTGGAAGAATGGATCACAAACACGTAAGGGGAAGACACACATCCCCTGGTCATCACAGGCCACTGAGGTTATTTGGTTCACTCCTTTTCAGCCATCAAGACAGCCGAACACACAACAAACAAGACATTTGCAGAGCCAGAACACAATGGAAGCACATGATCCGTTACAACTATTGCAGAATCATTATTTCCGGAGAAATTTTTTTTGTTTCCTGCCAAGGGTTGATAAGAGAGGATGTGCTCCGATTGAAACCTTTTTTCCAGCCCAAAGACCACATTCTGGGCATCACATGCCTGTGGTGGGCATGGCAAGAAGCAAAAAGTGGACAAAGAAATGGGTGTGCCTCTTACCCTCATCAAGAAGGAAACATCCCAGCAAACTCAACGCTAGAGGTTTCTAGATGGACACAAACTTATTTATCTATGCAAACAAAAGGCATGATCAAAAATGTTCAAGGACAGGTTCCGAGCCAGCCAAAAACAAGGGAGGAGGGTGCAGAGCCCAGATGGTGTCTGGGGTGAGTGTCAAGAAAGCAAAGGGGATGGGTTTACATTTGTAGATTCCCAACTGCAGTTTTATAGGAATTGCTTGGGTACCAGAGCAGTGGGGCTGCTCACTTGCCACCTCACATTCTTCAGCCTTTCTTTTAATTGCTATATGCAGGGAAACAAAATTCATTCAAGTGACAAGGTCTTCCCTGATTATCACTGCATCCAGACAGTAGGGTAAGTCTCGCCTTTTGAATGCCTGCCAGCCAGGCCAACTAGACGCAGGAGGTTCCCCAGAATGCAAAACGGTGGTAATTTCACGCAGTACCATTTAGAATACAGCCATATTTGTATTTCTACTGCATAGTCACACTATAAGCCAAGTCTACACTAGGAGAATGAGGTCTAAGAGCCCAGCACTGCACCATTTTAGTCGACAAGGCTAAACGTCAAGGAAAGTCGACGTTTTAACTTTCCCTCCCAAGTTTTACAAAAAGAAAAGGCAAGTTCCCTGCAAGTAGAAATTAGAGCGACAGGAACAAGGCCGAGCTATATATTTTTCTCCCCGCCTGAAGTATTAGCTTTTTGCTTCTGCGGGGAATTTGCTAGGTGAGGAAAACCTCAAAAGCGATGGCTCACAGACGCCAATCTCTCAGCCTAGCCAACTTCCCACGGCTGTTGGGAGGATAAAATGCGAACGAGGCACCTTGCGCTCTTTGAAGGAAAGGTGGGCTAGAAGTGTCTGTATTAACTAAGCAAATGTGTTTAGGATCAGAGCATTTCGCTGTGTTTCCAGAGACGCTCGTACTTCTTCTAAGCCTGTTTAAACCCCGTTACTCCTCCCAAGGAGCCCAGGAGTCCTGTTGAATCGGTCCCCATCACCTGCTGTCTGTTATTACTCACCGCGTCTCTTGGAAGATGCAGGTGCGAAGATCCCCGCGCAGCTTCCCGGCCGACGATGACTAAAGAGCAAAAGAGGTCCGCCGCCCTACCTCGCCTCAAGGCGGAGGGTGGGGGAAGCAGCGGCTGCTGCGCTTTAAAGATGCCAGTCGCTTTCGATTCCGGCGAAATGGAAACCGAAAGCGATTTCGCTCCGTTTGGGAAAGAGGCGGGGAATGTCTCGGAGCTGAGGAGTGGGGCGGGCACTTTTAGAGGGGGATGTGGGGCAAAGACGGTGGGCATTCAGTCCCAAAGGCGGAGAGGTGGAAGAGTCGGTATCTGATACACTACAGACGGCCAAGATCGAGCCCATCCAGAGACAGCTGTAGTTGGCAAGATTCCTGTCTTGCAAGGGGGTTGGGCTAGATGACCCTTTGGGGTCCCTTCCGACTCTTCGATTCCAGGATCCTTGTGATCTACGATCCCTCAGTTACGGCTGGCTCCAGAGAGACAGATATGGCAATGCCTCCCCTGCTGCCTCAGCGAAAGTGCGTAGTAACTATAGCGGGAGCTCTCACAAGGAAGTCCCACTGAATTCAACAGAGCTTACTGCCAGACAAGGTGGTGTTAGGATTGTAGCCCAAGTCTTTGGGTTACTTTGGCACATACGGTGCACTGAAATCATACGCCTTCCCCCACAAAGAATCCTGGGAACTATAGTTTGTAAGAGGTGCTGGAAATTGTAGCTCTGGAAGAGGAAAAATATAGTTCCCAGGATTAGGGGACGCAATAACTATTAAAAGTGGTCTAAAGCTGTCTGCAGTAGGGTGGACTTTGAGGTCCCTACCAACTCTTAATACTGATTCTCATGAACCCCTGTTCTCTTCCAAAGAAGCACAACCAACCCACTGGGTCTGATACTTGCTATCATAGCAGATAATATGAGGCGTACTGATGCCTTTTCTGTTTGGATCTGTATTTCACTTGTTTATTTGTGTTGTGCCATTTGAGTTGGTCGATAGATGTTTGGATGCATGTCTGAAAATCAATGGAGATGATTGGGCGTACATCTGAAAATCAATAAAGATGATTTGAAAGTAGTACAAGCAAGCAGTCCTTAAACTTTGGTATGGAACCATTCATTTAAAGCACATTCCCTCTCCAAGAATCCTGGGAATTGTTGCTTACCCCTTTTGTTGTTGTTTAGTCATTTAGTCGTGTCCGACTCTTCGTGACTGCATGGGCCAGAGCACGCCAGGCACTCCTGTCTTCCACTGCCTCCCGCAGTTTGGTCAAAGTCATGCTGGTAGCTTCAAGAACACTGTCCAACCATCTCATCCTCTGCCGTCGCCTTCTCCTTGTGCCCTCCATCTTTCCCAACATCAGGGTCTTTTCCAGGGAGTCTTCTCATCTCATGAGGTGGCCAAAGTATTGGAGCCTCAGCTTCAGGATCTGTCCTTCCAGTGAGCACTCAGGGCTGATTTCCTTCAGAATGGATAGGTTTGATCTTCTTGCAGTCCATGGGACTCTCAAGTCTCCTCCAGCACCAGAATTCAAAAGCGTCAATTCTTCAGCGATCAGCCTTCTTTATGGTCCAGCTCTCACTTCCATACATCACTACTGGGAAAACCATAGCTTTAACTATATGGACCTTTGTCGGCAAGGTGATGTCTCTGCTTTTTAAGATGCTGTCTAGGTTTGTCATTGCTTTTCTCCCAATAAGCAGGCATCTTTTAATTTCGTGACAGCTGTCACCATCTGCAGTGATAATGGAGCCCAAGAAAGTAAAATCTCTCACTGCCTCCATTTCTTCCCCTTCTATTTGCCAGGAGGTGATGGGCCCAGTGGCCATGATCTTCATTTTTTTGATGTTGAGCTTCAGACCATATTTTGTGCTCTCCTCTTTCACCCTCATTAAAAGGTTCTTTAATTCCTCCTCACTTTCTGCCATCAAGGTTGTATCATCTGCATATCTGAGATTGTTGGTATTTCTTCCGGCGATCTTAATTCTGGCTTGGGGTTCATCCAGCCCAGCCTTTTGCATGATGAATTCTGCATATAATTTAAATAAGCAGGGAGACAATATACAGCCTTGTTGTACTCCTTTCCCAATTTTGAACCAATCAGTTATTCCATATCCAGTTACCCCTTACGAACTACAATTCCCAGCACTCTTAACAAACCCCAAGGGTCAATGAGTCCAACCCCTGGCAATGCAGGAAGCTCAGCTAAAGCATCCATGACAGAGGGCCACCCAACTTCTGCTTAAAAATCTCCAAGTAAGGAGAGTCCACAACCTCTTGAGGGAGACTGTTCCACTGTTGAACAGCTCTTACTATCAGAAGGTTCTTCCTGGTGTTTAGTTAGAATCTCCTTTCTTGTAACTTGAAGCCATTGGTTCGAGTTCTACCCTCCAGAGCAGGAGAAAACAAGCTTGCTCCACGTGACAGCCCTTAAGGTAGTTCAAGATGGCTATCATATGAGAAGCAACTCTGATCTTTCCTTTAGTCTCTGCCTTCTAATCTGTTGGTTCTGTTATGGCTATTAAGTACGGACAGGTGCAGATTGCTGGGCCTGCAACTTGGTGTTTTGTTTTTAACGACGCCTCCCCACCAAGAAGTGTGCAAAGGCCACAGTTTGGCAATTGTGAATTCGCAGTTCCATGGTTTTGAGCAAATCAGGAGAGATAAAAAGTGGGGGATATTCCTCCCTTCCCGAGCACATCAGAAATATTTAGAAGCACAGCCAAAACAGAAATGAAAGCTTTGAGGAGCTTTGAGGAGTGTGCAGGCATGGAAAAAGAAAAGCAGAAAATGACAATTGGTTCACATACCCCGAGTGGAGTGTTTAGGAGCCTGATGTTCCCCCAAAATATCAGATTATCATCATATCAGGCATGGGCATAGGCGGGGGGGCAGCTGCCCCCCCAATAAATAAAAATAAATAGGTGACTGAGATTCTGTCCCCACAACAAGAGACCTGCCCCCCCCAACAAAAGGCCTGGCTGCACCCATGAAATCAGGTAATCCCAAATTTATAGGGGGAAGCAGTGGCGTAGCGTGGGTTGTCAGCACCCGGGGCAAGGCAAGTAATTTGCGCCCCCTAACCCGTGGATTTGCCCTAACCCCCAGATGTTGCGCCCAGTGCGGCCGGCCCCCCCTGCACCCCCCACGCTACGCCACTGGGGGGGAGCATCAGGATTGGTGTTTTTTGAGGACTATGGATGTGTGCTATGCAAATTAAATGGGACAAGCCCAAGACCCTCACAGAACTTAGTTTCTCATCTTTCTAGTGTTAAAGGAAACTGCTGCAAAGGTTAAGTCCACATGCATTTTTTTCTGCAGAAGTGAAAGTTTCATTTCTCAGCTTGCAAGTCGAAGAACAGAAACCAATAGTGCTGCAGTCTTGCTTCATCGGTGGAAATAGGCTAGACATGAGACGGGAGGCGAACCAGCTGGGCTACTGGCCCCAGCCAGGATGTGTAAGATAGGGCCCTTTGCCCTCCTTCTTAAACAGAGGGTCTTTCTTTCTAGCTGGAGAAGCCAGGGATTGATCTTGGGACCTTCTACAAGTACTTGTAAAGCAGTTGCCTTACCACTGAGCTATGTCTTTATGTTCCCACCTGAGTGTTGTAAATAATGGGTTGACTCTGGCGCAGGCATTGTAATACTGGTTGGCATCTGTCTGTCTCAACGGACAATGGAGTGTGCCTCCGAGGGTGAAGTCAATCTGCGGTGTTAGCAGTACTGAAGTGCTGGGTTTCCTGCATTGGCAGGGGGGTTGACTAGAGACCTTTGAGGCCCTTTCCAATTTTATTATCTGTGTGCCGACACATAATAGAGAAGAAAATGACCTGTCCCTGACCCCAAGAGGTTTGCAGCCTATGAAGCAACATGGGGGGAAAGAAGGGAAGGACACTGAGACTAAGGATGTGGAGGAAGCTATCGGGAAGTTGCTGCAACCTGGCCTGGATTTTAAGCAAATACATACCCTCCAACATTTCTCTGATGAAAATAGGGACGTCCCATTCCACCATGATAATTTGACTATTTATACACCACACATCTTAATGGGTTGCCCCAGCACTCTGGGCAGCTTCCAATATATACTGTATAAAAACATAAGAAAACATTAAACACTACAAAACTTCCCTATACTGGATTGCCTTCAGATGGCTTGGGAGTCGGATAACTCCATATCATCCAACATTTCTCCAGTGAAAATAGGGACATCCTACCATACCCTCCAACATTTCTCCAATAAAAATAGGGACAGCCTGAAGAAAAGCAAGACATTCCAGAATCAAGAAGAAGAGTTTGGATTTGATATCCCGCCTTTCACTCCCCTTAAGGAGTCTCAAAGCGGCTAACATTCTCCTTTCCCTTCCTCCCCCACAACAAACACTCTGTGAGGTGAGTGGGGCTGAAGTATGACTAGCCCAAGGTCACCTAGCAGTTGCATGTGGGGGAGCGGAGACGCAAACCCGGTTCCCCAGATTACGAGACTACCGCTCTTAACCACTACACCACACTGGCTCTCAAATCAGGAACTGGGACGGCTTCTCAAAATTAGGGATGCCCCTGGAAAATAGGGACACTTGGAGCGTCTGCAGGTAGGCAGGCAAGTGGGCGCTGCTTGAGGACAGAATCAGGTTGGTGGAGCTGTGCCCCATTTGCACTAATGAGCTATGTTGCACTAGGCATCTTGGGAAAAAGGGATGGAGACACTGCTTGTCCAATATGGTATTTTTATTGGAAGAAAATGTCTGGAATGGGGTGTGTGTGTGTGTGTGTGTGTGCGCGCACAACACCCACCCACAGCATGAGTCCATGACTCTGCTGTACTGCTACCACAAGAAAGAGAGAGGAGGAGGAGGAGGAGGAGGCGGCAAGTGGCAGGTGTTTGCAGGTGACTTAACATTCCCATCCCTATTTTTCCTCTTTCCCTTTTGTAACAGGCAGCAAAAAGGGCAACAGAGTGGTGAGGATCACAGCACAAGCCTCAGGGGGAGAGAAAGTGCTGAAGGTGTAAGCAGCTGTACTACTCCAGACATTTTTTGATTGGGCTGATTATCTAGATCATAATATTTTCTTTTTTTAAGAGGGCACATAGGGGGACTTGGGGACCACAAAAGCATTTTCACATAACAATTGTATCAAGGGGAATGCAGGAGTAGTCAGTTTTAAAATAGACATCTAAAAATAAATTAAAAACATTTTAAAAATGTTTTTCAGGACTAGCCACTTGAAAAACAGTTTCTACGCTAATGCAATTCTGGTTCTAAACGCAGCATAAGGGGTCTCTGTAGTATAGTGTATTTTAAAATGGGGTTTTAGAGTTTTTAGGGGGTTTTATGTTTTGTGTAGTTTTTATGTAGTTTTATGTAGTTTTATGTAGTTTTATGTAGTTTTATGTAGTTTCGTGGTAGTTTTATGTAGTTTTTCAATTTCATTGTTCCGCAAGGGACAATGACAATAAAGATATCGTATCGTAAAATGGACAAATTAGGGGGTTTCAGAAAATGTTTGGCATCTCAGTGAAGCAGTAAGGTGGAAGAAACATTATTAAGTTTTTTATATTAATAGACAAATGGGGGTTCTTGGAGCGCCAGAAAAAATGTTTGGTGTCACAGTATCAAAGCAAGGAAGCAGACAGCAATATATATTTTTGAAAATGTGGGGAGGGAACTAAAATAAAATATTTAGGCAGGTTGTGGGTTTGCTGCCCTGATCTAGATCCATTTTAATCTGGGTTTGAGACTAGGTTCCATGCTAAAAAACACCTTCATCACCCTGCTGAATGACCAGCACTGGGAGAAGACATGCAGACAACTGTGATCCAGTCAGTTTTCTTAGGCCTCTCTGCAGATTTCAGAATCACAACCACAAGTAGCTTTCTCTAGCCTGGCTGTTCAGGATGGGAGCTGAAGCAACTTTGCTACAGCCGTTCTCATCCTACCTGCTGAAAGACTGTTTCCCAGAAGCTGGTGCTGGAGGAACTTTCTGCTGAGGCCCACAATGCATGTTTTGTGAGGTTCTGTAAGGCTGTGTCTTCTTCCTCACTTTGTTTCAGCATTGCATGAGTCCACTGAGTGAAGTCATAGAATTGTAGAATTGTAGATTTCCCTTTAATCCCTTTCTCTCCCCACCCCCACTTACGTGTGTGTGTGTGTGTGTGTGTGTGTGTTGTGTGTGAAGTTTAAGTGAGGCTTACATGTCATAGATCTGGTGAAGTAGGTCCTAGTCCATGAAAGCTTATGCCAAAATAAATGTGTTGGTCTTCCAGGTATCGCAAGACTCATTGCTGTTTTGCAACAACGTATTATGCTGCCCCACTGGGAAGTGTTGATATTTCAGTATTGAATAATTTGAATAGCTATTTTAATTCCTCCCACCAAATGTTTTCTGTAGCAAACAGCAGGCTAAGGTGCCACTTTTTTCTTTCTTTTTTAACAGAAGCATGTTTTTGTTCCTGTAACAACTGCCCAACAGACAGAATGAAGAAGAAGCCCTGCTGGATCAGACCAAATGGCCATTTAATACAGCCTTCTCACAGCGGCCAACCAGATGCCTGTAGAACATAAGCACAAAAGCCCTCTCCCCATTTCTGCTCCCTGGCAACTGATATTTCGAGAGACCATAAAGAAGAGCCCTGCTTACGGATTGAGCCAAAGGGTCTTTGGGTTGCCACACTTTGAAGAGAAAAAAAGAGGACATATTTGCCGACATCTACTTTTAACTATTTGAGGGACGCGGGTGGCGCTGTGGGTTAAACCACAGAGCCTAGGAGTTGCCAATCAGAAGGTCAGCGGTTCGAATCCCCGTGAAGGGGTGAGCTCCCATTGCTTGGTCCCTGCTCCTGCCCACCTAGCAGTTCAAAAGCACGTCAAAGTACAAGTAGATAAATAGGTACCGCTCTGGCGGGAAGGTAAACAGCGTTTCCATGCACTGCTCTGGTTCAACAGAAGCGACTTAGTCATGCTGGCCACATGACCTGGAAGCTGTATGCCGGCTCCCTCTGCCAATAAAGCGAGATGAGCGCCGGAACCCTCAGTCACGACTGGACCTAATGGTCAGGGGTCCCTTTACCCTTTACCTTTACTTTTAACTATGGATCTCTATGGCGACTCTCATAATGAAAAAGAGGACCTGTCCTGGAAAAAGAGAGTATATGGCAACCCAGCATCCTGTAATCACAGTGGCCAACCAGATGCCTGTGGGAAGCAGGGAAGCAGAGCCTGATTGTAGAATATTAGCCACGAATAGCATGCTCCTCCATGGATTTGTCCGACTCACTTTTAAATGTTGGCTTTTTGCAGTTTAGTAGCGCTGGGGAGACCATGCATTAAAAAGGGACTCAAAAATAACTTAAACAAGGTTTTAATAACAAAAACAAAAACTCCTTATACACTAAATACATCAACAACAAACCAGACCCAACCATCAACCCATCCCCCAGGGTAATGGGAGAGCTAGGTGCTGCTCCTTATATATTACACCCAATTGCTCACACACAGCTTGATTAACACAACTCAGCACCACCTGCTATGTTTCACAGCTGTAAGACTGGGTCTCGTTATTTGCCCTGGCCCTTAAAGACATACACAACTTGTGAAACAGTAATGAACCTTCACATTTTAAAGTGACCATTCAACATTAAAGCCATCCAGTTTGGTGTTCTCCTGTGGGAGTGAATGCCAAAGTTTAACTATGGTATGCTTTGTTCAAGAAGTATAATAGAATCCTAGAGTTGCAAGGGACCGCGAGGGTCATCTTGTGTAACCCCCTGTGATGCATGAGTCTTTTCCTCAATGGGGGCTGGAACCCACAACCTTGAGATTAAGAGCCTCAGGCTCTGCTGACTGAGCTAGCCTTTTGTTTGCCCCCAATCTTCCAACATCCAGCTTCACATGGACCTACTGTTATGAGATCGGGAGATAAACTTATCGCTGTCCAGGTTCGCAAGATGCATATATTTATATATTTCTACCATGCTCCCCGCACCAAATGCCCTTTCCTCCTAAACTAAGAAGCTCAAAGCACTCCATTTTGTGTGTGTGTGTGTGTGTCGGCGGGGACTTTTCAAGCTCTACAACATCTTGTCTGAGTTGTGGAGACCAGAACTCTACACGTTGTTCCAAGCGAAGCTTTTCCCAGCATGGAAAGCGCCCCCCCCTTCTGCCCTTAACATCATCAGCGCAGGCGGCCAAGCGACGAGGAGAAACAGAAAGTCTTGGATTTCCACGACAAAGAGATCTTTGGCACCAGAAAGACCGGCTGATTTAGTGTGGCGCTATCTGTCATGGAAGAAGACCACAGATCCTCCGATGCGTGAATCCTCCTCCCAAAGAGGCGTCGAACTGGAATTGGCACACACGCAACCCCTGTCCCTTTAAAAGAGTTGCATAGAAGGGAGCATTCTGTCAGACGCTGTTTCTCCCAGCACTGCAGCGCTGTGGTGGGAAAAGCCACGTCGAGGGGGGGGAATCTCCGTTCTCTGCAACTCTTAAAGGAACAGGATGACGACGACGACTCAACACCCCCCCTGCACTGAGCAGGCAACCCTGGTTTGGGCTCTCCCGAGTCTTTCCAACCTTCCCCGGGGGGTTCTAGGCACTGGCGGGTCGGCGCTGGGACCCAGTCGGCGCTGGGACCCAGGAGGCGCTTCCGACTGGCGCGCTCGCCTTCTCCGCCGGGTCCATCTGCTGGGTCCGTGTGCCTCCCGGATGCCCGGCTCCGACCAGCCCGGCTCTTTTGTTCTGCAGCGGCCGGGCGGCGAGAGGTTTCCCACCGGACGCTCATCTCCCCACCCACCGCCGGCCCATTGAAACCTTCAGTTGCCGCAGATCACAATGCAAAACAGGTAATAGCCGCTGCCTATGCCTCCCGGTTTGGGTGGGTAGCTCTCTCTCTCGCCCCCCGCTCCCCCTTCCTGCCCAGCCTAGATCAGAAATGGGGCGGGCGGGGAAAGCTTTGCAGCTCCGGGCGCTTCTCTGAAGGCTGGGGGCGCAAGGAGGAAGGGAGGGAGCAGGACCCTCGATCTGCGAGGTGGACGAGAGATGGTTTGCATTGCAACGGGTCTGCTCCCTTTAAGCGAGACTTGTTTGCGTTTAAAGGATCGGGGTCGAGCCGGGGATTATTGTGATGAAGATGATTTTAACGCAAATGGTTCTTCTAATGCATTCCTCCCCCTCTTACCGTTCCCTATCCAAGGGGAATCCAGCTCCCCTAGAAGCCCCTTCTGTTTATTTATTATTATTATTATTATTATTTAAATAATCCCAAATGCCTCTGGGCTGGCTCGTGATGGGAGTGAGGGAAGGGCACTCAGCACATGCCCAGAGGTGCCCTCTTCCCTATAGTCGAGCAAAATCAGCCCAAAAACAAAACACAAAAGAGGGGGGCGCTCAGGATCGTTCTAGAATCTGTCGCTAGATTCTGGAAGATTCATTGGCCCAAGGCTGCCAAAGTCTCAGTTCAGATTAAGCAACGAAGCTGGTTCTTATGTTATGGCTGTGACAGGGACTTGGTCACAGGAATTTAGCTGAAAGACTGTGCATGACTCCCTTTTCTCCAGTGTTAACAATCTGTAGGATTGGTGGATTGTGGAAATGAAATGAATTGGATGTTGCTGATGGGGGAATCTCTTTTCCTAATTCAAATTGACAGCAACATGGTGAATTTATACTCTCCCTATTCATCTTTTCTTTTCCCCCTTAACATTTCCAGTAGTGGATGCTGTTGGACTTTAGCATTTGTTTGTTTGTTTAGAAAAGTGCAAAAGAGCTGGATTTGGCAACCTGATGCATAGCATGATAGCTTTAAAATGAATCAACCAGGGTTGTTTTTAAAAAGTATTTCTCAAAGTTAAATTTTGAAAGTAGGGTTAGAAAATGGTCAGAATTCAAACGCAATCCACTGAAACATTGCCAAGCTTCAGATCTGTGCAAAATGTAATTGCCGTTCTAGTCGGTTCTATTTTGTATTTCAACATATTTCTGTAGAACTGGACGAGCAGCATCTGGAGAAAGTATTTGCAGAGAGGCTGGGAGACTGCTCTTTATCAGCAGATACCAGTTAAAAATGTATTAATATTCTGCTTAGACTGTTTTCTAGGGCTGTTTGGAAATGGGTTCCAGAGCAGAACAGACTCAACTCTGAGTCCTGCATTATAGCTGTGCCAAGAGATACCTGCTAGGTTTGTCTCCTGGTAATACAGATCTACATCTAAGTAATGGCAAGAGGTAATTCCCAGCAGATAAGCAAGTGAGTTTCTGCAGCTGACATCTGCTGTATCTTGGGGATAGATGGCAACCTCCAAGGAGCCCTGGGAATTACATAGTTTGTGTGAACTATGTTTAGGGTACATATTCAAATGTCCTAAGCGTTCCTCCTGAATGTCTGTAAACAAGTCTGCTCTACTTGCAAAAGCGTGATGCACATTGCAGAATTGCAATAAGGGATATAAGGCAAGGGTCACGCATAGAATTGCAATCTCCTTCTTTCTATCCTTGCCTCAGAGTCAAAGCCCCCACCTCCTATGCATGATCAAACTTGGTTTCTTCTCAGTTATCTGGAATAGCTACCCAATCTGCATCCTTGGAATGGCTAATTCAGTTTAGAATTCCCACTTCACTCATGAGTGCATATTGAAAGCTGGAGGAAAACTGCACGCTTGATCTGTCCTGGGTTCTGGGTATGGCAGGATGGTTAAAATTAGATTATTGGTGTTAACAGATCTTAAGTATGAGTAGCACAGACCCTCTTGCTGATGCAGTGCATGTTCATATATGAAGTTAGGGTGCACTCGCATGCAAATGTCATGAATGTACAGTGAATAACTGTACACACAGTTATTCACAGACGTAAAATGCATGTCTTTGTGTATATGTTTTTGCTCACAGATACCTTGTAGACATATGCACGTTTGCATTCCCATCCACAAGGGAAGATATTATCTGCAAGACTCTCTTAAGACCAATTTAGACTGTGCACATGTGCAGACACTGTGCACCATTATATCCATGCTTTAGTGCGTAGTCACACCCACAATTCAGTGTATATTTTAAAAGAACTTCACATACGGTTAGAGATTCAGGTAAGTGTGCACAGAGTGCACATATACACTTAGGGTTTCTTTTAAATGTTTTAGATTTCAGCCCACTTTGGAGGAGGCATTAACTGGTGAGGAGGCTGGGGAATTGGAATCTCATTCATAGTTCATGTAGCTTGAGGGTTAACCCTGCTGAGTTCAAAAGGAATCACTTCCGTAAATGTTGCACTCTTGATCTCTAAGGTGCCCCAGTGCTTTTTGCCACTGTAATTTAAGGCGCCTAGGGTACTAGCCAACGAAGTCATACTCCGAGTAGACCCACAGAAATCAGTGGGCCTACGCTGAGTGTGGCTCAGTTGGCTATCACCCCATGTCTTTTGGAATGAATACTTGGATGTCTTCTCGGGGTCTGAAATGCAAAGATGGTAGTGGCGCTTATACTTTTGCAGAAGACCAAATGCATTGCTGGGGTGGCGGGGTCTTCCTGGTGGGCTTCTCTGTGGTTCTCACTGTTCTCCCGTCTCCGCAGCGATGTCCCTGTAGCTGAACGCGCTCTTGTTCCTGGTGCCCAATGGAGCCATCTCACAGGTGGCATGTCGACAGGGGTGATGGGCATCCAGCGGAGCTGCAGGCAAAGGCTCGGGTGCTGGTGCCAGGCGGGAGTAGTTGGCCACGAGCGGAAAACCATGGCAGCGTCGGGCTTGAAAACCAGGTGATAGAAACCTGCCCCCCAGTTCCTTGGGCTCACTATATGCAGACCCCACTCAGCAATGACAGCCCCCAGAACCACACGGCCTTAGAGGACAGGCCTTCTCATCCCGAGATCTACAGCATTGCCCTGTGGGGGCCCAAACTGCATTCGGCGCTGACCAGGCACAGAGGGGGGCGGTCCAATGCACAGGCCTCCCCTCCGGCCTCCAAGCATCTTGATCCGCCAGGAGAGGGAGACGCCGCAGACGAAGGGTCCATGGTGTTGATTGATGCTGAAGGGGTGCCCCACACTGTGTCCCGCCAAGAGGTCGAGCAGGCTGGGCAGATGCAATCCTCTGAGCCCGAGCTATTGGCATCAGCCCCGCCGCCCCGGCAGCTGTACTTCTGCCCCATTTGCCTACGGACGTTCCTGTACCAGTCGGACCTGGAGCGCCACAGCATCACCCATTCGGAGAGCAAGCCGTACGTGTGCCGCGAGTGCGGCAAGGCTTTCAAGCGCTCCTCGCACCTTCAGAGGCACAAGCACATCCACACCGGCGAACGGCCCTTCAGTTGCCCGGTCTGCTGCAAGGGCTTCCGGGAATCCGGGGAGCTCCTGCGCCACCAGCGAGTCCACACCGGGGAGAAGCCGTACCAGTGCCAGATCTGCCGGTTGCGCTTCACGGAGCGCAACACCCTCCGCCGACACGCCAAGCGCAAGCACGCCCGTGAGACCTACTACCAGCGCTCCGTCGAGGAGGGAGGTGGCAGCTGGACGACGACAGGAGACTGGGAATCGGAAGTGGTGGCGGGAAGCGGTGACTGGGGGCCGGAGGAACTTGGGAGTGGCTGGACCAATGAATCGGTGGAGGACTGGGTCGGGGATGGGAGCCACTGGGGAGAAGCTGCAGAAGGCGGGGCAGGAAGCACTCCAGTAGCTATGTCACAGATACCAGAGACAGAACACAGCAAGGACAAAGACAAGCCTGGGATCCAGCCCTCATAAATATGCAAAAACTAGGGGGGGCGGGGGGCACCAGGGACTGGGACATGTACTCTGCCCTGCAACTGTCTAAAAGGACTTAAACCTCTGTAACTGCATTGAGACTTTTCCCGCCCCCTCAAGCGAGGGCATGAGACTGAGGATAGGACCGTTTCCTAGAGCTGCTCTAGAATATTATGGCCTTTGAAGTATCAATGGGTGGGCATCACCAAAGACTGGAGAATGCTACTGGTGGACAGGGAAACATGACTGTCCCCTCCTTCCAACAATTATATCATGACATCCGGAGCTGTTGAGAGATTGGAGAAACAGTGTTATGTGTTAAACTCTGTAGCAGAGTATAGCAAAAGAAACTGGGGAATTTGCTGTTTCTTGTGGTTTCCCAGAGGAATGGGCACTGGGTGATGTGTGCTCCTCTCCCGGTTTGTACCAAACAAAATGCCGATACACGTTGGTCCTCTGTAAGATTATTTGCCCCATTCTGAGTTGCTTTCTTGGCTCCTCCATGCAGTGGGGCATTTTCAAGTTTGCAAACTTTTCAATGAATTAACATATGCAAAAGAGCAGTTGTCTCCTTTTTCCTCCTTCCCCGTTCTTCCCCTGCCCCCATCTTTCCAAAAAGTGTGATCTAAGGTTTGGAGATCTCTCCCTCAGCCCATAATGTGCGTGCTTGAGTCTAGAGTTTGAGGGAATTGAAAAATCTGGGTACATGTGGAGTTCTATGTCTTTGTGTATATGTGTGTGCACTTCTCGATAGGTGTGAGGCAAAATCCTAATGTGTAGGCAGAGATCCAATTTGAATACATGTCTGGAAGTGAAGGACTGAAAGGAAGGACAAAGGGAAGGACAACAGGCCCCAATCCCTCCCTTCTACACACTGCAGCTTTCTTCCCTGTTTCCCTCTCAACATCCAGAGATGATGTGCGCTTAATACCTCAGTCCTAAGCACATACACTTACAAGTAAATTGCATTCAAATCAGCCAGAATTACTTTTAAATAAATGTGTTTAGGGCTGAGGTGTTAGGCCATCATCTGGTCCAGAGTGCCGCATGAAGCAAGATCTTGACAAAGAATGAGCAGGGCAGATGTGCCGGTGCTACCACTGCACCACAAATGTTAACTCGTGCTTTCTCTGGATAAAGTCTTGAAACATCAATGTTTTGTGAAAAGTGCTGAAAATTCTGTGAGGAATCTCAAGCCCCTTCACAGAACTTACATTTCCCACTACTGTACTTGTAGACTGTTCAACCCATATACTTTTGGGCTTCTCATCTACAATTCCACCCCCCCTAGCAAATTAAAAGAAGTGGGAGGCAGCAAGTTTACATAAACTCACAGTGTTCTCTTTGGGAAAGAACATGGCTGCTTTCAGTGGAGGCCCCCATTAGGGCAAATAGGGCAATGCCCCACCAACCTTAGCCTGCTTCCAACCAGCTGCCAGCCGCCTGCCTTCTTGCATACAAGCAGCCTGGGGTGGCTGTGCCTGTAGCAGCTTCCTCCTCATTAGTCTCTGTGTTGCCCCTTGTAGAACTCACCAGGGGAAAGGAATAGGGACTAAACTAGAATTATTTGGCTCTGTATCTCGTTGGCTCTGGCTCCATCTACTTTTGGGCTCTCTGCTTTCTGCTGTACCAGTTCCAGTGTGTGACAGTCACCACTGGCTGTTTTAAATGGTCCCAAACAGAGCTAGCCCTACCATTAGGCAGAGTGGAGCAGCAGATTATGGGGAGATGGAGTGGCATCGAAGTGTTGGAGGTCACATCTGTGTGTGGCATACAACCTGCTCTGCACCTTCTAAACTAGTCTGCGTGGTAGAGGCTGATGTCCCGTTAGTTGCCAGTCCTCTTAGTTTCTGCGCATGGAATGAGAGGAGGCGCCATCTTGTCCTTCACCTCTGGTAGCAAATTGCCTTGGGTTGGACAGTGTCTCAATCAGGATATATTTGGAGGGAAGCAAAAGGGGAATTTGAGCTTTGGCAATGTCTGTCTTACATTTTGAAGGCGACTTCCCTAATCAAACACAAGGCATCCCTTACAGGGCAGAACACATGGGAGGAAGAGTATGAGAGAGCATGCTGCAGATGGAGAGAAATCAGCATGGTGATTCTCCATTATTTCTGTTTAAAAAGTGTAGGCTTTTGATACAAGAAATGGTTAGAATCCAAAAAGGGGCAATGTCTGCAGAAGTGAGACCACACTGTCATATTACCGTAACCCGGAGTTTTATAATTATTTTACATATATTTGGCATGTGATGTACATGAGGGTTGGATGTTTTCTCCTGTCTTTATGCTGTTGCACTTGATCTGAACTGAGATTTGCCCAGGTGCGTGATTGCACAAGCATTCAATGACCTGCTTACAAGGTCACATCCTTGTACTCTGTGTTACATCAATATGAAAATAGCTAACATTCCCTTTCTTCCTTCCTCACAATCATAACTGTGGGTTGAGTCTCCCATTTCATTTATGGCTGCTTCCTTGCAATTCCTTTCCTAAACAAAGTTCTTATTACACAAGTAAGAAGCAGTGTAGAAGCAGCTTGAGAAATTGTTGGCTGCTCAGTCACAACTTACGAATGCACAGTGGTTCCCCATATGGATCTGCCACTATCAAGTGGTTTTCTTCATGGCACTGCAAAACACTCCTACCAGTGATTTACAGCAGCTCAGAGAGAAAACAAGAGTGGAGGTCCAGTCTGCAAGGTGAGCCACTGCTCACTGTTAATGACATAGACCAATTCCCTTACTGATTCAGTTTCAAGTGGTGTGTCTAACAGGGTGTCTGTCCAATTTGATGCTAAATGAAAACTTTATGAACATCCTCGTGGCAGTTGGAGAAAGCAGGGTTGGTTGTAGTCACTCCATGCTACTGAAAATGATGTGGACCCCCAACTTTCTAAATTGCAGATGATAAGAGGTGACATGGGTTGAACAGTCTGCATGAGATAAGGAGATATGAGAGCACTCAAAAATTCACTGCTAGCACCTCCAGAATTTCTCTTGAAGCCTAATTTCCTTTATCAAAAGCCTAACAGGGAGCAGAGAAGGCTTCATTACAAGTGTGTGTGTGTGTGTGTGTGTGTGTGTGTGTGTGTGTGTGTCAGAGAGAGGGAGGACAGAAGCTGGGATAACTCAGTCAGTAGATAATCTCAGGGTCATGGGCTTGAGCTCCGTGTTGGGCAAAAGATTCTTGCATTGCAGGGGGTTGGACTAGATGGTCCTTGTGGTCCCTTCCAACTTTACAATTCTATAATTCTATGAAATGAGTGGACAAGAGGATGCATGTATGTGTGAGAGTGCCTGTTTTCAGCAGAATGGCAAATTAAAACTAGCAATGTGGCACACACACACACAGTCTCCCATCCCTACTCTATTAGTCACGCCTTTTTAAGCTTTAAAAAGGGGAGCCAATATCTAAAATCTTGCTCATGCTAGCTGTGCTGTTATCAAGGTCATTTCTATTCTCCATAGACATCACTACAAGAGGCAGGGGAAGAATGTGTAAACACCAGCTCTGAAAATAATAATCATCTCATCCTCCCTTCCACTGATGTAGCTGGCACTGGCAGGCCACTCAAAATTGCAGCTGGTGGATAAGCAAGCAAACTTTGTTTTCCATTTTGCCCTCTGAAACATATGAGAGAGCCTACCCACTTAAAGCCCCTTCCCCCAGCTAATTTCCTCCCTCTAGCGCCACCAGAGATGAAGACAGTGTGTTCCAGGTCTGAAACCTGACTAGCATTGTAAAATATGGCGCCCTGTTTCGTGGAGGCCTTGCTGCCCATCCAACAAGATTGCCTCTCTTCCCATCAAAGGCTCTCCCTCTCTCTCCCTCCCTCCGCATACTGCATGTGAGCTGGAGGACTGGAGCCAAGCTTTTGCCTTGAACTACCTCCAGGGCTGTCTTGTATGCCCAGGCCTCCAAGTTATCTTTGTTGCCATGGAGACCACCTTGAGCGCACAGTTGGGTTGTTACAAGCAGAATCTTTGTTAAGAAGGGCCTCAAGGCCTTGGCTGTCGTGAAGGCTGCAGAAGGATTAAATGGAAACACACTATCGCATCACTGTTTTCCTTTTTAGCCACGGGGATATGAAGCTCTTAAAAAAGAGAAACAAAATTATGGAAGCTGGGATTTGGGATTCTCTCAGTGTAATACGCCATGCCAGTATTGTTTATGCCAGCTGGGTTTTTCCTCCCCTATGGGAGATAGCTTGAGACATCTGTTAAACCACTGGTCCAGTCCACGCCACATGGTGGCTGCTGGTTTGGATGATTTGGGAGGTTTTGTTTTGGGAAGCTAATGCCACCTTTAAAGATAGACAACCCTGTGGTATTCCCTGTGAGGATGGAACTGACACCACGAGGACCTTTATCCACACAATATTGTCGCTCAAAATGGCAGGCTGGCGGGGCTGCTTGGGAGGAGATGTGCTCACAAACACCGTGGCCTACTATCTGTAATTTAATGGCACTGTGTTTGAGGTGAAGTGATATGGAAGTTCTGCCTGTGGTTGTTTGGCTCACTAATTCACACATGCAGAGTTGATGCTCCAGTCCTGAGATGATAAATAGGCATGTGTCAACCACGCCTTAAAGAGAGAGACAAGAGTCTTAAGAGCTGGAGGCGAGGTTATCTGTACCTTTAGTACTCTCTTCCCCCCCCCCCGCCTCCTCCAACCACACACACAACAAAATCCAAAGAGAACCATTCAAATTAGAGCTATTTAAAACCTAAAGGTTCTGGTCTGTCCCTTTATTATACATTTATTGTATTTATAACTGTATTTTTATTTAAGAAATTATGTAATCTGCCTTGAGGGCCCAGCTTGGGGACTGAACGGTGGGATAAAAAAAACACCAAACCCTTAAATAAACAGACTAAATAAAATTCCCCTCAAGTTTCCTGTGTTTCTGGATATGGAAGACTGAGTGTTGGTAATACACATATTTAATCTAAAAATAGCGGGGTCAGGGCTCCTTGCTAGATGCCATGCCTGCAGATGGTTTACAAGCAGTTGGAATTTCACTGGGCCAAAATTATATAAGAGTAGGCTATATAACTAGAATTTTTCTTCCGTGTTTTATCTCCCTGCTACTTTTTAGATAGTTATCTTTCAGAGAAGGCACGCTTCCCCTCACAAGCATCAGTGCATTTTTTAAAAAGTACCTCCTTACAATTTCCACATGCTCCAAGTGCTATCAGTAGTGCCAGTATTTTTGAGCAGAAAATTGGGCATCTCTCCTAACCTGAGATAATGGTCACAATTCAGGGACCAGTTCTGAGGATACAATTACCGAGGTTGAGGCTAACTGATAAAGTGGGCTATATCTGTATCATACATAAATGTGAATTGTAAGTTTCTGGAATTTACCAAACCTTTGTGGAGTCTCCAATGGAAATCTATTTAGCAACTTTATGGGCCAAAACTTCAAAATGTTTAGCATTGTGAGCCCTTCTTCCATTCTAGCACACAGTGGCACCTCTTAAGGTGAGGAGAGTAAAGTAGACTGAAATTTGCTGTTCTGTGTGATTAAGTCTGCTTTTCTGAGGATGGGGAAATAGTCTTCTCCTCCTTGGTCCTGCTCTGTGCACATTTGCAGCCCACACTTGGCAGTACTCATCAAACTGAAGTGGAGTTGATGTTGCAGAATGAAAAATCTGTTGGGTGAAGAATTTGACTCTCCAATTCACTTGCTTGAATGCTGATTGGTCATTGAGGACATTAGATTTTTTTTTTTTTAAGAAGTAACTGAAGATTACATTCTTGATATACCTGTATTAAGCAGGCAGGATGTATCACACTGGTTCATTGTGTGCCTGTTATTTTGCATCAACTGTTGTGGCAAAAGCTCTTAAGGTGCCACAGGTCCTTTTGCTGTTGTTTTCCATGAAGTGCTCTTGGAAATTTGCAACACCATCTTAACCACATGTTCTCAGAAGTCGGTCATATTGAATCCAATGGGGCTTACCGCCTGACAAGTTTCAATTTAGAAAGTACGCAGACATTTACTTTAGAGCCAGTCATGCCCCACAATATTCGTTTACTTAAAATATTTGTAGCTAAATCAAAAAATTCCAGGATGGTGTCCAGCAGTGTGAATAAAACCAATTCACAGGCAACATACAATTAAAAAACTCCAAGAAATAAACATAATAATATAACTCAGCAAGACAACAACAAATTAAAACTGCAACCCCATCCTTCCTATCGCTCACCCCAATTCCTGTGCCGTTTGCCGGTTGCCTGGCAGGCAGATATATGGCAAATACGCGGCTTCTCAGCGCTTCGCCTCCATGTCAGGAAAAGCTTTTTCCTGCTGAAGTTTTCTGCCTGTCAAGCAACCTGCTAAAGGCGGCGAGGCTATGCCAGAAAACACGCACACCAACACGGGGCAAGTTGGTAACCCCAACCGGGCTGCAAACAGGCTGAGGAGCGCCTGACGAGGCACTATTTCTGCATGGCATTGAATTGCAGCAGCAAAGGGACACGGGGAGCGGGGAGGCGGCAGGATACGACGCTACCCCAGCAGCAGCGGAGGAGGGAGCCGAAGCCAGCACGCGCTCTCGCGCACTCGCGCGCAAGGGCCTCTGGGCCACGGAACGGAGGGAGGGGAGGTCAGAATGCGGAGAGGATTGTGGGTACGAGGGGAGGGCAGGAAACGGCCTTCTTCCTTGGGGAGGGAGGTTTCCGGTTCCGGCCGGGCCTGTGTGAGTTGCAGCCTGGCAGTGCCCCCTCCACCCCCCACCCCAGTGGGACCAGAAACGCCCCCCGCGTTCGCTGGGGGCAAGGCGAGGGCCAGGGGGCTTCCCCCCAGCACCAATCCTGCCGCACAAGGAGCAGCCCCTGCCGGGGGCGCGGAGGAGGCTGGGGCAGCGCCACACACCGGTGAGTGCGCCGTCCTGGAGCCAGACCTGCTCGCCCCCCCCCGCTCGGCCGCATAGGTTGGGCCCCAGGGCCTCCCCGCCAGCCCGCTCCCTCGCTTGGGTTAACTTCCGTCCCGTCCCATGATTCGTCGCCCCCCGCTCCGCCCGCCCGGCCGGCCACTGCGAACTCGGTTCGCCCCCCGCCCGCCCGCCCGGTTCGCCTGCGCGACCCGCTCCCTCCGCCCCTTCCCTCTTCTCCTCCTGCATCCAGTAGCCTCACAGCTGGCCCCCAACCAGAAACCTGCGTTATGTCACTTCTCCCTTCGCTCCCCTCCCCGCCAACTCATATGCACATCCAACCTCAAGCTGGAATTCTCATCCCATCTATTGACTTTTATCTTTAACCTTATAACTTAGCACGGATGACTGTTTCCTTCAAGCCTCTCGTGTATCCGCTGCTTTCCCCGTAGATGCAGTCAGATTCCCACCCCATCCTGCATTTTACCTTGGTGGTCAACACCACATTACTAATTCTAGATCGACCCCAATATAGATGGGGGCTCTTCTACTTACTGCAGGCTTGCAACCCTGCTGCCTCTTGCAAGCACCTTCCCTCACACTGTGTTCTCGTCCTGGTTCTCTCCCTATGCTATTTTATTAATGTCTAGGAAACTGCCTGACACCATTTCAGACTATTAGTCCACTTAGGTCACAGTAGTGGTTTGCAGCAGCTGCCCAGGGATTCAGATGGGTCTTTCCCAGACCTCCCCGAATATGGAATAGGTTGATCCTGGGACTTTTTCATAGAATTGTAGAGTTGGAAGGGACCTCAAGGATCATCTTGTCCAACTCTTGCGATGCAAAGTATGCATAAAAAAAATGGACGAAGAAAGTGTTACTCAAACCTGAGTGATAACCACCTTCCCAAACAGATTTATTTCTGGCTCCACCCACAGATTGCAGAGGTATAACCCTCACAGCGCTACTCTTGAACCTCAACACACTATTCTTACCCACCACTGACTGGTAAATGTGTTATGTAATTCTCCCGCCCCACTGCAGGCCCCAGGTGCATCTTGTACCCTTCTTCATCAGTGTGAGGAATGTCTGGACTTCCACAGTTTCAGTTAGAGCCCTTTCTGCTGCCTCCCACCCATTTCATGCCCAGGGTTATGCAGTACTTTGCTGCCCTAAATTGTAAACTGGCAGAAGCTCTTCAGGTTATGAAGAAAAGGTCATTCTCAGGTCTACTTAACCAGATCCTTCTGTAATGGGAGATGACGTAATTTTGCACACACACACCCCAAATTGCTGCACAAAGAGTTTTATCTTGTGCCCCATAGGGATTAAGCAAAATTCCTTATCTGTGCATCTTTTTATGACTAACTCTGTTCTGCTAGTGATGAGGAGGGATAAGGATCTATACAAAACATTGCAGGCTTGATATTGAAATTTTTGCTTGGTCCTCTATTTCTCTCTCTCTGGCTATGTCACTGGGTGTAGCCCAAACATCTTAACTACACCTGCCTCCTCCCTGATTTGTATGTTTTTCATACAGGATGCAATTATCATCTGGGAATGTAGCCAATTGAAATATTCTTCATTCATTCTTTTCCCTGTGCCACCACTTGAAAAACTTTCAGGTGTTTCTGTCCCTGCAGCACAACTGCTTTGCCTCAGTTATTGTGTGTTTGAATTGACCCTTTGTGGAGAATTAACAGGCAATTCCTGACTTGGAAAGTGTTCAGGGGAGGGATAAAAATGGGGGGGGGCTTTCTTGGAGTTATGGTGTTTCTTAAAAATGCCTTCTACATGTGGGGTTTAATGGGAATCCCCCCCTCAAAAGAGAGAGGTAGATCCATGACATTTCCAGATGTATAGGGTTAAACCAATAATGGAACTTGGCTGCCAAGTATCTTAGCAAGCTTAGTTACATAACCCAGGAGTTCTGCCTCCTAGTGCTATGGGTTTAAATTGATGCACAAGACTCCCATTTCCTCTCTCAAGGGCAGAGGAACCCTAGTTCACAGCCCTCCACCCTCAGTCTCCTTGGTTTCTTGTCCTGCTGCTATATTCCTCCATTGCTGTCATTCTTTCAGCCCAGTCCACACCCCTGAAATCCACTAAGGCCCTCGCAGCCCTCTCCTAGATGATCCTGGCCTCACTTTATCCATGCCTCCATTGCTACCTCCTTTTCTTTACCTCATCCTTGGTACAGTGGTACCTCGGGTGAAATACGCTTCAGGTTACAGACTCCACTAGCCCAGAAATAGTACCTCAGGTTAAGAACTTTGCTTCAGAAATCGTGCTCTGCCGGCGCGGCAGCAGCAGGAGACCCCATTAGCTAAAATGGTGCTTCAGGTTAAGAACAGTTTCAGGTTAAGAACAGACCTCCGGAACAAATTAAGTACATAACCACTGTATTCCATTGTTCCCAGACCTCTGCTTCATTGCCCCATTTAAGGTAGATGCAAATAAGGCAGACACTGCACTGTTACTAAAATCTGTATTTTTTAATATAACTCCAGCGATAGGCATTGGGATATGTCTTTATTCAGTCCAGCTCCTGGCACATGGTTGGCATTAAATAAAAGTGGCTGTAGTAGAATACTCTGCCTCCTTTCAGAGAACTTGGCTTCCATCGTTTCCTGTTGCAGTGCATTCCACTCCTCATGTATGAGAAACGTGGAGACCTGAGGTTGGATCCAGACAAAGTTAGCTGAACTTAAGTTCCATTGTTTTCAGAGGGAATTAAGCATGTCTGACTATCTTCTCCCATTGATTTCAGTGAGACCTAAGTAGGTTCAGCTAACATAGCCTGCCTTCAACCCCTGGCTTCTAAATCTTACATCTGCTGCATTATAACCCACCACATTGCCATTTGCTGAATTAGACCAGTTTTCTTTTAAATCTAGGGCAGTTTGTTAATGGAGGGGGTTGGGCTGGAAATGGGTGGTGATAGCAGTGCTGTGTCCTACACAACTTCTTATCTTTGTCTTGCATGGAAAGAAGGGAGGTGGAGAAAGGGTGGGTATTTGGGATTCTTATCTAAGTATTTCCTGATACTTTAAAACTCTGAAAGTTTTCTCTCTGTGTGTAAGTATATATGCAGAAAGTTGGTAAATGCAAAAGGCATTGTAAGTAACAACAAAAATGAGGCAAATTGAAGAACCCACAATAAGTTTTTTATTTTTTTACTTTCTGAAGTGGCTGACTCCCCACCCCTCCCCCTTTTTCTTGCAGGGGTCTCACATTTGACTATTCCTTTGTGGAAAGTGCATATTTGGAAGAGAAAGTGTGAAGCCTGTGTGCATATAATCAGATGTGGTGATCTTGCATATCACATTAATTGTTGGTTGTACCCTGGTAGCATTCCAGGGTGTGCACATGGAGATGGATATATGTGTGATCATTATACTGGAGGCTATGGTTTCCTGCTGTGTCTGTACAAAACAAAACACATGCGTATGTGATCATCATATGTGATGATTTACATCGGGTTTCCTGCTTCCTAAACAGAAGTGCCTTCCAGCCTAATGTGCAAGGCAGTCCTTGAGACACCCTCCCCCCAAGAGTAAGTCAGCCAGTGCAGTGAGACCTCTCTAAAGCCCTACGTGGCTTGGCCCCTACATCCTCCAGAGGCTACCTGCGTTTCTGTATCCCATTGTGCTCCCCAACCTTGGAAGAGGATGGTAACATCCATGCCAGACATTTGAAGCATATGGCTTCCCCCAAAGAGTCCTGGGAACTGTAGTTTGGTAATTGTAGCTCTATGGTCTTGAACTACAGTTACCAGGATTCTTTGGAGGAAGCTATGTGCTTTCAATGTATGGTGTGGATGTGACCGATGATGACAATGATTTACCAAATGGTAACTTACTGCAGTGGGCCTGGGTACATCTGTAGTGTCCACCTACATGGTGGTGAGACTCTTAGGACACCTTTGAAATTGAAGGGAAGTGGTGAAAAGCTCTTCTGTTCATGGCTAGATGCTGCAGAAGACCATGTGTTCCCCTGAACTGTGGTAAGTTTCTGCTGGGTAAAATGGTGGCCCCTGCTCCCCATCAGTGCCCTCTATTGATGGTCATCAAACTGCACCTTTATGGAACTCCCTCCCTTTGTAAAGTCACCAGAGACCTAACCAGAGCAAATATTGACAACAGTGCAAGGCTTTTCTGTTTGGAGAGACACGTGATAGCCAGAGATAGACAAATAAGATGTTACATATGGATATTCAAATGGACCTTTTACAGTAGTACCTCGGTTTTCGAACGTAATCCATTCTGGATGACCGTTCGAATTCCAAAACGTTCCAAAACTGAAAACCCTATACGGAAAACTCAATACGGAAGCTGTGAAAACTGAGGTACAACTGTACTTAAATTTACTTACCTTTCCCTTGTCTTATCAGAAACAGGTTGCCATTATGAATTATAAAATATTCACAACTGGATGAATTCCCATAAGTCATACAGGTTGCAGAATTCTGCATTTATGGGTGCAGAATACGGGAGGATCTTGAATGCAGAATAGTTTATATTTTATTATTAAGGCACACACTGTTCTAGATAAGATGGGCAAGTAGGAAAAAGCATTCAGCCAGAAGGGATGAGAAGCCCACTTCCTTGAGGTAGAATCTTTGACGCGTCGACCCTATACACATTTTAGCTTGTATACCGTCATGACCCCTCAGCCTACCTTATCTTACTGGGTTGCCATAAAACAGGTGAGGGAACCCTCTTCAGCTCAAGAGTCATGCTCCCTCAAGGGGTGGGGCAGGTAAAAGTGCCATAGGTGTACCTCATCTTCAAACAGTTGGCTATAAACCAGCCATGCAAAAGCACATCCACCCATCTCTGCATCTAGGCAATTGAGACATTACCACCGTTGCAGAACACCTTTCAGCCAAGCAAAAGCCCTTGTAAAGGACCCCTGACTATTAGGTCCAGTCGTGACCGACTCTGGCGTTGCGGCGCTCATCTCGCTTTATTGGCCGAGGGAGCCGGCGTACAGCTTCCGGGTCATATGGCCAGCATGACTAAGCCGCTTCTGGCGAACCAGAGCAGCGCACAGAAATGCCGTTTACCTTGCCGCCGGAGCGGTACCTATTTATCTACTTGCACTTTGACGTGCTTTCAAACTGCTACGTTGGCAGGAGCAGGGACCGAGCAACAGGAGCTCATCCCGTCGCAGGGGATCAAACCGCCGACCTTATGATCAGCAAGTCCTAGGCTCTGTGGTTTAACCCACAGCACAACCTGCAAATAAAGGCTGGGGAAAGGGGCGTGGCCCCAGGGAAAGGGGTGTGGCTTGGGTAGAATTCCAAGGGCTGGCTGGAGAGGGCAGTGCTTGGCCTCTGAGCCTGAGTTCCCCCCATGCCTGTTATAAAATGTGGCAGCCCCATGTATGTATGCATACCTAGAGGGGCATGTATGGGACTATGCCATTCTATAAGAATCCTGTGAGGTAGGTTAGGCAGAATAAGAGTGGCTGGTTTCAGGCGGCATGAGAAACCTTTTAGCTGAGTGGGAAGATGGCGTTTTCCATGTGCCACACTGGCTTTCAGCCCTGGTAACCTACATTGGCAGAGCCCAGCATGTTTGAGCAAGGAATCCCACTTTGCAGAGGAGTTTGTTTTAAATACGCAAATCCCAAACTACAGGGACAAGCATGGGCTTCTGAACTCCCCAAAGCGAGCCTCGCCTTGGAATGATTTGTACCTGTGACCTCTGAGAGTCCTGTTTTTTAACCTCTGCTTAATACCAGGACTCCATAAATATTCAAAGAAATAATGCTTTAGCTGCATTGGAGCCAACTAGTACTGAATGGATATAAACCCTGTTTGCCATTCAAAAACTGGAGGATTGTCAAGCTTAGGAGAGTGAGTCACCTGTGCTCTCATTGAGAGGAGGAACTAAAGCTTAGAGGCAGCACAGGTGGTTTGAGACATATCCTGGTTTATTTTAAGAATGTTAGAACAGGTAAATGCCATCCATAAAAGGTTTGTGGGGCTAGAGAAACACCCCATGAAGAGAAGTTACAATATTTGGGCCTTTTTAAAAGCAATTAAGGACACAATTGAGGTGTGTAAAATGATGCCAGCATAATACTATAACCCAGGGTCTTGAAACAATGAAACCCAATGAAACAGAAGGGCAGGAGATTTAGGACAGACAAAAGGAAGTTCTCCTTTACCCCACGTGTTCTCTTGGGATTTCCTTGGTGATGACCACCGATTTAGGTGACTTTAAAATTAGACAAATTCACAGAGAATAAAGCTCCATGGGTAGCTGTCATGATGGCTATATATTATTACACCACTTCTGGGAGCAGAGACATCATGCCTCTGTATGCCAGTCTCTGATGGACAACAGCAGAGGAGACAGGTACAGTGGTACCTCGGGTTAAGTACTTACTGTATTTTTCGCTCTATAAGACACACCAGACCACAAGACGCACCTAGTTTTTGGAGGAGGAAAACAAGAAAAAAAATATTCTGAATCTCAGAAGCCAGAACAGCAAGAGGGATTGCTGCGCAGTCAAAGCAGCAACCCCTCTGGCTTCTGGGATAGCTGCGCAGCCTGCATTCACTCCATGACGCACAAACATTTCCCCTTACTTTTTAGGAGGGAAAAAGTGAGTCTTATAGAGCAAAAAATACAGTAATTCGTTCTGGAGGTCCGTTCTTAACCTGAAACTGTTCTTAACCTGATGCACCACTTTAGCTAATGGGGCCTCCTGCTGCTGCTGCGCCACCAGAGCACGATTTCTGTTCTCATCCTGAAGCAAAGTTCTTAACCTGAAGCACTATTTCTGGGTTAGCGGAGTCTGTAACCTGAAGCATATGTAACCCAAGGTACCACTGTATTGCCTTCAGGTTCTGCTTATGAGCTCCGCAGATGTTTCTGAACAGCCACTACAGAGACTATATGCTGGACTATTTGGCCTTTAATCTGATGCAGCGAGGTTCTTGTTCTTATACCTGAGACCCTGGAGAGACACAGCCAGTCAGAAGTAGACAATATTGGGTCTGGTGGACAAGTCTGACTGGGTATAAGGCAGCACCATGGTTCTTTGCAGTTAATTTTAACAACTGGCAACTTTTTCTTTTTTAAAATTGGAAAATTATTGACCCATCCCATTATGTAAATGGAACATATCAGATTTTTATTTTTTTTAAATGGGGCCACCACAGCAGAGAGTGCTGGTGGCCTGCATATGTCTGGCGTGTGTCTACATTGGTATCCGTTTCTCTCCTTTGTCTAGGCAGTGCCCCCTCCCGGGCGGAGATGGAAGCCAATGCAGCAAGCGACGAGGGTGTGCATTTCCAGAGCTACCCCTTCGACTTCTTGGAGTTCCTGAACCACCAACGCTTTGAACCTATGGAGGCCTACAACCACGAGCACGCCAAAGCAGTCGCCGCCCTCCCCTGCCCACAGCCACAGTACGACTACACCCAGCCACCCGCTGCCGCCCCACCTGCCCACTTTGACCGTGTCCCCACCGCCGTTGGCACCTCCAAGCCCAAAGCTGAAGGCCCATCTTCCTCCTCTTCCTCAGCTGTTTCTTCTGCCAACGTTCAAGTCAAGAAAGCCGAACCGGGGGCTCCTGCACCATCACAGCAGCAACAACAGCAGCAGCAGCAGCAGCAACAACAACAGCAACCACCCTATACTGGTCCAGCAGTGGTGCCAGCGACAGGCCAGCCTCTCTTTGATAGTACAGCTGCAGCCGCTGCCGCGGCCGCTGCCTACAACACTCCTCAGTGGGGCATTGTGGACCTTTCTGGCCACCAGCACCTCTTCAGCAGCCTGAAACGTGGGCAGGCCCCGCCCCCAGCTACAGCCACTGTTGCCACTGACAGCCAGGTGGGCAAAGACGACAAGAACTACTTCCGGCGCTTGAAATATTTCATCGACCGCCGTTTCCCGTGCGGCGTGTGCCAGAAATCCTTCAAGCAGTCGTCCCACCTTGTGCAACACATGTTGGTACATACAGGCGAGCGGCCCTACGAGTGCACCACCTGCGGCCGCACCTACAACCACATTTCCAGCCTCATCCGGCACCGCCGCTGCCACAAGGACACCGAGGATGCCACGGCGGCTGCCAATGCGGCTGCTGCTAATGCAGCCGCGGCAGCAGCTGCTGCTGCGGCAGCCGCCGCAGCTGTTGCCACCAACGCAACTGCTGCTTCTGGTGCCGAGGGAGCAGCTCAGCCTCCTACTCAGAGCGGCAACCCTCAGGTGGTTCCCGCATCCGCTGGGACGGCAGCCGCGTCCGCCCTCAGTGCTGCCATAGCTCAGGCAGAAGGCCCGTTCACCTGCTCTCTCTGCTGGAAGGTCTTCAAGAAGCCAAGCCACCTGCACCAGCACCAGATCATCCACACGGGCGAGAAGCCGTTCTCATGCTCCGTCTGCCAGAAGAGCTTCAACCGACGCGAGAGCCTGAAGCGGCACGTGCGGACCCACTCAGATCTCCTGCGAGTGCAGTGCGGGGTTTGCGGCAAGGAGTTCCGGGACGCTTCCTACCTTCTGAAGCACCAGGCTACCCACGCGCCACCCGGAACCTTGCCGCCACGCCCCGAGTACAAGTGCGACATCTGTGGCAAAGGCTACGTGGCTCCCCAGAACCTCCTGCGCCATCGGCAGCTGCAGCACGAGGGAGCCCAGCTGCCCAAGGACGGCACCAATGCCCTGTCCTACCTGCCGCCGGGAGCTTATCTCCTCCCACAAGACCCACAGGCTACCGGTTCTGATGGCGACACCAAGCCCACGTCCTACGGGCTGTTGGGTCACCCGCTGCTGGTGGGGACGGCAGCGGGCAAGAACTTCTGCTGCGGGATCTGCGGCCGTGGCTTTGGGCGCCGGGAGACGCTGAAGCGCCACGAGAGGATCCACACCGGGGAGAAGCCTCACCAGTGTGCCGTGTGCGGGAAGCGCTTCCGCGAGTCATTCCACCTCAGCAAACACCACGTGGTGCACACGCGGGAGAGGCCCTACAAGTGCGAGATCTGCGGAAAGGTGTTTGGCTACCCGCAGAGCTTGACCCGCCACAAGCAGATCCACCGGCTGCAGCTGCCTTGCTCTTTGCCACCCATGGGGCCCTCACTGGCACCCATGGGCCCTTCGCTGCCGCCGCCTCCCGAAGGGCTGACCTACGGCTGCTCCGACTGTGGAGAGCGCTTCCCCGATCTCTTCCACGTCATGAGCCACAAGGAAGTTCATGTGGCCGAGAAGCCGTACCCGTGCGACGTCTGCGGCAAGTGCTTTGGCTTCATTGAGAATCTCATGTGGCACAAGTTGGTCCACCAGGCTGCCCCCGAGCGGCTCCTGCCACCGGACGAGACGGCCGCGGCGGTGGCGCCTCTGGAGAACGGGCTGGCCAGTGGCGACAACATGACGTCTTTCGAAGACCACCACCCCACCTTGCCCAGCGGGGAGCGCTTCTCCTGCTCCATCTGCGGCCAGACCTTCAAGCATTTCCTGGGCCTTGTGACCCACAAGTACGTTCACCTGGTGCGGCGCACGCTGGCCTGTTCAGTCTGCGGGCAGAGCTTCGCGGGGGCCTATGACCTGCTGCTGCACCGCCGCACCCACCTGCAGAAGAGGCACTTCTCCTGCCCGGTGTGCGGCAAGCGGTTCTGGGAGGCCGCCCTCCTGATGCGCCACCAGCGCTGCCACACCGAGGAGCGCCCTTACCGCTGCGCGGTCTGCGGGCGCGGCTTCCTGCGCTCGTGGTACCTGCGCCAGCACAAAGTGGTGCACACCGGCGAGCGGGCCTACAAGTGCGCCCTCTGCAACAAACGCTTTGCCCAGTCGTCCAGTCTGGCCGAGCACCAGCGCCTCCACGTGGTGGCTCGGCCCCAGCGCTGCCCCACCTGCGGCAAGACCTTCCGCTACCGCAGCAACCTTCTGGAGCACCAGCGGGTGCACCTGGGCGAGAAAGTCTACCGCTGCGACCGCTGCTCCAAGAGCTTCTTCTACCTGTCCTCCATCCTGCGCCACCAGCGCTCCCACGATGCCAAGCGCGAGCTGCGATGTGGGGCCTGCCTCAAGCTCTTCAAAGACCCCAAGTACTTCAGCAAACACGTCCAGGCCCACCAGGGAGGGCGGCCGTTCAAGTGCAGCACCTGTGGAGAAGCCTTCTCCAACACATATGGCCTCAAGAAACACCGCCACATCCACAAGATGGAGCGCTTTGCCGCCATGGGAGGCCACAAGGAGCAAGCCTAGCGCTGGGGGCAGGGGAAGAAAATCTGGGCGGTCCTTTATCCTGGTACTTGAGGGTGGGAAGAGGAGGCTAGGTCCTGTCTGTTGCAAGCCACAAGGGCAGGCGTTTCCCTGTAGTAAAATGGCAGTAAGATGCTATGTTTGGGGAAGGATATGGGAGAGTCCTCAAGTCACAATTGCATGGGGCAATCCACGGAGAACCAGGGGTGCAACACAGGATTGGTTTACGTAGGTATCCTCCCTGGACCTTGGTTTTCCCCAAACAAATAGCTGTTGCCCTGTCCATCCTGGATTCCCTAGTCTAAACTGATAGGAGAGGATGGCTGTCATAGAAATTACCTTTCTTACCAAGAACGGATGGACATTTATTACCTTTTCCAGGAAGTGGGAGCAGAGGAATGATGTTCTTGTGGAATAATAAGCCTAGATACTGAAAGAGAGAAGAAGCCATCTAGGTTCCCATTTGCAGGAAGAGATGGCTCTTCCTTTCCTCCATTTAAGTGTTAGAGCCATTTCATAAATTTCAGTAGAGGGCAGGACATGGTACAGTCCTTCAGGAGCGCTTGCCAAATTTTACTGTGAACCCAGCCACCTGATCTATGCCATGTAGGTCTTGCTTCCTTTCTGGAGGAAAGACATTGATTTGGGTGCTTCCTTTACCTCTGACAGTGGGCTGATTTTCCTCTTTCAAATACCTTAGTTGCCCATGGGACCTGGTTGCTGACAGAAGATAGTCTCCCCCCCCCCCTTCTATTTTATCTGTGTAGGAAATTAGAGGAGCTTGCTTGAACTTCGCATATCGTACAATATGATCTAGATGCTGCCAGACCATAAAATATCTACCTGTCTTCCCACCTCCAGGACAGTTACCACTTCATGATGCAGCTGGAGGACCATAAACCTGAATGCTCCCTCACTTTAAAAACAAAACACTCATAGGAAACAAGCGAGTCTGGAGGAAGGGTTCTAGCCTAGCCTTCTCCCTGATACCTTCCACATGCAGGGAATACAGTATTGAATATGAAAGAGCATTCAGATAGGTCATTTCCCCGCTATGTATCTTGAAGTGGTGTAGGCCCAGAAAGACTATACCATGTGGTCTTTTTCCTAATTTTCAAATTGACACACCAGTTAGCTAGTGTGTGTTGCCTTCTTCCTCCTGCCAGAACCTCATATGGTTGTGGTTGCGTATGAAGCTGAGAGAGAGGAAAGCAAACGTACCTGGTGGCTCTGCATCCCACAGCGAGATATGTTGCTTTGGTTTGCACAGCACATCCAGTGCTTCACCCCCAGTTCTTCCACTCCCACAAGCCCACCCTGTTCTTGGCAACACTTTTGGCGCCCTCACATCAGATAAATGGCAGGCTTAACTAGTTTGTGGCTGGAGTACCCCACGGGGACTTTTTCATCCTCAGTCTTAAATCATGGACCTTCTTTCCTCCCACCCAAACAGGAATATTGGTCAGCTATGGTCAAAAAGATTCTTCCAGACTCTCTAGCTCCCTGGCGTGGCTCCCCAGCTCCCTCTCTGGGCGCGCTCATCACCCTCTGGTTCTGAACAGGCAGAAGAGGAAGCTGACTTACTACATGCAACCAAAGAGTTCTAAGAGCACGCCCCCTTGTGGACGGTGGACACCAGGTGGTTCGCCTCTCCCTCTCCCTCGTGATCCAAGTTGACCTTCCGCATCTAATAAGACAGTTGCGATGGGGAAACGTTGCTTTTCCATTCTGGAGCGTTCAGAGCATGAAGACTTTCTTTCAGGTGGCAATACCAAAGGTGCCTCCTTGCCATTTCTGGTCTACGTCCCTGCATCTGCATCCATAGTTCCTACTTTGGTGAGATGGACAGTCCAAGGATAGGAGGACCCAAAGATGCTTTTATTATTCCAGTGTGGTTGCCCAGTGCCTGGAAGAAGAGGGAAAGGGGGATGTTGCCAAAGTTGCAGAGTTGCCTGGGGATAGAGAATTGTGATAGAAATGGACTCGGCTGGGGGGTTCAGGCGTTCCTTAAAGGAAACCTTGCAGCATTTGGTGACCCAGTGTCCTATTTGACGAAGAGTGTGAAGAACAGAAAGGAGGGTTCAGCCTGTTATCTTCCAGCCTCGGTTCCACATTTCCTATGTTGGGTCAACTCCAGGGGGAAACTCTTTGTCCATGTTGAGTCAGGCCCAGTTATCTTAATGTCTCTGACAGACTGAAATACTACTGACTAATGTCCTGCCTCCAAAAGTGGCTGATACTGGATGTTCTCTTTCTTGTTTTATCTTTATACTAAAGTTTTAAGGCCTGAACTTGTAGCTGAAATTCAGTGGATTCTCCCTATGGTGGTGGATATAACTCTCCCTGCCTTACATGGAAACTTTCCATATAGAATTTTCCCTCCCTGACTTTGTAATTTGCCAATAGAGCTGAGTTTAATATTAGATTCTCCTCCCTCCTTATGAATACAAGTGTATCTTGTTTATACCATACCTGCTTCGTAGGAAGAGCTGCTTCTGCGTTGAGTTGAGCATGGTTACCACGGAAACCCCACGGAAAGACGTGGTAACCCCAAAACTGATGACCTGTTCTCACACCTAAAGGCTGTTGTTTATACCATCCACTTTATTACCCAGGAATAACAAGCGAGTTCACAACAACTAATCTAGCAGATGATTTGTCTGTCAAATTGTTTTAAGTGTAGGTTCCCAAATGGACGATGGAACATGACAGGGAGAAACAAGTCTTATGCATTCCCGGGTGACCTAAGACAAAAATACTATGTTTCGAAACCACAACATAACATTGTCTCACACATAACAGGATTTCCAATGGACTTTTTCCCCTTCAGAATAATTTACAGGCCTAAAATATAGAAGACAAATTTCCATACAACTATGGAATTCCTGTTTCAGTCACAAAATTTATGCTAATATATTCAGCCAGGCCTTGCCTATGAGAATGGTGTTCTGTTTCCTACAGTTGACAAAATGTAGTCTTGACTTTCATCCTAAGTTTTTAAAAGTTTTCTTTTAAAAAAAAGAAAAAAGGTTTTAACGTTTTCTGACCTTAGAAGAGCAATTACTCCATCTTAACACCCCTTAATCACCTCCTGTATTCACAATGGTTAGAAAGTAGCAAGAGAGAGTTGCCTCCCCACTCACCCATTTAATTTTTTTATTTACAGGTGAAAAGAGGGAGCTGAGGGCAAAATGGCTATCTTTGTTTCCAGCCAAAATTCTAATGCCAGAGAGCAGGCACTCTGCTCATCTGCCTGCTGTCACTTGTAAGATCAGGTTTGCTTAAGAAATGAAACTTGTGCCCATTCTTCATTGTAGGAGTGGTTTGATTTTTCCAAGTATGTTTCCCTGTTCTCCGTTGTAGTTTGGTTTGGATAGTTGGTGCAATGTGAAATTGCCATGCCTCACTCTCATGTGAAAGATGCTATTTAAAAAAGAGCTGAACAGCACTTCTAATTTTCCTCTATAAGAGAAGTAGAGGGTCATGGGATTAGAGAGTAAGAGGCCCGGGAGGTGGAATTCTTTGGCTTAATTCTGTGGGAAAGTTCTGTAGGGACTAAGGTCAAAGACAGGTGTTCCAGGTTTTAATTCTGGTTGGGCAATGGGATCCTTTTGAAGACCCAGTTGGAGTGTGCGATCAAGACTTGCCAACTAACCTTCCTGCTTCACTGCTCTGCCTTTTATATAAATACACCTGGATGGAGTCTTAGCTCTGAAGTGTGTGCATCACTAGGATGCTGGCTGTCCTACAGATTCTCATCACCCCTGATGCCTTGCCTGCTGTGAACGGGAATTGTGAAGATCCTCCTGTCTTTTCCTAGCATCAGACCTGACGTTTTAAGATGCCGCAAGACACACAATCATCTGAACTTCCATCAGCCCTCCAGTTCATTGGGGAACATGGATTCTCTGGTTCTGACAGCGGGCGATGTTTTCCCACGCTCCCCACTCATCCCAAACTGGGAGATGGACATTTTTGAGACAGGACTCGAACATTCCCAGACCAGTGACTGTTGCGATCTCTGAAAAGAGTCCTGCCGCAGATAGGATCCAACCCATTGCAATCATGTTAGCAAGATGACTTTTTATATTAATACAGATCTATAAATACATACATTTATATATAAATACTTCTTTTTCTAACTACCCCTTTCTCCCATTGGCCATAGGAAGTGCAGTACTTTTGGTGCCAAGATTCAAGTCCCTTATGATAACGTGTACTAAAATATAATATGTATAGGACCCCCTCATTGTCCATGCAGCTGATGGGCCTGGACCGATATAACCTGTCCCGTCCTCCTTGGTGGTGCCCCTTTGGGAACTGTACAGCGTGTGTTTTTCTCAGTCGGGGTTAGGGGAATGGGAGCGTGTGTTTGTGTTTTAAACCAAGCTATTGTTTTAAAAGTGTCTGATTTACGATGTACAGACTAAACAAACATTAAAAAAAATAAGAATTGGAAAGCGTATGTCCCATGCATTGAGAGGGCTCCAGATTTGCTGGTTTTGCTAACTGTGGGTGTGGAGGGAGCTTCACTTTAAAAATCCCAAGTAGCTAGACCACTGGACAGGGCTTCCTGAAGTGTTGGGACCATGTGAAGGGCACAAGAACATGAGGCCTTGTAGATCCCCAAGAACTGCAGCAAAAAAGGAGATGGATACCCACAGTGGCTAGAATCAGGTTATCAGAGCTTGAAACTTTAATACGAGCTGGGCTGTGTGAAGAGCAGAATCCTATACCCAGCCACAGGAGAAAGATCAAGGTGGGTTTGCCAGAAATCTTGCACTGTCTTCTACTAGAAGGGGTTTTCTGCCGTCCTGGGGTCCCACCTTCCTCCTTTAGCCAATCAGGGCAGTGGCTAGGGCTTTCTTATTCTAAGTGAGGTGCCTCTGCTACATGAGCCACAGCTCTCCAACAAGTTGATATGAAGAAGTGGGCAAGGTAGAGGAGGTTTGGTGGAATCTCACTGACATTTAAAAATGTTGAGGTCATCCCTAGAAATTGAACATTCGGAAGCAAACAGTTGAGTGCCCGTACTTCCAACTCTCTTCTCTGCCAGTTTCATATAGGCTACTGGAGATGGAGAAGGCTCGGATGATCCTTGGAAGCAAACTTGCTGGCATTCAAAAAATGCAGGAAAATTTCAACATTGCAGTTTTACACACTTTTAAATGTTGCTGTTGAAATTGAAATTTTTGTTAAGTCCAAAGCATTAACAAGACAAGTATCGGCATAGCAAGTAGGATGCTTTTCTTTCTCTTTTTGCACTTCAGGAACAGAGCGTTCCAATGGTATCTAGAAGCTGGCTGAATTTAAATCAGAATGTTAAACTTTGCAAGCAAATAAAGCGAGGGAGAATTGTTTTTGAGAAACCTTTCCTCCTTAACTTTACAGGCTTAATGCCAGATCAAGGTGTTTGTTCATGTAGCTCAGGGCGGCCCAACTTTACAAACCAAGTAGGCCGCAAACGTACTTGGACAGGGAACCCATGGGCCACAAACTTTGAGAAGGCAGCGCAAGACCTGGTGGGGAGGGGCATCATATGTTGCTGAGGGCCACCAAAAACGGTATTGAGGGTTGAGCATTGGACCACCCTGATGTAGCCTGTGTTGTCTCCTGGGTTTTCCAGAACCCTCAGGCGAAAAGACTTTCCTCACTTGCTAACCAATCCTTTCACATTAAGATGTCAGTAACTGAACCTGGGACCTCTGTGCAAAGTCTCTGCTCTACCACTTGACCTAGGTTCAATTTTGGCTCATCCCTAAGAGGATGGGCAAGTTGGAGAAGCTGGAGAGCATCTGGCCCAGAAGACCGTGTTTGGCTCTTGCTTCCTTTTTTTCTTCTCCTATTATGTATATGGGAGGGGCCTGGATTAACACCAGGTAAATCTACATGATCTTGTGTGACAGACATTTCTGTGATGCTCCATTTTGAAGGAGATACTTAAAATATATCTGCTATCACAAATGGAGCCTAAGCACTATGAAGAACATTGACAATTTAAACTGGAGGCAAGTAATACTTTCAACATGGATTTTTTCTCTCTTGCGAGATTGGTACAATGCACCCAGCTCAGACAATGAAGCAAAAGTGCTGCATATAGGAAATGGCTGTCAAAACCCACCCCTGGGAGGAGACCACGTAAACTTCAAATGTTTACACTGCAAGATCTGCAATGAGAAATGCAGAACTGAGAATGCCTAGTCTTGGGGGAAAGCTAAAAAACAAAAGAGTTTTCATAAAGTGTTTGATGTGTGACTGAGGGGTCTAAACTGATAATATTTGGAATGGAACTATCTTTGGTAACAGCAAGTAGCCTGAGAGGTTGGTTCAACAAATTTTTCTACCTAAATTTTTCCATTGGGGTTATATGCAAATTCAACTATGTTATAACAAATTATTTTTTAACTGGCTAGTGCTTGCAAAGCAAAATGTCAAGAATAATTTGGTTGTAAACGTGGCTACAACTTTTCAGAATATTTTATTTCTACCTTTGGATTTCTGCTTACAACTTTTACAAGACTGGGGGACCTTTCTTCTAAAGACCTTTTCCCCAACTTGTTGTAACATGAACAAATCTTGATTTTCATCCTCTTTATTTACTTATAGCTCTTTTCAAATGCATTTTAAAAAATCATTTCAGATTTGCCCTCCTGAGGGTAAAAACACACATTAGAAATTGTGGGTTATGATCGCTATGAGCAGGACCATGCATCTGCTTTTTTAAAAAAGCAACAACAACTCAATACTGCATCAGTATACCTAGTGTTGGTATCTATTAGTACAATCCTATGTCTACTCAGAAGTAAGTCTAATGAGTTCATTGGGCTTTCTTCCAAGAAAACTGATATAGGATTGCAGCCCAAACCATCTGCACTCTAGCAATTGTGTACAGTTACACAAATTAAGTAAACGATAACTTGCTTAACACCATTTTTCTTCTGCTAGCAGTGGGAAGGGGCAGACACCTGTAGAAGGCGCTGGTTTCTAGAAGTGCTCAGCAACTCCTTGCCCCAATTTCAGAAATGTTACCGACCATTAGCAATGCACTTTAGGCCTCTCTCTTCATTAGTTTGGTTCAGATGTAATGCCCAAACCAAGAAAAGTAGTAAGATTTGGTTCACAGGTAATTGCAAACAAACAAACAAAAAGAGCTGCAAGATCCTAGCCCTCAAGCCTATGACTACATTTAGATGGAATGCCAAACCACACGTTACATAATCGAGCCTTTAGACTTATTAATACATCATTGTTGTACCTCACCCAATAGGAGCACAGGGTGGCCTAAAGCTACAAATAAAACAAATATTGTTGGCAGCGGCAGCAGCATACTACCTTGAGAATTGCAAAACTCAAGTTTGACCCCAAAGCCTGGGTAAATAAAAGTGTTTTCAATTTATGTTAAAAGATTTCTCCTGTAGGGACCAAACAAATATCCCATGGGGGAGAGTTCCACATAGTGTTGCTGCATAAAATACCCTTTCTTGAGTAACTGCACTACCGACTGCTCCCTCCCCGCCCCCTTGCTCCAATTTCCTCCTGTACTTTGTTAACTTTGATTAAATCACCCATATTTTACTTGCAAGCCAGAATTAGAAACCATGGTTTGATTCTAATCTCTAGGTCTAGTTTGCAGAAAATCTCTTATTTGCAAAGAACCAGAAAGAACAATAAGAGGGGGTAAGTAGCCCACACCCAAGGCTTGCTCATGAAACATAGAACCATCGTTTGGCATTCTATCCAAAACACACCTGTGGGTCTAGAACAGGCTTCCTCAACCTCAGCCCTCCAGATGTTTTGAGACTACAGTTCCCATCATCCCTGACCACTGGGCCTGCTAGCTAAGGATCATGGGAGTTGTAAGCCAAAAACATCTGAAGGGCTGAGGCTGAGGAAGCCTCGGCTAGAAGCTTGCTGTTTTCTACAAAGTTAAAAATGAGATTCTCAAAGACACTGAAATCAGCATCTACTGTTGCAACGGTGCAGAAGTACACGCAGCTCTGCCAACAGCTACAGTGTGCCATCTCCCCATGGAGAACTTCCTCCTCAAGAGTCACTGTGACTTGGCACTCCATTGGTCTTTCGCCACCACTTTACCACCAGGCCCAGCACCCTCCTGCCCATGAAGCCGGCGATGCTTGGCAAAATTGGAAGAGTTATTGAAGCGCCGGCAGCACACGGCACATTCAAAGGGCTTCTCCCCAGTGTGCAGTCTCCGGTGAGTGGCCAGGGCTGAGCTCTGCGTGAACCTCTTGCCACAGACAGCACACCCAAAGGGCCGTTCACCCGTGTGCACCCGCAGGTGCTCCTTCAGATCTGTGGCACGACGGAACTGCTTGGGGCATGCAAAGCAGAGGAAAGGCTTGGAATCGAATGCTGACTGAGAGGGCTGATCATAAGGCTCGGGATCTTGGAAAGGAAAGCAAGGTGCAGAGCCCCCCTCTTCCCAGTGCTGAGCGGTGCTTCTAAACTCCTCTTGTAAGGAGCCATGACCAGGAGATGTGGAAATATCGTAAGGCAGAGAACATGGCTCAGGGCTCTCCAGTTCCCAGGGAGATACACCAGCAGGCATGTCCAAGGGAGAGCATCCTTCAAATTCCCCCCTTTCGCTTCTTGTCTCCAAATCGGTCTCTTCCCAATCAGGACAGGACCAGACAGACACTTTTGCTGTGAGAGCATTAATCTTCCCCGGGGCACACGCTTGAAATGCCACCTCTTTCTGCTTGTTGCTGCTGCCATCTTGCCTCAGCAATCTGAAGTGGCCAGCACCATTTTGTCTGAGGTCATGGGCAGCGATTCCATGGTGGCCATTTTGTCTTGACACTGAGGTGCTGAGGCGCCTGCTTGGATTCAGTGCACTGACAGGGCATTCCCCTCTGCCATTCTGCTTTACGTGGGCACCAATGCTCTCCCCACTACTATGCTTTGGGCCCTTGAGGTAGTCGTCGTTTGTTCTCCTTACTAAACAGCCCACAACTCCACTCTCTTGACTCAGCTTGTGGCTACCAGCTTCCAAAAGGCCTTTCCCACAAATGCCGTCGTCTAACTGTAGCTTGCCATTGTGGCTGCTGACATGATGCTTCTGTTCTCCCTGAGTGTGACTTCCCTCTGCTCTATTTTGCCTCAGGCCTATAGTGGGATTTTCACCACCAACATACTTTTGGCGTCTGAAACTGTGGCCATTTTGCATCGGTCCCTGGCCAGTGCCACCATTTCCCCCCAGTCCACCTTTGCTATCACTTGCCTGCCGTAGACCCTTAGAATGGCTACTTTGCCTCAGTTCACGGTTAGGGCCACAACTAGCATTATCTCCCCTTAGTCTACTTTGCTTGAAATGGTCCACATCATCACCAGGTTGCCTCAGGCCACTATCCTGGCAAAAGCCGTTCACATAAGGGCTGTTTGGGTCATGGCCTCTCTTGTTCTCGCCTTCCCTCAGTTCTTTGACGACCTGGCAGCCATTTTGTCTGGGCAGCAGACCGGGGCTTATACTGTAGCCACCTTGTCTTTCCACCAGCTGGCTCAACTTATTCTCAGGTAGGAAGGCACAGTCCTTCCCGTCGCCTGCCTTGTCGCCGTAGCCAAACGGTTGCCCGTGGATGCGCTGGTGCTTGCGGAAGTTGGAGCCGTTGTTGAACGACTTAAAGCAGACGCCGCAGCGGAAGGGCCGCTCACCAGTATGAATGCGCATGTGGCCAGAGAGCACTGAGCTCTGAGTAAAACGCTTGCCACAGATGCCACAGCCATACGGCCTTTCGCCTGTATGCACCCGCTCATGGTCGCGTCGGTCTGAGGCCCTCTTGAAGCGCTTGGGGCAGAAGGAGCAGCTGTAAGGCCTCTCGGCAAGGAAGGACAGGGCCTCTTGGTTGCCAGGCAACCATCCCCGGGGCTCGACCAAGAGGCTTTTGCAGCCCTGGCATTGTGGAGCCTGCCCTTTGGGCCCAGCAAGACTCGGCAGCTCCTCCTGGCACAGCGGGCAGACGGGGGGCAATCCTGGAGTTGCCTCTTCTTTCACTCTAACCAGCTGGATTTCCATCGGCGAGTCCACACCAGCAGAATGCCTGCTTCACAGCATCTTCCCCTGGAAATAGCAGGAAAGACAGAGATGTAAACAGAGCGGGTAGGGTGGGCAGATCAAATAGCCAGAGCTTGAATTACACAGGGAGCAGTAGAGGCCTGGTTTCCTTACCTATTGCTTTTAGAAGGCTGAAGAGGAAGGAGATGATTCGGCTAAATCCTGAAGGAATCAGGGAATAGGGGGCTGCGAATGTAATTCACCTCCCTTCCCTAACCCAAGCCCACATGCCACTTTCATTTAAGTAAATTTCTACTCAGACTTTCTATCTAAGAATGCCCAATGAGGCTAAAAGCAAAATATAAAAGCAACATCAATGTAACCAAGTTAAGCTGGTCAGTTGAGAACAATATGAAAACAAGACAGCAGCAGTTAAAATATTTAAGGAAATAAAAATCCTCCAATTAAACAAATGTCAGCTGGAATTGATCTGTCTTAAAGCAATGGCAAAAAATTATCAGAGGAAACACCAGAAGGGTCTCCTTGGGCAGACAATTCCCCAGACTCCATGTGGCCACAGAAAGGTTCACTCTTGTGTGAGCCCATTGAATCTTTCTCTCTCTCTCTCTCTCTCTCTCTCTCTCTCTCTCTCTTTCTTTCTTTCTCTTTGTTTATGCATTTTTACAACTTATATATAGACCATAAAATAATCATCATCATTTTTTATCCTTGGACTTCCCAGTCTAACTCTCCATGGCGATCTAGGTAGTCTTTTGTCACCTGCATAATCTATTATTCCACCCATTTTTGTCACAAATCTTCCTTTATTTAATGTTATCTGCTGCTCTTATGTTCATTCCTACTTGTAGGTTAAACTGACTATTATACCCTCTGAGATACTTTTCAAAACACTTCCACTCATCTCTTATCCGTGACTCATCCTTATTTCTTAGTTTTGTGTTCATAGTTACTAATTCTGTGTATTCCATCAATTTATTCTGCCATATTTCTTTCGTGGGAATCTTTTTTTCTTTCCATTTCTTCGCATATACCACTTTAGCTGTGCTGGTTGCATTTAAAAAGAGATTGAGTGCCTTTTTCAGGATATCCTAATAGAAAGGCCTCAGGTCTTTTGGAAAATGTGATCTTAAGGATCTCTTTTAATTCTGTATTAATCATCTTCCAGAATTCTCTAGCATAGTTCTCGTTGAATTTCAGCTAGAAGCAGAACTTACTACAAAGCCTTTACAATGTGTTTTAATGTGCTTGAGTTGGGTACAAATACTTTAAATGAATAAACAAGCATGTCTGGTATCCCAAGCTTAAATCAGACCTCACTCTACACCGGGGGTCAGCAACCTTTTTCAGCTGTCAGGGTCCCTCAGACCATGTGGTGGGCCGGACTATAGTTTGGGGGGGGGGACCGAAAGAATTCCTATGCCCCACAAATAACCCAGAGATGCATTTTTAATAAAAGGGCACATTCTACCCATGCAAAAACACGCTGATTCTCGGACCGTCCGTGGGCCGGATAGAGAAAGCGATTGGGCCGCATCCAGCCCATGGGCCTTAGGTTGCCTTCCCCTGCTCTACACCCAAGGATGCAGGAGTCTCCCGCACAGCCAGTGTGTCCTGAACTTCCCAGATAACTTGTTCATCTCTTAGTTCTAACCCAAATCTTTCCCTGGTTTAAATCCTCGCCCAAGGAACCCAGGCATCCTGACCACCAAGCTGACTGGCTGGACTTCACTGTTTTCAATGCTCATCCGAAGCATCCCAACTCCAAGTCTGCTGCTCCCTTCCCAGACAACCCAGGATCACTGCAGGGAAACTCCATGTGAAAAGGCTGTTTACCTCTAAATCAGAGGTGCGGGTGGGGGTGGGAGGTAAACAAGAAGGGCCACCATCATCTTTACCCAGCCCTGCTTGTGAGCGCCTCCGGCTGGATGAGCTTTCGGCCTGGCCCAGAAAATGCCATCCTTGACCCTAGCAGCCCCACCTGCCCCAAATCTTGCTTTCTTACCTCCTAGGCCCCTTTCGCTGGAGCCTCTGAACCAATCAAAGAGCCCAGCCCAGCGTCCCGGCTCCCGAGTTCCCCTCCGGGGCTCTTAACCCGCCCCACACCCTCCAAGCCTGGCAGCCAAGCCGCCTGCCCTCCAAATTTCACCGGCCCCCTCCCTCCCTCCCGGGCATCCTGGCTGCCAGCCAAAAGCGTCCCAACCCTGTCTAGATCTCTCTCTCCCCCCCCCCCCCCGCCCCCAGTTGCGATCTCCAAACAGATCCCGCTCGTCCTCCTCCCTGAACGAGTCCGGCTTCTTGGCGGAGAGAACAATGGCCCGGAGCTGGGCGAGCATGGCCAAAGGTGGAGGGCAGGGGACCCGCCGCTGGCGAGGGGAGCGCCATCGACGGTGCTCGTGCTGCAAGCCCACCGCCCCGCGCCTCTGGGTTGACTTCGGGGTCCCTTTGTCCCTCCCTCTCCCCCCCCCCCGCCTGCCCCCCCCATTGGCACGCGAGTCCCCTACTCATCCTCGGGCACTGTACCCGGCAGCCACTCCTGGCCGCTGGCATCCCCTCCTCCTGCTCCACAAAGGAATCCCTCACCTGTACTTGCTCCATCCAGGCTGGTACCGGGGAGATTCTGCAGCGCCGCCGCCGTCCCTGTGCAACTTTCCGTCTCCTTCAGGGGGAAGAAACAGTTGGGAAAACTCCCCTCCCCCTTTTCCCTCCTCCCCATCCCGAATGCGCACCTCCCCTTTAAGCGCAACCAAAAGGGAAATTAAAGGGAACTGGGAGATGGCCCTGGCTTTTTGTCTGCAGTCAGAAATACAAGCAATACATGACCACTCTTTCCCCCCCGCCCCACCTCCTTCCCCTCGTTTAAAGACACAGGCGCCCCGCTTGCAAAGTAGGGAGAATCAGAGGCTGGTTCTGTGATTTAGCTATGTTCAAATACGCTTTATCCGCGGTGTAATAAACCAGGATGAATTAGAAAAGGGTCTGTGCTGCAAAGCACTTTCTGCGATTCCAAATGCTCGTGTTGCAGTTTAAAATCGCGTTTGCATCTTTATTCTCACGAGAGCATAAGAACACCCCCCCATCCTGTTCTTTCAGTGGTGAACCAGATGCCGATGGGAAGACCACAAGCAAGGCATGATTGAAACAGCCCTCTCCCCTTTTGTGACTGGTCTTCAGAGACACACTGCCTCCAACACTGGGTGGTAGAACACAGCCATTGTGATTAGTAGCTATCTGTAGTTTCATCCTCCATGAATTTGTCTGTCTGGGTTGGTGGCTAGCACTTCATACTGTGGGAGCAAATGGAATCTTCTAACGTTCTCAGGATGGCCCTGAGAGAGAGGGTTTTTTCCTCCCTGTCCACTTCCCCCACATCACACACAATTCCATACAACTTCCTCATGAAAAAGCAGGTTTAAAAATCTATTTATAACATATACTGCCATACCAGCCTCTCAGCTGTAACAACTTTTATCTTTTCTCTCTAGACTGGGGAGCAGGGTGTCATCGAACCAGTATGTACACCCTAAAACATATTCTGCACTGATGTCAGTTTGCTTTGAACAATTCTGTATGCAGTTTTTCAAAGGAGAATTTGCATTTCCAAGCACGCCTGCTTTCGTTCCACCTCCCCTCCCCCAAAGCAAGGTTCTGGACTGCTTGGCCAATGTATGGGTCAAACTGGGAAAACGAGCATTTACTCTATGACCTCTGTGCTCATGTTCCTGTACCACTTTATCCTGGTAGGCTAACATACCCAGCTTTTAAAACTAAAATAATAAGCATTCCAAATTCTCTGGAAATGCAAACGTTGGGTTCATAATAAAACATGTAGCTGAGAAAGCTTATGCAGAACAAGTGATATACTTACATTTACATATTTTGAGTACTCAGCTGGCAGATTCTTGACGCATATTTGGTTTTTGTAAAAACAAAAGAGTTCATAAAAGGATGCTACGTTCAGTGCGCATCCCACACTTCCTCCTTCAACAAAACCTCTTTAGAGAAAGCCGAGACAGACCATTGAGCCATCTGTTTTGTCCACTCCACAATGCCAGGCAGCAGCAATCCATGGTTTCAGAGCGGAGTTTCCCTAAGCCCTACCTGGAGATGTCAGGGATTGAACCAAGGACCATCTGCAATGGAGAGCAGCTGCTCTACCCCTGAGCTTATAGCACCCACCCCCCTTTCTATGTTCAAGAAAATCAACTGATTCTCCACATCTTGAGAAGAGACCTTTTGCAAATGTCTAGAAGTTACACAGCTGAAAGGCACTCTTCTCAAACCCAGCAAAGGGCCAAATTCTTGCCAACGGATCTACATCCTCTCAACGAAATGGAAGTAACACAGCAGAACTTTATTCGTTTAGCACACAAAGATGAACCAAAACCCCAGAGGATTGTTTTTAATTAAAAAAAAAAAGGAAGACACACACAGTTTAAAAATTCCACACTAAATATGAAGCAGAGGAAACATGATCCAGGAATCTCCCTGGCAAGCTTTGGAGGTACCAGGCTAGCCGATACCTTGGAACACATGCCTGTATATCGATGTCTCCTGATTGTTTCTCCCTGTCGAGGAAACAGAGATTCTATGTTTGTTAATTATTGTAGGAAACCACAGCAGTCTTATCACATACATCCCACAGGCAGTAAGCCTGGGATGAAGACCAACATGTTCTGTTGCTGCATATCTGGGGTTGAAACCCACCCACCCCGTAAGTATATAGACCGTGGCCTGCAACTCTTTGGGAAGCTGGTTGAAATGGTTCTAATTAGGGGGCAGAAGAAAACAAGGCCTGACCAGAGTTGATGGGTCCACACATGGCTCTGATCTGGAGGCTGGACTACCAGTAGCAGCAGCAGCAGCAGCCGCTGGAAGGAATGTAGAATCACCAACTCTGTTTCCCTGGAAAAATCTGGAGGGTTTGGAAATAAGAGACTGTTAAGGCTGGTAAGTTGGGGAATATCCCATATTCCATCCTTCAATGCCCATACTCCCCATCTAGATTTTTTAAATAATAATAATAATGCAGAGCCAGAATTCATTAAAGCAGTGCTTTATAGATGGAAGAGCAGGTTAGGAGGAGCCTTAAGGAAATGCAACCCCCCCAATCCTTCTAATTTTAGCCAAATTGTGGTCCCCCGTAGCCTTCAAAAAGCAGTAGCCAAGGGGGCTGCTGCAACAGGTAAAGGGTGCCAGGCCCTCTCTGGCTCCCCTGTAATTTGGGCACTGCCTTAAAGAAAAGTGACTTTCTTCCTGCACATGGAATTCATCTGATGTCCCACCCAGCCTTCTCTAGCCTCTTGCTTATGCTCCTTCAATAGGCTCTTTATTGTAAGGGAAGGAGGGGGAGAAATTTGGGCCCAGGCGTTCTTGAGGTGGAATGTCAGGATTCAAGGCCACAGCCTCCATCGTACACCAAGTAGACATGCAGCTGTATGAGACGCTTGCAGGGGACTCAAAATAAAGAATAAAGAGCCAGATTTGATTTGAACCTCTCGCTAAATTCAACTGGAAGCCCTGCATGGCTATTGTAGAATAAGGAGAGTTCTCTTCATGGCTGCCCACCACCTGCTCTTAATCTGGAACCAAATTCTGCATGAAAGCAAAGCAGATCTTCCCAAAATAGGCATGCGCTAGTTTTCCTGACAGGCTGAGGTCTCCGTACTGTGTCTGTGGGACGCAATGCATACATGAGAGGGCTAGCCCCTAGTAGATTTGAAGGCCAAGTCTGCAGATGAGGAGGTTTTTAACAGGCATGCATTGCCATTCTGCATGATAGCATACCCTCCAGGCATACGCAGAGGGGACAGTGTCTTCGCCAGGTTCTAGGCAGGGTCTGCTGGATTCCTCCCTCCACATATCCCCAATATGCCACAAGAACTTCTCCCTACGACACTGTGGCAGAAACAGATGCTAGCAGGCAATGCTCTGTGTTGCAGAGCTCGGCCCGTGAATCCATGCTGGATGTGAGTGACCTACGGGGGTAGTGGAAACTCGGGTGGGGACAAAGCAGGAGGCAAAGAATCCCCCTGCCAGGTTGCGAGGAGCACAGACAGATGGGATAGACAAGGTTCTACAAAAGGCGTTAGGTAGGCCAGTGTGTCCATACCAAGTCCTTGCGGCCTGAGAAGGCAGAAGGGACCTAAGCTGGGATTTTGCAAGCTGGCTATCGCATGCCGGATAGTTTGTGGCATAGGTGGGTGTGGTTCTCCATTCCCATTTTCCCCACGGAACAGCTAGTCATTGGGCCAGCAAATGGAGAAGTATCAGGTCCGTAAAGACACGGGGAGGCATTTGCAGGCCAGGGTTGCCGTAGCATGGGTGGGTGCTAGCTGCACCCAGGTGGTAGATGTCTAAGGCCTGGGTGGGCAGCGAGGTTCTCATGCGAATGCTCTCGTGGCACAACGTCAGTCTCGAAAAGGCCAGCCTTTATGGCGTTGGGAGGAGCTGCAGGCGGTGCTTCCGGCGGATGTGCCTCTGAAGGGTGTTGCGCTCCCCAAAGCGCATGTGGCAGGCCTCGCACTGGTAGGGCCGCTCCCCCGTGTGCACCCGCTGGTGGTGCGAGAGCTCCCCCGAGTCACGGAAGCTGCGCTGGCAGATGGGGCACTGGTGGGGCTTCCGGCCCGAGTGGGTGTACTTGTGGCGCTCCAAGTGGGACGTGCGCTTGAAGGCCTTGCCGCATGCCCGGCAGACGTGGGGCTTGCTCTCCGAGTGGGTGATGCTGTGGCGCTGCAGGTAAGACAGGTACTCAAATGTCCGTGAGCACACGGGGCAGCTGTACACCTTGCGCAAGGACCCTCCGCTCCCGCCCCCTTCCGGGTCCCCTGCCGCTCCCACCCCCTCTTCCACCAGCACTGTGTATGGCAGCCCCTGGCTGTCAATCAGCAAGTAGCGCCCCAATCGAGAGGGTTCCCCTTGTTCTGTGCCTCCTGTCCCTCCGGGAACAAGTGCCCGCCTCCCTGCTCCTGGCAGCCCATTCAAACCCTGAAGGAGGGCGCTACCAGGAGAAGGCAATGGCGGGCGAGAGAGTTTAGGAGGCGATGTTTGGACACCCCCTCCCTCACCCCCCAGCTCCAGCTTGATGGGTTGTCCCACATGGCTTGCAGGCTCTTGTGGATTGAGGGGTTCCAAGGTTTCTGGTGGTCTTTGAGGGTCTCCTATAGACTTGGAATGTCTCTGCAGCTCCATAAGTATCTCCTTATGTGTATTCCCTTGGGTTGGAATGCCAAGTCTGCAATAAGAAAGAAAGCACATTAATTGGGAAAAGTGTGAGGGGGGAATCATATGGGTCACACAACTTTTAGAGCTGCAATTATGTAGGGCTGCCAGTAGGGCTGGGTGATATCTGGTTTTCAACACTGTGATATATCACCAGCTAAACATTGCAAAACATACTGATGTATCACAATGTCTGAAATAAGTTTTTCCCACATCATAATTTTTGCATAACGCGCACGCGCACACACAGGATTTGTGATATACTGCCAGATCAAAAATTATGAAACGGTTATCATGATATGGACTTCAACAGGTTTTGGATGATACATCGATGTATCACCCAGCCCTAGCTGCCAGCCAATTAAAAGAGCTGTACTGCAATTGTTTTGTCACCCACTTGTCTTTTTTTAAAAGAAACAATTCCATTGATAAATAGCATATAACCAACCCTCAATATAGATGCTTTTTAGAGAGACTAATATAGCCCTTTAGAGAAGCCAAATATAGCTAGCAGTGTAATAAAGAACAGCTACCACTCATTGTTTAGAATAAGAGGCATTTTGAATGTTTTCTTATTCACGCTTGGTACACCAATATCAGAACCACAATACCTACACTGCATCCTTACTGTACAACACTACCCAACAACTTTGGTGTCTACTGATTACTCAGTCGACAGCCCAATGCCACACATGCTTACATGGAAACAAGACTGGACTGCAAAATTTTAGCTGGTTCGTTTATGAAGCTTACAGCCCCAGCAAATAAAGCTACTAACCCTGCAATCCTATACACATTTAATTAAGTATTGTTCCTATTGGACATTGAGGGACTGACTTCACACTTGCCTGGGCTGCTCCTTCCCTAGATTTGGAGATTTCACACATGTTGAGTTCCAAGGAAGCTTCCTAGCAAAACCCCTAAAGACACATACTGTACAAAGCAGCATGTGAACGCAACCTTTGTTTTTTACAATTTGTGGAAAGAACCAGATCTTATTGAGCTGTAGGCTACAGGTGGGTGATCTAAAGCCCCCAACATTGTTTTATGGGGCTTCCAGCTTCCTCTGAACTCTCATACTTCCACCCCCCCCCCCGAGTTCCTCCTTCCTGTTGGCTTCTTCCTTATTTTTTCCATCTTTTGTCTCTCCCTCTCTCTCTTCCTCCTCCCCTTACAGGAGTGCCTGGCGTGCTCTGGTCCATGGGGTCATGTAGAGTCAGACACAACTAAACGACTAAACAACAACAACAGAAGGGGAAAGATTTTGAATGATACATATAAACTAGTTTTAATTTTTTTCTCGCTGTATCATCATCATCATCATCATCATCATCACTTCCTGAATTTATATCCCACCCTTCCTCCCGAATGAGCCCAGGACGGCAAACAGATATACAAATCAAAAATAAAAACGAAGTAGAAACAGATTAAAACATTTTAAAAATAATTGCAATTAAAAGCATACTTCTATCCAATGTTCTAGTATGCCAGTATTCAGTGTACAGTTTGAGAAAATGCATTCCAGAACATTAACTGTATTGGTTTGTTGTATTGTACAGTACTTTAAAAAAAGTATTTGTATACTTATTTGAGGATAACCCTATCAAACCCAGTGATGCTTATTTCTGAGTAGACCTGTATAGAGGTGGTAGTTTAATTTGAAGTAAAAGTGGTGAAAATAGAAGCAGCGTGATGTTTATTCCAGATTAGTTAAGCCAGAACAAATATGTCTGTGGCTCTTCCCATCAATTCTGGCTCCATCTACTGCTAGCATTTGGCCACCCTGAAAGATGACCCCTGAAGGAATGTGGCCCTCAACAGAAAAAGCAACAACCCCTGCCTACCCCATCTATAGCAGGTATATATAATACCATCAACCATTACAGCAGAGTTAGATGGCAGGGGATCTATCTAAATAAATGCTGTCTAAAAGGCCACAGTAGGAAGATGTGATAAGATTTCATCCTCTACTCAGGCAAGGAGGGAGGAGAGGTTACAACATGGAGAAGGAACCACTAAAAATAGAAAGAACTTAGAAAACGTGGAAATGTGGTGCCAGAATCTAGGTCTATGGTATCTATACACCTCTTCACTAACACCTAGAAATTTGTAAGAATCCCTGACCTGAGGCTGTTGAGGGGAAAGTCCTGATATTATTACACCTCAGCTATACCAAAGTATTGCAAGCAATTTTTGTTGCAGTGGGAATGTGTGGTCAAAGGTGGGGTTGGGATTCACACGTCTCCTCTGCCTGTCCTCCGTTTCTGGTTTTGTCCAACATTCTGCCAAATGCCTCTGGGAAGCTTACAAAGCAGGGTGTTTAGAGGCATACTGATACCGAAGATCAAATTAACTATCATGGTCATTCATATGGTCAAAGCTGGGGTGGAATAAATGGGAATGGCTCTGGTGGGTGGAGCTGAGGGAAGGTATGGTGGGGGAGCTTTGGTGGGGTGGGTGGGACTTGGAGCACTTCCACTTTCTGTAGGCATCAGCTGCCTCCATCCCCAGCTCTGGGGCTCTTCCATCAACATGCTAATATAGGCCACCTGTCATTAGGTTATGCAACAGCTTTCCCAAACTCCTAGTCTTGCAGACTTACACCCAGCCTAAGGACTGGCATCAAAATCCCAAAAGATCTTTCTTGGTAGACACCCAGGTTACTTTCTCTCTCTGTTAGCCCCCTTCCTCCATATGCAGAACTGGATCCAAACTTACCCTGCTTGGGTGGCGTTCCAAAGTCTCAATCTCAACTCTCATTTCTGCACCAAAACCTCATGCCAAGGTGAGGCAGGCACCAGAATATGCCCTTTGCTTCCATCCTGGAGTGAAGAAAGCTGTAATGTCCAAGTGGAGAACAGAGGGGTCTTCCAGTCTACGATCCAAGCTGGCAGTGGATGGCACGGATCCGAGCGAAACAGTTAGCGGCACCAATCCGGGGCGCATGTTGGATCGCAGCCGGCAACAGAACACGGCCCAGGTCCAAAGTTACCATGAAGAAAGAGGGAGGGATTGAGCAATGCCACCTTGGCACCTGAGGCACGGCAGGCGGATCTAGAAGTAGCAACCCAAGAAGCAGCAAAGTTGCCCGGCAGCAATGATCCAGAGGAAGCGATATATGGGATCGGTGGCACCTATCCAGCAGGCACGCACGTTCTGGCAAAGGTAAACGGATCCAAGCCTTCAGGTTTCGGGGAGTTGGCATCCGGCTCCAAACGTCAGTTTAGCAGCAACAGCAGCCTCCACCCACCAACCCGCCGCCCCGCTTGATAGCAGAGAGGGATATTAGGCTAAGAGGGAGGTAAGCCTCCCCAGGTGCCCTCCGCTCCCCCCAGAAAGCAAAGCCGTGGGCATCCAGAGCCAGGTGCCCTCTTGCCCCGCTGCCTCCCCCTGCAGCTGCCCACCAGCAGCCCAGGCTCCTCAGGGGAGAGAAGGGGAAACTGAGGACGGGGGGGAGACCCCGGAGGTGCCCTGAGGAGGGGGGGAGGGTCTCTGTCAGGGTGGGGCTGAACGAGGGGGGCTTCTACCTCGCTCTTCCTGGGGGGAGGTTGGAGGTGGTGGGGGAGGAGGAGGAGGAGGAGGAGGAGGAGGAGGTGGGTGTCGCAGCGAAAAGTGTCCTGACGGAAACGCGGCGGCTTCTCCCACCGGCTCACGCCGAAGAGGTTCCCAGATCAACGTTCGTCCTCTCGCGCACAGGGGGAGCGGGTCGCGGAGGTGGCTTCTCGCGCACCTTCTGGAGAGCCAAGGGGGGTCCTAGCCCCCACCCCACCCCAGGCGAGGGCGCTCGCCTCCGCGACCCACGGAGACCCTGCCTCGTCTCCCTTCCCTCCACCGCCTCCTCTCCAGAACTTGGCGCAGCCCCTGAATCTGCGCTCAGCATTTGGGAAGCATTGCAGGAAGCGATGCAATTAATGCATGCATACATATGATTTATGTATCTTGTATGCAGGACCCCCCGACTGCACACGAGCCTTTAGAGCAGCCTTTCTCAACCTGTGGATCCCCAGATGTTGTTGGACTACAACTCCCATCATCCCTGAGCTCTGCAGGGCGCGAAGGGAGAAGATTGTGGCCCCTCTCTCATCCCCGAGGACGCCCTGCTTAGACTGAAACCCTTCGCGTGCTTTTGCTGGACGAAGTTAAGTCCACGGACTTCAGCGGGGCTCAGCTTCCATGAAAACAGACTCGAGTAACGAGCTGCAAGAAGTTAAGCCAGTCCTTTCCAGCGAACCCAGGACCAGGAACCCTGTTTTTTTTCTGCTCTCCTCCAGGTCCTTCACCACCCGGGCTTAGCCCCAGCTCTGCCTTCTCCCACCACACAGTGAACCCAGGAGTGATGGGTTCAGCTTCTGCCCACTCGATCCCCCAAGCCTCTGCTACCTGTACACTTGCTTAGTGTTATCTAGGTCCTCTCCACACACACACACACACACACACACACACACACACACTCCACTTTTTCCTTTGGTGTTTTCTGCCCTGGTGAAATGTCAAGCCCAGCGGCTGAGGAATAGTGATTTTACATAGATGCAACAGGTGAAGCTTCTCCCAAAATGGAGAAGGTGTGATGGGGAATGATGAAATTCCTCAAGGAAAGCCGTTCCCATCACTGCCTCTTTATTCATGGTGTACATGAAGAAGGCCTCTTCATGTGTTCTTAAGAGGTACATCTTCACTGTCCTCCTAAAAGAGTATAACATTCAGGCAAGACGTAGCTCAGCCGGTAGATCATTCCACAGTTTTGGAGCGGCAACTGAGAAAGGAAGGTGACTGCCAATCTCATCCCCTTCAGGGACGAGAAGGAGCAGATCACAATTGTGACGAAACTGCGAGATCCACAGCTGGGCAGTAAGTTTATTAAAGCTGACCAAAATATCATGAAATACTAGCAAGCACTGTTCTTGAGTTCTTCACTAGGCAAACTATTTCATAAAGCAGAGGTGAGATTGGGGTGGTCTAGGAAAAGTAAAAGTACAAAAATTAAGTTGGATGTTGTAGAAATCAGATTAGTTTGTAGACTAAATTCCAAGGTGGAGACTGCACACTAAACTCCAAAATCCACATTTAGCGATACTTGAAAGCTTGCTGCATGTTGTGATATTTTGGTCAATAAAGATTGAGACTAACCAACTTGTCACAAAGTTCTCCAGAACTCTTCATCAGCTACGTAGAGTGTCGGACTAGGAGGTCACAGTTCAAATTCCCATTCTGCCATGAAGCTCACTGGGTGACTTTAGGCCAATCACTACCTCTCAACCTAGCCTACCTCACAGGGCTGTTGTAGGAATTAACTGGGGGGGGGGAGTATCATATATGCCCCCCGGAGCTTCTTGAGCAAATAAAAGTGGGATATAGATGCAATAAGTAAAACAACAACCCAAAGTACAAAAATTTTCTGCTGACCTCATGGCTACATCATCAGCTTAATTTTTGTATTTTTTCCCTCATCTTACTCACCCCCTGCTTTGTACAACATCTTCCCTGTTGAAGAGTTCTGGAGAACTCAAAATCTTGCCACACTTTGTGACATGTTGGCTGATTCCATCCTTCTTATAGATGACCAACATTAAGAAAAAAATATGGCAGCAAACAGCATAGAATCAACAATAAAATTATATTCATAAAATAAGTGCATCACAAATTGGTAGATCAGGTTAGGACATCAACAGATCTGGATCACCACTCAGGGGAAAGTTGGCTTGTACTAACAGTTCCACTGCAGAAATTTCATGTGAATTCTACACACAAACATCTATTCTGATCACCCTGACAAAAATGCACAGATGCAGAGGGAAACACAATGGTGTAAAACAAATACACATTTACTCTCCCCCAACACACTTCCACACAAAGACAAGACAGTAGGTGGATGATAAAGTGGTATGTTTAGGGTGAGGCTTTTCTCTGCCACATGACTTCTCCCACCCACTAAGATAATGACCAGGCATTGGGATCCTATTTTTAATCTTAATTATGGGTTTTGGTGTTAAAATCATGCCTGTTCCTGCACATTCTAGGCTCTGTTCTGGCATGTTGCGGCATTCTCCCCCACTCCAGACTACCCAACATCCTTCCACAGCCATCTTTATGACATGTCTCCTCTTCCCCCGTTGCCTTGCGGGATATCTTTGGGAGAAGAAAAGCCGAAGGAATAAACCCTACACAAATCTAGTGTGGAGCCCCTAAGACAATTAGATGGCACCTTGTATAGCTCCTTCCAGCAACTCCTGCAGCCAAGCTGATGCCAAATGACTTGCCCCGCTTTCCTTTGGACCACATCAGTGAGGCTGAGATGATCTTGTCATCTGGGCAGCCCAGGACCTCCATACATGCTGCCCAGCTTGTTCCCCAGGGAGGTCACTTTTGACTTCGCCCCTTGATGTGCACTCCATTGTCTCTTGAGCCAACCATCCAACCTCTTCATCCTCCCTCTCAGAAATTTATCTTTATTGGGCTGGGCCAGCTTAGAAGCCCCCTTTTATGGGGTAAAGTACTCAGCCCACCCAACTACCTAGAAGTTGAGAGGTACAATTGTGGCTTGAATGGTTTCTTTTCTGGGGGAGAGTGGATGAATTATAGTTATGCTCAAAGTCTAACTGCTGGTCTTGATTTTGGTGACAATTAGCTTGTGACAGTGGAGACATTGGCCCACATTTCATGGTCAGTTAAGAAATATGTTCTTATATCCAAATCCTTTTAACTGTGTTTGTGTGGGAGGGGTGTCATTTAAAAAAAAAATTTTTTTTGTTCTTGTTTTTATTGCGTATTCTATATTTTTATGCTGTGAACCACCCCAAGACCTTCAGATGAAGGGCGGTATACAAATTTAATAAATAATAAATAAGTGATAGTTCCATCTGGGGTTGGCAACATGAAGCCCACAAAGCCTTTGTGTCTCCTTCTCACCGGCCCCTAAATTGGAAGAGGAATGCTGTTTCCTTGTTCCACCTCCATGTGTTTTTCAAGGACTCATATTGGCAGCTGAGCTGAAAAATGGAGCATCACAGAAGGTGGGAGAAGAGAGGGGGTGACAGCGGAAGGATAGAAAATGTGAATGGAAACTTAGTCACTTCATTTTCCTGGGGAGAGAGAGAGAGAGAGAGAGAGAGAGAGAGAGAGAGAGAGAGAGAGATGGATCCAGCAAAACAATTCCTACTGAAATTGCATTTCTTCCCTCACAGATCCCTGCCACCCTCCCATAACTCACCATCAAATCAAAGTCCATATCTCTCCTCGTTGACTGAACCATAACCACTATAGATTCACTGCCTTCCAGGACTGCTACGGACCTTCATCTTTATATTTTTTTACAAGGGACCCCCCTCAAAAGCACAATCAAATCACAGGTCACCTCTGTATCCACATATGTGTTCTGTTATTTATAGTCACGTGGAAAAATCATGAATTGTGCCTTGACTGAATGTTTTTGTGGTACTAGCAAGCACTGTATCTGTATTTTATCAATGGATCAGAGGGAAGGAGGTGCTAGACACAGGTTATGGATATTATTTAGTCCTTTTATATCTTGAAAGAACATAAGAAGGGCACTGATGGATCATGCCAATGGCCCATCTAGTCTAGCATCCTATTCTCACAGTGGAGAACCAGATGACTAGAGGAAGCTCACAAGCAGGACCTGAGCACAAGAGCAACTCTTTCCACCTGTGGTTTCTTTCCTCCAGCAGCTGCTATTCAGAGGCATTAGTGCCCCTGACAGCAGACGTTTCTTCTATAGTGGACCTCAAGGTGGCCTCAGACCTGCTTCAATTCAGGAAGAGACAGGTGGCAAACAGGTCACTATAGAAGGACAGGGAAGGAGGGAATGCTCCAGGAAATTTGAATGGGTATCAGCTACAGCAGAGATTTTCCCAGTAGTGATGTATGGAAGTGAGAGCTGGACCATAAAGAAGGCTGATCGCCAAAGAATCGATGCTTTTAAATTATGGTGCTGGAAGAGACTCTTGAGAGTCCCATGGACTGCAAGAAGATCAAACGTATCCATTCTTAAGGAAATCAGCCCTGAGTGCTCACTGGAAGGATAGATCCTGAAGCTGAGGCTCCAATACTTTGGCCACCTCATGAGAAGAGAAGACTCCCTGGAAAAGACCCTGATGTTGGGAAAGATGGAGGGCACAAGGAGAAGGGGATGACAGAGGATGAGATGGTTGGACAGTGTTCTCGAAGCTACCAGCATGAGTTTGACCAAACTGCGGGAGGCAATGGAAGACAGGAGTGCCTGGCGTGCTCTGGTCCATGGGGTCACGAAGAGTCAGACACGACTAAACGACTAAACAACAACAACAGCAGCAGCAGAGATGGTGATCTCATGACCCAGAACTCACCAAAAAACTTTTAATTGAGTGTATAGTAAAACATGGGCCCATAATTCCACTCATAAAAAGAGGGGATATTTCTAGTTGTAAAAATGTAGTCCACACACTTTGATGTTACATCTCTCTAGCAATTTCATGCCTCACCATGTCCATCAGCTGGCTCTGCCCTGGCTGCCTTAGATGCCACCTTATGGCCCTCCCAAGTACCATTAGGTACTTTCCCACCAGCCCCCTGATTTGCCAGGCATCACTCCTTAGTTCCCAGGCTCCTCTTGCTGTCACAGGACTTGAATTTTAGGCCAAGCTGCACTACCTGCAAGTCAAAGATGTGACTTTCCTGAAAACTGGCTCAAAATGTTTGGTTATTAATGTGAGATAAAACAGGGTAACAGCAAGGGCACAGCTGGGGGGGCAATTGCCCCCCTAAATCAAGTAAAAAAATAAAAATCCTTAAGTAACTGAGGTTCCCCCCCCCATAAAACCTGTCCCCGCTAACATAAATCCTGGCTACACCCATGTGTAACAGCAACTGTGGTGTGGGGAAGGCTCTTGGCACATACTTAGAGGTCCTGTCATCCTTGGTACTTAACGTTTTCCAAGGCTGGACCATGGCAGCATGGTAGACTGAGCAACCTCTGAGGCTTACAGAAAGTACTACACGTGGTAGAAAAAAATACTGGATTTGTAAGCAAGGCCAATTGTGATTTGCGTGTTTGATTGCTGGTTAGAGGGCCAGAAGAGTTGGGAGGGCCTTGTGGAGGCAATTCCCTCTACTTAGCCTCAACATTTTCTCCCGGAGGCTGTTTCACAGGTGCACGTGCTTCACTTGATTTCTGGCAAGCTGGGCAGCTCGAACAGATTCCTGTGCAAAGTATTGCGCTTGTTAGGAGACATCCGCGGCGTGCATCTGTGCTGCTAGATCCGTGATGGCTCATTTAGACGTTCAAGCCTGCCTTCCAGGAACGAAGGGATTGCTGTGAATTATTAGATTATTTTTTTGCCTCCAGCTGGCGACGTGCCCCCCCCCACTTCAAAGCTGTCTCGCTCCTCCTACTCCCTTTTCCTCGCCACCTCCTCTAGCTGCACTTTACAGACGCTCCCCTGCTCAGCTGCAGCCCGGAGCTGTTGTTTGGGACGCTCCGGCGTGGATGCGGTTGCAAGAGTAAGGTAAGAACTGCGTGTCCTGGCAGAAGCGGGGGGTTGTGAGAGATAGTCTCGGTCCCTCACACACCTTGACTTGATCCTTGCCCATCGCTAGCCCCGCTGCTGGTTCTCTGGAGATCTGACCCCCCAAGCATCCCGTGCGTAATGCTCTCCAAGTCTCGGGGCGCAGCGCCGAGGGCGCACGGGGGTCCTTTGGAGTCTCCAAAGTCTTGGCGCGGGCGTCGCCACCACCGACATTTGGGGACGGGGAGGGAGGAATCCTTCATCACAGGGCAGCAGCCGGGGCCATTTTGGAGTGGTGGTGGTGGGCTCTGATTTTCTTTGCCAAAGGCCCGATTTGATGGGGGTAGCGGGTGGGGCGGAGAGGGAGGGTTACAGACCCCGCTCCATTCTAGGCAATTCCTTGACGTCGTCTCGAGCCGGCCTGCTGTAGGGAGTTTGCGTGGGAGAAGCTTGTATCTGGTTACTAGCGAGATTCTAGTAGGATGCAGGGAAACGGGAGGAGGAGGAGGAGGAGGAGAGAGAGGCCTTGCTGTGGCCAGTTGGTTTGGAGTCGGAGAGAAGGCGAGCAAGTCTGGGCATCATTGAAGGACCAAGTAATGGCAATGAGGAAACGGGTAGGTGGGCAAAGGTCAATGACTGGCGGGGAAGGAAGGCAAATGCCATGCAGGTGTTAACTGTGGGGCCTGGATAGGCGGTGATAGTCACCTGTAGGACTCCAAGAGGTGGCTCAGACCAAGATCTTTTGAGGCTGAGACAGCTGCACCTCAGGATCTCAAGAGGTGTGCCCCCAAATGCATTGCAATGTCCCAGAGGGTGCAAGGAGGGACACAACACCCTGGTTGCTTCCCTGGCACCCCTAAGAATATTGTGACTTCCCTTCTCTCCACTGGTTGAGTTACTTGTCCGTTGGCTTTTGCTTCATATTTTGGTTTCCAGAAGCTGAACTTTTTGGGTTTTAGTGACAAGGAGGGGGAGGGGCCAAGCCAAGGAATAGAGAACTGGAGCCTGCAAGTAGCAACTAGGCTTTATTCACCTGTATTGATGACCTACTTTGGCAAACCCCCATGTGCATGTGTACACACACACACACACACACACACACACACACACAGGCTGGGAGCCTCAATGGAGCTCCTCTGGAGGCTTCACCTGGTCCAAAAAACAACAACAAAAAAAACAACAGTTAGCCACCTCCCTGCCCCCCACCGCCCCCGTAGCTATGGATCTGAGCAATGCATTTATTAAAACATATAGCTCAGTTGGTAGAACATGAGACTTTAAATCTCAGGGTCGTGGGTTTGAGCCCCACTTTGGGCAAAAAGATCCCTGCCTTGCAGTGGGTTGGACCAGATGACTCTTGCTGTCCCTGCCAACTCTACAGTTCTATGATTCTATTCTATATTTATGCCACTTCTTTCCATGGAAATATGAAACTCAAGGCAGCTTGCAACGGATTCATCTTTCTATCTATCGATAACTGGGTGTATTGCCAGTTGCACATTTTAATCCATTTGGGAAAATGCTGTAGCAAATGCAATAATATATCAACATACAGAAAGGATTGCAACATCCAGTGTTTTTTTTTATTAGTAATTGGTTATTCAACTGCATTAAAAAAAAAGTAAGCTGCATCAGTGCAATACATAGAGAATGCACTCTGCAGTGTTGGGAGCCGGTTAAGAGTCTAGCTCCTGAAATATTGGGGGCTGGATCTGATAAGAGATTGGATCCCATCCCTATATAATGGTCTGTTATTAACAGATGTGCATTGTATTATTGACTGAGGTTGGACAAGAGAGGTGTGTATGTGCATTTGTGCAAGTTAGTGGCAGCATGGGAACTGAACTGGATGGAAGTGGGGTTCTATCTCTCCCCCATCCCCCAACTTCCACCCACATACAATCCATTAACTTTGCAGGCATAGCTAAGCTACAAGAAAATGTGGTTTCCAGCCCTAAACAATTTTTGTACTTGTGTCCAAGTCTAGTTTGTGTGTGGGTCCCTCTTAGACACATCCCCACCACCCCTTAAGGATTGTTGCACATAACACTTCAGGGAGCTTGAGCAGGGTCTCCTCTGACACTTTTAGATACTTCAAAGGGAGTCGGGGGGGGGGGGCGGGGAGGAGGCAATGACCTCCAATGGTTTGCTCTGTTCCAATTCTAGAGAACCAGAGAATGAGTGTGAGCATGTGCACTCATGACTCGATTGAAACATCAAGGAGTAACTTGCATAAATGAATGGAGCCACCACAGATATAGCACCATCAGAGACTGAATTTTCACTGCAACTCTGGGTGACGGATGCTTGAGTAATCAAGGGATGTGATGTACACGCATGTGAAAGCGGAATCCATGAGTTTCACCTGGGTTGAGAGAGAAAAAAAGTTTATCTGAGCAAGAGAGCTGGCCTTACAACCCCTGTGCCTTTACAGGACTGCTGGAAGCAACTGCTTTGGGGATCACCTCCTATTTCATAGTGGGCATCGCTCCACTGCAGTGCCCCTGCCTTCCTTTGTTGCTGTGGGATCTCCTGGCCTAACCTATTAATTTCCCTGTCTTGCCTCTGTCCAGGTGTTTGGAGCTATTTCCTAAGTGGGCAGGTAGCTGTGTGGAAGATCTTGGATCCCCAAGTGTCACCCTGGCTCAGGTAGATATCCTCTTGGAAACAGTGCAAGATAGGGGGTACCTGGGAACTTTTTTGACCTGGTGAGTCAGATCTTCATATCCCTGCAGCCTATAGGTCAACTTTGACAAGTGGGCAGGGCCACCCATCTGTCAGTCAACTGATGTCATTACAGTGCCAAGTAACCTATCAAAATGGATCGTTGGGGTGGGGTGGGACGGCTTCTGGGGGGATTTGGTAAGGCAGCACCCAGCAGGATGGGAACCTCTTCCTCCCCATCATGATGTAGACCCTAGTTTGTTGTCAGGTATTCTCAGTGTTTTTTTCTGGGGGAATGCAGGGGTACACATACCCCTAAACATTTTGTGAATCTTTGTACTTTTGTCCATTCACTGTATTTATTTCCCCCAATTTGAACTATAAAATGGTGATTTTCTTAAGTCAAAATGAGAGTACCCCTAAACATTTTTTTAGAAAAAAAGCACTGGGTATTCAAATATGTTTTAGGAAGAGCTACACCTTATCCCCGCCCCCCCATCCTGCTGTTAATGTGCATTATTGGAATTATACATTTATAGAATGGGAGGACATACCTGAAAGACTGTAATTCAGTGTTCTCTGAAAAGAGCAAAAATTTTCAAAAAAGGGGGCTCCTTGGCTGGGGATTCTTGTCAGGGTACAAGGGGAGGCTGCTTTGGAGTTCACTCATTAGGAAAATCTAGGGGAGACAGAATATCAGGCAGATCTGCCCAGTTAGATCACCTCTCCTGCTCTCTAGGTTAGCAGCATCCGTCCCACCTGGGGAGGGAGGACAATGACTGAAAGTAACCACCATCACCAACGGGCAACTAGGGGACGTCGTGGATCGGGAGCAAAGCCAGGTCAGTGTATGTCTGATGGGAGAGGGGTGGGTTTCAAAGGCCCTGAGGGTGGGAGACGGGTGAAACTGCTCCCCTCCTAGTAGTGGGCCAAATTGATTGGATTTAGGTTCCATCCTGGATAGCTCAGTTGATGGGAAAATGTGTGCCATTGATTTCAGTGGGAACTTAGCTCAAAGTCACGTCTGGTAATATTTTTGTCTGCCTTGAAACTGTTGATCTTACAAAAGGGGGGATGAGTATTCTTAGGCTCTTACATTTGTTTCCCTGCCTCCCCCCGCAATTCCCCTACTGTTGATATTTACAGTGAAGGAAGACAATGAAGCTTATAAAATAGCCGTACCTTTGGACGAGCCGCACCAAATGGAATCGCAGACTCAGACTCAGCAACAGTTGTATTATGGTCTGAGCCCTCCTCAGAATTTTGATGGTGAGAAACAATACCCCCACTTCCTGACAGTAATATATGAATGAATACCCTTTAACTATGTGCTGGATCTCGTTGGGTGACTCGGAACCCAAAGAACCCTGGTTTTTTTGCCATTCCTCAAGTAAATATGCACCTGCTGTCGCTTCCACAATCATGACACTTCTAGAAAGTGATGCCGCCATTTCAGAAATCACAGCAGAAAAAGTGGTGTTTGTGGAGTGTAGGTGTGTGCAGGTTCTTCACTGCAACATTTTGTTGTAGACACCACTTGCTTTCCAGTTCCTATTGCAGAGCTCAGCAGCTGTTGTCGTCTACAACCAAACATTTTGAATTTTTTTAAGAAGGTGAAACTTAAATGGGACTAGAGAATGATTGGGAGTGGGGAGAGAAATCAATTAGTGTATGTGTTAATTTGCTCCTGCTGAAAATCAAAGTACAGTACTTAATTCGTTCTGGAGATCCATTCTTAGCCTGAAACTGTTCTTAACCTGAGGTACCACTTTAGCTAATGGGGCTTCCTGCTGCTGCCATGCCACCGCCGCGTGATTTCTGTTCTCATCCTGAAGCAAAGTTCTTAACCCAAGGTACTATTTCTGGGTTAGTGGAGTCTGTAACCTGAGGCGTCTGTAACCCGAGGTACCACTGTATTAGATGCAAAGAAGGCTATGGCTTCAATAAGGCAGGTGCAAACCTCCCTTGCCTCGTTTGCTTCTCACAGGAAGGGCGAGAAGGGTTAGGAAAGGTTTTTGGGCAGAGTTGGGTGCAGGACCTTTGGGTGTTTGAAGAGAAGTGGGGAAGCAAGTAATTGTGAGCAAGTCGAACTTCCGCCGTGACGTGACTGTGCTGCCCTCAGAGGCACCGGAGATGCCAGCTCCCTCATTGACCCTGGTGACCAGCATGAGGACTCAGCTGCACATGGCCCTGGAGAGGAACTCCTGGCTGCAGAAGCGAATCGAGGACCTGGAGGAAGAACGGGACTTCCTGCGCTGCCAGCTAGACAAGTTCATCTCCTGCGCCCGTCTGGATACTGGTAACTTGAGAACTCTCGAGTTCTCCGGAGGCTGAGTGGGTGGGTGGATGGTGCTTTGCTGGGAGGGGGCGCCTTTCGGATTCTCTTGGGAGGAAGGGCCAGGGGAATGTCAGCCAAGGCACCTTGGTAGGACGCAGTGCTATTTTTCTAGAAAAAGAACTCACCACAAACCCCTCCCTGGTTCTCTTAGAATGGCAATGGCATCCACCTGAGAGACGCCTGAACTGAGTTCCAGTTGGAGGTCCCTGTGTTAGAGAGTCAAGGGCTGTGTTTTTTTGAGGGTTCTCTGATTTGAGGAGCTTGAATCTAGCTGTGCTATGGCGCGCTTCTGTCTCCCTCCCTCTCTGTCTGATGCAGGTCCAGACAGAGTGGGGGGGGGGCATATGGGCCACTTGGCCCCCTCGGTCAGCATATTCACAATCGCAGGGGATGCACTGGGGCGAACGTGGAGGCGCAAAGGCGTCTAGGCCCAGACAGAGGGGGCCCCGCATTATCTACCTGGTCTGGGCCTCTGCCTGGCTCTGCAAGGCCCTGGTCTGATGCTTCCTGCCCTTTCCCCTCCGCCCTAGATGAGCACTGCCGCAGCAAGCAGCTCCCACGGCGGTCCGAGGTGTCTGACAGCCGGAACGGGGATATGACAGACGATGACAGTATGGGCTCCTGGATGAGTGCCGGCCCCGAGGAAGGAGGCTCCGCAGAGCACAAGAAGCAAAAAGGAGGGGTCAACAGGCGGCGCTTTGCGAAGCCCAAAGTCCGCGAGAGGCAGAGAGGTGAGTGGCAATGGGGGGGTGTCAAAGTAAGGGACCACCGTTTCAGCCTACAGAGCTGAAGGCAGAGGGTCCCCGCCCACTTCCATGGCAGAAATGGGAAAGCTCTTACTCGCTTCTGTGAGCAGAGACTGGCGGTCTTAAGACTTGAATGTCTTTAAAAAAACCAACCTATTACACATTAAAATAATAGATCACCATACAGAAAAGAGATGTTCTTCCAGGTGACAGGTATGAACAGAGCTTATTCCAGCATAAAATCATCATTGCCCTTCTGTATAAGAATTCATTACAATTTCCTCCACCAACAGACAAAATTATCCCACTTCTGTGCCCCCATTTAGCAGTCCCACTGGCTCAGGGACAGCGATGACCAGGCTATTGCTGGACCTAGGCATCCCCTGTAGGCATGGATTCAGCCCCGCCCCCACGCTCACCAACCAACTCAGAATGCGGTGCTCAAAAGGGGAGGAAGGAAAGCTCACAAAGTTCACAGCCCATCTAGGACGAAGGTTCGAGACCCACCTGAGGAGTGGAAGAGACTTTTGCTGAGGAAAGGGGCCAGGACAGAAACGGTGGTAGCCATAGCCATATATTGGCGGCGGCCATAACCTCCAGTGGTTCACTCCATAGTGACAGGATTGGGAAGAAGATGATGGAGGTGGAAGCATCACCAGAGGGAAATAGGGGAGGGAAGTGCCCCTGGAATACCTCCCCTCCCTGCAAAGGAATTATATTAGGAACAAGAGAAAGGGAGCTTCTGGGACTCCAGCCCACTGAGTCATAGCAGCAAGACAAGTTATGGGGAATTTTGTTTCCTCAGCTCACAAAACTTGTCATAGACACCAGGGCTGCAGGAGGAGCCCTGGCCAGGTATCAGGCAGCATCCCTTGAGATGGGGGTTCTGTGTTTCAAATTGAGGAAACGGCAGTGTGCGTTAGGTCCCCACTCCCAGGCCCTGCTGATCCTCCTGGGAGCAGTTCTGCATGGACTAGTCGCCTGGCTGGCCCTGCCATGCCTTCTGACCCAGCCTTTCCCCCTGGCAACCCAAGGGAGGTGAGGAGAGGAATCCTGACCTTTGGAGAAACAGGAATGCCTCTTGAAACGCTGGCCTGTGACTCACCCACCCCTCTAGGTTTTCCCTCACAAAAGCATCAAGTCTTGATAAATTGCTGCGATAATATGTTCTCTCTTTCTTTTTCTTCATTTCTTGTTCATTTATCACATTTCTCCACCCTCCTCTCCCGTTGTCCTAATCCTCCACCACTCTTTCCCCCCCTTGCTGTTGCAAACCAACTGGCTGGCCTGCCACGCACGATCGCTTGCTTCCATTTTTCTCCTCCACCTCTTCTTTCTCTCACCTTCCATCCTTTATCTCTGCATATCCTCCTTTTCTTATCTATGGATGCTGCTCCTCAATGTTCAACGCCTGCATTACCTGCTTGTTTTACTTACTGTTTTTTTGCTTGGTCCCTGGGCTGTTCCCTTTCCTTCCCCCTTCCCTGATTCTGGTATATTTGACTCTTAATTTATCCCGCCTTCAATTTCTGCTTCCATCGGGTCACTGCCTCCTTCTGTCTGTCCTTCCCATTTCCTGCGATTTCTGCCTCTCGCCACTCTCGGGTGTTTTCACGAGTGGCCATGATTCCCCATTTCTCCTCCTCAACCCTTTCTCGTGTTCTTTCCCCCCACGCTCCTGTCTATGGGTCGCTGCTGGGGCCCTCTCCTCTGAACCCAACCCCCCGCCCCCGGTGCAGTCAAAGATGTGGATGGGGTGCTGTGCCGCTACAAGAAGATCCTGTACACTTTCCAGAAGCTGCAAAGCATGAGCCGGGCCTTTGAGCACCACCGTGTGGACCGTAACACTGTGGCCTTGACCACGCCCATTGCTGAGCTCCTCATCGTGGCCCCTGAAAAGGTGGCAGAGGTGGGGGAATTTGACTCGTCCAAGGAGCGCCTGCTGGAGTATTCCCGCCGGTGCTTCATGGCTCTGGACGATGAGACTCTCAAGAAGGTCCAGGCGCTCAAGAAAAGCAAACTCCTCCTGCCCATCACCTACCGCTTCAAGCGGAAAACGGACACCCCCGGTCCGGCGGCCAGCAATTCCTTACCCTCACCCACTACCCCACCCAAACCCCCTCCGCCCCTTGCTGACTGCTTTAAGCGATGATTCCCCCTCCTGGCTTTGCCTGAACCCACTTTGACAGCCCTCCAGTCTCTTATTTCCGTCTAGTTATTGAGGAAGCTCCCACTGTGCTCCCCTGGGGCTCTTCCTTGTCAGCCCCCTTCACCCTTTCCCGCAGTTTCTAGTGCTAAAGTCAAGTTCTGCCTTTGTAAGGCTTTTATCCTGGCACAATCATCTCTTTGGGAAGCATCATCTGACCAGGCGCTCCCGTTTATATGTCAGCTGGTTAAAGCCTACTGAGAGATGAACTGGATTAAATTCACTCCATTTGCTTCCATCTTAAGAACTGGCAAAATGACTGCCCAGTGGGAGTAGCAGGGGAGCAGGTTAGTGGGACAGAGTACATCCCATGCGTAGGTAAGGTGCTGTGGTGGAGAGGTTGCTTCAGACTGGCTGTGCAGGTACAGTAACACCAATAGGACCGCCAAGGCATTCATCAGAGACGGTGTCTGCTGCCTTGCAAATAAGCTATGAGGTGACACATTTTTCTTACACAACACTCCCCTTATTTGTGGCACGTCAGCAGCCCCAAAGGGCTGAATAAACATTGGCAGAAATTTCCCTGCCTTGTTGCTCGGAGGCCAGTTGTGTTTGCCGTAGGTAAGTGTGTGTGTTTGCGAGCTTGTTTTAACAGCTCCAGAACTTGGGGCAGGGATGCTCAAGATGGCTCGGCCTTCCCCTGAAGACAATGCCTGTCTCCTTAAGAAGTTAGCATAGACAATGGATTTACCCGCCTCACGTGCCATCTCACTGCTCCCCTCCCCTTTCCAGCCTGCTGTGAAGCAAGACTAGAACTGGAGGGCGATTGCTGAACAGGCTGCAGTGGTCTTGCCTTTTGGCCACTTCCTTTCTCCTTTCTTTTACATCCAATGCTACTGGCACCTTCTTAAGCTTTTCTCTTCCTGTTGCCTTTTTGCTGTAACAGTCCTTAGCCTGGAGGAATGAACTGCAGCCTTTGGCTGCCTCTAAATAATTTCCTATAGTCTCCCAAAGAAATTCCCACATCCCAAGGCTTTCTTGCATCTCTTTACCGCCATGGATACCACCTGCCCTCTTTCATGTTTTCCTGTTCCAGGTTCTGAAGCTGGGCTGTGTTTGGTGGCAAGCCATTTGCACTTCCTTTTTGCTTCCTGAGACAGAGACTGTGTGTACACTCCAACACCTCTGTGGCTTCAAGCTGCCACCTTATGTGTGAGCAAGGGTTTTGCTTGTTCTCTGCTGCTTTGGGATGTCTCCCCTTTATTCAGTGTAATGAATGGACTGTTTCCACTGTGCCTGTAATTTATCACCCAGTTTTTTCCTCTGTGTTAAAAAAATAATAATTTAAAAGGAAAATGTAAAAAGACAACAATTTACTAAGAGGATTTAAATTAAAGCATTTTGAATAAAACTCAGCAATGTGTGGTTTTAATTTTTCATGTTTGTATAATTGCTGCAAAAATGTGTGAATTTGTGGCTAGTTAGGATATTCCTGGTTTGGAACAAGGGGATGAAGAGTTGGATGTTGGCAACCGATTCAAATCCTCAGCTGTATATTATCTGGGAGTCAGAATTAAGTTGGGTGTTACTCAGTTTGTTACCAGTTTGTAAAATTAATGGCATGCCCTCAGTTTTGGTGTGAGGATGAGAGAATTATTGTGAAATGTACACTAAATGGCACAGTAGAATTTGGTATAGAATTTGGTATAGTCCCAGGGTGTGGCCTAAAATATGCAGGAAGGCACTACTTTACTGAAGCTAAGCAGGTCTGGGTCTGGGTCTGGGCTGTGCCTTGATGGCTGACTGCCTGAGAACCACATGTACTTTGCCTTGGGCTCCATGATGGAATAAATGTATGTCAGTGATGTGGAGAAGTTGTCCGATGAAATACCCTTGCTACAGCATTGGATAAGGTTATCTTGAAGCTGTGGTGCTACTCTCTGGAAAGTGGGGGAAAATGTGCAATAGAAAGCAAAGGAAGTGGGAGAGAAACACAGGTGCCTGATTCAGAAAAGGGATTTCCTTCATTTTTGGTGAACTTAGCATTTTGTTAGTGTGGAGTTCTCCTATGAAAGCCCCACTGGAGGAACAGGAGGGAAAATGTGCTGTTAAAGAACCTCAGTGGGGTGTGTGGAGAGCTTCACAGCGGTTCCCAAATGGTGGTACGCAGACCCCTCAGGGGGTCCATCTAACCCACTCTGGGTTCCATGGCATATACCCATCAACTGTCCGAAAATGCATGAGTATTGTTGTAAATAAAAATATGCCCTTTTCCCTTATGGGGTATCCAAGAGCCCATATAGAGTCCTTACATAGGTTCCCTATTGGTAGGAGAAAATAACAGAGGCCAACCAGAGAATATTGAGAAGCAAAGCAGCTAGTAAGCTTGATCTTTATTGATCTGTTGCAACAGGGTACTCCCCTCACACGCAGGAGAGGAAGAGGACCCACAAAAATGCTGTGCAAGGGCTTATAAAGAGTTTTGAAATTCCCATCCTCTAGATCAAGACCACCCCCAGAAACATTACACATACATCACAGAAGGGGTGTAACCTAAGACCACCACCCCAGATACATCCCACCTACATCACAGAAATTTAAATGTTGTTTTTTTCTTGTCCTTGTTTATCTCCTGTCTGGCAGGTTACTTGATTGGATTTCCTGGGGAGCCTGGCCATTCTTTTGTAGTGGTAAAATACTTATTTCCTGGGCCAGGTCACAGGCTCACACCTTATTCATATCTTAAATGTGTCCTTAAGACAGGATTTGTGAGGAAAGAGACAATGGAGAGACTTTTCCAGTTTGACCTTGCAGAGAAAACATTTGGTCAGTTTAGGAATCAAAATGGTTCCAGGTTGGCCTTCCTGTGTTGATCTATGTATGTGCGGTTATGAACATTGCCATATATCTAAGACCATAAAATTCCTATCACAGTATGCAGCACCCAAAGCCACAAGTTTTTGGGTGCTTTGACTCTCAGAGGAGCGCAGCCCAGAATATGCACATCCTGGTTCTGGGAACCACTGATCTAGATCATGCCCAGTGAAAGGCATGGGTGTACCTATACTTTGGCAAATGTTGCAGCTGACTTAAAAAAATAAAATAAAAGTGGTTGTATTCCAGCCATTGTAGGGGGAAGCCAGTCATATCTCAAGCCATGAGTGTTGCAGTCATTGAAACTGTGAAACGCATAAAGTAAAACAAAAAAACCTGAGAGCCCGTCTCTCCTACAGGAATAGGAAAGCAGTACGAATGGAAGTGAATATTAACCTCTGCCTTGTGGGTGAATTATGACTCATGGCATAGAATTTGAAAGCAATTTCCCGCCCCCTTTTACAGTGCATCCACTATGCAGCTGATGGCTACTCCCTTTGGGAGTCCTCATTTAGGTGGGAGAATGTTGCTGCTGTTGCTGTGCTCGTGTCCTGTTTTTAAGAGTTCCCCGTAGGCATTATTAGAAGAATTTTAAGGTCTCATATATAGAATAAATATTCATAAATGCACACATATCTAAATATATGAACCATGTGTCGGAAATAGTATGGGAAAGCAATCCTGAAGCCATTTTGACTCTCCCAGTGACCTCAAATATTCCTCTGCAGGAAGGGAGGCAAATGGGAAAAGACTTCCCATTGTCTTTTTGCTTGCAAATCCTGTCTTAAGGTCATATTTGTGTATGAATAGGGCGAATCTGTGAGATGGATTCAAGAACTAAAGTATTAACCATCACAAAAGAATGGCCAGACTGCCCAGGTAATGCAATCAGTGACCATTACTGTATTAGGTATCCTGGCGGATAGGATTTCTGCTGCAGACCGCCGCCTCCTGTAATGTATGTATGATGTTTTTTGGGGGGTGGTCTTGGGCTACAGGGTGGGCAATTTCAAAAGTCTATATAAAGGCTTGCACACCATTGTTCAGGGTTCTCCCACCTGCATGTGGTAAGTGGGAGACCCTGTTGCAACAGTTTAATAGAGATCAGGCTTACTAGCCTCTTTGCTTCTCAATATACTCTCGTTGGCCTCTGTTATTTTCTCCTACCGATAGGGAACCCACTTAAGGACTCTATACGGGCTCCGAAATACCCCATAAGGGAAAGGGAGCCGTTTTTTCTTATAACAGCATTTTGTTGGCCCCTGATTGGAGAGGATGCTGATCTATAGTTGGGCTTTTGTTCCGATCCCAGCAGGACCCTTCTAAAGCTGACCCTCATCAAAGATTTTATTTCTTATAAAAAGTGGTCACCGCGTGGTCAAAGTGCAAGAGCTGTGCCGGAAGCGACTGCCTAACGTCCAACGGTAATACTTGCCAGCCCCGGAAACAGTTGTGGAAGACTCGGGAGAAGCCGCGCTTTTATTCTCCCCTCCCTCCTTTTTAAGCGGGAGCACGAACGGAAGAGCAAAACTCATGCGGCGCTGAGAAACAGACGCTAGCGGAAGTACCCGAGGCTCTCCGGAAAATTCCGAAGGCGCAGGGTTCGGCCTTCCCCGAGGCTTTCCGGAAAAACCCGAAGGCACGGGAGGGGGGGTGGCCTCTCCCGAGCGTTCCTAGGAAGGCTCTCCGAATAAAAGAAAAGCGAGCGAGGCTTTGTCCTAGAGAGGTTAAGGAGGCCGCCGAGCGTATTTCGAAAGCGTCTTCCGGAGATAGCCGAGCGTTTCCGTTAACACCCGAAGCTGCCGCCGGAAGTTGCCGAACTCAAGGGAAGGCGCTCCTGCGGCCTAGTGCGTGAGGAGGAGCTGGAGAGCGAGAGCTACTAGAGCAGCTGCGAGGCCGCGTTCAGGCCGCCCTCCTCCGTCCCGTCTCCGTTAACCATGTCCGACTTCGACGAGTTCGAGCGGCAGCTCAACGAAAACAAACAAGGTGAGCGGACAAAGGGGCGGGTGGGCCGAGAGGGGGTGGGGGAGAGAGAAAGCGAGCGAGGGAGGCGGCCCTCTTCGACATTGATGGCTCTCTTGCGCCCGCCACACGCTCTTCACGACGGGCCCTGAGCTGCCCTGGAGCGGGTGGGGTGGGGGGCGGCTAAATGGTCCTCCCATCAACGGCGGAGACCCGAGTTAGGCCGAAGACCGCGTGTGTTTGTGCGCGGCGACGGGGGGAGGGGCGGCCGGCCGGCTCTCGCGTGTCCGGCCACTTCCTTTTCCCTCTCGCTTTATTTGGCGGGAGTTTGATCGCGGGGGTAACGGCCGCTGGGGAAGCGGGGGAGGGAAGAGAGGCGAGGAGAACCGTTGGTGGCCCTGCGCGCGGGCCCTTAACGGAGTGGCGCGTGGCGGGGCTATGGAATGCGGGGAGGGCTCTTTCCCTCTCGGGCCACTTTCTGCCCCATGAGGCGGACTCTGAGAGGGAAGGGACCTGGAGTCCGTTTTGTTCACTCTCTTGGGGAAAGAGGGAGGCTGCCTAGTTGTTATTACACCGCCCCCCCCCCAAACAACAACTTTCCTCGCTTAGTTGCCTCCTGCAAAGAAAGCACACGATGCAGCCTTTACGCCGCGGGGAGCAAAGGATGATGGAAGAAAGGATGCAGCATGATGGAAGAAAGGAGGGCCAAGTAAATAAGTAACTGGTTCTCCCGCCCACTCCCAGTGCAGGATTTGCCTTAGGGAAGGTGGGTTGTAAACTTGAGAAATGGGAGGGGAATGTTTGTTCATCTCGGTTAGTATTCCTCCGTGCTGAGAGGCAGAGGTTGCGCAGGATTTCGGAAAGGAGGCTTTCCCAACCCTACTTGGGACCCATTTGCATGTATAGCGTGCTGTGTACCACTGAGCAACACCCTTCTTCCCTTCCTCTCAAAACTCTCACGTTTGTGGGTTTTCTTACTATTTTTATCTCATCCTTTAGGGAGATGAAAGTAACATATGGCGATACCCACACACCCCTTTTGCCCTCACAACAATCCAGGGATGGGTAGATGAGGCTGAGATGGTGACTGGCCCAAGATTATGCTGTGAGCTTCTTCACTGAGTGGGGATTTGAAGCCGGATCTCACCATTCTGATGTTAGCAACTATGCAACTTTGGCTCTCACATCTCTTGTCTCTCTTCCCACCTCTTCTCACTTATTTATCCTGGCCTTCCATAAATCTCATGAACTTTCCTCACAACCATGAGGTAGTCTGTGCTTAGAGTGAATGACTTGCCCAAGGATCCAATCTCCAGTAGTCCTCATCCAGAGCTGCCCACTACACCACAGTGGCTGAACCACATTTCTTCTTTTCCCTACATCATAGAATCATAGTTGGAAGGGACCCTGAGGATCATCTAGTCCAACCGCCTGGATATGAAGCTGTCCCTTACGGGGAATATGCAGCTGTCCCTTACTGGGATTAAACCTGCAACCATGATGTTATCAGCACCACACTCTAAGCCAGCTGGGCTATCCAGCCTTTCCTCAGTCCACTAAGTTTTGGGGGGAAAGTCCAGATTTACATACAACTCAACCAACACATATTAATTAGATTTTTTCCCATCAGTACTTATACTAAATTCACTTGGCCTGAGGCACTACTTTGCGTGCACACACACATACACACACTTTCAACTGGTTGCCAGCATAATGGAAAACTACTGTGTCAGAGGAGCTTGCTGGTATTCTCCTTGGAGTGGATCTCTTTTCAAACAAGCTGCTTAGGATGGACACTGAGTAAAGTATTGTCTCTCCTTCTTGGGCTAATTTTTCAACCACCTGCAAAATACATTACCCCATTTCTCTTCATTCGGCTGTTTTCTCCACCTTTTTACAAATCTTAGCTAATTAGAAAGGCCACATCACTCTCACTTACCTGAGGTTATGAGCAGCTATGAATCAGTATCTTAGGCACAAGTCCACTACAGTGGTACCTCTGAAGCGAACGCAACCCGTGTGGGTGTGGGTTGCGATTCGCTGCTTCCATACATGCACGTGACGTCATTTTGAGCGTCTGTGCATGCGCGAGCGGCGAAACCCAGAAGTAACGTGCTCTGTTACTTCCGGGTTGCCGCAGAGCACAACCCAAAAAGGCTCAACCTGAAGCGACTTCAATCCAAGGTATGACTGTACTCCATATTGGATCCCCAATAGAAATACATGTTGGCTCCTTTCTCGGTAACATTACTTTACTCTTGCATATTTTTGGTGGTGCTTCCTGTGATGCACTAGGACAAATACAACACAAAATGATTCCCTTAGGGCAGGCATGGCCAAACTTGGCCCTCCAGAAGCTTTGGGACTACAACTCCCTTGTCCCTGGTCAACTCCCTCCTCCCTGGTCAACTACAACATCCCTGGTCGGGGATGATGGGAATTGTAGTCCCAAAACATCTGGAGGGCCAAGTTTAGCCATGCCTGCCATAGGGCAAGCCACTCCCAGTGGTCCCAGACTGCTTAGCCCAGGGGTCAGGAAAGATGGGAGTAGCAGTCCAGCAACATCTGAAGGACCACAGGCTGGTCCTTGCTTTACGCAGCAATCCCACAGTATTTATTTCATAGCCAAGTGTTCACATGAATACAAACAGACTGCAACCTTGAAATGCAACTGCAAAAATTGCCTGTCTGCATGGAAAAAGAAAATGCAAGCTACCAACATTTATAAGGCATCTCTGCCTAATTAATTGAGGGCTGTTTTGTTTGCCCCAGGTGATCAGACTAGTTGCTATTTGCAGGCGTGGCATAAGGTGGACCTTTTTAATAGGGCATGCCTTACTATCATACTAATCACGGAATCTTTAGTAGAGACGTGTGCACTCTGGAAATTTCCTAGGATCTGATTTGTCCAGACTCTTCTAATGGGCTGTATGTGATAATGTCATTCTGATTCTGAAAAAGGGCATGCAAGCGCCAACTCACCCTGCCTAGTATAATAGGCATTTGGATGTAAGCAGTAGCTGATCACTGCTATCTGTGGCAAACTGTATAAGCAGCTGTTGTATGTACAAATACCAGTTATGCATACCAGTTATGTCCACAAATTCCCTTGTAGTGGCAAGTGTTCCGCCTGCCCTCTGACATACCCCAAGCAGCTGCAGTGGGGGTGGGGATTTTCCTGACAGTTGTTCTGCTGGGGCAATCCCTGCTCAGCCCCAAGGTGGGGCTGCACTTCTTTACTACTTCAAAATAACAAGCCCCAGTCATCTTTTCCAACTTCAGCCTTGGAACAGACAGTTGTCATTGACTTCACAAGGTCAAAGACCAAGATCTTGACCCTTGAGGGAGGGACAGGCTCCTAGTAACCACAAACTTTAGTTGGCTATCAATGTCAGTCAATATGGGCCTCTGGTAGTGGTTCCCAGTGGTGAGATGGACCTCCCTTGGGTGCATAAATTTCCATCAAGGGAATTGCCCCTGAGGTAGGTAGTGTCTACACCAGCTGGCAAGACCTGGGTAGGTTGAATGCCATCTGACAGCGTCCTTACTATTCAATTATCTCAGTTGGATTTGTGAAGTAGGAATTCAAAATTGCTGCTTGTGTGCGACTCCAGGAAGTGATCAGAGATCCTGTTCTATTCCTTTCCAAGGCTAGTGCAGGGTTACTATTCAAATCTGCAGACACACACAATATTAGGCTATTTGCCTTTGACAATGTGAAAGGATCTTCACAGTTTCATCTAACTATATATTTTTGATGCTGAACTTGGACCCCAGAAGATTCCATTCATTTAGCAGGCATGAGGGGAAGCATTCAAAAAGTTAAAAAAAAGTATGAAATGGTCTTACTTGTATTTTGCCTTGGATCTAGAATCCCTAGCAAAGACTGTGGGGCAGAATGTAGGAGTGACAGGGCCTCAAAGGAATGTTTTTGGCTCATAAACGCCTTTTGAAGAAAGCCATTTAGCGCTACATTTTGCACTAAAACTGCCCAAGGCAGGAATGGATTCCTGTGTAAAACAAAGATGAGTGATTTGGATTGATAGCCTGTGGTAATAGGAGAAAACAGGGTCTTCTCCTTGGAACTTCAAAAATAAGTGTTGGTACCACATCACTGTTTTGTTTGTTTTGCTTCCTTGCACAGAAAATAAACCAGAAGCACTGCAGATTTCACCTATATGGACCTCTGCTTTCCATTGGTTCTCCCAAGCCAGAAACCCAAACATTCCTGTTACCAGAGAGCCTTAACACCCCCAAGCCTTGCATGATACAGCAACAGATGTGCCATTACAAATACTGCTTTGTGCTGGTCATTGTACAACATTGCTCTGTATTGTTCCTTTCCAGCACAGCTGCATGAGTTGTCTCTAGTGTCCAAAACAGTTCTTCTTTATGTCACAATTTGAATTCTGCTGCTTGATGTTGGTGTGTTAATTCTGACTTGCTTTACTCCAAATAAAAAGCAGCAGTGGTTCCTGAAAAGAAGCATCCTATTTGTAGGAGTCAGTCTTGTGCAGAACCAAGAAAATGTTTTTATTTCTAGGAGACAATAGAAGCTGAGGTAGCCAGGCATTTTATTTGTGGCACTCCATAATGCTGCTCACCTTTCCCTGTTGTGCAGCATTAAAAGAGGGCAGGGGTATAAATTTATGGGGCATAAGAAGAAACCCAGATAATGTAGTTGGCATGATTTATTTCAGTTGTAATAAAATACGTAAAATTATGAGCTGCTTCAAGTACTGAAGGCGATGACTAGAACATTCAGAAGGCATTCTAGAGGAGGGGGTGCTATGGAGAGCAGTAATCAAGACAGGCATCTGGCTCAAAACTTTTGTTTTTCAGTTTTTAGCTAAATGATAGATGATGGCTGCAGCTTCTTTAGCTGCTGTTTTTAAAAAATGGAAAGCAGAGATACTTGGAATATAAACAGCAAAAACAGCACCTTACAGCATTTTCTTCCTAGTGTATCCTTTTCAATCATCCAGTTCTTCCTTAGAAGAGTTTGCAGCCTCTGATTTCATGCATTTCCTTTAAGAGACCCATCAATAACAGTTTTAACTTCCCAAAGATTGAGCCGTGTTAATTCCTTGAGCATCAGGATTTTTCTTTCCTCAAAAAGAGCCCCAGCTTGCTAGATTTGGTAAAAGCTGAACTTGAGATAACCACACCTTGCTAAAAATCTTGTCATGAATGTTAGCAATGAGAAACTAGAAAGAACTGCCTATCCTGCCTCTTTATAGCTTCTCGCTGACCCCTTTTTCCCAAGGGCAGTTAGATTATTGCCCATTGTCATCTACAAGTGTGGGCAATTTAATTTTGGCCTTTTATAGAGTATGGTAGGTGCTGAACTTGATTTGGGGCAGACATGACCCTCTAGATGTTAAATTCCAACTCACATCTGCCCTAATCATCATGAGCAATGGCCAGAGATGATGGACTTGTAGTCTGGCAGCATCTGAAGGACCACAACTTATCAACTCCTGGTTGAGGAGATGTACAAGCACAAAATATCATATCCCAAATCCTTGTTAAGCATAGGCACAACCTATCTACAAAAACACACAGCCTAACCAGCCTGTCAAGTTTATTCTTGGCACATGAGGGCTTTCTGACCCTTCTCATTAGCAGCCGCCACTGTTGTATTGGATAAATACCTGTTCATGAGATGAGCCATTGCCATACAGCATTTGTGAGTTTGGTAATTTGCAACCAGACAAGACTCGGGCTAAGAAATGGGTCTATCAAGTTACATCACTCTTGAAGCAGTGGCTGTTGAGAGTAACCTGGGGAAATGTAGCCTTGGTTTCTACATACCACACCTTTCCAATTTTATGAGTATATTTGAGTTAATTTTCCTAGGGGGAGTGGTAAGAGTTTGTGATAACCAGAAGTGTGACCTCCATTCCTATGTTGCAACCATTGGCATATCAAGCTCTTCTCTCGTCTTTAGAACGCGACAAAGAGAACCGTCACCGGAAACGCAGCCACAGTCGCTCACGGAGTCGTGACAGGAAACGCCGCAGTCGCAGCCGTGACAGGCGCAACAGGGATCAGCGCAGTGTTTCAAGGGATCGCAGGAGACGCAGGTATGGGTTGCAGAATGAAGAGCTTGGGTTTTCCTTGGGTTTCCACTTTTTTGGGTCCAGCAATATGCTCAAGCGCTGGACAAAACCTCAGATGCATAAGATTCATTGGGACAAACTTAGTCTTGCCTCATTCATTTTCTGTTATCCATGAAGAAGTTGTTCTTAACTGAGCAGACCTGTCTTAAGAGGCTCTCTCATCCTTATGCTGACTTTTTGCAGAAAGAAGCTCTTTGCAAACATCAAGGAGCTTTTTAACCCTTGTATTCAAAGCTTCCAAGTACCATCTCTGTTTTTTTGAGATGCTCATTATTTATAAAGTGCCTGATTAGGATCTGTACATAAAAATAAACTGCTTCTGCATGGAGACCTACGATTTAATTTCAGTTGTATGTACCTCAAAATCATGATTTGAAGCATGTTAGTAGAAGAACAAGATGGTGGGAATTCATATGGGAAAGAAAGCTTAAGGGCTCTTTCTGGTATAGAAGCACTTGGGATTGATTGATTTTTAGAAAGAAAGGCAGTGTGAATTAGCAAATGGCAGAAACTTAGATGATTATAATGTATGGCCAGCAAGGGTGAAATTGAAATTCAGTTCAAGGGAAATGGCAATTCTTCTCAAATTGGTTTAATTGTATGTACCATTTCCTAGGAAAGCCTTATGCTTAAGTGCCACTGAAATGAAAAGAAGCTGTGCTATAGCTACATAGGAGCACACAAGACTAGTAGAGGCGATGTACCCAATTAATCATTCTTAGTGTGCATTGTAGTTTTCACATCTGTTCTGCTTTGGTGGTTGGGGCAGGATTACAGAATTTGGCAAACTGTTGGGGAGCAAGAAAGAAGAGAAGGTTGCACTCTTGACTGCATATGAGAGTGGTAGTGAAGCACTTCTGGGCAGAAAAGCAGATTCATACGGTTTCAGCTTCTGAAACAGTCTCTGTGTGTGCATGCGTATGCACACACAGTTCTTAGTGACTGAGATTGGAAAGCACCATAACTGCTCTACAGATAAAATTAATGTCTTGGTTCTGTTGCTTATTTGATGCTGAAATTTGTTAATCAGGTTGAATACAATTTAAATACATATACTCTGATTTTTTAAAAAGGGGGTTGTATCTGTTTTAGGTTTTTTGTTATTGCTTGCCAGTAGCTTTGATTCTCCTTGGAGCAATGGACAGGACAGAAATTAAATAATATTCTCATCTCCTGCTAGTCAGCACACTTCCATTTTCTTGGCTCAGATGAGTGTTGCAGCCCTATCACCACTGTCTGCCTTTGCTCTATGTGCATGTAATGCAACTATGAAAGTCAGAGAACTGCTTGATTAACGTCTTTGAAGAGCTCAGCATCTTGTTCACAGATGCTAATAAAGCACTGGTTTATTTCTGCTGTCTAACATCCTCTCTAGACAGATGCACTGTCTAGTATAAGTTTGACTATTCTCTCTCTCCCTTTTTCTTAATGAAGTTACAAAATTATCTATGGCTGCATTAATAGATCAGTGGTGGTCTCTGCAGATCCCTCTGATCCACCCACCCCCATTGCCATACGCTGTTGTTTCTTGGTCCGCAGTCTCTGTCAGGGCACATGGGGCCCTGCTGCTGTTACTGAGTTGGCTGCCTGTGCCTGTTGTATCCACCAGGAATGGTTACAAACCCATTTTGTTTCTCAATTTCAGATCACCCCTAAGCCTAGCGGGTCCCCTGAGGTGAGTATTGCTACTTCTTCCTTGTGCTGACAGGGTTGTCACTTTCACAGTTAACAAAGGCAGCCATGCAATCAGATCTTGGGTGCAGATACAATTATCACATTTAGTGCTGGGATTCATCCTGGGGGTTACTATTAAAAGGGATCTGCCCTGGAGTCTTTATGTCAGGGTGGATTTGATTTAAATCAGATCGATTTAAATCACTAGTCAGTAAGACTTGATTTAAATTTTTTTTTTAAGACTTATTCTTGCTGGCATAATCTTAATATTTACAACCAGATCAAGGTTTCATTTTTGGAATAATAAATTATCAGAGTAGCTTTTACAGTTAAATCAAAAATTCCTGATTTGGTTATACTATTAGAAATACATAGGCAGATAATTATGAAATTATTGTGAGGTTTAATAAATTAACTGTTTACATTTCGACAACTTTTCTGCTGTACTTTATTGGAAGGAGAAAAATTATCATTTCCTTAATAACAATTTAAACAATTTATTTAACTAAAGCAATAACATTATAGCATATGTATCTATGTTTGTTAACTGATGTGGTTAAACTTTAAATAAAAAAAACCTTAGACTGATTTTTAGCACACATGACAAACTTAAAACAAATCCTTATTTCCTGCTAAGTAGCCTCAAAGAAATCCATTTCTTAATTATTTTAAATCATTGATTTTTATCCACCCTGGTCTATGTAGATCAGGCTTCCTCAACCTTGGCCCTCCAGATGTTTTGAGACTACAATTCCCATCATCCCTGACCACTGGTCCTGCTAGCTAGGGATTATGGGAGTTGTAGGCCAAAAACATCTGGAGGGCTGAGGTTGAGGAAGCCTGATATAGATGGTGTCCCAAACTGAAACAAGTGTAGAGTTGACATGACTGGTACATTAATCTTCATATTACATTCAATAGAAGCCCAAGTGCTCTTTCCATTTCCAGCTGACCTTTTCCTCCCGGTCTTCCTTCCACAGCCGTTCTCCCAGGCATGAGAAGAAGAAGAAGGTTCGCAAGTACTGGGATGTCCCGCCCCCAGGCTTTGAACACATCACTCCCATGCAGTATAAAGCCATGCAAGGTGGGGCTGCTTCCGCTTCAGTCACCTTGCCTTAATGTATTGTAAAATAGTGTTATATGTTGCAGCTACTTGAGCATGTTCCTCTACCACGCAAATTAATGGAAATACAAACTTGTGTTGACCTTTGGAGGTTCTTATTTTCCTTCTGAAATGTTCTCCCAATTTCAAGCATGCATCTCCATTCCTGAAGAAATCAAATTTAAGTCAGATATTTTCCCTTGGTGGATGAAGAACTCTGGATCAATTTTTCTCACTGCACAGCTAGGCAAATAAGTGGGCTTCACTTGGTTCTCTTTTTGATTTTACATTTAAAATATATGTCTGCTTTAACTGGGAACAAGTCTCTTAATGTTGCCATATGAATGTTAAAAACTGCCAACTCATTTATCTACTATCTGAATCTGGATCTCTTTTTCTCTCCTTGATTCTGGTACTTGAGGTTGGTGTTTTGCTAGTACACTTAAACAGACATATTCCTACAACTGTGAGTGCTAAAAACCTTAAATTGGGATTATCGGCCAATAATAGTAAAAAGTTCCTTTGTGCTTGGAAGTTGCTTAAAGATTGCATATTGTCTTACCTGTTTTTTGAAAATGATATTTTGTCCTTCCAGAAATAGAGAAGTAACTTGTTAGACTTTTTGTGATTTCAGAAAATTGTTTACTTGCTAGGTCTCATCTCCACCCTCACCTCTCCCCACCCCACTTAATGGCATGTCATTTGTTTATTATCATATAAACCACTTAGAAGTCACTTGGGATAAAATGTGATATATAAGCAATAATCATAATTTACTTGTGCCAGTTCCTTTAAAAGGTGAATGCTGTGTAGTTTTGTTATCAGTCTCTCCAAATGAGGAGTGATATGCCTTGTGATATTTCCAGATGAGAATCTTCAATTTGTAACAGCTAGTCTTGTTTTCCCCCTTACCTAGCTGCTGGGCAAATTCCAGCTACAGCCCTCCTGCCAACAATGACCCCTGATGGACTGGCGGTGACCCCCACTCCTGTGCCAGTAGTAGGCAGCCAGATGACACGGCAAGCCCGGCGTCTCTATGTGGGAAATATCCCTTTTGGAATCACTGAGGTACTTGCTTGATCCCTCAGATGTGCTCTCTGAACCCATTGGTGTATTTTCTCTCTTGGGTTAGGGGTGTTGAAAGGAAGATGCTTCGCTGAGAAATTTTGGGGAATAAGTTCATAGTGAAAACACGAGCCAGGTGAGGCTGAATTCAGCATTCAGATCTCTTTGTCCTGCTAACAGGACTCCAAAATGGTGTCAGGACAATGCAGCAGGTGCCAGAATTATGTTGGATTGTGACAGCCCTGTGCTCCTGGCTTCATCTTTCTTTAATCACCTAGTTCTTAAATATTCCTTTCTGAGAGATCATGTTTTAGACCAGGTCTTTTGAAATACAAGAGTTAACTGCAATGCTCTTCTCTTTTGGAAATAGAGTAAATTACAAATTCTTCAGTCCTTAACAATGGGGGGTGGGGAAGGTGCTGTAGGAAAGAAGTTTCATGTTTTCTCTCACGTTCAAAATGGTAGGGAGTTGAGGTTGGTAATCTGGCTGCAGAGGCTTATAATTGCTGTTCTATTTTTGATGGCCACATTCTCTTCCCCCAAGTACATTAGTTCCTTCTTTCACATTTCTTTCAGGGTTTACCAAGTGTTCAGGTGGCAAATTCCAATGGCAAATTACAGTGGATTGGGATATTTGCTTTCTGTAGTACCAAGCAAGGTGACTTGCTTGAGCCTTTGCAGTGTTTTTACTAAGCTGGAACTTAAGAGTTAGAACTATGCAGAATTCCAGCATTGCTTCCAGTCCTCCTTTTTCACTGTCCAAATCTGTCAAGGGACATTACTGTGTGACACAGATGAAGGGGTTTTATTTCCAAAAGGGCTATACATAATCTGCCATAACTTTTGAGCTGAACCAACTGTAATCCCTTTCCAGAGCTCTTAATTCATATCCTCCTTCTGCATACATGGTATGCCTCTGGCAGAGAAGACCAAATATCTGGAACAGAGGTGGATTCAGAGTAAAGAAAAACAGCTATTTGGGTGGAAATGGGAAATAATAATATTTGGGCTGTAATCCTATACATACTTGGGATAAGTCCCACTGAATTTAGTGGTGCCTCTGTCTGGGTAGACTGGTATAGAAGTGCACTATTAGTGCCTAAATGACCAGGGAATTAAATATGGGTGGTCATTATTTGAATATCTCTACCCCCAAAAAAAAAAAAAAAGACCAAAGAGTTGTTTCCATTTCTTTTTAAAGTGGATAATGTGTGGGACTGCAATCCCCCCGTAGCCCCAAAGTTTGCTACCATCGCAGCAGGCAAGTAGGCAGTTTTGCTTTGTAATCCATTTGTGATCCTGAAGGCCTTTCTAGTGTGTGACATAAAACCTCCCCTTTTCCATTCTCTCCGTGACCCTCAACAGGAGGCTATGATGGATTTCTTCAATGCTCAGATGCGCCTTGGTGGCCTTACCCAGGCTCCTGGGAACCCTGTCTTGGCAGTGCAGATAAACCAGGACAAGAACTTTGCATTTTTGGAGGTGAGTTGAGGCATGCACATGCATTGAGGCAAGTGTAAGAGGGCACTTCAGATGGGTGTGATTCCAACATAATCTGTTGGTGGGAGAGGTCAGGAGAGAGTTTGGCTAGGCTTTTCTGGATGCAGGAGATTCTGAGCAATGCCTTGCTTATTTATATAGATAACATGATTTTTGTTGTGGAATTTGCTCTAGAATGTGGGACACACTTGGTGGAAATTCCATTCATTGTATACATGCAGAGTATATACGACTTAGATAACAACTTGATTCTATCACTTCCACAGTTTGTGTACTGACTGTTTAACCCCTTTCATCGCAAGGGTGGAATTCTTCCCTTAAGAACCCCCGAGCCAGCATTTTTCATTATCTGGCCCTTGAGTGCAGGCATCTAATCACACCCCCCAATAGGCCATACCACACATCCTTAACCTTTCACCTTCTCAGTTTCTGTTTGTTTGTTTTTGCTGCTGCAGTTTCGCTCTGTGGATGAAACTACCCAAGCTATGGCTTTTGATGGGATCATTTTCCAGGGACAGTCGCTGAAGATCAGGCGCCCACATGATTACCAACCGCTCCCTGGCATGTCTGAAAACCCTTCAGTCTATGTGCCAGGTGAGTATACTAGATGCACCCTGTTAACAAAGGAAGACCAAAGGGGATAGGCACAGTTTTGTGTGATTTACTGGATGAGACCCCACATAGTCTTCCCATATGCATTTGATCTGAAAATGTGACTGACACAAAAGCCTTTCAACAGACCATGTTAACCCTTTCCCCACAGGAGTGGTGTCCACAGTGGTTCCAGACTCTGCTCATAAGCTGTTCATTGGGGGTCTGCCAAACTATCTTAACGATGATCAGGTGAGTAGCGGTTTCTTTCCTTCTTGCCCCCTTCCTCCTTTCCATTTAAGTGTCTTCATTTTATGGAGAGCCACTCTCCTTAGCTCAGCACAGTGCTTAAAACACCTGTGTGGGTGGCATGCAAGCATGATTGTATGCACGCACCCAAATGAAGCCCTCGTAGCTCACCTTTGTTTTTCCCTTGTCCCCTGCCTCTCAGGTCAAGGAGTTGCTCACTTCTTTTGGACCCCTGAAGGCTTTCAATTTGGTGAAGGACAGTGCCACTGGCCTGTCGAAAGGTTATGCCTTCTGTGAATATGTGGACATCAACGTCACAGACCAGGTAGGGCCAGCCTCTCTTCGTGGTACTCTCTTTTTATTTTTGTTCCGCAGCAGCTCGCCGACCTGCCCGTGGGATAAGGGGGGTTCTTTATCCTTTGAGCAGGTGGGGTGTTTTTTTCTCTCCTCCCCTCTAGGGGGTGCCAGCTTTTCTCTCCTTACAGCACAGCTGCTGACTTAGCGGCAGACACCATCGAGTTAGTGTTCTGATCACTTCTGCTTTTTGTTCCCCCCAAAAAAACAACAACTCTCCCCGAATGTTAGTCGGAGAAGGCTTCGGCCTTTTTGCGAAGACCCCGGCCGCCGTGCCCGACCGAGAGCCGGTAAGAAGCCCTCCCCTCACCAGCCAGGGAAGAGCCGGGTCCGTAGCACATTTCACCTGTCCCACCCCCCAACCCCAACCCCAAGTGAATTCTCCATCCTGCACTCTTAAGAATAACTTGAGTTTCCTTTCTCTCGCTGTGCTTAGTGTTACAGCGGGAGGGGGTGGAACAGGCCCTTAACCTGCAGACATGCTCTGCTTGCTAACTCCAGCAGGAGTTGTTAAATGCAAGTTTTGGCATGTGTAATTATAAACCAAAGGAAAAGCACCCCGGTTTTCCCCTTGCCCCTGTTGGAGAGGGGGGGACCTGTGGTGGAGAGGAAACACCCCACAAATCCCTATAGGGTTCGGAGAGTGTCGGTGGTAACTTTGCATGCTGAGCGTAAGCTCTCATTTCTGGGTTGATCTCATAAGGGTTATGCATGTGGTTTTCTTTCATAATTGAGTGCCTCTGTTAGTGTGTATGGATATGTGTGTCTATATATACTTCCCACGCCTGCTTCCCGTCCCGTGCATTCTTTCTTCCCATATGTTACTTGGGAAATGTGTGTTTTCCCCATGCTCTTCTGGTCTCTCTGCATTCAGGAGAAAGCTGTGAGTTTTTAGCAAGAGCTAAAATCTTGGTTCAGACATTCAGAATTAGATGGTGCTCCTTTGAAAAAAAGAATTCTCAGATACTTAGAAAGGCATCAGAAGCAGAGGAGAGTTTGCAGTGTTCGCTGAGAGTAGGGTGACTAGCAGCTTATTTAAACTGTAGGAAGGTAGATCTTGGTTAGATGCTATTGGGATAAATGTCTTGTGAATGAGACTCAACAAGGAATCTGGGGTGATTGCTTTCAGGCCCTTTTTATGACTTTGGGATGTTGTCTGGGGTCTGGGTACACTAATTTAATCCCCCTTTCCTCTTACTGTACTCTCGGTGTTATCCCTTCCCCATTGTGTACTGTCTGTGAGTGTGGTCTCCATGTGTGAGGCCCAGGGCAATTGCCTCATCAATTAATTAATTAAATTTCTATACTGCCCTATATCTGAGGATTACAGGCAGTTTATAGAGCCTGGCCTCAGGACAATGTGTTTGATTAAATGGCTTCCTCAAAGTACAATTCTGTTTTCAGTGTTCTGTGTACTTGGACTCTCAACTACCAAATTCAGTTTTTAGCCTAGAACAAAGCATCCTAAATAAGCTTGGCTTTAAAAAAAAGCCAAGTTCTCTTGCAGTTATGAAGAGAAGCTTGAAATGGCTAGCAGGAGAGAGAGTAGCTGAGTACAGCCTGCTGTGGTCAAGAATGGAGATTTCAAGGTGACTTAGAAAACACTTCTAAGTTTCTGTACTTTGCTAAGGTATCTAGGAGATGTATGAATTAGCTTTAAGTGATGCTGACAGCACAGTCCAGTGATTGTTAACGTAACTCTGTTGAAGAGAGTGGGATTTCTTACTCCCCAATCGTGCTTGAAGATTGCATCCCGAAAGTGCTGATCTAGGAGTAACTGCTACCATACGGTTCTCTGAGGCAAGGGAAAGTTAATATACCCAATGCTCTTGGGAGTTAAAAGTACACCCATTCCCTGGCAAGAAGAAGTTATTCATGATGAATGGCAGTCTGCAGCAAGGTGACATGTTATCAGTCCATAACGTTGTATACAAAAGTGAGGGTTTGGCAAGAAATAGCATTACTGAAGACTATCCTGAAGTTAACTTTTAATTGGTTCACATAAAGGTTCCCTCCCCTCATTTATTAAAAATCAGTGTTTTGGGGTGCAAGAAGAAACATTACATAGAATCTGGCAAACAAAATATTTAGAGTAACAGGATCTGGAGTGTGATAGAGAACCCACAAATCCAGTGCTACGCTTAAGTATCTCCGGAATTCAAAAAGATCTCAGCTCTCTTAAAGTGCTTAATGATTCAGTTCACAGTGCACTCAATATGACCTTGCTTTAGTTGCACAACTATTCTGAGAGGTGGCGGCCTACACTCACTCCCCTGGGATAGGGCTTGAACTCTGCTGTTCTGCATCCAAACTAAGAATGTCAGCTGTGTCAGTTTGTCTCCTGGTGCCATTTGCTCAGGCTTGTAATTTAGACCCGTTTTACAGATGGGATGCTGACAAAACTGGATGTTCTGAGCCCCAGCAGGTCCAGAGTTTCCAACTTCACAGAAATTTAATGTATCTGTTGAGAGCTGTGAAAGTCAAGGTCTTAGGTGGCATACTGCATTGTCGGGGAGGGCAATGTAGGTTTAGGCCATCTGAGTAAGGAAGTTGAAGAACAGGGGTGGGTGGATGCCAGTAAGTTACTTTGCAGGACACTGGTGTCCTGCTATTTTTGGTACTGGATACTGTCTAGTTGCTGCTCTGGCTGCTGATAACTTCCCACACACTCTAGAAGAGAAAGAGAGAGTTAATTGTGAGATTCTGCAGATGTTTGACCCTTACGTATGTTTGAAAGTTGCACAATGCTTAGTAATAAGTCTCTGATCATGACTTGCCAGGCAAACTCATGAGTCACAACCAAGGTGGGACTCGATTTGAATCCTATTTACAAAGACAAGACCACTGCTTCATCCACTGGATTGTACCAAGCGGAAGCGGGTAGGAGTGTGCCTTAAAGCCTGGACTCCTCTGTTAGCTTGCCATGTTTTGCTGTATGTCTGAGGCAGATGGCTCTCTGTGGCCCCCATGAATGGAAAAGGGGTTGCTCAAACTTGTACATTCGCATATGAGACTAGACTGGAAAGTAAACATTTCCTTGGTGTGAACCCTGGTAGTTAGGCCCCTGTTGGAGCTGGCTTAGTGAGGGGATGTGCAATTTAGAAGTATTTCAGCAACTACAGAGCAATGGAATTCACATTCTGGAAAAAGAACAGTCTGTCTATGCTAATGACATTTAGCTGAAGCTGAAACCTCACCTCTGCACTTTCTCCTTCATGCAGACAGTCCTTTAACCCCTTCCAACTTTACGGTCTTTTTTTTTTAACCTTGGTTCTATGCCCATTTTGGGTCCCGGCAGGTAACTGAGCTAAATACGGTATTAATGCCATGGCAGTGCAGTTCAGGTAGGAGTCTGGTTGGGGGGCAAGGAAGAAGCCACCTTTGTGTGCGTGACTGTGTTGATGTTTTAGAGGTGGGGCCAGAGGGTGGATGGGTATGTGGCTGGTGGCCTTGGAGGCACAAGATTTGAAGTGTCTGGATTCACTTTTTTCTGCCCTCACAGGCCATCGCGGGCTTGAATGGCATGCAGCTGGGCGACAAGAAACTGTTGGTGCAGAGAGCCAGTGTCGGAGCCAAGAATGCTACTCTGGTGAGGAAGGAACGGAACTGCTGGGTGGTGGGAAGAAGGGGAGGATAGGACTGGTGCTGTGAAAGAGTAAGGTTTCTTGCATATATTTGTGGGGGGAGGGGGTTCAGGAAGGTGCCAAGTGGTTCAAAAAGAGTAGGTTTTATCAGTGGCTAGAGTATGAGAAGACTGTTGCCTTTTTGTTCTGCTTGTGAACTTCCCAGAAGCATCTGATTGGCCACTGAGAAGCAGGATGCTCCTTTGGTCAGATGATCAAGGCTCTTTCTTTCACTGTCTTTTTTGTAAGGGCCAGTCTCTCTAGAGCAGAGACATGATTTCTCAATTTGGAATTCAGGGAGCTTCCCTATGTCACTAAAACGTATGTTCAGATCTCCCTCTGTGTATGTAACCAGGGCAAAATACTCTTTTAATCTGTCAGGGCCCAGTTCTGTCCTCACTGTGGTATCCAACAGATCTGGCTCTGTGGTGTGTGGCCGCAGTACATGTGAAGGACCCCTGGAAAAATGTCATTAAAAAAAGAGGGTTGGTGACTTTCTGCATTGATAATGACACACAACCACCTGCATTAGTTTAAGAGAATGTGGGATGGCACTCTTGTCAACTGATGTACTTGAGTTATATATCGGAGGAAGAGTTCGTTTGCCCTGAGAGGCAGGGCTTTAGAACCAGAGAGAAAGTTCCCAAGAACCACATGCCAAAATCTTCATATAGCTGATAATACAAAGGATGACTTCAGCTGCCACCCCTTCCTTTTATGCCAATCCTTAGAAACTGAGCTGTCCCCTGTGCTCTAAGAGGCAGAATTTCTGGGTTTAGTGGAAGGGAAACAGTGCCAGGGCTCTTTGTGTAGAATCATGGGAGGGTGGGGTTTTGGCAGCAGTGGCATGGTACTCATGTCTGTTTCTTTCCTCTTCCTCACAGAGCACAATAAACCAGACCCCAGTGACCCTGCAGGTACCGGGCCTGATGAGCTCGCAGGTGCAGATGGGAGGTCACCCCACGGAGGTGCTGTGCCTCATGAATATGGTGCTGCCCGAGGAACTGCTGGATGACGAGGAGTATGAGGAGATCGTCGAGGATGTGCGCGATGAGTGTAGCAAGTATGGTGTTGTCAAGTCCATTGAGATTCCCCGGCCTGTTGATGGCGTTGAGGTGCCTGGCTGTGGCAAGGTACTTGGCAGTTGCTCATATTCATTCTCTCTCTCTCTCTCTCTCTCTCTCTCTCTCTCTCTCTGTGGGTGGGTAGGTGGGTGTGATGGGTTTAGAACAGCGAAGTGGATAGGAACAAAGGAAGCAGCAGTCATGTCAGATAAAATGCTGCTGTTGCTAAACATTGACTTAGTTAGAAAGGGGAGGGCAAAGTACTGGATGGATTGCTGAAGTAACATGATTTGCCGCTAGAAAGCTCCAACTCTAGCAGAAAGACATACTTTCACAAAGGCATGTCAAGATTGGATCACAGCAATGCAACTTGGCAGTTAACAAAAAAGTTAGGCTTTGGTGATCCAGAAAAGGGGTTGTGGGTACCAAGTACTGCAACCCTGCCTCCTGCCACTGCTGATCCTTTTGGTATTCCCTCTCCAAAGCAGGATTTAAGAGGCAGTGGGTTGCGTAGTACTTCTGTTGGACTTAGGAGCTCTTGGAGAGGTAGAAAAGCTTGAAATCTAGTTTGATGCCTTAAGTCCCTGTTAAAATCTTATTGCCACATCAGAGTTCTATGGTACTAGACTGATTTAAAACCAATCAGTGCAAATATCTTATTACGTTGAGAACTATAAAGCTATGGTCAGTTTGTCAGAGAATGGGTTGAGTTGTTTCAGCATAATTAGTCAAGAAAATAGGCTAGTCACAGACAAGCACTCCTTGAAGGTTAGGTGTGTTGTGACAGCAGAGCTGGTGGCTCAGACACCACCTTCATGCATGCCCACTCTTGTATATTATTATTATTATTATTATTATTATTATTATTATTATTATTATTATTTATTATATTAATTAATTAATTAATTAAATTTATTTATACCCCGCCCATCTGGCTGGATTTGCAGCAGGGCTCTGGATCCAGATCTTACTCCTCCAGTTGCCCATCCCCACAGCTGCCTATGGATGCAGTTTTAAATGGGGTAGGTATACTATTAATTCTTCTCCCTTCCCCCTCAATCCTTCTTGTAGATCTTCGTGGAGTTCACATCTGTCTTCGACTGTCAGAAGGCCATGCAAGGCCTGACTGGGCGCAAGTTTGCGAATCGGGTCGTGGTGACCAAGTATTGCGACCCCGACTCCTATCATCGCCGAGACTTCTGGTAGCCCAACCCTGAGCCAGGCATGGGGGTGTGGGGTGTTTTAAGGAGGCAGGGGCAGCTCGCTGGCCGGAGAGGCTCCTTTAGCAACATAGCCTGTTTATATTTTATGGCCAAAATCTCCTGTATTTTTTTTCTTCCAATTGTCCCAATCCCTTCCTTTTCTATCCCTGCCACCAGCTCCCTCGGCCCACCCCACCCCCCTCGGTTTCCCAGTGATGGTTACTCTGTAGTAGAAACGTTGACTATTTTCCCCCATATCCCCATCCCACTGTGATGTTTCTGATTTTTTCCCAAGAGGAGTTTTGCTCTAAACAAGATGGGCCCGTTTTGTTGTATTTTCCTTTCCTCTGCGCTGTGTGTATGGACGACTATTTCTCTAGCATTGTCTCTCATAAGTAAACATTTTTTCCAATTCCCTGGTGTCATTTGGACATCTGTTCTTTATGTTTCTAATCCACAGTTGCAAGTTAACAAGGGTATGAGAATACCTAGCCCTTGGCCATAGGAAATTGCCTGGTTTCTGTATAGATTTAATGCTGGGTGGTCCCAGGAACAAAAGACAGAGCAAAATGATAAATCTAAACTTTAGATAATTCCTTCTAAGGAAGCCAACTGTATTGTAGATTAGTATCTGTGTCTACATGAAAAATTAAGGCAGCATTTTGTAATTAAGAAACTGGCTTAATCTACTTAATCTACTTAAAAGTAAAATATTGACTGTCTCAGATGGCATCTTTGTCTTTAGGCCTACCTACTGATGAATAACCTATACATTCTCACCTTTGTCTAATGGAAGAAGTAGCATATGTTAACTGTTTCACTGCTCTGCTGCTTAAAGTGCTGCTTAAAGTGGTCAGTCATTTGTGGTCCTTGACTGGCTGGAATACCAGTATACAGGGCTGTGTATGTACTCAATTTCACAGAAGTACATAATTCCCCCAAAACTCAACTTCTCTCTGTCTCTCGTGTACACACACACATTTTTCCTAGTCCTTATGATCACCGCTTCCTCTTGCTAGAAATGCAATGATCTCTCATCACACATAATTTATACTGGTTACAGAGCACAGCTTCTCTTGCTGCAGAATTTGGGGTTCCATCACTGCTGAATTTTGATTCCTTTAGCAAAGCGCCTGCAGTCCTGCCCATATATATTATCGAGAAGGCTATGATTACAAAACCACCTTGGTTAAAAGAACATCTAGTTTAAGTGATTAAGGCACCTTGATAAAACATTGTATTATAGAGGTGGGATATGCAGCTTTATATAAATAAAAATAAAGTTAATGAGCTTAGAGGGATTTCACTTCTAGCCCAATCCTGCACATGCTCACTTGGAATTAAATTGTATTTTGATCAATGGAGCTTGGTGTCAGGTGGGTGCAGAACTGCAGCTAAAGTCTTGAAAGTTAGTCAAATAGGAAGTAGCCTGGTAGCTGTTATCTATCCTGTCACAAGAAAATCCAAAGGGAAAGTGGTTAATGGAAAATATATTAGCAACCTGTTGATTTAAAAAATTGCTTTAGAGAGATGCTGAGATGTTGGATACTTTCTCAACATTTACAGATTTTTTAAAAAAACCAAAACCAAAAAATTCAACATTAGCAGTCTGAAGAAATACAGGTGTGTGTGTGTGTGTGTCTCCCCCCCCCCTTAGGCAAGAGTTATATTCTGGGCTCCCACACACATTTCTGAAATCCTATAAAGTGAGGAAAATGCTTTAAGCACCCTCTGCTACACTCTCTTCAATCCATACAAAAATTGCTGTATCCAAAAATACCCACAGCTAGAACTAAAGCCAGCAGGAGGCTGAAGTGTTACCCTGCACATCAGTTGTTAGGTGGGAAGGTTGAGCAGCATTAACAGCTCCGCTGCACCTCCAGTTTCCCTGGGGCTTCCTCCATCCTCACTGATGTCCTTTTCAGGCTCCTTGTGAGTCACAAGTACTCTCCAGTTCTAGGTTTGAATCTCTCTCATTTCTAGGTTTGAATCGGTTTATTGCCTGGCACCTAGCGTATATGCAGTTGCACGCAAGTCAGATGCCATGTTAGTGGGAGGATGCCTGTATATATTAGTACCAATAAAAGCAAGCTTTAAGTTCAGGTGTTTCAGGGCTGCTCTGATTCTTGTTTCAGAGTGCTCTGAGAGTGTTGAAGAACGTGTGCAACTTTTGGGATGAAACTGAGGCAACTCATCTCATTGGTAACCAAGCATGGGCAGGATGGTTTGTGGTCTTCTCTGTGCAAAAGCATGAGGGGCTGTGAGCCTGCCATTTGAAGGTGGGGCCTTGTCTAGTGCGCCACCTAACATTATTTCTTTGTATGTTTCCCTTCTGTTGCAAGGACCTGGGTGTCCTGGTTAGGGAGCAGTAACTACTTGTACTGGAGTTTACATTTTCAATTATTTATTCATTCTATAAACTGGTGATTGCAGGATTCACACATGCTTTATATGTCAAAAAAGCAATCTGTTTTGCCTGTAGTGAGGCTAATGTCATTGTTTCTACATAACTCCTGCATTTCAAAGACTTGTTATTAATGACAGGTTCTTATTTGTTTGCAAGACAAATTACAACACCAACATCAAGAGAAAAAGTAATGTTTAAAAACACAAAATCAACAATAAACAGATGTAAAATTTATCACAAATCAGTAGATCTGATGCATCAGCACAGCTGAATCTACCTTTAGGCAGGGCCTGTGCAAACAGGTGAGTGGCAGGTTCCTAAATGCCAGTATTATCTGTGCCTGCCTGATGTTAATTGGAAGCACATTCTAAAGGACAGGTGCTGCCGTGCTAAAGCCTCTGGTCTTGGTAGACATAAGACCAATCTCAGGAGCATCCAGCACTGTTTCTTCTAGCAATCAAAGTCACCAGGTGGGAGTATACAAGGTAAGGTGCTCGTAGCTTGTATAACTTGGCTATAAGCTTTGTATGTCAACAGCAAGACCTTAAATTTGGCTGGCAGCTTATTGGCACCCAGTGCAGCTTTTTCAATACAGGTGTTATTTGCCATTGGCAGGACACCTCTTTAACAGCTTTGTGGCCGTTTCCAAACCAAACCAATTGCAACGATCCACTTCTCACTTTTGTGACATTTTGGTTGGCCCTATTGCTATGGAGGATGTTGTTGTGTTGATTTGTTGGGGGGGGGGGACAACGACAATTGCTGTGCAGATGCTGTAGCCTTCATTCTGTTTCTCTAGAGAAACACAGAAACTGAACTTCTGTTGAGAATTTCAGACAGAACAAGGACCATTGTCCCTGCTTTCTCTAGCTAACAGCACCTGATTGAACTCCAGTTCCCACAATTCTGGGAGGAGAGGGCTATTAAATAAAAGAAAGTGTGTCTGGCTGTTAACCAGAAGGTTGGTGGTTCAAGACCACCCAGGGATGGCCGTGGGCAGGTTTCCTGCATCGCAGGGAGTTGGACTAGATGACTCTCGCGGTCCTTTCCAGCTCTTAAGATTCTATGACATGTTTGGAGCGGTGGGGTGGCGGCCTCCTATTCAGAAAGCAAACCGTAAAGACTGCCTATACTCCCAAAAAGCATCTGCAGAACAGAGGAAGCATTCTGATTTCATTGTATTCTTTTACACGCTGCTAAAGGTAGCATCTAGAACTTTTAAGCGCCAATTATTTCAGTGTAAAGTATGCAAGCGACGGGTGTAACTCTAAGGGGGTCCCCTGCTCAGCCTCTGTGTCCGCGTAAACCTCTGCAAAAGAAACGGGACTGCGCTCCCAGTTAGCACCGTTCTTTCTCTGCACATCTATGCCAGCTCCGAGTGGTCGAATCCCGAGGGTGCGCCCGCAAAGGGATGTCGGCGTTAGATAAAGTGAAGAGCCACCAACGCCGCCGCTGTTCGTGGCATTCCCTAACAGCGCAATCAATGTTATTGAGTCCAACGGAGCTTGCTTTCAGGTCAGTGTGTAGAGGACTGCAGCCTAATACAATACCTTTTGCTTTCCAATGCACAGCATAGGGGCCGATCCTATACACACCTGGGAGTTAAGTCCGTCGAATTCAGCAAGTCTTGCTTCGGGGGAGGCGCCCCTTCGCCAACCTGGTGCCCTGCCATCAGCTCATTGATTTAATTTCTGTTTTTCACTCCTGGGACGAAACTGAGAGCTGCCCGTACAAAGTAATGAAGATATTCTAGATTTTAGAAGAGTTCATACTGGGCAGAAGTGAGGAATAGGGTGTTACGTCTAAACTTTTGGGCTGGTCTTGTGTGTTGGTTCTGCATAGGCAGCACAAGCTCTCTCACATTTTAAAAATCACTTCAGGGGAGCGAGTGAACGTGCGAGACGAAAAGCAACGACAGCGTGAAGGCGCGCCGGAGAGACCCGCGTACTTTCCTATAATACACCCCGCCAAGCCGCCAGCGAAAAAAACCGGAAGTCAAGGCTGCGTGAAACGCCCACTTTCCCTATCTCGGTGGCCTCCGTGCGTCTCGACACCCCTCCCATATACTACCCTTGGTCTCCCATCAGTTCCATCTCGATTATCTCTATGATGCCGGAAGTAGCGGTCATAGAAGCGGTAGCAGAAGAAGGGTGCGGGCGGAAGTGGGCGAGCGCTGGAGGCGGAAGTTGCGGGAGGTGAGCTTCCGCTTCCGTTTTGCGGAGAGTCCTCCCGGCGCCGCCGCCGCCACTGCCACTGCTGCCGCTTCTACCCTGTCCGCCGGGAGAGGCCCGGAGCCCCCGCGAGGGCCATAGAGAGGGGCTGGGGTAGAGCGGTCCCCCTCCCCCTTGATCTCTGGGCATTGCCAGGGAGACGAGGTTGTCCGGGGCGGAGTCCTCCCTCAGGCTGGGCCAGGCCGAGGTTTCTCCAAAGGGACGGAGCCGTCGCCTCTCCCCGCTCCCTCCGTCCCCGCTGCCCGCCTGACCCGGAATCCAGCGTGACGCCTCACCCCAGGTAGCCTTTGCCCAAGGAAGCTGCTCTGAACTCTGACCCGCCGGCCCCGGAGTGATCTCTGACCTTCCTGCCTGCGTGACCTTTGAACCCAGGCCCCTACCCGATCCAAGTGCCCCCCGCCTCACGATCGCTGTTGGAAACCCCTCTTGGCCTCGTTCCCCGGGAAAGCCCCACTCCTGAATCCTCCCTCCCTCGGTGGTCTGGCAAGCTCCCTCCACCGGCGGCCCTTGCAACCCCCCAACTTGTCAAGATCCCCCCGTTTTCCAAAAGAGGCCCCTGGCGATGCCCCCTGGCTGGGGGAAGTGGGGAGGCGGAAGCACCTTCTCTGGACCCTGAGGCTCTTGGGGGTGATATTGCTGCTGACTCCTTCGCCCGCCTACAGCCTCCACTCACCTGGGGCTCATAAAAGTGTGACCAAGAGAAAGTTGCCCAGAAGATCTGCGGAAGAAGGGACACCGAGATATCGTTGTGCCCAGGTGAGTGGCTGCTTGTCTGTAAGCGAACATGGCTGGGAGGTGGTGGAGGCCAGCCAGGAGGCTGTGTGGCAGCAACCCATATGCCCTTTCCTCTTTCCGGGCTGTTAGATTTCATTTCTGCCCTTTCATTTCAAACCACCCAAGATCACCTCACGGGACAGGCGTGTCCTGCAAGAGTGAGTGGGAGAGGGAGTGCTCTCTGGCATCTCTGGAGTGAGGCCGGCCCCGTGAATGCAAGATGAGTTATGTCACTGCCAAGTAGTTGGGAAGGAATTGATTCAGTGGTTCTTGGTTAAAATAGAAGGATTTGCACCTGCCGACTTCCAGCAAATTGATAGTGGGGCTTTATTATTTTTATCTTTGTTAATTGAATTTATATGTTGCCCGATACCTGGAGGTCTCAGGGCGGTTCACAGAACAAAATCAAAATATAAAACCACAAAATATATAGTCAAAATTAAAAACAACAACCCAATGACACCCCCCCCAGCACATTTTAAAAAGAATACAAAATATTATACTCTTTTCTCTGAAATACTAGAAAAGTAATTGACAGAAATTGATTGGGAGTTGGTTGAGAGCAGCAAAGAAATACTGTTTTCTGCTATATGTTCATTACAAAATGTGCTGGCGGTCTGCTTTTTGGTGGCTTTAGCACAGTGTTCAAAATTTCCCAGGCACGTTTTGCTACTGGGACGGATCCAATTGCGACTACGTGGAGATTTCTGGGGGCCAGGTTGGCGATCACAGTTTAAAACCTCTGCATTGGTCTATAGTTAATACCATTTCCATTTCCACTTTGTGTGTTTCTCTTTCTTGCATACTGGGGCAAGTGAATTGTTGTAAGAGCAAGCTACAGTCAAGCAATGTAGTTGAGGTCATAGAAGTGTAGCATTGGAAGGGAGCCTGAGGGTCATCTAGTCCAACCCCCGGCAAATAGACAGTCCGAGTATGCGAGGTTTAAGGTGCCATTTGGTACCTAACTTATATATTTGAGTTTCCAACGCTGCTTTTGCACAATGCAAACTACAGAATTTGTTTCCAGAAGATGTGGCCAATGAGCCAGGCAGCTTGAAGAAAGGATAAAGCTGTCAAAGGGTGGCTGTACTGGCTTCAGGATCAGAATTTGTATGCCTCTGAATGCCAGGTGCTGGGGATTGCAAGCAGGAGAGTGAAAAGATACCTGTGTCCTGCTTTGGGCTTCCCATAAGCCTGCGAGTGGCCATGGAGAGAGAGAGAGAGAGAGAGAGAGAGAGAGAGAGAGAGAGGATGGCTGAGCTAGGTAGGCCTGTGGTTTGATCCTTTAGAGTTCTTCCTACATTCACGGAAAAACCTGTCAGCGATTGCTAGCCAATAATGATGATGGAACCTCCCTTGGCAGAGATAACATACCTTTTGTTAACTAGATGCTGTGGATGAGCAACAGGGGACACTTGTCCTGGGACACATGGCTGGCTATTGTTGGAGATGGACTGGTAGGCTCAGTGGTCCTTTGACCCAGCAAAGGGAATATGGTGTGATATTTCAGCTTGTCAGAGCTACAGGAAGCTTAAGCTTGTTCCTTGTGAAATCTTTGCTTCTGAAGCAATTTTGGGTGGGGCGGGGGAGGCTATACTTTGGCCACTTGCTCTTCCATTCTAGCAAGCTCCTCTGCCTGTATAAACACATGGACTTTCTTTCTTTCTTTTACTTATTTACTTTCTAGCTTGGTTCTCATCCTGGATGCAGGAGTGGGACCCTTTGCCTATCAGTGCTGGCTTTGCCACGGAGCTTGTTCTGGTGCTTGAGTTTTCAAGGTGAGGAGTAGGAGGAAGAGAAATTGGAGCGTGGCCTGTTCCTGCTTTCTGCCTCACTCCTCCAGGCCTAGTGCCTAGAAGCCACCCCTGCGGTTTTGTTGTGGGTACTTGTAGCAAAGCAAAGGTGCTCTGTGCATATGCCAAGTTCCTCTTTTTATTATTATGTCCTATCTTGCAGTGGTAAGGCCTTGTTTAAAATTAGAGGAGACATGAAAGTAGGGCAGGCACCTTGGGACTGGGCAGGTGAGACAGAAGAGATTTAATGGTCATTGGGAAAGATGCATGTCTTGGGGCAGGCAAAGGTACAGAACTGTAGGACCAGAATTGATCTTCCAGCTGTCTGACTTTGAACTATTTTAGGGTCACTCCTAACTGGTTTGTTTTTATGTATTTTGTGTTCTCTTTCTGTTTTTTTATGTTGTGAACCACCCTGTGATCTTTGGATGAAGGGCAGTGTACAAATTTAATAAATAATGATGATGATGGTGGTTTCGCTCCTGCTGTGAGCACTAGAAATTTGTGTTGCTTTCTCAAGGTAAATTCTTGGGAGTGCATTCCACCATCTGGCTGCTCCTGTTTGCTTTTGTAGACCCACAATTCTGCTTTGGTTCTTCTTTTGCCAGGTTTTATTGGGGCCTGTGAGATTTTGGCTATGTATGCTTACTAGCTGATAGACACAAAGTGGGAAGGTGATCTTACAAGGTGAATTAACAACCCACAATTTAAAAAAAAATAAAACTAACATTTTTAAAATAACATTACAGTGGTACCTCAGGTTACATATGCTTCAGGTTACATACGCTTCAGGTTACAGACTCCGCTAACCCAGAAATAGTGCTTCAGGTTAAGAACTTTGCTTCAGGATGAGAACAGAAATTGTGCTCTGGCGGCGCGGCGGCAGCAGGAGACCCTATTAGCTAAAGTGGTGCTTCAGGTTAAGAACAGTTTCAAGTTAAGTACGGACCTCCGGAACGAATTACCGTATTTTTCGCTCTATAACATGCACCCGACCATAACACGCACTTAGTTTTTAGAGGAGGAAAATCCGTAGGCATGCCACCCATAGGCATTCCCTCCATAACACGCACAGACATTTCCCCTTACTTTCTAGGAGGAAAAAAGTGAGTGTTATGGTGCAAAAAATACGGTAAGTAGTTAACCCGAGGTACCACTGTCTTGTTAATTTTTTTAAAAAAATTTACTGGTTTTTAAATTGTTGTCTTTTCTATGTTTTTAGTGGTTCTTATTTTTATCTTGTAAGCTGCCTTGAGTCTTGTCAAAGAGAAAAGGAGGAAACAAACAAACACACACAGAGGTTAAATTTGGCATGTTAAGCCAACATATATAATCTTTTGAAACTAAATCAGTGTGACCCACTGTCAGATAGTGGCTAGATTCAGGATAGGAACAGAGGAAGTTGCCTGGTACTGAGTCAGACTATCGGTTCATTTAGCTCAGCATTGTTGGCAGAGTGACAGCAGCTTTCTAGGGTTTCAGACAGGAGAATAGTTTGGAGGATTGTCTGAATGCAGCTATTGAGTCCGAGGACCGTTTTTCTGTGTAAATAAGGAGCCACGAACAAATAATTTTCTGGGTTCCAGCATGATAAATTGTGACATCATGGGTCATATGGTTGTGAGTGAGGGGACAGATTCCCCTAAAAGACTTGGATACCAGATTCCTCCCCTACCCCCCAATAATTTCTGCAGCTAGTAAATGTAGATCACTAAATGCTTGAAGCCTTCACCTGGGTGCGAGACAGCTTATCAGTGTAATACTGCAGGCTGACTCAGTTTCCTGGCCAGGAACCACCTGGGAGAAGAACCATCATGTAGTACAAAGGAAGGTAATGGGCAATTGGCACAGTTACCCTGTGCCAGGCAGCAGAGGAGTGTGAGCTCCTCCTCCCATGAGGGGGTGGTGAGCAGAAACAAACGCCAGGTTCAGAATTTCGGTATTTGATGATGTAAGCTGGGAAGGGGGAGTGCCAAGTGGGCAGTGGGTGGTGTCATAGGCTGGAGGGGGAAAATGTGGCATTTTAAAAACAAGGTTTGAAAAGGCGAGAGGGCAGGAGGAGAACTCCATGTGAGGCTGGCCGGGAGAGGCTGTCTGATTTTGACCCAAGCTTGCTGAAGTTATGAGGGGAGCATCTACAACAACAATTTATTACTTGTACCCTGCCCACCTGACTGGGTTGCCCCAGCCACTGTGGGTGACTTCCAACAGAATATAAAAGAACACGCGACGCATCAGACATTGAAAGCTTCCCAAAACAGAGCTGCCTTCAGATGTCTATGGAAGGTTGTATAATTATTTCTTTGACATCTGACAGGAGGGCATTCCACAGGGCGGGCGCCACTACCGAGAAGGCCCTCTGCCTGGTTCCCAATAAACGAGAGACACTCTTGTAATGTTCTGCACTTCCTCCATCAAAACCCAAGTGTAAATATGTGTAAATAAACCATATTTCTGAAAGACACTACAGTCTCTGCTGTGTCTCTCTCAAAAGGAACAAAACCTCTGGTTGAAACCAAGACCTCTGGCATCTCATGGATCACTCGGCAGAGATTGGAGTGACCAGTAACAATATATTATGATGTTGCTATGACTGGATGCCAGAGGCCAGTAAGTTATTGCTGGCTCTGAGATGGCTCCAGGAACGCCATCGTGGGTTTTGCTGAGAGACCACCCACTTGTGCCCACCTGGTTGATTGTGTGTACTGTTTTCACACTTTTTAAACCTGCAGTTTACTCACTTTATGAATATTTACTCTAAACAAATAAGAAGCAAATACAAACTGCTCTGCCTAGTAATTTGGTACCAGCACTTGGTTCTGGGCACCTTGTTATCTCTAAACAGGCAGAGAGGTGCATGGCCTGCAAGCAGCTTGCAGACCACTTCTGGATTGTTAACTACATTTACATTTCTAGGGCAGGGGTAGCAGTGTGGTCAGGCAGGCGAGTTGAGCAATGTAGGCAAAGGAGAAGTGAAACAGAAAAAAGCAACTCCCGAAAGAATTCTACCCTGCCAGACAGTGTAAATGCACTCTTTAGTTGTAAATTAGTTGCTTTACTGGTTAGGTTATTGTAACCTAAGAAGAGCCCTGTGGGATCAGGCCCAAGTGACTAAGATGCTTCCAAGAAACCCACAGGCAGGTCATGGAGGCAATAGCGTTTGCCCACATGTCATGCCAATGACGGCTCAGTTAGATGAAGCTCTCCTCCTTCTGCCTGTCCTCACACCCTTTTAAAGGCAAGTTGTGGCACTGAACTCTGTGACTTAGCTGTGCATTGTATGCAGAGAGAGGTATTTCCTTTGTCTGCCCTGGATAATCCAAGAGTTTGATTACTGATTCTTGTACAGTGGTACCTCCGGTTATGAACTTAATTCGTTCCAGAGGTCCGTTCTTAACCCGAAACTGTTCTTAACATGAGGCGCACTTTCGCTAATGGGGCCTCCCGCTGCCGCCGGCGTGTGACTTCCGCTCGCATCCTGGGGCAAAGTTCGCAACCAGGATCATCTACTTCCGGGTTAGCGGAGCTTGTTACCCGAAGCATTCGTAAGGAGAATGGTACGTAAACCGAGGTTCCACTGTACACCACTTAGAGATATTTTTATATTTTGAGCGGTATGTAAAAGGTATTATTATTATTATTATTATTATTATTATTAGTCAAGTGGCTCTTACCATTTCGGCTAAAGCTTGAGTGAAATTGCCCTCCTGTAACTCAAACCCACCAGATCTAGTCTGGACCTCTAAAGCAGCAGAGAAACAAGTCTTTGCCTCCGTCCATACTCGAAGAGTGATATCAAGACGAAATATGCCCACTTCCTTTCACCTTTCCTCACAGGGTTTGTTTACCATCCCATTCCCATCTTCCTTCCCCTCCCCTCGACCTGTTCCGATCTGTCTCCTCCTTTCTTACTGAAGAACACAGGTATATCAGTCACCAGAACTAGAGAGAGGATGTAAGCTTCACTAAGGAGCAAATTTTGGTAGGTCTCAAGAGAATTATTGTGGGTTTTTTGCTTGCGTATGCTTCTCTGTGACATTATTTGTATCCTGCCCTTCCTTTGAGATGCACAGAGAGGTGGGGTAGGGTTGAAGCTTCTTCATGGCCAAACTAGGGCATAACTTGCATTTCTCACATACAGACCCAACAGTTTAGTGATTGTGCTGGTTTTGTATCATTCTGTTTCTGAAAATGGCCAGATTGAGAACAAGGCAGGAAATCCATCCACGTGCACTGGTCTTCTTTTATTAGGCACTGTCCACATATTTTCGTCTCTCCCTTAGGGACTAGAAACTTTAAAGAAAATTATGAGGACATGGGGTTCTACATCCAGTACAAATTTCTCCCCTCGCAGTTACAGAAGAAGAAGAAGAAGAAGAGTTTGGATTTGATATCCCGCTTTATCACTACCCGAAGGAGTCTCAAAGCGGCTAACATTCTCCTTTCCCTTCCTCCCCCACAACAAACACTCTGTGAGGTGAGTGGGGCTGAGAGACTTCAGAGAAGTGTGACTGGCCCAAGGTCACCCAGCAGCTGCATGTGGAGGAGCGGAGACACGAACCCGGTTCCCCAGATTACGAGACTACCGCTCTTAACCACTACACCACACTGGCACATCTGTGCCTGGTTAGTGCACTTCAAAGCACAAGGGAAATAAGTTCTGCCAGAAAGAAAATCAAATTCTGTGTGTAGAACAAACTACCCCAGCTTCCATGTGGAAAAGTCCTTGCTCTGTGTAAAGCTGTTCAGAAGGCAGTTCATTCACAGCGCAGCTCTCACAAAACTTGGTGGACTTTTATCTTCTTGCTGTTGGAATGAGGTGGCATGGCACTAGGGGAAGAGCAATTATGTGGGTCAGTGATGTGCAACTGAAGAGCCTGGAGAGACAAATAATAGCAGAGACTAAAGCAGTACAAAGCGCAGAAACTTCTCTTTTTTAAAAAAAATGCTTTTTATTGGTTTTTCATTTAATACCAACAAACCAATTGCAATAATATTCAACAGCCATTTACCCACATTCTTCCCCAACAGTCTGCCGAGCATTGACTTCCCTCCCTCCCTTCAACAGGTTTTCTTGCTTCAGTCACCTTACCCCAGTTTCTTCTTATATCCAGTCAGTCTACGTCATAAGATTTATTTCAGTCCTGCCAGAGTCTTCAAATTTCTGCAGTTATTATTTATATAGTCCATAAATTTACTCCAATCTCTTTGGAATTTTGTTTCCTCCTGATTTCGGATCTTGCAGGTCAGTTTTGCTAGTTCCGCATAATCCACCATCTTCGTCTGCCACTCCTCTATTGTTGGTAAATCTGGTACTTTCCATTTTTGGGCTAACAAAGTTCTGGCAGCAGTCGTAGCATGCATAAATAACCTTTGATCTGCTTTTTCTATTTCCTCTCCCATCAAGCCTAGCAAAAAAGCTTCTGGCTTTTTTGGGAAAGTGTATTTGAATATCTTTTTCAATTCGTTATAAATCAGTTCCCAAAACTGTTTCGTTTTCTCACATGTCCACCACATGTGGTAAAAATCTCCATCTTTATCTTTACATTTCCAACATGTCTTACTACTCATCCTATACATTCTCGCCAATTTAACAGGTGTCAAATACCAAGGATACATCATTTTCATTATATTCTCTCTTAAGGTGGTACATGCTGTAAATTTCTTTTTTTTTAAATATATTTTATTAGTTTTTCCATACAATCCTCACACATTAACAAATTACAATACATTTCCAACTTTTTGACTTCCTTCAGCTTCTCTGAGAATCATTCGAATTCTTATTTTTGATACACATTTCCCAATTTCTATATTACCTTTATACCTACCCCCATCTTATATTCTGCTTTTTTGCAATATTTCTTAATCTATTACAGAGCTTCTTTAAGTGCCACTAACGTTATTTCATTATCACTTATGCATTCCCAATAATCTGCTAATTTTTTCCAGTCCTCGATGAAACTTTGATCTCGCTGATATCTGATCTTCCCTGTCAGTTTATCAAGTTCTGCATAGTCCATCAGCTTTGTTCTCCATTCCTCCAACGTTGGTATTTGTTCTTGTTTCCAGTTCTGGGCCAGTAATATTCTTGCCCATGCTGTAAATTTCAAGTCTAGATTGGCTTGCAAGGCAGATCACAATTAAAAGGGTTATGTTGAGGTGTGGCAGAGGCAGTCGGTCATACTGTCAGGGTTCGCCTCCAGAGAGAAAGAAGGCAAAAAGAATTTCAGGTGGACTAAGAAGCTGACTGATAATAAACTCGTAGAAGCAGCCTTTCTCTTAATTCATGAGGTCTAGCAACTTGCTAATAAAAAAACCCTGACATTCTTTCTAGGACCTCCGTGGATCACCGAATTCTGTGTTGGATGCAAGATTCTACACATGCTTTCCTATGAAGTTAGACCGCTGGTCTGTCTAACGCAGATGGCAGCAGCAGTTTTCCATGGTGTCAGGCTGGAGTGAAAACAGACAGGAGGCAGGGCTCAGACAGATGCCTTTGTCAGAGAGGGAAGCATCGTTGCAGTCAGTTTGCTGGTTAACTTGAAAAATCTGGAGTCTAATTGGATTGTAATCCTTGCTGTCTACAGTAAGGATACAGTGATTTAGTGGCACTGTTTCATCTAAACTCCCACAATGAATTCATGAGTACCCCCACCCCCCACCCCCACATCCAACCAGTTATTTTCCTCGTTTCGTCAACTATTTTATCTCTCTCCAGTTATCTGCAAACATCACTTGGATTTGCAATACCATGTTTTTCATTGTTTAAGAGTTTTCATCAAATGCAAGACACTGGCAGGGGTGGAATCTCTTATCCCAGAGGCTTTGTTTAGTAGTCCAAGTAATCATTCTGTCCTCTTGCCAGACTGTGGGATGCAGGAGAAGGAAGGGAGGGCAGAAGGGAGATTTAAAAAAATGATGGCGGGGAAACAAGTGCCCGTAAGCAGAGGCTTTCGGCCCATTTCTCTTAGCAAAAGTAGCTGTCCTTGGAAACTGTGAAGGAGGGAGGGCCTTTGCCACAGATGTGTTCTTTGAGAGGGTTTTTGGAGTTGGGGTTCTGGCCAAGTTCAGAGTCATTGGGACGAATGCAGGTGGGGGGGCACTGGATCGGGTTTGTTCAGGGAGGCTTTAATCCACCTTTCCACACAGTTGAAGCGACAACTCAGTCTTGAATAAAAGAGGAGACAATGTGGGGTAGTGGTTAGAGCAGGGGTTGCCAACAGGGCACCCACCAGACATTGTTGGGCTCCCAGCTTCAAGGATAATGGAAATTCTAGTCCAGAAACATCTGGAGGCCATCATGTAGGCTGTGCCTGGGTTCAACCCTTGAGTTGAGGGAGTCTTGAGTTGAGGGAGTCCTCACTCCTCCGTGGACTTCAGTAGGTGAGCTGGGACCAGTCACTACGTGTCAGCCTGACCTACCTCACAGGGCTGTTGTGAGAGGGCAGAGAGCCCACTGCCCTGAGCTCCTTGGAGAAAAGGGCAAAGGATAAGCTTAATAAATGTCTGAACCATTGCACTGTACTTTCTCAGTGGCTTTCCTTTTAAGAAATCAGCGCTTGGCTAAAGTTGATGTTGAATAAATCTTTCTACATCGGGGATGTAGAATATGTGGCTCTCTGGATGTTGTCGTTTTGGTGGCTTATTATATAACAGGGGTTATTCCATCTCCCCGTATAGGTTGAAGAATAAAATAGTTGTGATGGCCTTTCTTTCCAACTGTAAAAACTTTTCTTTACAAAATTGTAAGCTATCTTTAACAAAGCCCCCCTTGGAATCCTTGAAAAAGTCCCCTTTTACTGAGATCTTGGAGAATATAGTCTGATCCAACTAGCACGAGTAGGTGGTGGATGGGGAGCCACATTGGCGCAATGATTTATAACCGCTGGTTCCTAAGCCAGGAGCACCACTAAGCTAAGCTCCATTCAGCTGAGTGTTGCATGCATGCCATGATGTGGTGGTCTCAGTTGATTCCTGTGTGCCTCCTCCCTCTCCCACTGGATCTTCTTCAGCCGCCTCCAGTGTGCCTGTTTCGGAATTCTATGGCTTGGAGGCAGCGTAGAGAAAAACCGGAAAGGGGTGGAAGGTGGAAGTTTCCAGAATCTGGCCACAGTGACTCATTCCTCAGCAATGTGGACTTCCTTCCTTTTGACGTTTAAGAATGTTTGGGGGTCAGGCAGGGCCAGGGGCTCCAGGAAGCAGCGGATGGGTTTGGGACAAATGCAGCGAGTTGCACATCTTCCAGCCTTTGCTCCTCTTGGCTCCCAGCAGCTTGTCCCTTCCTAGAGACCCCGAGAGCTTTGCCTAGTCCACAGGTGCGGAGAGAGATTGTTGAATCCCGTACGTGATGATAGGAAGCTTGAGGAAAGTGTATATTGTGTATGTGTGCATGTATGTGTAGTTGCTGGAGTGCTAGACTTAAGACTAGGGCGATCACACAAACATCTACCATCTATCACCCAGTGGATTGAATACCACACACTGCCCTTTCTATGTTTGAAAGCATGGCTTATAATCACCAATTTTATTTGGCCTGCCTGTGTTACTTTATATGTTTAAATCGGGACTGGTGGAATATTCTTATTGCTAACGTCATCTGGCAATGCGTGTTGTGATTTATTAGTTATTTGGGTGTTTTTTCCTGTTACGTTATGAAATAATTGGGGAGGGGAGGAAGACAGGTTCAACTCCTTGCTGGATTATATAGCTTTCCGGAGTGGCCTAGGGCTGGTTGCTGTATGTTGGCCTGACCTATTCTACAAGGCAGTGGTGAGGATAAAAGGAGGGAACTATTTAAGTCACCCTCAGCTTTTTGGAGGAAGCATGGAATAAAAATGTGGAATAAATGTTCTGAATAGTGGATCTTGATCCTGGAGCCTGATGCTCCTTTGATCAGAGGGAGGCTATGGCATGCATCATTCTTCTTTCCCCATCTTCTCCTCACCCCGTCCCTAAACAGGGTTGGGTGTGACACACTCTGAGCTGCCTCCCACACCCCAACAGGTTGGATCTCCAAAAATTGTTAGACTGCAACTCCCATCATCCCTGACATTGCTGCTTGGGAACGATGGGGGTTGTAGTCCACCAAACTCTGGAGAGCCAAGACTGGGGAAGGCTGCCTGGGGAGGCGGGCGTTGTTTGCCTCTGTTTGAAGTGCTGGACTGGAGACTTTTTGCTTCCAATCCAGAACAGGAAATTCTTACCCGGCTATTGAACAGCAGAAGTTCTGAATCTCCCTCTCCTGGTTTTGTTTGCTTCTAAAGTGTCTAGCCCTCAAGACAGAGAAGCTTGATAGCATGTGGGAAGACAGGGAGAGTTCTTAGAAAAGAGGAAGGGGCGGAAGAGGACTTCCTTTGGTCTGAGGGAGAGGGTGGCTCCTTCTGAATCCTTTACGAGTTATCAGAATGAGAGATACAGATTGAAGCAGCAAAGCCTTGGAGAAGGGGACCGTTTCTCTTACCACAGACTAAAAAGTTGCTCTCCTTCTCTTGCCAGGCGCGTCTTGGAATGGCTGCCATGCCTGGATGGCTTCGGAGGGTGCCCGCGGCACACTAGGGACCCTCAGCCAAGCAGCACCAGGGCGGCTGCGGTGGCCTCGCCCCTCAGGAAGCCAGCCGGGACCCGGGAGGCCACCTCTCCTGGCGTGAGCCGGGCCCGTCTCAAAGCCATCAACGGGAAGCTTGGGGAAAGGGGAGGCCGCCCTCCCCACCGCCCACTCTGACAGCCGCCGCCATGTCGACCTCCTCGCTGCGCCGCCAGATGAAGAACATCGTGCACAACTACTCTGAGGCGGAGATCAAGGTGCGGGAGGCCACGTCCAACGACCCTTGGGGCCCGTCCAGCTCCCTCATGTCTGAAATTGCAGACCTCACTTACAACGTGGTGGCCTTCTCCGAAATCATGAGCATGATCTGGAAGCGTCTCAATGACCACGGCAAAAACTGGCGTCATGTCTATAAGGTAATGAGCTCGGCCGGTGGTAAATTCGGTTTCCCTTGGTTGTGAAAGGTGGCTGCCAAATCGAGGGAGGCGCCATAGCTCAGTTGTAGCACATGCCCTTTGCCTGTTTAAGGCCTCAATTTCAGGCCCAGGTAACTTGGGGTGAAGCAGCGATAGGCAGCCTTTTCCCAGACAAGGGTGGGGTTTGGGTTTTGGTGACCCGTAGGGTACCACATGATTTGGGGGGGGCGGTTTACTGCCAGATGGGGCAGCAAGGCCCGATGAGAAAGGCACAGAGATGTTTTCCCAGCTGCAGGGAAACAGTCATGAGTACCACTTTGCAATTGCTTTTCCATTGCATAAGGAAATATAAAACCTTGAGCTCCCCCAGCGCCTTGCCTGTGCTTGCTTCTCCTTGGTGTGAGCTTTCCTATATCTGGTGAAACTGATGACGTTGCTACTTTCCAGTGGTTCTCCAAATTGAAGCCTCATGGTTGCAGAGTGACAAGTGAAAGTTTTGAAGAGAGGTGCTGAAGGATCTTGGCTGGCACAAGGCTGAGAAGACAGTCCCTCCCAGAGACCTTGGACTAGAGTCTCTGCCATTTGGGGAGTTAACTGTTCTGGCCTTATTGGAACATTTGTTCTGATTTGGTATCGGACAAATGTTAGATCTCGTTTTTAGAAGCCCCTCTGGCTAGTGCTTTGGGCCTCTTCCACCACGCTACTTCTGTGAAGAATTACGCACAATCTTTTCTCCCTCTCTCGTAATACTTGAATAACCTTCCTCATCCTGGCACCTTCTGTGTGTTTGTTGGCATTCCAGTGCCCTTCAATCCCTAGCCAGCAATGCCAGGGATCAGGTGTGCTGGAAGCTGGAAGCTTTTTCTTCCTCTTCTTCCAGGCCATGACGCTGATGGAATACCTGATCAAGACGGGCTCGGAGCGGGTGGCGCAGCAATGCAAGGAGAACATCTACGCCATCCAGACGCTAAAAGACTTCCAGTACGTTGACCGCGATGGCAAGGACCAGGGAGTCAACGTGCGGGAGAAGGCCAAGCAGCTAGTGGCCCTCCTCAAAGACGACGAGCGTCTCAAGGAGGAGCGGGCCCATGCCCTCAAAACCAAGGAGAAGCTGGCCCAGACTGCGACCGGTGAGTGCTCATTCCCAGCCGGGTGGCCTCAGTCAGGCTGGCAAGCGTTGCCGAAACTGTTTAGATGGGTTGTGGAGCCTGTATGGTGTGGCTGTTAAGAGCAGCCATTGCCAACCTGCTGCCCTCCAGATGTTTGAGACTTCAGACCCCAGCCAGCTTGCCCAGGTGGCTGATGGGAGTTGTAGCCCAAAACATCTGGAGGGCACCACGTTGGCTGGGATGGAGTATAAGCAGGTTCAGATCACTACATAGCTGTGAAATTAACTGTGCAACTTCAGGACAGTTGCTGTTTCTCTGAGCTCAGGAATCGCCAGTGTGGTGCCCTCCAGACGCTGATGGACGACAGCTCCCATCATTCCTAACCCTTAGCCATGCTGGCTGGGGCTGATGGGAGTTGGAGTTAGACAACACCTGGAGGGCAACACATCTGCTACCACAGCCTAAGTTATTGTGCAGGGTTGCTGTGTGAATAATACAGTTAGGATATGCTCAACTCCCCCGTGCACAACCAAACTGCAAGGCACACTACATAAAACCCAACTCAAGGGGGATGGGATAAACATTTTTATATAGAAATAATTTTTCAAATGTCGTTTGTAGCGAGCACAAGCAGTTAGAAGGGGAGGTGTGAGCTCTCCCTTGACCCCCTCCCAATTGAGTCAAGAGTGGATTGTTTGGGTTCTAAGGCAGGGGTAGGCAGAAGGTGAATTGGAACCTGTTGATACATCATCACTGAATTGAGGTAGATAAAGATTTCTGATTCCCAATCGTTTTTAACAGTGGCAACCATAAAACGATCCCCTTCCAAATTATACCACTGGCATGAAGAATGCTTGGGGGCAGTGGCTATAACCAGGAGTGAATGTTTGTTAGGAAGGAGAAGGAGCTCACTTTTCTTCTGCTTTTCAGAACTAATCCCAGTGTTCAGCATGGGTTTAATGCCCAATGTCCACCTTTTGCACTAGGCTCCAGTTAGTGGATCTTGGGGGTTCTAGTAAAAAACAACCCCAAGCACTCAGAGTAGATTCTTCAGGCTTGAAAGGCCTGTTCCAAGGTGGTCTCCTATCCTGGTCTCCTATAGCAGGAATGGCTATAGGCAGCCCATGGGCCAGATCCACCTGCAAAACAAACTGAGGTGAGGAGTGTTAAACAAGGTGCAGTTAGGCAAAAGTGTGCATCATGCTGTTTGTAAGGAAAAGCAGCAACGGAATGTGTGGGTTTGTGCTTGCGCTGTTCTCTTGCTACCACCTGCTCAGCTGGGAAGACCAAAGGTCCACTGCTAGTTAGCACCTTGAGGTGAGTCCTTGAGGAAGGTACTGATATGCCTCTGAATACCAGTTGCAGGAAACTGCAGGCAGGGAGAGTTGCCGTTATGCTCAGGTCCTGCTTGCATGCTTCCCACAGGCATCTGAATTGGCCACTGTGAGAACAGGATGCTGGACTAGATGGGCCATTGGTCTGATCCAGCAGAGCATTTCTTATGTTCTAATGAAGAATGATAGTTCTCCAGGCCTTCTTCCTCTGTACTGAAATAACTTCTCACCTTCTGTGTAGGTCAGGCACCCCCAAACTCGGCCCTCCAGATATTTTGGGACTACAACTCCCATCATCCCTAGCTAAAAGGACCAGTGGTCAGGGATGATGGGAACTGTAGTCCCCAAACATCTGGAGGGCCGAGTTTGGGGATGTCTGGTGTTGGTGCTTTCTGTAGCTGGAAAACTCTTTAGTGCTAGGTCATACCAGACCAGGACATCATCTGAGCCATATGACACAGCTGTAAAGCTAAGCAGGTTCAGGCCTGGTCAGTAATTGTCTGGGAGTTTTAGGCATGCCACTGGACTTTCCTCATGGGAGGAAAGTGTGATGTGGATATAATATTTTTATTGCAGAGCTCGACAGTCTGGACAGGAACAGGAAGCTGGATTCTTCTGGCCACCAGACCACTTATGGTGGAAAATATAGCCTCCCTTAGTAAAATAGTGGGTTGTTCCCATGGAGTAGCCTTCCCCAACCTTGTGCTCACAGGTTTGCTGGCTAGGACTTACAGCAGCCACAGTCCAAAACCGTCTGGAGGGCAGCAGGTTGGGGAAGGAGGCTGGAGAGATTAGAAGATGATGTACAAAAGACCCTTCTGTGAGGATACTGGATAGAAGAAAAACCACATGTTCCTCTCTTGGGTTGGTCCTTGAAGTTGTCCTGGGAAGGTCTTTGGGGCCCATCCCTATGTTGTTCCCTGTTGGTTCTCCTGAAATGTTACCTGCTGAAATGTCAGAGACAGCCGCTCATCCCTGATAAAATGTAGTTCTGGCTCTGCAGAACCACGTTCCCCTCCCTCTTGAACTTGGCGGGTCGCCAGGCTCAGAGGCTAAGTTACAGGCCTCTGTGATCTGTCAGTGCCCCCTTTCCATTTTGATAACCCCCAGATCAAATTCCAACTCTGTTGTTTGCAAAGTGCCTGGCGGGGCAGAATGAGATAAGGAAATGGGAGTAGCTTTTGCTTCCTATTCTAAACTGCTCAGCAGAATTATGAGGAATTGGTTAAACATTAGAGGCATGTAATAAGCAAGAGGCAGGGGGACTTTCTGTCTTCCAGTCTGCTAAAAGGGCTACAGCCCATACTGAATGAGCTTATCATTTACCCCTTATCCATATTCCCACTTAAAAACACCCCCACGCTCGACGTGCAGAGAGCCAGTCTGCTGCTATTTATTCTTCTGGTGAACACCCAAAGTCCAATGCTTCAATCACACAGACCACTTGATCTCATTCCTAAGCCCATTGATTGAAATACAATACAATAAATTCCTGAATACAGTCGCTTCTAAAGTGGACTACAGACTTTAAAACTATAAAATCACAACCACAGATAAATAAAAAGCAGCAGCAGCAGTTCCACTCAGCCTACGGCAGTCCTGAGCATTGGCCTCTCACTCTTGGATGTATCAGGATTCCTGGGGTGATTTTGGGCTGGGATAGGACAGGAGGACCTGGAACAAGGCAGGTTATCCTGATGAGAAAAGCAGAGAGTGGGCAGAGCCTAAGTAGAAGAGATAGTAGAGAGCACTTTTTATTTAAAAATAGCTCCCACCACCACTTCAGTCAGGTATATTGGGTGACCCCAAGTTCTGATTTTGGAGAAAGAGAAGAGGCCATATCTCAGTGGTCAAGCGTGTGCTTTGTATACAGAAAGTCTTGGATTCAACTCCTGGCATATCTTACTTAAACGAGTTGTATATCAGGTGCTGAGAGGGACCTCGTTCTGCCTGAGATGCTCGGGAGCTACTGCCAGTCAGAGTATAATAGGTATGGGGGAACTTTTGGCCCTCCAGTTGTGGCTAAATGATAAATCCCATCAGCCCCAGCAAGCCTGGCCAATGGCCAAGCCTGATGGGAGTCAGCGTTCAGCCACAGCTGGAAGGCCATGGGTTCCCAACACCTGAAGTAGACAATACTGTGGGCCTGATCTGTTCTAAGGCGGCTTCTTGATTCCTTGATCTGGCTTGTTCTGAATTCTGCTGCTGTTGCAGATTAGAAGTTCCATTTTTCTCTTCCTCTTCTTCCCACCCCAGCCTGCCCCTAGTACTGGCAGCATTGGCGGTTTAGGCCTGAGGCTTCACATTAGCTGGCCTCTCTTCGGAGGACAAAGTGTGTGGACTGAAGCTTGGATGGAGCCAAAAACTGTTTCTCAAAAGGGTAGTTGCTGGAGCCTTCCACGTGGCTTGGAAGACATTAAGAAACAACTGCAAATTAATTGAGCTCTTTGCCTTTTAGTTATCCTAACTCTTGATTCAGAACCTGCTTTCATGCTGGGTGTGTCATATCAGTTGAGCTTTAAGCCCAGCCCTACAAGAAGTGTTCTCCTTTGGTCTTGCGGAGAACTGACTCTTTAGCCTACCATCTCTTTCTTTGGGCTCATATAATAAAGCCACAGTGATCCGCTCCCCTTAAGTTGTTAATTGGAATAGCCAGACAGGTTCCAAAAGGGCACATAAGCACTCTGGATAGTTCCAGGTTGAGGGAATCCCTAAAAGTCCACACCTCGACAGCCCAGCTTCTGCTCTTTTATCACCCTTTACCGTTTCCCAAATTAACACATTGTTTCCCATCTCTTTATATACTATTCTTCCCCCCTCAATTGCACCCTCATCCACAGTCTGCCATTTTGATGGGCCCAACATAGATGATGAACATTCTGTGGTTGCCAGGCAACTGCAGGGCCTGTATGCGTCTGCTTAGACGCCTAGGAAGCCACATATTTGGTGTTTACTAAGCCCTTCCCCAGGCCCACAAAACTCCTCAGTGTGGCTCCAGAAAGCCAGTAAGTGGCAGCTCAGTCAAGTTTGGGAATAAGTATCTCATTTCTCCACTGAACAGACGGGACTTGTTCCCGAGCAAGGCTAAAATATGCCAGTGACTCCCCTTAGTTCATCGGAGATAATTACATTTTTGCTCCTTTCCATTCCAATCCACCTCTTTCTTTCTTTCTTTCTTTCTTTCTTTCTTTCTTTCTTTCTTTCTTTCTTTCTTTCTTGTCAAGGATGAGATTTGGGAGAGACCAAGCTCTCCAAATGTGCCCTGTACATTTTGACAGATTTGCGTTATCTGAAGAGCACGCAAGCGTCGGTTACACAAAACCTTTTCCCGGTGGCCAAAATAACTTTCCCATTAGCTGACACAGAGCTCAAAAGCTTGCAGCCTCCCGTTTGCGAGAGGAATTTGGTCTAGTGCTGTCGTATGTATTTCGGCCGGGCTTGTGAGAGAGAGAGAGAGAGAGAGACTCAACAGTTCCCTGCCGGGTTTCCCTCTGACAGGGAAAACATACCCACAGAGAAAGATTAGTGAATCATCTGGCAGGCAAGTTCCTCTTTTGAGGGTAGATCCATGTACCAGGCTGGCAGAACTTGTTCCCTTGAGGAGAAAGTGGTGGCGGCGGTGGTGATAATGGAGGAAAACTGTAATGACCTTGACTATAGCAGGGAAAGCCACTGCTCTCCCTTTCCTCCCTCGGCCACCTCCGTCTCAGCCATGGCCGGAATCCCACCTCCATGACACTGCTTTGTGCGGTCGCCTGCATCCCTGCGCTAATGAGGGATGGCAGTTGGTGCCAGGCTGTCTAGGGGGTGGGGAAGACTTCTATTCAGGTCATGGCACAGCGGCTGGGCCATTCTCCTCTCTCTGCTCCGTCACCACCCCCAGCCATCTCTGCCAAGGTTCGGCCAGAGACTGGGGCTGGATCTTCCACGGTGTGACGGCTGTTCCATCCATGTGCTATTAGCTGAACCAGGGTCCTTATTTCCCCACCCCTCTCCTGCGCATGCTAATTGCTGACATGTATCAAATGTGAACCTCATGCTGCAGTCAGGTGTGCCTCCTACTAGTGGTTAGGGGAAATGTCCACCTGCTTCCCCACAATTTCTGCAAATTTCTAAAACTGATCGCGGTTTATCCCGTTGGCTCAGAGCAGATGATAAAGTTAAAAAGGATGGCTTTTTTATTATTACACTCTGCATGGTGTTTGACAAAGTTGCAAGGGACAGCTTCCCAGCCTGGAAAAACTGGAAAAATAAAATATGTTCATACTCTAAGTAGGCCAAAGTTAGTGCTAGCTGCTCAGGAATCCACTGAGCTCACAGAACCATCAGAGCCCAGAATACAAGGGGCCTGGAGAGATTGTGGGGCAGAGAAACATAACCTGCCGCCAGTTAACTGCACACCCACTTTTTCTGTAGTGGGTCACTTTTTGCCGTGGAGAATTAATAAAATTTCAGGCCCCTGGGCAGCTAAGGATTTCGTATAGGATTTCAGTCCGTCCTATGATGTGGCAGCTTCCTGGGATTTGGAAATGCTTCAGCTGTGACTCCAAGGCTTCCCTGGTGTTAGAGCTGAACAGTGTGGAAACCCTTCTCGCTGTTTTAATTGGGTGCCCAAGCTATGGCTTGTCCATTTGTACATTCTCTGGCTGAGCAGAGATTGGCAGCTGGGTCTAGTCAAGTCCTAGTCCAGTGCTGTGTAGGGGAGGGCAAACTTGTGGGATTCATTGTGTGCTTTGCAGCTGGAGCCAAATTCAGAGTGGTGGGTTGGGAGGGGATGGAGTCAGTTACCCACTAAACCCCATACTGGGGTAACCTGTGTGTGTTACAAATACAGATCTACACCTGAGTTACCATAGAGCAGGAACACAAAAGTTTAACACTGATTTGCAGAAAAGCATAGTCTTGATAGTCCTGTTTTACACTGAGGCTGAAAGAGAAGCATTTAGCACAAGGGCAGCCATGGGAAAAGGTATTCAGTTGTGTGTGTTTTTAACATTGCTATTGTTTAACTCTTGAAAGTCTGAACCCATGCTGATCTACTGCAAATAACCCAGAGATCTATAAGGTAGATTCCAGTTTGCCTGCCCTTCTGCTGTTTTTACTTTTTTACAGGTATTAACAAAAATTATATACTGCTTTATTGTAAATAAAACCTCTGAAAACCACTACACCATGGTTTGCTTTTTGCTCTCTCCAGTGATGCTACCTCCCCATAGCACTCTCCTGCCTGCTGTGTCCACCTTGGTGGTATTAACCCTTTCCTTTCCCACCCGCTTTCTTGTTTCTCAGCTTCTTCAGCTTCCTCATCTTTGGCAAATGCCCCAGTGGAAGCGGAGCAGGCTTGGCCCCAGAGCAGCGGGGAAGAGGAGCTGCAGTTACAGCTGGCGCTGGCCATGAGCAAAGAGGAAGCGGAGCAGGTAAGCGCCAAGGTAAATCTGTCACTGGCGACTCTTTGGATGGGCGGGGAGGGAAGGGATGGTGGGGGTTGTGGACATTTGGAGAGAGATGTGGGTACGCCCTGCTCCCCCGGATGAGGGGATCTACTGTTGTGTTCTCAAGGCTTCTCCTGCAGGCAAATAATAAAAGCTGACTAGGAAAGCAGAGCTACAAGCTCTTTTAATTTGGCACTTTCCTGGAGGAAAAGCCTTTCCCTCAGATCCAGCTGGTTCTGGCTCAGAAGCGGGCAGTCCATGGAGGTGCTGGCCTGCTAATCTGCTTCCTGAGCATGTCCCTTGTATTCAGAAATTGAGCCTTATTCAGCTCCCCCCTCCCACCATGATTACCAATGGAGATAACGGGGGCAAGCCTGTTGACCTCTCTCACACTTACCCATTGATATTTCTGCAGCCCCCCTCACCGCCCTGCAATTTGGGGAACAAACATGGTAATCATGTTGAAGGGAGGGAAGAGCCAATCTGTGGTGCTCGTGAGAGGAAAGGAAGTGGATCATCTCAGGTTTTTATTCCCCCCCCCCCTTGACACACTTAGTGGTGATACCAGCTATATTTGCACAGGATAATGATAAGGAGGTGGGAGGTGGATTTGACCTCCACCCCAGATAGCATGATCCCAAAGGCTCCCCTCCACACTATTCTGCACCTTGTATGCTTTCTCCCAAGCTGAGACAGAAGCAAAGGATTCTTTCGCCGCCTCTTTCTTAGCCTCAGTGGCAACTGGAGGCCCTTCAGATATTCCCATCGTTCCTGACTACTGACCTTACTGGGAGGAGCTTGTAAGACAGTCCAGAAAGCCAGAGGCCTAGGAGCCTGGATGTTCCCCAGTTCATCTGCCAAGATCACCTTTGGAGATCCTCCCCTGGGGTCTGCCATGATTTAAAGTGAGACGGGGCCTTTTCAGGGGTGGCCTCATTTATAGACCGTGTTGTCCCCAGGGGTGCTTACCTACCAAGTGCCTCATAGTAGTGCTTTTATTGGCCATTAAAAAGGAAGCCTCATTGTTTTGTTATCTATTCTGCTTGGTATTAATGTTCGTCTTTTCTATGTATACTGGCCTGAAAATATTTTATTGAGCAGCAGCCTTAAAAAAAAAAAATTCAGATAAAATGATGCACTCAGTGAGAGGGCTAAAGAAGCTTTTGCCTGTGCCTTGGCTTATGAGAGAGTGAACAAAGTCCAAAAGGAGGATCCTGGTAACTTAAAACACGCACGTTGCAAGTTTCACCATGGCTTACCACCCTGCACCAAAAAAGGTTCACTAATTAGAAAGCGGCGGGGAGATTTGGAGCACCATGTAAAATGTATAGAATTCATAAAAGTACATCCCATTAGTGCTGGGGCAAAGATCCGTTTCAGCCCAGCAGGCCCAGACCCTCCTGACCAGCCACCCCAATAGTTAAAAGATGGTTACTTTTGTAGTAGTTGCATAAATTGGTTTTACCAAATAAGACTGCTGAAACTGTACAATTACCGCCCCCCAATCAAATACTTAAAATTTCGGCCCAGAAGGGCATGAAGTTCATGCCTCCTCTGTAAATGAATCTTTTTTTGGTGGAGTTGTAAATTGGTGGGCAGAGCTGATTCAGCTATTGGCCAATGTCAGCCCTTCTGGACCTTCCAGCTCTTGCTCAATTTATAAAATATGCCCCCTGTTCGTTTGGTTTTTTTAAAAAAACAACAACTGCTGACCAGGAAGGTGGGGGAAGGGAGGACATGAGATTTATGCTGACTCAATGAACAGATTGACTTGTCCAGCTTTGTTTCTAGTGTGTGACCCCCTCTGGGCAGACGCTGCTAGCAGAGCCTTGTGGGCGGCTGAGCTTTTCCGTAAGCATTTTGGTAATGAAGTCAGTCCCCGTTGGGGGAACGGAACCCTAGAGTTGCTGGCCACACGCTCCACTGGCCCACGTTGGGAGCAGAGGCTGATGGGTAGCGGGCCGGTCTGCTAGCTGCCATCTTGCGCCGCAGTGCATCCTGGGTAGAAATGTTAAAAGGTTTCAGGGTAGCTGTGGGTCTGTTTATTCATTTGTTTGTTTTCCTCAGTACTACTTGTGGTTTGAGAGGAATGGGGGGAAGAGACAAAAGCAAGGCACAGATGTGTTTGAACCGACGTTCCCTGACAGGAAATGGCTTTTTGATTGAGATTTTTCATCCAGATTTTCGCACAGAGCCCCCCCTGCGGTGACGAGCTCTCCCTCCTGGCTGGGGGAGATCGGGAATGCTTCCGTTCTCTGTCGCACAGGGTGCACACGAATTGATCCTGCCCCCTCAAAGACACCAGGTTTTGCCTACCTTTTTTCTGTTGTATGTTAACCTCTCCCGCAGCACCAGTCTCCTTAGCAGCGCTGCCCCCCCACCTCCACCCAGGATCACGTGGGCTGCCGCCTTGTTCAGGTTTGCCTGCCGGTCTTTCTCAGCGGAACAACACAAATAGCTCTTGACCCGTCAGTCTTGGCGCTTGAGGTTCTTTCTTTAGCCACACACTCTATCCATTATAATTATTATTGTTAATGCTACTTGGGCCTGCTCTTCCTTTGAGTGAGAGGATGGAGGAGGAAGCTGTCTCCCATCCAGACACCCACCAGTTCCCTGCCCACAGAACTTCTGTGATTCTGGCAGCCCTTTGTCCCAACCTGTCGCCCTCCAGGGGCTGATGGGAACTGTAGTCCAGAGCCTCTGGAGGGGGGCCACCAGGTTGGACATAAGCTGTGCAGCTCCCATTGGCTGTGCCCAGACCTGCCACTCAACACACGCCACGCCCAATCAGACCCTAAGTCCTGCTTTTTTTTGTCGCCTCCTTTCCTTTTCTGTGGCTCCTCCCAAGTGGGGTGATTGTGTTTGCTTCCCCCATCCCAACCCTTGTCCGTTTAATTTTGGCTCCTTATTTTTGCCACCTTATTTCCACTTCCCTCCTCCTCCTCCTCCTCCTTCATGCCGCATTTCCTTCCACTTTACCCTTGTTGTTTGCAAAACAGAAGGCCGAAAAGGCAGGGGGGAGAGACAGAAAGACCCACAACAATTTAACTTTACTATCCAGGGAATTGAGCTAGAAATATTTATTTTGAGGGTTGGGGGAGGTGCCTGTTTCTACACCAGAGATGTCCAGCCTTGGCACAAACGATTCTTCCTTTCCTCCCCCCCCCTTTCTGTCTGAAATAGTTTGGGGAGTCGCATGTCCTTCAGCATGAAGGGCTGAAGCTCAGTGGCAGAGCACCTGCTTTGCATGCAGAAGGTTCCAGGTTCAATCCCTGGCATCTCCAGGTAGGATGAGGCAAAACTCCTGCCTGAAGCCCCGGAGAGATGCTGCCAGTCAGTGTAGAAAATACACAGCTAGGTAGACCAGTGGTCTGACTCTGTAGGAGGCAGCTTCCTATGTGACAGGGGCACTGAACCTGCGACCCTCTATATGTGTTGCTGGACTCCAGTTCCCGTCAGCCCCCAGGCAGCATGGCTGCTGGTCAGGGCTGATGGGAGTTGTAGTCCAACATCTGGAGTCACAGGTTATCCACTTGTAAATCGAGAAGGAAGTGCCTTTCTTCCTGCCATAGAGGATGTCTGCTTCTCTAGAAGGCAGTCTCTCCTAGCGCGCGGGAAGAGCGGGGCTCATTGTTACCTCTGTATCCTGCTCTTCCAGGGATCCCCCGTGCCACCTTTACCCTGACAGCACCCCTGACTGGCTTCTGTGGGATTTGAACCCAGATTCTCACCTTGAAGCTTCGTCCTGTAGCTGCTAAACCGTATTAGCTCTCTGTGATCTCTATGTCTTGCCGGGGATTTATTAAAGTGCGATCAGGAGAGAAAGATTCTGGGATTGGCCTCTACAAACTTGTGAAGCTTGCTCCTCCTTGAATCGCTCCTAGATCACACCCCTCAAGCAGCTTGCATAGACAACTCGGGGGAATTGGAGTGCATAAGGGGCTGTGGTTCAAGGGCTTCCCCGAATAGCACAAGTGTCCCTGGGAGGGAAGGTAGTTCCCCCATCCACACTGAAGAATACTTTAGCTGAGCAGAGGGGAAGCACAATGGATGGAGAAAGCTGAGAATCCGGGTGGTAAGGGGACCGCTAATCGAATGGGCATTTGCCGCAGAACCTGGCGATATTGGGTTGTGTGAAATGGAGGTGCCTGCAGTCCGCCCAACTTCTCCTTCCTTCCTTCCGCCACTCCCTCCCTCCCTCCGCTGTGTCGAGCTCCATTCCATGCCTCTTACGTTGTGTTTCTTCCCCCCCAGCCCCCTGCAGTGGCCGACGAGGACCTACAGCTCCAGCTAGCCCTTAGCTTGAGCAAAGAGGAACACGACAAGGTTAGACGCACACCTTCTGCCCCCCACCCGCAGCAGCTCCTCCTCTCGAAATAATCAACTAAACCACTTTCCACCCCCGGCCCCAGAGCAGGCCCCAGCCTCACACTTTCCCCACTAACTCAGCGTTCTCTCTCTCTCTCCACGTCCCGAAGCAGAGCGATGGCAACAGGGGTGCCGTGTCTCCATTTTTCACTTTTAGACCTCTTTAATTGTCCCGCTGTGTAGAGTCAAGATTTCCCGAGGTGCCTTTCCCCTTCCGAGGGAGGCCCGGAAGGTAGGACAGGTCAGTCCGCGTGTCCTGCTGCTTCGAGAGGCGATGGGTCGCTGGTGCCTGCTGAGGCGGGTCTTGCGTGCGTCTTCTGCAGAACGGAGGCAATGGACAGGAGGAGGAGGAGCTTCCTGAGCCATGAGGAAATGGGGGCCAGGAGTGCTGGCTGGAAAGGGGAGGCCATCCCTTGGAGTAAGGGATTTTTGGGGTGGGTGGATATTTAGCGGAGGATGAGGAAGGTGGTAGTTAACAGATTGGAGCAGCTTTGCCAAGCTGGAGCCCTGAGATGTTTCAGACTACAACTCCCATCAGCCCCAACCGGGCAGATGGGAGTTGTAGTCCAAAACACCAGGTTGGCAAAGGCCTGGTTAGAGCTTGAGGGTAAGGAGAGAGGAAGACTTCCGCTTTCTCCCTTTGCGAGTGGAGCTTACTAGCTTCAACCAGCAGCGTGGAGGAAGGGAGAAGTTAAGGGGAAACACCAGAACAGAAAGGCCAAGGCTGGCCAAGCCACTTCAGCATTGGGGGGGGGGGGGGCGGGTGGTCTTGGAGCCAGAATGCCAAGAAGGGAGGCAAATGTAGATGAGGTGCTGTTCGCTTGGGCACCTGCATTTTCAAGGGGGGTTGCAGGGGGGAACGAATCAGGGCTCCCATGAAGGGGTGGGGGTGGGAGGAGCTGGGCAGCCCTTGGCTCCTTCCTCGGCTCTCCGGATTGCCCACCTGAGTCGGACAGAATCATAGTGGCGGCTGCTTGAAGCATCATCTGGCACACGGCCTGCAGCAGGCCCTCGCCCAGCCAGTTGCCCTGCACCAAAACCACCAGCCCCAGCCAGCACAACCCTTCCTAGCTAGGGAGGGTGGCTTTGGCCCTAAGTGCCAGGCGGGCGCCAGGCTGGGCGAAGGCTGGGCCATGAAACCTCCGCGCTGCCTGCCTCTCCTGAAGGTGAGTGAACTGCTTTGCCCCTGGCCTGCGATCGCTGTTGATGCCCTCTTGTCCCTCCCACAATCCCCTTGCAGGAAGAGCGGATCCGGCGTGGGGATGACCTACGACTCCAGATGGCCATTGAGGAGAGCAAAAAGGAGACGGTGCCTGCCAAGGAGGAGGTGAGGGTGGAGCAGGCAGGGTCCGGGCAGGTGGTTCTGGATGGGTACCTGGGGCAGGGAGGGGAGAGGAGAATAGTAAGGGGGGCCATTGTTGGAGGCAGAATTGCCAGGTACACAGGCCTTGGTTCGATCCTGCAAGGCAGCACTTTAATGTCCATCTGAAACTTTTATTTTTATTTTTCCTGCCAAGGAGGTGCTCTGGGTAGTAACCATGTGACAGTTGTCTATTTTCTCCTCCCATGTACGTAGATTTCCCTACCCCTTTTTGCTAGGCTGAGAGAGAGAGAGACTAGTCCAGGACCACCCAGGGACTGAGTGGAGATTTGAACCTTGACCTCCCCAGGCCTAATCTGGCACTCTAACCACTGACCTGCACTATTTATTCCTTTGAGATAGAGAGATACCCCAACTTTCCTTTCAATGAGCTCAAAATGGGGGTACAGTGTTTACTCATCCATAGTAATCTATGAGGTAGACAAGGCTGATACTCTAACCACGATGCCATTCTTGCTCTTGGGGTATTATAAAGCGGAGGGTGTGGCGGTATTGGGGGGGTTGTCACTGTTTTCCAAATGGGACAATAGAGACGTGATTAATTCCCTGACCCGTTTCTCTGCCTGTCTCCCACATTCCTTCCCCACCTGCCCCACATGCAGTCATCCCTCATGGATCTTGCGGAGGTCTTCACCGCCCCTCCCACTGCGGACCCCTGGGGCGGCCCTCCTGCTCCCGCTGACCCCTGGGGTGGCTCTGCCCCAGTTGTATCCGCAGCTCCCACTGACCCATGGGGACCATCTGCTGCCAGAGCAGCCCCTACAGGAGACCCATGGGGGGCCTCTGCGGCGCCTCCTGCAGCCCCCCCAGACCCGTGGGGAGGGGCCCCGGCTGCAAGCAGCGACCCGTGGAAACCTGAAGGTAAGAGCGAGAAGTGACGGAACAGATCAGGATACGATAAACATGATTCAGCATTTGGCCTTTTGTTTAAAATCAGGTTAACTGAAAGGGCTTAGGCGACCTTCCTCACTTGCTCATTTCTCTCCTGCCCCCAGCAGGAAAAAAGATACTTTGGGGGCATTTATGGGTTCCTCTGCCTTCCAAGGTGGGAGACACCACTTCAACTAGCTCTCTGTCTACCCCCTTCTGCTGTGTGGTGGAAGACAGGCAGGATATACATTTAAATAGTAGCTCTGGTGCTTCAGCTCTGCAGCAATTTTCCTTTCAAGACTCTCCCTTCCCTTCCTTTTTTTTACTAGTAGGCAATTCATCATTTGACCCTGTTTGATGGGTGGTGTTATTTTATTTGCCAGAGAGGAGCTGTGGCTCCATGGTAAGAACATTTGCTTTGCGCTTAGAAGGTCCCGGGTTCCTTCCTTGGGCCGACCCCCCACCACCCCAGCTAAAACTATCAGATGATGGGAACACAACTCCCGCCTGAGTCCTGCTGCCAACCAGAGCAGGCATCATTGGCCTAGAAAGACTAGCAGTCCGATTCGGTATAAGGCAGCAGCTCCCTATGTGTGTTCAAACCTCGCAAAGATGCAGCGATCTCTTGTCGCAGAGCTTTCTCACTATCTCAGGCAGGCTGCCCACTGGCCACAGAGAACTACCATATTTTTCGCCCTATAGGGTGCAGCTAGTTTTTTGGGGGGAAATAAAGGGGAAAAAATTATTTCCCCCCCAGGCGCGGGGCTGGGGCGGGGGAAGCCTGAGCTTCCCCCGACCCCAGCCCCCAGAACAGACTGCTATCCGCAAGCCTTGGGAGCCCGGCGGGAACTCCCACCGGGCTCCCAAGGCATGCGGATATCTTCCTGAAGCCTGGAGAGCGAGAGGGGTCGGTGAGCACTGACCCCTCTCGCTCTCCAGGCTTCAGCGAAAGCCTGCGTTCGCCCCATAGGACGCACACACATTTCCCCTTCATTTTGGAGGGGGAAAGTGCGTCCTATAGGGCGAAAAATACGGTAAATTACCGTTCTGTCTGTGTCAACCTGGGACTCCTAGGTGTAACACAAATGCATACACGTCCGTCCTGATGCACAACGGACAGGCTGTTTCCCCAGACGTTGATAGTCTGACCCGCTTGATGTTTCCCCAGGCGGAGGTTCCTCTGGGACCACGGCAGCGCCACCCACAGATCCATGGTCATCTGGACCAGCTCCCACGTCCCAAGGGAAACCAGCGCCCGATCCTTGGGCCCCGGCATCCACGTTTTCTGATCCCTGGGGCGGCTCCCCTTCCAAGCCCAGCACGAATGGCACAGCAGGTGAGGGACAGCGAGGGCTCCTGAGCCCCTCGGCCTGGCGGAGGGAGGCTTGGGTCAGGCCGGCTGGGAACTGGGGCTCCTGGGCGCCTTATCCCCACGAACGAGATGCAGGGAACGGACCCCCAGCGCAGGATTGTGTGAGTCTGTGGGGAATGGGTCCCTTCCGCCCTTGCTCTCCTGTTAACCCTGCTGGCCCACCCCCTTCTGCCTTGTCCCTCCCCTCCAGCTGGCGGAGGCTTTGAGCAGTTTGGCAGCCCCGGGGATGGGGACGAGTTCTCTGATTTCGACAGCCTGCGCCCGGCACTGCCCAAATCTGGGAGCAGCACAGGTGAGCCCTGCTCCCTGCATGGCTCCGCCTTCTCACCTCTGCACCTCCACTTTGCCCTGCATGTCCCTGTCTCTTGCCTGCCACTTGCTTACTCTCGACCCCCGGGACTGGGTGGCAGCGTTTCCTGGCATTGCCCTCTGCCTTCTCTTGGGTCAGCTAAACTCAGCTCAGAAGTGACACCCCACGGACCAGTTTTGTTCCTGCATGTACTTTGAAGAGGGGTCTTTTTCTTTCATTCTTTCTCCCCTTCTCACCCCCCACCCACCCTCTTTCCGGCTTCTTTAACCCAGGGCTTGTCTGACCCTTGCATGATTCGCATTGGGAGCGTGTGCCTATGACTGTTGCAAAACCCGAAGGGTGTATCTCCGCTGGCCTTTGTCTTTTCCCTCCATGTTTGATCTGTGCTCTTCTGCATCTTCCATTCCCTTCTCTCGCCACTCTTTCCTGTCTGGCCCCACCAATCTCTCTCTCTCCCTCTTTCTTTAGGTGAGCTGTCCCTCTTAGCCGGGGAGGTGCCCATTTGCCGACCTGGCAGTGGCACTGACAGCCCCAACACTTTTGACATGGCCTCCATGGGCGGGTCGCTGCCCGAGATCTCCAAGCCAACGCGGAAGACCCCAGAGTCATTTCTGGGCCCCAACGCTGCCCTCGTCGACCTGGACTCCCTGGTCAGCAAGCCTTCTACTGCCTCTAGCATTGCAAAGGCCTCCAACCCCTTCTTAGCCCCTGGTAAGTGCTCTGGGGCCAGGGCACTCTGGGGGTTCAAGCAGGGCAGAGAGAAGGATATCTCCTTAGTTCTGTTTAGTTGAGTCATACAAGTCAGAACGGGGAGGGAAAGAACCACGTCTTCTTATATCTGCATGACTCTCGTTGGGCAGGAAACTCTTGCCAGGACTCTCTTGTCTGGCCCCCTATTTATGGGGCTTCCTGTTAAAGCAGGATTAAAAGCAGACCTCTTGACGGGCTTAAAAATCTCTTTCAGGGTAAACCAGGGAGAAATACGCAGATGAAGTTGGTTTGTGCGGCTTATTTTGTGTAATGTCGCCACATTGAGTCTCATTGTTGCAATGAGGGGTTATGCAAGGCAGAGACCCCACCTTACCCACCAGAAATCTTCTGCTCAGCACCTTCATGCATAACATCACAGCCATGAGGCCTAGAAACTTGCTTCACAAGCATGTGCAAACCTCCTCTACTACTCCATACCACCCTGTCCTGCTCCCAGCCTGAGGTTTGAGCTTGGAGCGGGGAGGTTGGGAAACACAACTTCTGGCTCCTTGGAGGCTCATGCAGTAGATTTGGATGTAGGAGCCACAGGTCAGTTCAGTATTGCCGGCCTTGTTTATAAGGTGCAAATGAGACAAGTCCTCTTTGCTTTAAGCCAGGCCTTCCTTGAGCTTGAGTCTGGTGGGTGAAAGCAGAGCAGGGTTGATACACAGTAACTTCCAGGATGGGCTTGAGCAGGAAGATTCAGGACAGATAAAAGGACATACTTCTCCGTGCTTCAGCGCGTAGTTAAACACTGCTCCCACAGAAGGCAGTGATGGCCGCCAACTGGGATGGTTTTAAAAGAGGATTAGAGATATTCATGGAAGACAAGGCTATCAATGGCTGCTAGCCACAATGGCTTCTGGGAATCTCAAGCCACTGTGAGAACAGGATGCTGGACTAGATGGGCTACTGGCCTGATCCTGCAGAGCTTGATGATGTTTTATGGGGCTGCAGAGGAAACCAAGGCTCCTGAGAGTTGAGGGTGGGAGGCATCGACCCAGGACTTCTGGGTTCCTTTTAACTTGTTTTTCTTCCTCCTCCTCTCTCTCTCCTCTGTCATCCGCTGCAGGTTCAGCCCCAGCCCCAGCCGCGTCTGCCTCAACTACAAACCCCTTCCAGGCGACGGCCGCTGCCCCGCTTTCACTCAACCAGCTCCGCGTCAGTCCGGTCCTCCCTTTGTCTCAGCCGGCGCCCCCTGCCTTCCCTGCCGCAGCTCCTATGGTCTCTGTCTCCCCCATGGCCCCCGGGATGCCCCTGGCCTCCGTTTCCCCCATGGTGGGGGTGCAGCCTTTGGGCGCTGTCCCGACTATGGGGCTCCCTGCCATGGGCCTGCCCCCTCAGAGCCTGCCGCCCACTGGCGTCGTCCCCAGCAGCACCTCAGCCGCCTCCATGGGCAGCACCAACCCCTTCTTGCTATAATCAGGGGGATCTTTTAGCCCTGTGGGGATGACACCCCCTTGTCACCCCCCCACATTCCCAGTTTGCAAGGGGGGGCCCTTAGTTTCCACCCACAAAACGGGGCAGCCGGGAAGGCGGGGGGAGAGAGAAGGAAGGGAAGAGACTTAAGTCCTTATTGCGAGCTCCTCCACCCCCATGTTGGGGGTAGGGGGGACTTAATTTTTTCTCTTTTTGGTTTTGGTTTGGGGGCTTAATTGAAGAGCTCCTCCTTCCCCCCTCCCCCGCTGCTCTTCGGGGCAGCTGGGAGACCCCATTTCTGCTGTCCTCTGTCGGCGTCAGGGGCAGCTCCCTTCTCTAACTCAAGTTGAGGTTTCAGCGTCACATTTGAGGGGAGGGAACTATGAACCAACAACAGATCTAGAGTTGTGGGGGGTGTTGAGGGGTGTGTGTGTTGGTCTTCTCCAAAGGCAGGTGGTTGTTGTTGCTGTTCTTTGTGCCCTCTCCTGTATTGGCCACAGAAACCCTTCCCATGTTGAAAGGCGAGGGGGGATTATCATATTTTGGTCAACCCCTCCCACACCTTCCTTCATGTGTCTCTTTCTCTCTCTCTTCCCTTTTGCAGAAGGGATGGAGGAAGAGAATTGGCCATGTGCCTCTACCTCCCTCCCAGGCCCTTCCAAACAAAGTTTCCTTGTGGGTAGTGGGGGGGTGGGGAGAGACAGATGGACACTGTCCTTTTAAATTATGATTTTATTTTGGTAGGCACTCCCCCACTTCCCTTCCAGATGTTTGGTTACATCTCCATCCCCTCCTGCCCCACCCCTCTGCTGGGACCAGCCCTTCTCTGCCTCTTCTTTTTTTTTTCCACTAAGGGGGTGACGTCAGTGAATCCCCTTCACTACACCTGGGAACGGTTGAGACCCTGGGAATACTTGTCTCTTCCGTCTCCGGGGCCAGGCGGGATACCACTAATCTGCGGTCAGAGACCAAAAGATGGATCTGGAAAGGGGGGCTGGACCATCATTCCTCACAGGGCGACGAGGCCACCGCTACACTTTGCCGCCTGCCCTCTGCAGACTCCCGGGCCGAAGGGAGCCACCATTTTTGTTTCGTTTTGCAAGGATCGTGGAGCCCTATTGGCGCATCACACCTCGGGGGGCGGGGACTTGAAGCAGCCAACACAGCCTGCTGTGAAGAAGGAACCTGGAAGCCATCGGAGGATCGATACTCTTGAGAATCTTAAAAAAAGAAAAAGTTTTCCAACAGCAACGTGTCCGGGGAGGGAGGGGGGGACTATTGCAGAAGTTGAGTCTCTCTCTCTCTCTCTTGGCCTGCTTTGTGGAAGCCCAGAAACAGCCAAAGGCCCCCTGCCAGATGTGGAACGGCAGGGGATCTGTAAAGCCCAGCCGCCCTTCTCCGTTTCTGGACTGCAGCAGGCCAGGGTGAGGACTCGGATGATGAGTGTGGACAAAGCAACAACGTCCCTGCGGAGGAGGAAATTCTCCCTCTCCCTCTCTTTCTCTTATGCCAAAAGTGCGCATTGCTTGAAAAGGGAGCCGGGGGGGGGGGAGAGGAGAGGAGAGGACACGCAGCCACACCCACAACCCAGGGACCCCACTTTGCAGCACTCTTCGCACAGGGGGTGATCAAATGCAGTCTGAGCCGTCCACTCTCCACACGTGACCTACTTTTCTCCCTCTCCTGCTGCAACCTCCTCCTTTGTGTGCATGTGGGGGGTTTTTGGGGGTGGGGGTGTTGCTCCCACTGCTGACCCACTCAAGACCCCAGAGAGGACGTGCCATCTTTGACTTGTAAAACAGCGGAGTCCTCCGTCCGTTCCGACAGCATAGCAAAGAAGCCCCCACCGTTCTTCAAGACTCGTTGAGGGAGGGAGGGAGGGAGGGAGGGGGGAGATGGGTAGGTGGCCTGATTCTGGCCCTTTGGGAGCCAACAGCTTGTGGGGAAAGGGAGGGTCCGAGGCTGCGTGTGCGTGTTTGTGTGCGTGCGTGCGTGTATGTGTATATGTGTTGCTGCTGTAAGTGATTGTCGATTCTTATTTTATGCTACGGGGGGTGGGGCGCTTACTCATTAGCACCCAGGACAATCTGCTAAATCCCTCATTCTTCCCCCACCCTCTGCCACCCCAAATCTCTTGCAATTGTGTTTCTAAAGTGGGTGGGACATCCTACATCTCCCTGCTGCTGCTGCCGCCACCCCCCCAACCCCCCCCCCCAATCATGCCAGGGGATAATTTTCTCCCGACACCAGTCAGTATATTTGCAGAATCATTGTGTCATTGGTCAAGGGGTTGGGGTGGGGAAGAGTGGCTGTATGTGACCCTCCCCCTCTTGGCTCTACCCCATCCCTTCCGTTATCTTCCCCACCCCGACCCCCAAGCCTACCCTGGTATGCATCAGAAAAATGCTATTAATGAAATGAAATAAATGGAAATTCTTCTATGGCACCCAAAGGCTTTGGCCCCTGGGTTTGCTTTTGAGGGAGAAGGGCAGAGCTGGGCTCGGGTGGGAGGAAGATGAGGGCGATGTGCATCATTTCAACCTTGAATGTGGAGCCTGTGTGCTGCCCTTCCCCGTGATTGTTGCTGGGCTACAACTCTAGACATCTCTCACTACTGGCCGTGCTGGCTCAGAGCGACTGGAAATGGCACCTTAGAAAATCTGGAGGGTGGCAGGGTCTCCATCCCTGACTTAGGCCATCAATTCCCTATGCAGTGAATTCCTACGAGACTGAGCCTCTCCTGAGATGACAAACCCCTTTGTTTTGAGCTCCCCTTGTACAAAATCAGAGGCCAGAGGGCTTTGAAGGTGGAAATGTCGAGGTAAGTTAGGATTAGAACCACAGGAATATGAGAACATGAAGTCGCCCTCCTCCTCCACCCACAGCAGTAAGTCATACCTAGGCAGCAGAACAATGACTTCCAATAATAACTCTTAGGACTGGCTAAGATGGGGGTAACAAATGTGGGCCCTCCAGGTGTCGGAGATCTGAGTGGGCAAGCTCCTTCCAGACTTCAACCCCACTCTACCCACCCACCCCCAGGAAAATGCTGATTTAATTTTGTCCAGTGTGCATTGGAAGTGTATACAGACAAAAGACTTGAGATTGGATGTGCTTGCTCACAGTCTTACAAGGGTTTGCTATTTCCTCCCAGTATTACTTGGGACCTTGAGAGGGTGCTTTGGGTTCAAATAGCACTGGTTGTTGTAGGCAAAATGGGCCATTGGATTGCTCCGTGAGTGGTTTATGGCCCTGTCTGTGCTGCAGGCTGGTTCTGTTAGCAGATCAGGTTCCTCTGCATACGCTAAGGCGCAAGGTGGGCTTGGGGGCTGAATGATTATGCAGTCTGTGATGTGGGAGCAATTCATACTGGCACCTTAAAGGGGCAGTGGCTTGAAATAACGTGCGAGCATGTCTTATGTAACCAGGGAAGGGATGATGCCTCATGTGTGGGCAGCAAGTCCCTTTGGACCCAGCTAGAGGAAAGGCTATTCCCTTTCCACACCTTTTCCCCTCACCACAATTGGCAGCCTGGCTAGCATTCTCAACCTGGGAGTGATGCAGGATGCCTTCCTCAGCTTCCATATAGATGCTTCAGCCATGCTCATTTGCCATCTGTTAGAAGGGCCTTGGCCTACCTATGAAACCAAACTGAAGTGCTAGCCTGGGCTTAACCAACTCATACTCTACGTCAGGTGGGTGATATTTTTATATCTTCCCCCCTTTAAAATCCATAAAGGTCCCTGCAAATCAAGCTAGCTGGAGAGCATCTAGCCATTCCTACTTGCTAGTACTGTATTCTGTTTACATGTGGGAATATTTTTCCCCCCTAGCAACCTCCATCCCGCATACCTGTAATTCAAAGTGGTACATCCCATTCTGCTACCTCATTCTGTCACCTATGTAAATAAGGCCTCAAGATCAAGGGCACCAAGCTGCTGGTCCCTCTCTCAAGTTTGTTCTTTCTCATATCCTGGATTTGCCCCTTAGCCACTCCTTTGCAATACAAAGAGGATACAATACAGTGACACTTGCCCCAAACTCATGCCATCCAGATATTGTTGGACAACACTCCCATCATCCCTGAAACGTGGCCTTGCTAGTTGGGGCTCATGGGAACTGGAGTCTGGGAACACCTTGAAGGGCCCCAGGTTACCCACTCCTACCCTAAGTATTTGCAGCAACCTAATAAGGTCAGGTTACAAGGGATGCAGGTGGCGCTGTGGGTTAAACCACAGAGCCCAGGGTTTGCCGATCAGAAGGTCAGCAGTTCGAATCCCCGTGACGGGGTGAGCTCCCATTGCTCGGTCCCTACTCCTGCCAACCTAGCAGTTCAAAGGCACGAAGTGCAAATAGATAAAGAGGTACCACTCTGGTGGGAAGGTAAATGGTGTTTCTGTGTGCTGCTCTGGTTCACCAGAATCAGCTTAGTCATGCTGGCCACATGACCCGGAGGTTGTACTCTAGTTCCCTTGGCCAGTAAAGCGAGATGAGCGCCACAACCCCAGATGAGTCTGTGACTGGACCGAACGGTCAGGAGTCCCTTTACCTTTAATAAGGTCAGACCACATATTATTAGCCTATCTGAGTCACAGAGGGGCTGGTGGATTTTGAGGTATGAACTTGCAACCTTATGGCTCACAAATCCTTAACAGCTACTTTACAGCAGTTCTCGGATATAAACTTGCTGGCTGCAGGAAGAGGAAGTCCGCATCACTCAAGCTACACCCAATGCTTGGAACGTTGAATCATTCACAAGTCATTGTGTATCTTGTATCTATAACCATGGCTTCCACTCACCAGAGAGCAAGTCTGCCGTTAACTCTGCACACCCCTCCATCCACTCTGTGCCATAACTTGCTTGTTTCCGCTCCTGCCTTTTGACTTAACCCAGTGAATGTATAAGCAAGCTGAGTTTGTAATCAGTTTTGGGTTGGGTTGGTTTAGGAAAAAATGGGCTATATCAGTACTGCCCCAAAGATGGTTGATAGCCTTGAATAATCAACCTTAGGTATCCAACCAGCCCCCACTTCTTGATGGAAAGACCTTGGAGGTGGGGCCTCAAGACTAGACAGGATACGTGGGGTTTGCTTTGGGCCAAGTGTACACATGCGATTTAAGGTTTGGTTCACATGTACATGTTCCTTGCTGGACTTCTCCTCGGTAGCTGGATGTGTGAGCTGTCCCCATTGAAATCTGGGGTGGACATTGGAAGATCTGTTTTGACTGGTGGTTCTGTTTAATCCCTCATTTGCACATGCATGGCTGTCTTTGGTGCTGTGGTCATCGCTTCATGCCCTAAGAGGAAGTGATGTTGCAAGCACAGACCTGATGGAAAATCACCATCAGAAACTATTTAATCAAAGGGTGGAGGGCTTGGGATGGTGAATTCTGGAGGGTTTGGAACATTAGCATATGCTGGGACATCAGCATGTGCTGGGACATTAGCATATATGGGGGTGCTTGGAACTTCTGCATATATTGGATTGGCATCCGCCTTCTCTGAACTATCAGAGCTCCACTCAGAACTCTCTGAGCTGTCCTCATCTCCTGAAGACTTGTCTTTTCCTTGCTCCTTCTGTTTGCGACGGCGATACCTGTGGTTAAAGAGAGGAACTCCCTTAAGAGCATGGCAAGACATCTGTTTTAGCTTTGCTGCTCGTTCCCAGGCAGCCAGCAAAAGCTGATGGAATAATAATAATATTAATTTTAATTAATTAATAAGTGCTTCCAACGTTCAAAGGGTTTTGCATACATTATCTCCTGAGGAAAGAGGCTCAAGCTGTCTTGCCAGGTGACTTCAGCTTGATCCATCCCACACATTTCAAGCACATGGCTTCCCCCAGAGAATCCTGGCAACAAGCTGTGTGAGGGGTAAACCAAAGTTCCCAGAACCCTTTGGGGGAAGGCATGTGCTTGAAAGGAACGGCATGGATGTGACCTTCATGGTATGGAATAGGTTTGAACAAGGGCTTTTTTGAGTCCTTGGCTCATTCCCCTAAGCCAGGGGTGGAGAACCTGTGGACAACAATTCCCAACATTCCTCTGGGCTCTCAGTGATGCTGGATGCAGCTGATGGGAGTAACCAAGATCCAAAATATTTGGAGGGCCACATTTACCCATCCATACTTTTGATGCTATGCTAAGACTCTGCAGTGTAGCCCAGTTCTCCCTGCCCTGGAGTTGAGCTACGGTTTTGCAAAAATAAAAATAAATAAATTATACGTATCCACAAAGACTAAATATTCATGGACTTACCACCATGCTGCTCCTATACCAAGCAAGAGCAGAAGTGGCACCAGCACTGCTGCAATAACATTGGGCCCTGTACAAAAGGAACAGGATAACATTTTTGAGAAGGCAGAAGTCTTGAGAGACCAAGGTGGGACCATGGTGAAGCTCTGCATCAACAGCATCCTAAGGGCGTTTGTAGCCAAAAACAGGTTCACTGACTGCGCTTGGACAAAGAAAACCACCAGAAAACCGGCAAGTACCGTTTTTGCATGAAGGTAAGGATTATTGCATGAAGAGATGCGGGTGGCACTGTGGGTTAAACCACAGAGCCTAGGACTTGCCGATCAGAAGGTTGGCGGTTTGAATCCCCGCGATGGGGTGAGCTCCCGTTGCTCGGTCCCTGCTCCTGCCAACCTAGCAGTTCAAAAGCATGTCAAAGTGCAAGTAGATAAATAGGTACTGCTCCGGCAAGAAGGTAAACGGCGTTTCTGTGCGCTGCTCTGGTTCACCAGAAGCGGCTTAGTCATGCTGGCCACATGACCCGGAAGCTGTACGCCGGCTCCCTCAGCCAATAAAGCAAGATGAGCGCCGCAACCCCAGAGTCGGCCACGACTGGACCTAATGGTCAGGGGTCCCTTTACCCTTTAAGGATTATTAATATTGATACATACCCCGATGTCTACATGATAGCTACAGAGCAAATTAGACAAAAGAGTAAAGGAGATGGGCCCCAATTGGGGTGTTCAAGGCTCCAGCTGAAGCGCCCCAGGCCACCTTGGCTCTCCTTTTGTACTGACATGTACAGAGAGTAGTGTGACTGGAGGGAGACGTTAAGGGAGAGAGGTATAGAAAGACAAGTTACCTGCACATACAAAGGGGTCAAGGCAGGAAACTTTGATAAGCTGGCAGTTTGAACACTGTGCCACTTCGTAGGGTCGGAACCGGGACTTAGCTGTGGAAATATCAGGGAAAAGGGGATTCCATTAGACAATAACATCTTCTGAACATTGTGCCAATCTCTTGTTGATTCAGATGTCATGCCAAGCTATGGTTTGTTGTGATGTCTGGACCAAATCAAGTCAGCAGATTATGATTTGAGAATGACCATCAAACCAGGAGCTGAAACGTATGAAACCTAAGGTTTGGTGTCACATATGAACCAACAAACCATGGTTTGGAATGTTGATCCAGTCCTGGAAGCTGCTACTTCAGATAGCGCCTAGGTGTTCTTCAGGGGACAGCAAGAAACTACCCAAATAATGGTTTCCATTATTTGGAATTATTCCAGGCAGAGGGCCTTCTCGGTAGTGGCACCCACCCTGTGGAACACCCTCCCAAAGGAGGTCAAAGAGAACAACTACTACCAGACTTTTAGACGACATCTGAAGGCAGCCCTGTTTAGGGAAGCTTTTCATGTTTGAGGCATTACTGTATTTTAATATTGTGTTGGAAGCCGCCCAAAGTGGCTGGGGAAACCCAACCAGATGGGTGAGGTATAAAATAATTATTTTCTTTCTTTCTTTCTTTCTTTCCCTGCACGTGTGGACATGGTGGTTTCAAATCTAAGTGTGTGGTTAGTGAAAATCATGGTTTGGTGATATGCCTGAACCAACTCAAGGGCACAAAACTGGCAATGAATTTAAATACCAGTAAAGTCTCCTCTTTGACTTCACAAGCACTAACACAGGTAAGAGTGCCAACCTGCATTTACACACACAATCCTTGGGTGAGATTTTCATTTATTCCTGATCTGGTTACTGCCTTCTTTTTCCTGGGGCTGTGAGGAATGGATATCCACCATTTATAACTGGCATCACACACAAACACACACACACAGATATAATGGACACTTTTAAAAAAAAGCAGCAGACACCATATGGCCAGACAGATGCCCCTCTAGTTTGGACAGACGGACTCACCACAGGAAAGGCTGCAGACTGTGGATATAAAAGAGAAAAACAAAGGCATGAGCACTAGAGAAAGGTGATCCCTCCCCACTCACAGGACTCCATGGCCCTATCTTGCCCTACCCAACAGGTCACCTCCAAAACCCTGTCACCTCCATGATGTGTGGGCCACGTTCTCCTCAGCTGTCTGCCTCCGACCAGAGGTTCTGCCCTCAAGTACTTACCTTCCTTCACAAAGGCCTTAGATGCCTCTTCCAATCGCTTGACAAAATTCTTCTTTTCCTCCTCTGCCTCCCTCATAAGGCTGCCATGATCTGTAGGGAAAGAGAAATGGGTCGATCGAAGCCAAGGCTTTTGAGTGCAGCAGAAGGGATAGTGCCTGATCAATTGCCTGGTTAATTGGGGCCACCAAGGGGTGGAATGAGAGAAGGAGGGTTTGGGGGTATTTTGTGTTTGCGTGTGTGGGTTAGGAGCTACTGCAATGGCAATCAATGGCTCCCTGACATAGTTGTGCTGCAGGCAAGTCTGGAAGGAAGAGGACGACAAGCTAACAACAACTACCTTTCCCACTCCTCTTGATAATCTGTTCAAGGTGGAGAAAGAGAGTTCCAGCCTCACGCTCCATATGTTCCCGTTCTGCAGAGGAAACAAACCAAAACAATGATGCCTGAATCTTTCCTAATTCTCCATTTTGAACACACCGTCCCACACGGTGGAACCTAAGTTGGTGTTCTTTGAATGCTTCAGCCATCCTGGCCTTTAGGACTGAGAAAGGGTGAGGGCAACCGGGCGTGCAGGTGAGGCAGTTGAGGAAGAAACATACCCCTAACTGCAGGAACCCTTTCTACATGCATGCTGTCTGCTAAGGACCTGTGTGTGTGCCTGGGATCCCTGAGCATCCCTGAATATTTTGGGGCTGCTTCTGTGACACTCCCAGTTTAATCAGGGAAGCCACCAGGCCAGGTAGGTGTTGGCTTTGCCTCCTGCTGAGACGGCACCCTGGAATATGTTAAAATATTTCCCCAAGGGTGCAGGTTCCAATGGGAAAGCGGCAATGGTAGCTCATCTGCCATTCCCAATCTTGTTGAGGAGCCCCGGGGAGGCCCCTGAGCAACCCCGACAGTTCTTAAGGACACTGTTTTCATGTGCTGTAAATGACACCACATGGAGTTGCTGCACGCAGGAGGCCCATGCGCATTCTTACAGCTTGTGGGAGGGAAAGTGGGTGCCAAGTCTGCAATGGTGTATGGGTTCCATATGGAAGTTTGCACCCCCAAAACTCCAACCACAAACATGCTTCCAATAAGAAAATCCTGTCGGACTGTGCTGTTTTAAAGGATGGGCTTTAATAATGGCTCTTACTGTATATTTGTAGCATCTGATGGCATTTCGTAAGCCACTTCTAGGTGTTGTAAAAAATGTTAAGCCGTGTATGAATTACCCAAATGAAAATAATGAAATAGATTGCTGCACACAGGGTGTTGTATAGGGGCGCTTTACAAAATGGAGCAGATGGCTTCAACTTGTCTTCATAATCCATTCCACCCACTGCTATAACTTCAGCCTCCTCTCCCCTCGCCAGATGATATTCTGCTGCCCAACTCTTCCTGCTCACTGCAGCCAGTGACAACCAAGAAATCTATGTGGGTGAATTTAATCGGAGCAGAGTTGCATATAATTATGCTCAACAAGACCATGGGCTCTTTGGTTCCTTGGACCAGGGATGGGGAAACCTGTAACCCCTCCCCCACAACACTGATGGGCTACAACTCCCAGCGATCATAACCATTGGCAACACAGGCTGGGGATGATGATGCGAGTTGGTTGGAGCCCAATAACATCTAGAGGGCCACAGATTCCCTATGGCAAGCAGAGGTGACACCTGTTCTCTTCAGCCATTTGAGTCATTAGCAAAATCAGCAAAACTTTGTACTTTTCAGGGTATTATTACACTGCAGCTGTGCTTCTTCAGACCCAGAATGGCCTCTGTCTTGGATTTCTGACTGGTCAGAAGCCTAGCCTACTTCGCCGGGGGAGTTGTAGGGGGTTAAACACGGAGCGAGAGAACCATGTACTCCACCTTGAGCTCCTTGGAGAAAATAAATGCAATACAGTGGTACCTCTGGTTACGTACTTAATTCGTTCCGGAGGTCCGTTCTTAACCTGAAACTGTTCTTAACCTGAAGCACCACTTTAGCTAATGGGGTCTCCCGCTCCTGCCACGCCGCCACTGCGCGATTTCTGTTCTCATCCTGAAGCAAAGTTCTTAACCTGAGGTACTATTTCTGGGTTAGCGGAGTCTGTAACCTGAAGCGTATGTAACCTGAAGCGTATGTAACCCGAGGTACCACTGTACTGTAATTAAAGGCTTTCCACCCACTCAAGATTGTAAAATAAAATAAAATGGGGAGCTGGATAATGTGCCATTTGGAGGTTCAGAAACGGGGACCTTTTGCATCTCCATGGAGAAGCTCCTCCCTAGTATCTCATGGACATTGCTTGCGCCTTCTCTTAATTCTGTACCCAAATAGTGTCTGCCATAGGCGGCGAGGTCTTCAGCGCTGCCTATGAAAAGCTTCCCCAAGTTTTTGGTGGCCTCTGAGTCCTGCCCAAGCAGCAAATAGGAGTCGTAGCCAAAGTAGACAATGGCATCTGGCCAGCAACGGAGGCATGTGCCTGCCAGCTGCACAGGCAGGGACCAGGCCAGCCAGCCGAGCAGCGATATCCTGGCCATAGGAACCAGGACAAAGGAGCCCCTTCCTGCTTAGGGTAGTGCTTGTTCCGAGCCAAGATCCTCACCTGCTTCTTACATCACTTCCTGTTGTAGCATCACAGAGACTAGCGCCAAAGCACCGTCTATTTACTCTCTCTCTCCTTGGCAACGTTTCCGTGTGTCATGGAGATGGTTGCCTTTCCAGTGGTTCCTGACTTCACGGAAGAGTTTTCACCAGCTGCAGTGTAGGGGAAGAGGCAATGGCACCCCAGTTCCTGCTGGTGTTCCCCCTTTTGCTCTTCTCTCTCCAAGCGGTGGCTGGTTGCCTTCAGTGTGACCGCCGCTTCTTGGATTCTGTGGCAACCTTGCTGCTGGAAATGCTCCCAGCAGACCTTCCTGACCGAGACGCCCTCATACAACGGCACATCCAGGCCTTTGCTGACCTGCACGGCACCTTCCTCCGAAAGATGCACGAGCGAGTGCTGGGTGCGAACTGAGCAGAGAAGTGTCGGCAGGGCTGTAACATCTGGGGCGGGGTGGAAAAGGGTTGAGGTTACAGCCACAAATGTCTCTCTTGCAGATGTCCGAGGAGTGATGTCTATCAAATCAGATGTTATTAGTCAGTTGAGGGACATCAAGAGCAGCAAAACCTGGAAAGGTGAGCTGGGGGAAAGGAGAGAAGGAGCTGTGGGGATGGGATTGCATTTGGGATTGGGTTGTAGGTTAGAAATTTGGTGCAGTTTCTGCCGAAATGTGTACTTAACCTATTTTACGCCTACGAAAACACAGCTGTCCCCCCAAATTCGCACTTCTCCAAATCTTGAAAAGCAGCTCGCCAGCCAAATAATCTGTGGGAAGACACATAGGCTAGGGTTAATTTTGCCTGTTAATAATAATAATAATAAATTTATACCCCACCCATCTGGCTGGGTTTCCCCAGCCACTCTGGGTGGCTCCCAACAGAAAATTAAAAGCACAATAAAACATCAAACATTAAAAACTTTCCTAAACAGAGCTGCCTTCAGATGTCTTCTAAAAGTCAGATAGTTGTTTATTTCCTTGACATCTGATGGGAGGGTGTTCCTCGTGAATGCATATATTAGTGAAAATAGCATACCGAAATGCATTCTATATGGGGAAATTGCTTTGCCAAAATGTTTATGTGAGGCAAAACAGCACACAAAAATGGGTGTATGCTGAGGAGGTGGGAATCACACTAAAATGCTGAGAAATTTTCTGGAGGACTTTAAAAAAAAAAAGCAAACTGATATGGAAATGTGGAAAAATGAGAAACTGAGAGAAACTAAAATGGACAAATTTCCCCAGTCCTACTTACGGTAAACGCTGAATCTCATAAAGCTATTCCATCACCATAGGGAGTGGGGTGGGGAGACCACCCAAATATTTAGGTGGTTCTCCTAAGCTCACGGTCTAACTCAAGTCCCAAGCCTGGCACTATGGGTCCTCATATACCGTATTTTTTGCACCATAACACTCATTTTTTTCCTCCTAAAAAGTAAGGGGAAATGTCTGTGCGTGTTATGGAGGGAATGCCTACGGGTGGCATGCCTACGGATTTTCCTCCTCTAAAAACTACGTGCATGTTATGGTCGGGTGCGTGTTATAGAGCGAAAAATATGGTAACTCCTCTTTTTTATATATATAAAATTTTTATTGGTTTTTCAACATATAATATAAGACATTACAAACAACAATACACAAACAAACAAACATATAAACATGTATAATTTCATAGTCTTTTTTTCTTATACCCAATTTCAACGACTTCCCCATGCCTCCCTTTTCTGCATCCCAGTTTTAAACTTTTTCAGCAACCCCTGATCTAAATTACTTATAAATTCCTTTCTTTAACCCTTTTCTTTCCTCTTGTCCAATCATTTATCGCTGCAAATCTGCTATGCTTTACCCATGACATTTTAACACTCACTAATTTTGCAACAATACGGTAACTCCTCTTTGTGTTTGCTAAGGCCCCTGCCCCCTAATTTTATCTATTTATTGCTGTTTAGGGTGTACGTGTTTTACTTTGTGGGGGAGGGATTCTGAACATTGCCAGTTTTTGTGTGTGAAATGGTTATTTTTGGTGCCCCAACTGCTCCTTCCATTTCCAAAGGAAATGGGTCCAAAAAGGTTGGGGACCCCTGATTTGATCCCAGACCTAAAGCAGGTCTGCAGCTCAATGGCAGAGATCCATTTTTGCAGGTGAAAGATCCCGGGCTCAGTCCCCCGCTTCTCCAGGAAGGGCTTGGGGGGGAGAGACTCTTGCCTGAAACCCAGATAAGCCACTGATGGAAGTCCACAAAGCCAGGATTGATATTTTAGTGGCAGAATTAATTCCAAGTATATTCCTAACCCTAATCCCAAATATAACATGTGAGAGGTCAGGTTTTTATGTGCTGTGCAGCTTTGCCAGGCTAAAATTCTAACCCAGCATCTTAGGAATTATCTCCCTCTAACAAACCTTAAGCTCGGTTTCCTTCCTCAGGCGTCTTCCTGTGGCAACTCTCCCTGTATCAGCTCCGGGTATCTCTGCGAAGGCGCCTGCAGCAGTCGCTGGAGAAATTTGCCGACCTCGGTACCAGTCGGGAAGGGAAACCAGGGCAGTTAAAGGCACCAGCACCTCTTATTCTAACCCACTGCCCTGACCTTCACTTCCCCCTTTATCCGGGAATCCTGGGGTCAGGGTTGGGGCTCAGGGTGGGCCAGGGGTGCCCTCTCCCTATGTATAAAATACCGCTACTGGCAGTCTTGTTCTTAACCTGAAGCACCACTTTAGCTAATGGGGCCTCCTGCTGCTGCTGCGCCGCCAGAGCACGATTTCTGTTCTCAATCTGAAGCAAAGTTCTTAACCTGAAGCACTATTTCTGGGTTAGCGGAGTATGTAACCTGAAGGGTATGTAACCTGAGGTACCACTGTAAACGGCTAAATACAGAGCGATAACAAACGCAAGAATAATTACTGTGTAACAAATTCCTGCATTAAACATCATCAGTTCAGTGAGGTCTGCAGATGGGGGAGCAAGAAAAGAGCAGGTGACTTGCTGCGCCAGACGTAGATTTAAAATATACATATTTGTATTTTGGGCAGAACGTGCTCACTTGGAGGAAGAACTTCGTTATAAAAGGGGGAACTGAATTGCTGTGGCACTGGTAGGCAGAGGTGGGTTATGACGTGCCAAACTTCGAGTTGATTGCTTGCACGTAATTGTTAATTGCATGCCAGCTAAGTGAGACTCCCTCTGCCTGGGTTTTAGGTCTCTAAACCAGGCCTCTCTCTTTTCTTCCACCCTCACCCTTCAGCTTGTTCTGAGGATTGCAGTAAGTATCAGACTCCCTCCCCCATCAGAGCCCTTCCTCCGCCCCCCCAAGTTGCCCACACAGCCTCCTGGACTGGAACCGGATGCACCAGCGAGGCCCCCCAGATCCCTGCCTTGTTCCTCCCTCTGCAGCGGTGACTGAGGGCCCTGTCCTGGACTGCTGGACCTGCTTACGTATCGCCACCCAATGTTTTGATGGAGAGCTCTGTGGAGGTAAGACCGAGGCGGGTGGGGGGCTTCCAGCTTCTGCCTTCTGTTCCCAAACTTGTGCACAAAGTGGCCATTGCTACCTCCACTCTTGGCTGTTACGAATTGGTTCCCAACACGTGTTGTAACTCTCGTTTCCTGCTCCCATTTGAAAGCCACCATTTGGGTGGCTGGACCAGGGAGCAAGATAAGAGAGGGTTGCTCATCCCAGCCAACGCAAGAGGCTAAAAGGATGTTTCTGTTGCCCCCTAGTGGAAGACAGACGCCTTGCAGAATATAATGAAGTTGTTCTTTACCTCTTCTTTGTTTGCGAGTCTGTGTTGGTGACCTCAGTTGTTCTTGTGTGAGTAAATGGCTCTGCAGAGTTCCCTCCCTTTCCCGTAGAATCCGAGAGTCCAAACTTTCAGGTTTCCTGACCGGCATTCGCCTTCCTTCGCAAAGAAGCCACTGGGCACCAACCCTATTGTGGTACACAGGACCATCATTCTCGCATCCTAAGGAACCCAGGAGTTCTTGCTGCCAGCTGCTCCCATTCACTTGACCCACCTCTGTCGACTCTGTCGATTGAACCTGGGACTGCCTGCAACCCATAGAGCTTACTGAAGCTACTACTGAACTGTGGCCCTTCAAAGGAGTGCAAGCATAGAATGTGGTGTGGAATTTAGATTTCTGAGAACATTGGCTGCCTTTTTTTCCCATAAATCTACCGTATTTTTCGCTCTATAAGACGCACCTGACCATAAGACGCACATAGTTTTTAGAGGAGGAAAACAAGGAAAAAAATATGCTGAATCAAATGTTGTTGAAGAGGCTTTGCACGGCTATTCCTGAAGCCAGAACAGCAAGAGGGATTGCTGCACAGCTCTCCCTCTTGCTGTTCTGGCTTCAGCGATAGCTGTGCAGCCTGCATTCGCTCCATAAGACGCACACACATTTCCCCTTACTTTTTACGAGGGGAAAAGTGTGTCTTATAGAGCAAAAAATACGGTAGTTTCTGGACCTCAAGGTTCCAGAGTAAATCTCCTACCCATTTCTATTACCCCTCCTTTCTTGCCACCAGATTTCCAAAAGATTTTGAAAACTTGATTGAAGAACACAGGATGACATTCAAATCCAAGCAGAGTTAATACATGCTTAATTTCTGCTTTCTGTTTATCTAGGAAAGTTAGTTGACTGGGGTTGTCCGTCCCCCCCCCCCCCCGTGTGTGCAGGTATTTGCATATATAGAGGATTCCAGAAAGTAGACCTGAGTTTAAATTCATGTCCAGAGATGGAGGAGGGGGCAGTTCTCAAAATAAAATATGCAGCCATGTGAGATTGGAGAATGTTGAAATTGTAGCAAGAAGCAGCAAAAGGGGGGGCAAGTCTTTAGCCTTTCTCTCTGATGTGTGATTTGTGTTGCAGGGAGTTCAAATGCAGAGGAGCGTTTAAGGCTGTGAACAGACCATGCATTTAAAGCACTTGACTCCCCCCCCCCCAATATATTGAGAAGTGTAGTTTACCCTTCACAGAACTACAATTCCCAGCATCCTTAACCTACATTTTGTTGGATTTTTTTGGGTGGGGGAAGAAGTCATGAGATTTAAATGTGCACACCCTCAAAAAGAGAAATGGCATCTCCCACCTGCAGTCTGAAGTGATATAGTTTGCTCCACCATCTCAGCATTCTGCCACCTCATTCTGCCTCCAAGTGTAGACCAGGCCCCATTCCGGACCCAGAAGACCCAGGAGTTTCTTCGCCTCCACTAACCACACTTCCCACACTTCCAGGTACTGGGTGTGCATCAAGCACAAGAAACAGATGCTGCGAAAAGCACTGCGCCTTTAGGGTGCTAGAGGCTGCTGGACCCTTCCAGGACCCCCTCATCTGTGAGCTTCTGCTGGTTAGAACAAATACAAATTTTACACTTGGAATAAAAGAACATCTTTGCTTCTTATTTCATAGAGTTGGAAGGGACCCCGAGGGTCATCTAGTCAAACCCCCTGCAATGCTGTGATCTCAGCTAAAGCATCTATGACAGATGGCCGTCCCTCTGCTTAAAAACCTCCAAGGAAGGAGAGTCCACCATCTCTTGTGGGAGTCTGTTCCACCTCTTACTGTCAGAAAGTTCTTCCTGATGTTTAGTCGAAATTTCCTTTCTTGTAACTTTAATCCACTGGTTTGGGCCCTAGCCTCCAGAGCAGGAAGAAACAAGTTTGCTCCATCTTCCATGTGAGTGACGGCTCTTTAGATATTTGAAGATGGCTACAATATCTCCTCTCAGTCTCCTCTTTTTCAGGTTAAACATACCCAGCTCCCTCAACTGTTTCTCATAAGGCTTGGTTTCCAGGCCCTTGATCATCTCAGTCACCTTCCTCTGCACAGGGGACAGAGAATAGAGAGTTGGGAGCCCTGTGGTGGATTTTAGGAAGATCTGGGAGGGCAGGCAGACTGTCTAGACCAGAGCTTTCCAAACTTTTCATGTTGCTGTGACACACTTTTTAGACATGCATCATTTTGCAACACAATACCGTATTTTTCAGTGTATAAGACTGTAAAAGATGTACAGTCCCCATGTATAAGACGACCCCTATTTTTTTTTTAACCCAAATTTAAGAAATGTTGTTTAGCTTTTTGGGGGTGGGAAAGGTCACTTCCACCAGTCACTCACCTGCCTGCCTGCCACTGCCAATCACTTGCCACAGCCACTGCCGATCGCACACCTCGCGGCAGCCGTCAGTTGTCTGCCCGCTCGATGCCACCACCAACCCACCCGCCCACTTGCCACAGCCACCAATCACCTGCCCACCTCGCCACAACTGCCAATTGCCTGTCCAATTGCCACACCCACAGCCAATCACTAGCAGGCCTTGCAGCAGCCACCAATCACCTGCCCAATCGCCGCTGCCAATCTGCTGCTTGCCGCTGCCATTAATCACACATCCCCCCCTCTACATTCACTATCCATGTATAAGACAACACCCAATGTTTGCCTTTTTTTTTTAGCAAAAAGCACCGTCTTATACATGAACAAAATATGGTAATTCAGTTTTACTAGGAAAGTGGAGGTTAAACTAACCCCCTTCCAGCCCCATGAAGAGCACGGGTAGCATTTGCACGACACACTTACGCACTGCAGTCGACACATTAACGCATCATAATACAGTTTGGAAAGCTCTGGTCTAGACAGTAAGGATGGATCAATCAAGCTTCTCACTTCTCCAGTCTTAAATTCAGTTCTCCATATTTCCACGGCAATTTGCAACTTAACAAAAAAAACCCCAAAACTCTTGAAAATTCATCAGTGTCTTAGTTTAAATTTCCCCTGGTAAAAACTTTCTTGTATGCAGTTTTGACTAATGCACATATTTTTGTAAGCATCAAAAGCATATGATGCATTTGTGTTTGTTTGTTTCCACTAACATTTCCCCTTAATATAATGTATTTTTTTTACATATCGTTTGGCTGCAAATTTGGTGAAGTTCAAATTTCAAAGGGCAGGTGTCTGTTCCAGTTCACGTATTGGTTCAGGAAGTATTAACTGGGTAGCTTCTCATTAAAATGAAAAAAAATTGAATTCCACCTTCATGCCCACTAAACACCTTGGTCTGTGGGCTGGAGGGAATGAGGAAGACTTTATTAAAGCCAGATATTTGCAGTCCAAAAAGAGAGGACAGAAACAGACAACTATCAGGGTGTGTCTGTGTGTATTTATTTTGTGAATATGAGGGATAAGAAGAGGATTGGAGGGCAAGAGGTGTAAACCAGAAAAAACACTAATTTTGCAGGCAAAAAAAGGATTTCTGGAGGTTGTTACAATGAAGATATGCAGACCACATTTCAGACTTCACAACTGGGAAGCTCGATAGGACCTTTTCCTTACGGGTGAGAAAAGGGGCAGATCTCTGCTAAATGTACAAGAAGAGCCGGTTTTTCCAGTACCTGATAATCCTGGGGAAAAGAGAGAGTTAGAGCCCCCCCAAAACCCTCCCTAACCCTTTGAGGAGCCTCTGGGGCTCCCCCAACCCGCCTCAAGGTCCCTTTCTGGGAGAGGGAGAGCAGTGCAGCTGACTCTGAGCTACACGAAGGTCTATTGCTTATACTCACACGCCTATCATCACCACGAAGAACAGTCCACCCATACACAGGACAACGGCGACTCCATTTTTGGCGATATCGGGGTCCTTTATGGGCTTTCCAAAGCGAAGGGAGAGGCGTTCCTGGGCATCCACTGCATGCAGAGACCCCAGATTCAGTGTTTTAGGCTGAGCACACGTCATACATTCAAAGCACACTGAAAAAAGTACATCACACACACATACACCAAGAAACCTGGGAACTGTAGATGGTTTAGGAGGCAGGAATGGTAGGGGTTTTTTTGTGGGGTGTGTGTGGTAAACTGCAGTTCCCAGGAATTGGGGTCTCTGTGTGTTTTTGATATGCTTTAAAGGTATCTCTTTCTTCCCATACACAGTCATGAGTCTTGAAACAGGAGACCTCCATAAAAGAATGCAGTTCGTGTTTAGTCCCACACAGAAAAATATATATCATGATATACTGCATAAGAGACTGGGTTGTAGATTAGGAGGCTTTTATATATATATATATATATATATATATATATATATATATATAATCTGCCATGAATTTGTTAGGCAGCCTTAATGTAATCCATTGTGGGGTTTGGGGGGTGTTTAAATAATTTTTATTTAATTTCTGTTTTACATTTTAGAATATTCACTTAGACAGCCTTAAAATATCAATGACTTCCCTTCCCCTCTTTCCATGGTTCATTTTGCACAACATAAATACCTGCATGTTATATATAAACTAAACTATTCAGTATTCCACTATTACATCCATCAAAACTGATTTACACTGTTGAATTTATCAACAGTGCTGCCAACATTTTCAAGTGGACACAATTTTCCTCCATGTATTTGATAAACATTTTCCAGTCTTCTTTAAACGTATGTTCTTCTTGTTCTCCTAGTCTATATGTTAGGTCCACAAGCTGTGCATATTCCATCAGTTTAAGTTGCCAATCTTCTTTAGCTGGGACTTCGCTTGTTTTTCACTTTGGGGGCTAAGAAAACACGAGCTGCAGTAGTGGGATACATAAATAACCTTTTTTGATACCTGGGAATTCGTAATTCATTGTTTATAGGCCTCTCAGGCCACCGCTTGCAACATGGGCTAAGAACAGCGGCCTACCTTATAAGACTGTGGTAAAGCTTTCTGAGACAATATATTGTGGAGCGCTTATAAGTCAGGACTCCAACTCCCATCAGCCCTGGTCAGCAGTTATGGGGGGAGCATCCAGAAGGCCACAGGTGTCCCATTTAAATACTGATTTCATCATCCTTCCATGTCAAATTCAGATTAGGCCCTTTGTCCTTCAGTTCTGACTTTTCTTCAGTCAGGCCTGCAAAAACTCCCTGCTTCATATTTGTGTAGGAATGCCCATGGGCCACCCAGTAAGTGCTGCCCTTTTCTGGAGATGGTATCACATGGCACCACCCAGAGTAACACCTTTCCGATGAATTCTCCCAGAAGCGAAACCTGTATCCTAATCTGGGCTCCTGCCAGCATTTGGGCCTAGAGTCGGGATTTGTGTTTCCACCACTTCACTTTGGCCAAGGAAGGGAAGCAGAGCAAAACAAACTGGACCATCAAGGCAGCTTCTTACAACTTCCGTGTCAGGCCATCTGAAGCGAATTGGGCTGAACAGGAAGAGTTCGTTGCTGCTGTTCCTACATGACGGGGCAAATTCATCTTATGTCTCACCTTCTCCTCCTTGCAGGATGGAGATAATGGCCAGAAGCGGGTGTCATGCCTTGCTAGAGGATTCCTCCTCAGGTCAGGATCTGGAGCCCCCCACCCAGTGCCATCTAGAAGCCTGGACCTCTTAGGGAAGCCTGTAAGGGGTCCCACCCCACAGGAGGGGAGCTCTGCTTCAGAGGCAGAATGCCTCCCCAGCCCTCAGGACCGCTGGCCACCTGAAGAGGCAGGTCAGCATCTTCACCTTCAAAAATGGACTCCTTGTGAGCAAGACTCTCCTCCCAAGGAGGACTTCTTCCAGAAATTTAACAACAACAACAATTTGTCATTTATACCTCGCTCATTTGGCTGGGTTTCCCCCGTCACTCTGGGCAGAATTAAAAGCACAATAAAACATCAAACATTAAAAACTTCCCTAAACAGGACTGCCTTCAGATGTCTTCTAAAAGTCAGATAGTTGTTTATTTCCTTGACATCTGATGGGAAGGCGTTCCACAGGGCGGGCGCCACTACCAAGAAGACCCTCTGCCTGGTTCTACGAATCTACAGCTACGTTGTGGGTGGGATTCTGGCCCCTCCTGCTTAAATCCAAGCTGAGAAATCTGCTGGAATGATGTCTTCATATTAGTGCTGGGCCGTGTCTACCTTATCTTTGGATTTCCTCTGCTGGATCCTGGTGAGTAACCTTTGGGTTCTTGCTTTTGCTTGGGCTGTCGCGATCTGCTTGTGCAGACTGCCTTGGGACCCTGCTGTCGGTGGGACCTAATCCTGGCCCCGCCCAAAACACATCAGTGGGTCTGACTCACACGCAAACCCAGACCCCACTTTCTCTGCCACATATCACGGAAACTCCTGCGTGGACACACTGCCCAGGCCAACGAATCGTTCCTCTTTCTACCTACCAAAGCACTGGCTTAGCGACAAGCAAACGGCGCTGGTCTCTTGGCATCCTTTGCAATTGAGCACTTTATAGCTCAGCCAGCCTGAGGTATCAGGAGTCCGGGAAACGGAGGAAGAGAAAGAGAAAGTGTGAAGAAACACCAGCCAGAGAGTAATATGGATGGTATCAACGTACGCCTACAGAACCCAGGATGTTAATCTTCTAGCAAGGCCCACTACATCCAATCCCAACACTCTGCAGTCCAGGAATTTGCAAAATTCCCAAGATGGGGGCAGGATCTTCCTATGTGTCTTGGGCAGTGCGTGGCTGCATAGGGTTGCCATGTGTCCTCATTTTCCAGGACACTTCCTCTTTTTCAGGGGTAAAAATTGAGACATATGGCCTTTCTTTGCTTTGAATGGTCGTCATATTGTCCTCTCTTTTATGGCAACCCTACATATGGAGCCAAGCCAGTCTAGGCCCGGCCGCTTTGAAACCATACGTTTAAAGCACAAGGATAACAGTCATGACCTCCCTCCCCAAGGAATTCTGGGAGCGGCAATTTGTTCCCCTATTCCCCTCACAGAGCCACAGTTCCTAGAGCGCCTTAGGAAGAGAGACTGGGTTTTTTGAAAACCACTTTGAGAACTGAAGCTCTGTAAGGAGGCTCTTAACAAACTGCAGCTCCCATAATTGTTTGAGGGAAGCCACGTAGGGTGTGAATGTGAAGAGAATCTTGGGCATCTCTTTGTTCAGTCATGGCACTGATTAGGTTACTATTCCGTCAAATTAAAAACACCCACAAAAATTAACGCAAAACTTGGGTCTGTTTTACAGATGAAGATGAACTGCTGGCACTAATTTTTTTTAGTTGCTGGGTGGGTAGTTGAATCAATTGCCTCTGATAGATGCCCCCCACCCCCTGAGTCAAATGCCCCCTAATCCTTCCCTGTAAGCCGGTCCTTTTGGTTGTCTTTCTCCTAAATCCAGCCCTGACAATATATCCATTGCTTTCATAAATGTCTTTACAGCAGGGGTTGGCAACGTCAGTAAGGTAAAGGTAAAGGTACCTCTGCCCGTACGGGCCAGTCTTGACAGACTCTGGGGTTGTGCGCTCATCTCACTTAAGAGGCCAGGGGCCAGCGCTGTCTGGAGACACTTCCGGGTCATGTGGCCAGCGTGACAAAGCTGCATCTGGCGAGCCAGCGCAGCACACGGAAACGCCGTTTACCTTCCCGCCAGTAAGCGGTCCCTATTTATCTACTTGCACCTGGGGGTGCTTTCGAACTGCTAGGTTGGCAGGCGCTGGGACCAAGCAATGGGAGCGCATCCCGCCGCGGGGTGCCAGGGGGCAAATGCAGCCCTCTATCCACGCCTCTGTCTAACCCTTAGAAATCTCCCAAGGCCAAACCCATCACTGGACTGCTCCACACCTCCTCTAACATTTCCAGGGATTCTTTTTTGTTTACTTTGCTCGAATGTGTCCTTAAACTGCAGTAACGCCTCTTGCTTCCCTGGATGTGGAGAGGTACATGTGGAGACCTCTGGTTTGTGTGCGGCTGAGCAAAGTTGAGAATCACATTGTGTGTGGCCCACGGAAGGTCGTCCACTTTGGAATGCGGCCCCTGGAATCACAAAGTTTCCCTACTCCTGCTGTACAGATGGCCTCCTAGCAACCCTCCCTCTATTTTCTCCATCCTTTCCTCTTCTCCTGAGGCCCAAACACGGCTAACAGCAGAACTGGAGAAATCCTCCTCAGCGTCCCTGGCCCATGTGCGTGCGAGAGACTCTGGCTTCCTTGAGCTGCTCCCACGCCGCATGCTATGTGTCCCCGCCACATAACCACAACAGTTCTCATTTGCTTTCAATTGCCGGGTTCCCCTCCTCTTAATACCCAGCTAGGCAACAAGATGAACTCACCGCAGGCAGATTTGTCGCAAGCTGTGAGGGGAAGAAAAGCAGAGTCCGAGAATGAGTGTACATGCCCCAAATATTCTATTATCCCCAGATTTATTTCTTTCCACATCCAAAGCGTTACCGCAGGGCAGAAATATTCCTGTCGATACAATCAACAGAACCCTGCAATAAAGCAGGGAGTTTTTCCTGGCACAGCATTCAAATCTATAATACATTATTATTATTATTATTATTATTATTATTATTATTATTATTATTATTATTATTATTTGCATACCGCCATATACCCACAGGTCTCAGGGCATCTCACAGGATAACATCGCAACATAAAAACACAAAATACATAAAATAATACATAGAATTGGGGGAGACTTGATACCTTTCATTTGGTGTTCCTTTAAAGCTTCCTTGAGCTTCATAGTCATTTTCCTCCGGAATTCAACCAATTCATCCAACAGAGCCTGGTCTTGGGGGTAGATCGAGATACATGGGATGTGTGTAACATTGGGAGCCCCCTACAAATTCATTCTGTAAATGACCAAGAGGCCTTTTTCTGGCAAATGAGGCCCCGGGACCTTCAATCCCAGCAAAAGGGCACCTGAGGGAGAGAGGAGTCGGGATTCTCACCTGTCAGGTGGGTTTGAAGCAGACTTTCCGTGCTGAACCTCGCCTCGTGGATCAGGGCGTCAACTTTGCTCTTAACTGGGGGGAAAGGGGAGTAAAAGGGTGGCTGTAGACCAGGGGTCAGCAAACTTTTTCAGCAGGGGGGCGGTCCACTGTCCCTCAGACCTTGTGGGGGGCCGGACTATATTTTGCAGGAAAAAAGAAAATGAACAAATTCCTATGCCCCACAAATAACCCAGAGATGCATTTTAAACAGAAGCACACATTCTACTCATGTAAAAACACGCTGATTCCCGGACTGCCTGAGGGCCGGATTGAGAAGGCGATTGGGCCGGATCCGGCCCCCGGGCCTTAGTTTGTCTACCCATGCTGTGTAGACTGTTGGAGCCTGAATATGCAGAGAGCAACAATTGGGAGGGGAAAAGGGCAGAGGGATTTCAAGAATACCAGGCAGCTGTAAAGAGTCTGGGAGGCCAGGCAGAGCTGCATTGTGCATCTTTCCAGATAAAAACTTGGGTTTAAACACCCATACAGGCTGTGTACACATTACCGGATTAAGACGCAGCCAAGTCATTCTTTTTCTCCAATTCGGATTAAAGCTGGCTGGTGGAAAAACACTTTGAACAACAGGATAGATATGGATTGTGGCTATGCGTACACCGCTTCCCAAACCAGCGCTGGGAGCACTTTGGGTGGAGGGAAACAGGAGTGTGTGCACAGCCAGTGTTACACGGCAGGTTGAAGAAGCAGGTCCTGTTCTCAAGCACAGAACCCAGCTCTGCCACTCTCAGGTCTCCAGCTCCCTCTAATTTCTGTGTCTTTGCTGCCCAAGGGAATGTGGTGAAGCAAAGGGGCAGCAAAGATTGGTGCTGGGAGTCAGGGCACTGGGGGAACTCTTGGTTGGCGCCAGACCTGCAGGAGCTCCTTTGACCTTGCCACCAACCCAGCAGACCTGGGGGAACAGCTGCCAATCCCAAACTCTTCTCCCCCCAAAAAAGCTTGCCACCTCCTTACCCATCTTTTCCTGGTGAATGCCAGCATGAGAACCCCACTATTGCTCCACATTCCTTGTGCACCAAGAAGAGGGAGAGTTCTCAGGTGATGCAGGTGAACAAAAATGCACAAAGAAAGTCTTTTTTGAAAAGTTCATTAAATGGTGTGGACACAGTGAGGGAAGAAAGACGTTGCTCGTTATCAGAAATGTGATGGGCGGTAGCCAGTCTGTCATCCTTGGACAGCTACATTTCACACTGCAATCCACCAACGGCTATAGCTGGTAGGGATGCACGGCTGCGACCATTTTGGATTCTTATTTTTGCAATGTTTCTGTGTCAGTTTGTAATTTTTATTTAAGTCCCCGTTAAGATTATTCTTGCTAACATAATGCATTTTTTAAAAAGTTACTTTTAGGATTATATGCACTTTTATGCTGTTTGCCCACATTTGTGCAGTTGTTGTTTTTTTTAACTGTATCACAACATTTGGAGAAGTGTGAATTTTGATGGAAAGCTGCACTTTGGTTCACGCATTGTTTCAGGAAGTGGAAATAGGGTCATCTGGCATTAAATTCAAATGGAAGCTGCTCTCTCCTCCATCCCTACTAGATAAAGAAATAGCCTTGGATGACTCATGCTGCCCGGGTAAGAACCATGCAGTCACCACCCAGTCAGATGATCAGCATGAAATTCAGGCCCCCTGATTGTCTAGTGTGGACCCTGAGCTAAGCAGAGCTGGAACTTGTATACCTGCCAAGCCAGAAAACTGGCTGGTGGCATAGTGCAGGAAGAAATTCCCCTCTAGACCGCTGAGGAGCACTTCGGCCCGCTCCTTGAGGCGGCTGTCCTGGATCTTGCTCGGGACAATCTCTGTCCGGAGCTTGGCCACATTCTCCTTGAACTTTTGGTCGCACTGCAGGCAGCCCCGGAGGCTTATGGGAAACCAGGCCAGAAGCAGAAGCCACAAAAGCGGTCCTAGGGGAGGCATGCTGGAGCCAAGCGGAATGAGATCGCCTCAGGGTTCCGCAGGAAGTGACATCACAGTGGGGGCGAGTTATGGAAGGGGCATCTGACAAGGGTTAGGTTTGCATAGGGAGAGGACAGATGGGGACACCTCAGTCCGGGGTGGGGGGCGGTTTTTCCTCCCCAAGGTTAGAGCCCTCTCACATCCTGTGCTTTCCATCAAATAATATTCAGAAGCCTACTGACTCCAACCGTGGAGGCCATCATATATTTAAAGCACAAACCCCACATCTAGAATCCTGGCTGCTGTAGTTTACCCTCACAGAGCTACATTTCCCAGCACCCTTGACAAACTACAGTTCCCGGGATTTTTCGGAGGGAAAAATGTTCTTTAAATATGTGGTGTGCATGCAGCCAGCATTCATTTATTCAGTTGTTTTAAGTTTGTTCTTACTGAAGATTTTCTTGCGTAACAAAACAAGGAAGAAAATACATACAGCGTCTCTACTTTCAGTTCATATATTCTTTTTTGCAGTTTGTTTACATTTGGTACGAGACACTGTTGACGTTGTAGACATTATGTGGTTGGGGGGAAAGAGAGGGGAAAGAGATAGGGGAATAATGATCTTTTGTTCAACTGCCCAGTGTTTGTCCAGGGTGCAGCCAGAATTTATAAAGCGTTTTAGAGTGTTCAAAGCATTCCTCTTCCTCTTAATCTTGCTGCAATCTTTACAGCATCCCTAAAAGATGGCTCATGGTATGTCTTTCAGAAGGCATGAAGGCCTCAAGGGGAAAAGCATTCCCTTAGCCTTGGGGCCATTGTTGTAAAGGCCCTGCTTCTCACATTTGCAGTTGTATGTTCCTATACTGGTGCAGCATGAGGAGCAGGCTGTGTTTTGAAGCAGGTGGGCGTGAGGGGGTTAATATAAGGAGACAAATCTCCCTCCATTCCCTGGGCAAAGTTTGCAGAGACCAAGAACTAGAAATGGAGATGGGGTGCCGAGAAAACCACAGCACGGCCCTTTGGTCACTTCTCAGACGGCAGCTTTACTTGATTCTCTCCTGCCCTGGGTGGAAACAGCCCGGCCAAGCCTGGCACCGCCTGGAAGAGCTGGGAGGTGGTGTCGTGGGCATCAGTTTGGCGCAGGTAGCAGAGAAATGCCGTCCAAAGGAAGGAGCAGGCCCCCACGTAGGCTGTGCGCAACAGGGGTGGCACAAGAGCAAAATTCACTGCCTGGTGGAGGGAGAGAGAGAGAGAGAGAGAGAGAGAGAGAGAGAGAGAGAGAGAGATGAGGAGGGAGGAACATAAACCGCCAATGGTTCTTGGACAGAAGCACATGCTCTGATTGTTCCTGGTATTATTTTATTGACTGATTGAGTATACAATTCCCAAGGAGCTCAGGGTGCTGTACAAGGCGGTGGTTGTTCCCATCATCCCTGACCACTGGTCCTGTTAGCTAGGGATGATGGGAATTGTAGTCTCAAATATCTGGAGGGCCAGAGTTTGCCTGTGCCTGGTCTTGGGGAAGGTAGCTCTGTGTGTGCCTCTTAGACTAGCGGTGATACCTCTTGTGCTTATCGCATACTTGTTTGTTGTTCTTTCAAATATCTTATAAACTGCTCTTTGTGGCCAAACCCTCACAAAAAGAAGTACATAAAAAGAGTGCTCCTGTATGCGCTAGGCACACAAAGTAGGCGTATGATTATTTCGGGGAAACTGCTCTGAGTCATTACCAGTCTAAAGAAAAGGCAGTAGTGAAGGGAGAGAGAGATGTTCAAGGCCCTCTTAAAAGTCTGTGCTGAAGCGGCCAAGCATAAGCCAATCACAAGTTTCATAACTGTGGGGCCACCACGGGAAAGTCCCTGCTAGCCTAACTGGCCTTACTAACGGGCATGTGAGCAGGACCTCCAAAGCATATATTAGCATATATGAAGGTTATAGGGTGAAGGCCATCCTTGAGATCACCTGGATCTCCAGTCAGTCTCTTTTAGGGCAATCCTTCTCAAAGTCCATGGGCTCAGTGGTAGAGCATCTGCTTTGCGTTCAGAAGGTCCCTGGCCTGGGAGAGATCCTTGTCTGAAACCCTGGACAGCTCCTGCCAATCAGCATAGACTATACTGAGCTAGGGGGACCAATGGTATGACTGGGTACAAGGCTGCTTTCTTGATGGCAGGCCCCAAAATACAACCACTCTGTTAAACTTCTGGCACTTTCTGAAGCCCAAAACAAAATAAAACAACCCCAAACCCAAACCACCCTCCAGCAGGCTTTCTAACTGAATTCTGTTTTTATAGTTTTAATTCGTATGTAATCTTATTGTTTTGGGTCTCCTGAGAGACAGCTATGATTAAGCGGTGTACAGATTGTTGGAACAAATAAACAATTTCATTCCCAGCAGGCTTTCAAAAGTCCAGTGTATTCCTAGGGCAACTGGGAAGGAAGTGATGCATTTCAAATATTTGAGGTTTGCTTTTCAGCAGCTCCCTGACTAGCAGAAATGAAGCAGGGGAATGTTTTTCCGAATGCTTTATCCCTTTATGGCAGGAAAAACCTGCTTGTCTCTCTTACAGTTGTCTATTGGCACAGGAGCTTTGTTTGGGGGTGGGGGTGGGGAAGCTGGCAAGGCTTCCAGCTCATTCAGAGAAGGAAAGCACGGACCACAATACATACCTGGAACAAGGTCCAACACAGCACACCAGCCTAAATTGGGGGAAAATAAATAAATAACAAATTTAACATAAGGGTTAAAGTTGAAGTTCCTCAATAGTTCTTGGATTTCACACTAAGGAGTTGCAGGACTTTGCTGCGGAGTCCACAGCAGCTACTCCTGAGGCACCAAGGATCAGAAGCTACCGTAACAAAATGGCTGACAGACTGTGCACCAAAGTTATTTATTAATCGGCTTCCACATCTGTCCCAAGGTGAGGCATAAAATATAACGGAAAAGTCACAAAAATAACTGAAGATTAGTTTAAGAATGATACAAAATGGACACACACACCTCAACAGAGACCTGTCTAACCAGCTGAGAAATCTTGACAGGAGGAAAAAAAATATCTTCAGTTGTTTCTGGGAAATTCAGATAATGGGCCCCTGCTACTATCGAAAAATCTGGGAAAGAGAAGAGATCCCAGCAGACTTTAGGGATGCCAAAATTATCAATCTGTTTAAAAAAGGTGACAGAACTGATTGTGGAAACTATCGAGGCATCTCTGTATTAGCTGCGGCCGGCAAAATTCTTGCAAGGATCTTAGTAAACTGTCCTTAACAATATCCGAGGTGACCCTTCCTGAATCCCAAAATGGTTTCCGGCCTTCTAGGGGGACAGTGGACATGATTTTCACCGCTTGACATCTTCAAGAAAAATGCAGAGAGCAAAACCAACCCCTGTATATGGCGTTTATTGACCTGAATAAGGCTTTCGACAGGGACACAGGTGGCGCTGTGGGTTAAACCACAGAGCCTAGGACTTGCTGAGCAGAAGGTTGGCGGTTCGAATCCCCGCGATGGGGTGACCTCCCGTTGTTCAGTCCGTGCTCCTGCCAACCTAGCAGTTCGAAAGCACCTCAAAGTGCAAGTAGATAAATAGGTACCGCTCAGGCAGGAAGGTAAACGGCGTTTCTGTGTGCTGCTCTGGTTCGCCAGAAGCGGCTTAGTCATGCTGGCCACATGACCAGCTGTACGCCGGCTCCCTGGGCCAATAAAGCGAGATGAGTGCCGCAACCCCAGAGTCGTCTGTGACTGGACCTAATGGTCAGGGGTCCCTTTACCCTTTACCTTTTAAGGCTTTTGACACTGTAAATCGTAATGCCCTGTGGACTGTCATTCTGAAAATTGGCTGCCCAGATAAATTTTTAAACATCATTCGGTTCCTCCATGATAATATGACAGCAACAATTTCAGATAACAATGGCTCTCAAAGTGAACCATTCTCAGTGGGATCAGGTGTTAAACAGGGTTTCCCCAACTCTATTTATTATTTTCATTGCCATGATCCTACACTTTGTCGAACGGAAACTCCCCACTGGAGTAGAAATCAGTGACCCACCCTCCAGGTCCCAGCCCGGCCTGGGATTCTGAAAAACTAGTCTTTATGGTGCCACAATGCCCTCTTTTTTCTGTTTGCGTGTTTCTTTGCTGTAACAGCCTAGCACAGAATCTACAGAGCTGTTATTATTACCTTGTACGTTGGCCAAAACTTCTCCTGCAGCTTCCCAAATATGTTGCTTTCACCATCCAGGAGAGAGAGACCTGAGAAAGGGAGGGAAGCATAAACATTCACAAACTTTTTATTGATAATAATCAGCTAAATAGTTTGAGGATCTATACAACTTTGTAACATGCAGAAAACAGCAGTCTCAGAGAAACCAAAGACTGGAACTGAGGGAAGTTGGGGGGCGGGTGGGTTTGGGGGGGGAGGGAGGAAAAATGGGGGGGAAACAAGGATGATATGTTTTTGGATAATATGTCTTGTTTTAATTTTGAATATAAAAAATAAAGAGAAAGGGAGCTCTCCAAAGAGCTCTCCAGCCCCCTCCAGCCCCCTGTTGTCTCTCACCAGTGTAAAAAGCCCCAATGGTGATTGGCGCAGCGATGACCTGGTCGCAAGCGACCTTTGCTATCACCGTGGTCACCTTCACTCCTGGAAGAAGGCGCTCCAGGCTCCGGAACCAGACGTAATTGAAGTTGGCGTGGAATGTGAACCCGACCAGCGCCACTTTTGCCGTCTGCTTCAGATCCAACGCGTCGTGTCTGCAGGGATCCTGGCTCGGCTTAGCCAACCTCTGCTGGGCTGCATCTGCGGCTGAAAACAGTGTGCCGTAGGCAACAACATTCGCCAACCAAGGATGGCGATGCACCAGACCAAGCAAGGGGTGCATTTGAATACAGAGCTGGTGTGGCGGAAGTGCAGTTCCCCAAGATGGCCACTAATTGGCGGCGTCCTCTGTTCAGGTGGGTTGCAATGTCGCCTCCTGCTGGTATATATCTGCAAATGCACACAGAAAGGCATGTGGCTATTATCTTCCAAGGCCAGAAGGCTGCAGTTGTGTTGGTCAATTGTGTGAAAAACTTGGGATGCGGCTTAATCCTTAAAGAGCTTAGGTTCTGGGGATCTTAAGGATCACTTTCTTCCATATGCTTTTTTAAAAATTGCATTTATTTATTACTCCACAGTTACTCAGAGCAGGGCTTCCAGTGGGGCTGCCCCTGTTCTGTGGAATAGCATTCCTGTCAAGATACGACAAGCGCCCACTCTCTGAACTTTCTGGAAACAATTGAAGACATTCTTGCTCCAACAGGCTTTTCCAGCTGGATGAAAAGATCTCTGCCGCTGGTGTTTATTTTGTATTGTTTTTAAAAACACATCTACCATTTTCTGTGTTGTTTTTAAGTGTTTTTAGCTGTTTCAGTTGTCTCCTGTACGTTGCCTTGAGATGGGTGCATTCGAAAGGCAACTAACAACTTCTCTCACAGACAACATCCCCTCCCATAAAGTCTGTGGCAAGTGACAAGTGTTTTCTGAAGACATGCCTAGACGAGATGCTCTAAAGTGGCCTGAATTTCCCCTTTAAATAATAACCCTGGTAGTTATAAATCTATAAGGATGAGAGGGGAGGAAATGACCAGTGCCCTCACCAAATAACTGATCTTTCTAGTTAAATCGGTTTGAAACTAGTTTAGGTTTACAAAAGAAACAGGAATAAACTCTGTCGTAAAGCTGTTTATATAAACACAAATCTGTGTATGCAACATCCTTGTCCAGATACCTGTTGGACCACAGTATAAATACTTACCTACACAGGGGTATTTCTGCACCTGCTTAATGCTGCCCGCCCTTTACACAAACAGGATCATGTCATCTCCACATTTTAATACCCGGCTGTTCACACACCTGTGTCACTTGTGTGCACCATCTCTGCACCACTGGATTATGCACTTTCACCCACATACAGTGAGAAGACCTCGACACTCACCACGCACCTCAAACACAGGCAGCAGGCGCACACACCACATTTAAAGCACATGGGAACTGTAGTTTGCCCCCTCACAGAGCTACAATCCCCAGCCTCCTTAATAAACTACAGTTCCCAGGATTCTTTTTTGGGGTATGTGCTCTGTACGCACTGCAGCCCCCAATTCTATGTGCTGCCCAACCACAATATGCCAACATCCTCTTCAGACCTCTCTCTAATAACACACTTCTCCTATGGTAAGACAATCTTCTATATTCCACATGCACGGCAATGCACAGTTCTGCAGACTGCAGCCGCCTCTGCTCTCTCTGGGCCCCTGTGACGAAGCAGCGCTATCCTTTATGGGCATGATGTGTGCGCACACCTCCCACAGAGCCTCTTCTGCCACAGCCTTTAATGCAGGACAAAAGGATAATGTTAAAAATCCCCCCTGCCATCATAAATACAGGTGGGAAAGATTGGATCTGAATGAAACAGGAATCCACATCATTTTAGTTGAAAGGTTAGGGAGAGACATCTGTGAGCAGGATCAAATAGGAATTTAGGAGCTTGTTTGTCGGCGCCATATGTTAGAGCATTTGTTTAATTATTACATTTCTATTCTGTCTTCTCTTCTCCCGCTCTTTTCTCTTCACAACAATCCCGTGAGGTAGCTTAGGCTGAGAGAAGGTGATGGGCCCAAGGCCAGACTGTGAGCTTTGTGGTGGCAGACTGAAGATTTGAAACTGTCCTCATCGGTCACTCTAACCATTACTCAGTTTTAACCAAAGTTCTGTCCTCTTGCAGAAAATCTGACATATATAACATATCGATCAAGACACAGCCTGCACTTGTTTTTAGCAGAGACACCCAATGCTGGGACATATCAAATACAGTGGTACCTCAGTTTACGAACTTAATCTGTTCCAGAAGTCTGTTCTTAAACCGAAACTGTTCTTAAACTGAGGTGCACTTTTCCTAATGAGGCCTCCTACCGCCGGTGCCCTTCCACCATTTGGATTCCGTTCTTAGACCGAGGTAAAGTTCTCAAACCGGGACACTATTTCCAGTTTTGCGGAGTTTGTAAACCAAATCGTTCTTAAACCGGACTGTTCTTAAACCGAGATACCACTGTAATCAGAAAGCAAAGTGTGCCTTGGAGCATGTACAAAGTGCATTTCTCGCACAGCAGTGCAGGGCCACAAACCACAGCACAGGTGGGTAAAGAAATTCATCTCAGTCAATATTCTGTCTCTCTCTCACACACATACCCCTTCTCTTTGTCTCTCTCAAGCCCACCCGCTTTCCTCCCCCATTGCGTTGCAGCCATTATTACCCCGAATGCTCTGTCTTCTTTTCTTCTAGGGCTAGAAGAAGCAGTAAGGGACGGGTCAGCCACGCTTGTCTGCTCCACAGAACTATAAATATCTGGACACATGGTAAGGGTGCAGACAGGGAGGACAGCAGGGAAGGGGGGGTGGGAGAGACCCACTGAATAGCCAATCCTTGCTGCATACTAAGAAAGTATAGTTGTGGGGAGAAAGCAAAGCAGCTGTGGAGGGAGGAAATTGGCAGCCCATTTGAGAACCAAATAGAATACCAGACCCAGTCCCAAATTGCAAGCAGACATGTCTGGGGAAGACAGTTAATTGGGAGAAAGACCTGGGAAAGGGCTGGCTGAATCAATAAATCACACAAAAACACAAACCTTATTTACCTAAACTCTCCCCCTTTCCTTTTTAATCTTAATACTTACAATTTTCTGAGATGCATGGGATTTATTTATTTGTATGTTTCTGTGTCATACCATTTCCTAATTGCTTACGTAGGGTGGTATCTCAGCTCTGTAAAAAATACCTGTAAAAGTGTATTCAAATCACTTTCTTTCCCTCAAAGAATTATGGGCTTTGTAGTTTACCCCTCACAGAGTTACAATTCCCAGCAGCCCTCAACAAACTACGGAGCCCAGAATTCTTTGAGGGAAAGAATGGGCTGTATATGCAGCCTAAGTCCTACTCAGAATAGTACACCCACTGAAACCAATAGACAAATCAGATAAAAGTGTAGTTGTTCACCACAAGGAGTTATGGGTGATATTCAATTATAGTCATCTCAGAAATCAGCGGACTGAAATCAATGGACTCTACTCTCTGAACAAGACTAAGATTGAATATCACCCCTAATTCTTTGTAGTGAACAACTGCATTATTATATTTTTTAAAGGATTATAGTTAGTTAAAGTTAGTTAGTTATACACCACTTTTTCCCCCTCACGGGAATCAATGTAGTTTACAGCTAAAAATAGGAACTGCTAAAAATATAGAAGAAACGATCATTTAAAAACAATTAAACACTGATAGAATTATATATATATATTATTAAAACCACACCAGTAATTTCAATAAAAACACTGGAGTCAGATGGGCAGATTATCTGCCCATCTGAATGGGGTGTTGTTGTTAACATTTATTATTATATTTGTTGTTGTCACTGCTTTTTTCTGGGGGCACGCAGGGGTGTGCATACCCCTAAACATTTTGTGAATCTAAGTTTGGCCTGATTGAGGGGCAGTATTTCAATATGAGTAGGAAAATGAGAGTACCCCTAAACAATTTTTGAAGAAAAAAAGCACTGGTGGTTGTTATTTTAAGGTACCCATGTCCTGGGGCTCGGTCTGAAACAGGTTCGACATATCTTAACCTCTCACAACCTGTCTTTGGTGCCTTTCTTTCCTCCTGAGTGCTATTTGCTACGATCTCAGCCTCTGGGAGTTACAGTACTGTGCTGTAACAAAAAAATTTTTCCCTTCCAGTAGCACCTTAAAGACCAACTAAGTTAGTTCTTGGTATGAGCTTTCGTGTGCATGCACACTTCTTCAGATACACGAAAGCTCATACCAAGAACTAACTTAGTTGGTCTTTAAGGTGCTACTGGAAGGGAAATTTTTTTTTGTTTTGGCTATGGCAGACCAACACGGCTACCTTTCTGTAACTAGTACTGCGCTGTGTACGTACTGTACTGGGAAAAGAAAACCATGAGCCTCTTTGTTCCGGCACCAGGGGGCGCTGTTTTATCACATGTGCAGGGAACAGGTTTTCTCTTGCGCAATCCCCATAGAAATGAATGAGCCGGTGCTCCAGAATGCAGAGCCGATGCAATCTCCTGTTCCTTTCTGAAGGGCTTGCGCAAAAATAGGCCCAGTGGTAGATTGTGCTAATTCTTTCTCGTTCCTATCTGTTAGCCTCATCTCTGCTGCTGGGCACCTCTTGGGTACTTGGTAGGAGGGACTGACTCTCTTGAATGGTTTGGGTGGGAGGGTGGGGTCTTCTACTTTTATAGCTATTTATATATTTCTTTATTTAAACATTTATATCCTGCCTTTCTAAAACAAGCACACACAACAGACACAATGGTTCTTATCTAGCTGGCAATCTTTCCAAAACCAGAGGCGATTCAAAGAGACGCATTCAAAGCTGCTGTGCTAGCTTCCCATGTGTTATCAGCGCTGAAGAAGAGATTTTAGCCGGTTTGACTGTACAGTGGTACCTTGGGTTACATACGCTTCAGGTTACAGACTCCGCTAACCCAGAAATAGTGCTTCAGGTTAAGAACTTTGCTTCAGGATGAGAACAGAAATCATGCTCCAGCGGCGCAGCAGCAGCAGGAGGCCCCATTAGCTAAAGTGGTGCTTCAGGTTAAGAACAGTTTCAGGTTAAGAACGGACCTCCGGAACAAATTAAGTACTTAACCTGAGGTACCACTGTATGCTGATACATAGTCAATCCTCATGACGTTTGGGACAATGGTTCATATGTGCACATGCCGTATTTCACTTTGTAATTGAACTGCAAGTCCCAGGTGGCTGTGACTACACTATGTGGTCAAATCCAAAGGCCCTTTGCAGTTTGTCCACCTGATTTAACTGCTAGATGATGATGATGATGATGATAATATTTATACCCCCCCCCCATCTGGCTGGGTTTCCCCAGCCACTCTGGGCACCTTCCAACAAAAGATTAAAAATACATTAAAACATCAGTCATTAAAAAATTCCCTAAACAGATGTCTTCTAAACGTCAGATAGTTGTTTATTTCTTTGGCATCTGATGGGAGGGCGTTCCACAGGGTGGGCGCCACTACCAAGAAGGCCCTCTGTCTGGTTCCCTGTAACCTCACTTCTCACAGGGAGGGAACCGCCAGAAGGCCCTCAGAGCTAGACTTCAGTGTCCGGGCTGAACGATGGGGGTGGAGACTCTCCTTCAGGTATACTGGGCTGAGGCCGTTTAGGGCTTTAAAGGTCAGCACCAAGTCTTTGAATTGTGCTCGGAAACGTACTGGGAGCCAATGTAGGTCTTTGAAGATCGGTGTTACGTGGTCTTGGCGGCCACTGCCAGTCACCAGTCTAGCTGCCACATTCTGGATGAAGAATTCTTTGTAACTTCCAGCTGACAGCGAACTGCTCCACAAACAATTATTCTTTTTAAGAACAATTTTATTGTAAGTTTTAAAACTACATTAACCAGTAAAATTCAAACTCATTTATAAGAAAAGACAAACCACAACTGCACAGAAAAGAAAAAGAGAAAGAAATAATAGCGAAAGGATAACTAAGAAGATCCTTTATCACATTTATATCGTGCATAACGTATCATTTATCCACACACAGAAAGCCAGACTCCACCAGCTCCACCAATAATTCTGTGTGACATAAAAAAAGTGGCATCCTTCTATCTAGAGTAGCAGGTCTTGGGCATTTTTTAAAGCTGTGTCTCACCATCTTTCTTAAGCCATGCTGAGCACATGCACCTATTTGGGTTCCGATGAAGTTTCCGCTTTCCATTTTTTGCTCATGAGTTTTGCAGGTGGCAAGAATCTGCCTTGAGCGTCACACAGATAAATATAGCGTCTCACACATTTAAGTGCATCATCGCTGTGGATGGAGGACTTTGTTGAGTCACTTCTACCTCTAAAAGTAGTCCGGGGAACCTTTCCTTTAGGCCCTGCCCCAGATAACCTCATTAACTGCGATTCCTTTCGCTGCCTCCCATGGAGTTTTTGCTGTGTCACACTGGCAACCTGACCCAGGCCTAGAAATCAGAAATGGAGACATGCACCTTTACCCCACAAGGGGGCAGAGTAGCTTTGGCAAGACACAGCAAGAGCTGTGGGCTTCAATAATCACAGCGCTGTGTAGAAAGCTGAAAGTTGGACTCCTTTATTGGCTCCATCTAGCTCAGTACAGTATTGTCTACGGTGATGGACAGCAGCTCTCCAAAATTTCAGAGAGGGGACAATCACAGCCTTAAATGGAGATGCCTGGTATTGATTGTGGGACCTCCTGAAAGCAAATTAGATTAGAGCTACAACATACCCTCTAACATCTCTCCAATGAAAATAGGTAAAGGTAAAGGGACCCCTGAGCATTAGGTCCAGTTGTAGACGACTCTGGAGTTGCGTGCTCATCTTGCTCTATAGGCTGAGGGTGCTGGCCTTTGTCCGTAGACGGCTTCCGGGTCATGACTAAGCAGCTTCTGGCAAACCAGAGCACTGCACGGAAACGCCGTTTACCTTCCCACTGGAGTGGTACCTATTTATCTACTTGCACTTTGAGGTGCTTTCGAACTGCTAGGTTGGTAGGAGCTGGGACCAAGCAACGGGAGCTCACCCCGTCGTGGGGATTTGAACCGCCAACCTTCTGATCGGCAAGCCCTAGGCTCTGTGGTTTAGACCACAGCGCCACCTGCGTCCCCAATGAAAAAGGGACATCCAATTTCATGGGTATGTAAACTAAGGCCCGGGGGCTAGATCCGGCCCAATCGCCTTCTAAATCCGGCCCTTGGACGGTCCGGGAATCAGCGTGTTTTTTACATGAGTAGAATATGTCCTTTTATTTAACGTGCATCTCTGGGTTATTTGTGGGGCATAGGAATTAGTTCATTATTTTTTCCCCAAAATATAGTCCAGCCCCCCACAAGGTCTGAGGGTCAGTGGACTGGCCCCCTGCTGAAAAAGTTTGCTGACTCCTGTGACGTATTCCATAACAAATTGTTGTTCTTATATTTATACCCTGCCCACCTGACTGGGTTGCCCCAGCCACTCTGAGCGGCTTCCAGTATATAAAAACGTAATGAAACATTTCAGAACTTCCCTATACTGGGCTGCCTTCAGATGTCTTCTAAAGGTTGTATAGTTACTTATCTCCTTGGCTCATAACTCTACACCCTCTGACGTTTCTCTGACGAAAACAGGAACACCCGAAGGAGAAATGCGACATTCCAGGATCAAATCAGAAACTGGGAAGGCTTCTGTAAATCCAGGACTGGAAAATAGGGACCCTTGGAGGGTCTGCTACAACGGCCTTTCCCTGCAAACTGGATTAGGTGTGAGGAGGCCTGTTCACACTGCCATTTTTGCAGTGCATGATGTCCTCAGCAAATTTCTCTCAAACGGACGTGCACTGTAGTGTGCTGAAAGTGGGATCCTACATGTGCTGGCAGATGTGGCTGCTATGCGCTCCCCTGGTTATTTGAATTAAGCTCTGAGCAAGGGGTTAACGCAGCGAAATGTCATGGATCAGAGTTGCTGAGGATATATTTCAGTGCCGGATTGAAATGGGTCCAGCTTTGTCCAGTCTTCGTTATACTTCAAAATGCACCACCGCACCAGTGCCCAGAAGTAATGTGCACTGGCTTGAATGGGACTTACTCCCAGCAACCTGTGTATAGGATTGTTGCTGGGGAACAGAGCAATCCCAAGCCCTGACTGGGAACGGAAACACAACAACCACTGCCATCAAAAGTCTTGCTAGCGCAGGATGACCAGGACAAAAAAGAGGGTGTTGTGTTTTTCTAATTTTCTGCTATGCCAGCTCCAAGCTAGAAGAAGCTGAGAGGTCTGAGATGGACCCCTCTCCAGGGATGAAGCACCTTAGGATCCAGCAGATACATGGCTGGCTATGCTCCACCACATAACATCTAGTTTCACAGCCTTCCACTAGCCAACACCAGTGGGAATGTCGGTGGAGGGGCTCCCTGACCCTAGCTGTCAACTTTCAGATTTGAAAATAAGGGATCAGCAGCGTCAAAAATAAGGGATCAGCAGCCTCACCTGTCCCGGGGACCGTCTACGGGATATCTAACAATCCAGGATAGCAGCGGGAAACGACGCTGGAATTAAGGGAATTTCCTGCAAAAAAAGGGAAGGTTGACAGCTATGTCCCTAACCCTGGCTCAGAGGCTGATACAACCCAGAGCATGGGCGTATCTGTTACATCCTAAATCCACCCAACAGCAAGGATCAGGGTGTTAAGTTTGCATCTTAAACTCTACTTATTACTGGAATTTGGTTTTTAAAAAGTTTCCAAACCGCCCTTCGCCCAGTGGATTCCAGGGCAGTATACGAAAAGCTTAAAAAAAGGGGGATTCATATAAAATACAATTAATGAACATTTTTCAGAACTAAGAGGCAGCAAAAGCTATAAATATGTTTATTATATATTTATTATTTAGCACAGTAATTATGAGGACCAAAAAGAAAAACAACACAGCCTACTTTAATCATCATCAGCTAAGATAATTGTGCTAAGCGCAGAAACAAGTTAGTTCACTGTTAACTGTCAGACAGCGAAATTAACTTTAATCCTTTAAACGTTTCAGCAATGTCAGGGAAAGTTTCTGTAAACGCAAACTATTCGTGGAACTACTGTTCTTTGTCACATTTATACTGAAACACCAGGATCAGCCTATAATTTTGTAAAACATGTGAAATTGTAACAGAAATCAAGCAAGCAACTATGAAAAAAGGCAGTTGCACACCATTCTTTAAGTATCATCACTTCATGGGATACTGGGCTGTGGTAATTTCCAGACGACCGGTTTTTCCACGTTCATCTTAATTTGGACAATTTGCAGAGATTTTGTTCCCTTAAACGTTGATAGAATTAAAACGATATACATGCATACATACATAAGCACTCACACAATATTAAATCCATCCAGACATGCATCGGGCACCCCTTCTGCAGAGAGACACTTACAGGAAGCCCTTAAGCATTATCACTAATTTATTATTTGGCAGCGCAAGTTTTCTGAGTACAGAGTTTGGGAGTCCCTAGTTTTGCGGGTGAAGGAGAGGAACTGCAGAGGAGAAAATGCGTGACCCTTGGGGGGGGAGAGGTTTGGGGGGAAGGCTGGGGGGTCCTAGCTTCTGACGTAATCCCAATCCCCCTCCCAGCAGACAATAGACCCCATTCATCCTTCTTCCTCGCCCCCCGCCCCTCTCACGATCTGTTCACACACAAAGAAACCCATTCAGCGCCCAAGAGGGCCCAGCCGCTCTCCTGCCTCTGGTTGGTGGATTCCCCCGTCACTCATTCCATTCCCCCACCCAAAAGGGGGTGTGTCGCTGCCCCCTTTCAGCCTATCTTTGTCTCGCTGTCAGATTCCCCCCCTCCCCGCCACCACCAGCGGCCCCGCTGCCACTCCCTCTTTTTTGCGATTGGCCGCGATGGGCGTGGCCACGGCGCCGGGACTCCGCCCACCCGCCCGTGGCTGCTCAGTTGCGGTTGGGCCTTGGAGGTGTCAACATCTCTCTCTCGCTCCTATCTGCTAAGGTACAGTGCAGCCTTGTCCAGGGCCCTCTTCTTCCTCTGCGCTGCCCTTCTCTCCTTGGTCGAGTCTCTCTGTCTCATTGACGGCGGCTGGCAAGGGGCTCTGCCAAGGTCTGGGGAGTGGGAAGGGCAAGGGGGTCCGCGTGCCTATGCATTTTTTGCCTTAATCATAGTAGCGTGCTCTAAATTGTTGATCGGGTTCCTTAGAGGGGTTGATCCTTTGTGGGGTGATCCTGCTTAAATGACAGAAAATGACATTGCATGATGGGGAGGGGGGTGGGGATTTGTTTAGATGTGTCTTCTGCTCATCCCCAGATGATAAATCAAGTTTCCCCCGCCCCCGCCCACCCCCCGATCTTTCTGCCTCGGCTTCTGCTGCTTCTGATCATGTTTTCTCTGCGGATCTGTGCACCGGTGTTGCTTCCTTTCTATGTGTCCAGCGCGAGAGCGATGCGTGGCTTTCCATCCCTCAATCTGTTCTCTTCATTCCCTTCCCTGTGTCTCTCTTATACATGACTCCATCTGCCTGCCTGCCTGCCCGTCCCTCCATCCATCTAGCCCTTCATTGGTGGCCAGCCAGAGAATGTCAGCTGCTGAATTTCTGCAGGGTTCCTTCTGATGCTCTCTCCCTCCTCCATTCCCGCCTACACCCTATTCTGGGCTTTGCTCAGGTATGAATATGCAGTCCTTTCTTGCCTTTGAGCCTGTGACCCGGTAGCGTTAAATAAAAAAACTCACCCCAAACCTACTGAGGATGTAAATGGGATGGAGGCAACTATTCCTGCCAAGGAAAAATACCTACAGCACTGTACTGCAAAGGCCTCTGGTAAGGTGTTTTTGCCGAGGCTTGGTGAGTGGAAACAGAACCATTAATGTAAAGAGAAATGGGGGGTTGTAAAGGGGACTTAATCTGAAGAGGTTTGGAATGACAATGGAAGATGGCACTGCAGAAGGATGTGGAATATGGGTGCAGGTTGTAACCCTCGTACACCTGGATTTACTGGCAAGACTAGGCCTGTCTCCCGTCTCCCAAGGTGGCTTGGCAATGCAGGCTTCCCACTGCAAAGAGTTCTCTGCAAGAAGTGGAATTCTCAAGGATAATGTGATTCTGTGTGGCCTCTACATTTCTCTATATCTGCCATGCTCTAGTAGCGGGGAGACCATTGGGTGGTTTCAGCGGCTGAATGTGTCACCCAGTGAACCGAAGGCATGATTGGATGCCTGCATTCATTGCACATTGGGATAAAGGTGCTGGAATTTCTGAGTATTATGCCCAAAATAATATAAAGCATTTCAGGAATGCAGCGGAGTGTTTTCATGCTGAAAAAGTGAGGTATTTGTAGTTTGGGGTTTTGTTTTGTGGTGGGTTTTTTTGGGTGATTTTCCTTTGCATGTGTCTAACCTCTAATTCAAGACAGCTGAAAGAGCCATCTGAATTTAATCAAGCCAATTACAGAGTTTTATCTAAAAGTCCACTAAAATGCTCAGATTTGATCTGCAAATCTGAGGAATGCTTAGCATTTGGAACTTGCTGTGTCAACAGAAGGGTGAATTCCAGAGGGGTGTGTGTGGCTGTGTTAGTCTGTTGTAATGAAAACAGCAAAGAGTCATGTGGCTAATGATTTTTTTTTGGTGTGGCATAAGCTTTTGTGGACTAGAACCTAATTCATTAAATGAATTGGCAAAATAGTTGCAACCCTTCCATTGGCCCAGTTTGCATGTAACACTAAGCTAAATAATAGCTTGGTGTGTGTGTGATCAAATCTTGCAAGAGCCTGGAGAGGAGATACTTGCCCACTTTGTTCCTCCACTGTGGTTTCGCTGCTGTGCTAAGCCAAGGCATGATTTAGCTCAGTATGTCATTCAGGTCCAGCCTCATGGTTTAGCTGTTCCAGGCAAACCATAAGCAATAACCAAGGTTTGTCCTAAAGTCTACAGCCAATGGTTTGCCTAGGAGAGTTAAACCAGAAGCCTGGACTTAGGCAACACAATAAACCATAGTGGGTACGACCTCCTCTTTCAAAATCTTGTACACTTGATCATTTGCCCTAAACCATGGTTTGGCTTAGTGTAGTGTGTGAATGAGGGCTGTGTGTGTTCTAGTGTCCCTCACTCCCTGTAAATGTCTGAAGGGTTTCTTTTGACAGATGATTTGGTTTCTGGATTATATGCCCCTCAACACCCACCCACCAGGCCTTTCATAAAGTTACATTCATCTGTTCTTAAAACTGAGACATGCAAGTGGGAAAGGCAGACTTACTGAACTAATGAAAAGTTGAGGATGCCTGTTAGGTTGTGGTTTAGTACAGAAAGTTAATATATTTGAGTCTTAAGAGCCATCTTTCTTTTATCATGCCTGCCACTCAACAAAATGTGGGATGCGTCGCTCAAAAGGCATTTGCTGGCCATTAGTTAGCAGCCAGGAAGTGCTTTGTGTCCAAAGAGGCTGTCTGTCTGATTTCATAACCCTGGAGAGGTGAATATTTTCAGCTGAAGCGGGCCAGTGGAAATGGTGGTGGCGGTGGGTTTATTTCCTGATCCTTGATGTCACATGTGTTTTTCATATTTCTGTGAACTGTGGCCAGAGATTTAAGGCAGACTTTTTTATGGGGAAGGTGGTAGAAGAGGAGTAGTAGTTTGAGGAGACAAATGGTAATTGATGTTGGGATGTTCAGCAGTGGGCCGGACGGTGAGCATTTCATTCCAAATTCTTGAAGGAGAGAGGGCTGCAGGGGTGGTTGTGGTGCTGTACGTAATGCTAGACATTACACAAATCAAAGAGGAGTTTTTCCTTTTTTTATTTTAAAAAAGAAGTTAATTCCAAGTAATCCTGGTTTCATGTTGAGCTGGGGCTAGAACTGAGAGAGATCTGGTTAAAATCCTTTGCCCTCCCCACACAGTCGTGTCTCCTCTGGACTTGAGCACCAAACAGTTATGTTGTCGGCAACCTGGTATTTATAGCTGCAACGGGCGCCTTTACACCATGGAGGCAGCCTGCTCCCTGCCCCCCACCTCCCAACCCTTCCAGCTCAGTCCTAAACTTGGAACAGGGATTTTGGCAGAAGGGTCTGGATACGTTGGGAGTCATATGAGCCGGCCGGCAAAACAATTAGCAGGCGTGTCGTGAGCTCTGCAGAAAGGGGTAGAGGGGGGGGGTTAGGTAGGAAGACGCAAAAGTGGCACACACGCCACACATATGTGGGGAATGACACACATTCAAGTTGGGTTTGTTATTTCACTCTGTGACTGTGATAGTTATAAAGATAGTGGCCGTCACTCCAGAGAGGCCCGGGGTTCTTGGGAGTCCTGGCTCCCAGCCACTTGGCTAGAACCCACATAGCTCCCCATCCTGTTTCCAGATGAATCCAGGAGAGTCCTTTCTCCCTGTCCTCTTGCTCTGATGCAGGCTTCCCCAACCTGGTGCCCTCCGGATATATTGGACGCATCAGCAAGGCAGACAGCTCTGATGCATCTGGTGCCATCTTTCCTGTCACATAGCTCAGGACTAATTTCTACAAAGTCTTCTGTGTTCCTTTCCTTACTTGCCTCTTGGACAGGTATGGGGACCCTGCAGCCTTTCAGTTGCTACTGAACTACAACTCCCATCATCCCTAGCTACTGGTGACACTTGCAGGGCTGATGGGAGTTGTAAGTTAGCCGCATCTCAGAGGGGCAAAGGCTCCTCACGCCTCCTCTGGGGGAATCCAGGATGCTGCTCTCCTGACATCTCTTATAGCCTTCCCTCAAGAAAGCCAACTACCCTGACTCCCAGATTCCTCCTGCCTTTAAATCTTGGCTAGCCAAATAATGAATTGAGGTTCATTTTGGAAATTTGGTGGGTGAAGAAGGGGCTGCTGCTGTACCCCATAAGGAAAAGGGCACAGAATTCCCCAGGGGCCCATATATGGAGTCCTAGAAGGGGAACTGGTGACCCATCTGCACTACACATTTAAGGCGGTATTATACCACTTTAAGCAGTCATGCTCCCCTAAAGAATCCTGGGTAATTTGTCAAGGCTGCTGAGAGTTGTTAGGAGACCCCATTCCACTCACAGAACCACAGTTCTCAGAGTCTTTTAACGCTCAATCCCTCTTCCCAGGGAACTCTGGGAATTGTAGCTCCCTGGAGGGGATGGGGATCTCCTAACAACTCAGTGCCTCTTAGCAAGCTACAGTTCTCAGGATTCTTTTAGGGAATCGATGACTGTTTAAAGTGGTATAATACCGTTTAAAATGAATAGACCAGATGGAGCCTGATCAGATGGGGACGCGGGTGGCGCAGTGGTCTAAACCACTGAGCCTCTTCTAGGTCTTGCTGATCGGAAGGTCGGTGGTTCGAATCCGCCCGATGCGGTGAGCTCCCGTTGCTCTTTCCCAGCTTCTGCCAACCTGGCAGTTCAGAAGCACACCAGTGCAAATAGATAAATAGGTACCGCTGCGGTGGGAAGGTAAACGGTGTTTACATGCGCTTTGGCTTTTGTCACGGTGTCCCGTTGCTCCAGAAGCGGTTTAGTCATGCTGGCCACATGACCCAGAAAGCTGTCTGTGGTCAAACGCCAGCTCCCTCTGCCTGAAGCGAGATGAGCACCGCACCCCAAAGTCGCCTTTGATTGGACTTAACTGTCCAGGGGTCATTTACCTTTTTTTTTTTAAAAAAACCTTTATACACTTGAAATGTCATGAGGCTACCTGGACGTGGAGTGAAATGGCATTTATATAGTGTTCATTGACCTTGCAGCGGAGGGACGGGGGTCCTGTGGCCCTTCAGATGTTGGACTCTTAAACTCCCATCATCCCTGACCATTAGCCATGCTGGCCAGGCCTGATGGGAGGTGGGAGTCCAACAACAGCGGGAGGCCCACAGATTCCCTACCCCTGGTTTAGTAAAGGTAAAGGTACCCCTGCCCATACGGGCCAGTCGTGTCCGACTCTAGGGTTGTGCGCTCAACTCACTTAAGAGGCCGGGAGCCAGCACTGTCCGATGACACTTCCGGGTCACGTGGTTAGCGTGACGAAGCTGCTCTGGCAAGCCAGCACCAGCGCCGCACACGGAAATGCCGTTTACCTTCCCGCTATAAAGCGGTACCTATTTATCTACTTGCACTTAGGGGTGCTTTCGAACTGCTAGGTGGGCAGGAGCTGGGACCGAAAGACGGGAGCTCACCCCACCACAGGGATTCGAACCGCCAACCTTACGATCAGCAAGTCCTAGGCACTGAGGTTTTACCCACAGCGCCACCCGCGTCCCTCCACCCCTGGTTTAGGTTTTACATAAACCACCCTGCAATCTCAATATATTCAGTTAAACAGAGCAACTTTGAGATGTGCTCCCTGAAGGGTGTAGGTAAATGTATGTATTTGAACCAAGTATGTCGGTTTTACAGATAATTATTGAATGGATGGCCCCCACTTCCTGTTCTGACCAGCTGTTCCTCTTCCCCTCCCTGCAGAGGCAGCTGCCATAGTATTTTACCTCAGAAACACAGCACTGGGGGTAACATGGCTGCTTTCAAGGCCTACTCTCCCTCCCTCCGTGCCCATAATCCCTAAAGCAGTCATGGAGCTTTGGGGTGCAGCCACCGTTGTGCAGCCTGAAAGTGCCATGGTATGTCTCTTGTCTCTCTGCTCTTGGTCTTCTAAGTTAAAAAGCAGAGAGAGGAGGGATCAGCTTGCAGGTTCAACAGAAGCTGCAGTGAGGAATTGGTCCCTGTGTTCCTCTCCCTTCCACACCAAGAGATACCGTGGCAGGAATATCTGCTAGGACTCAGCCAAGTACAAGAAGGATTTGCTTTGTTTGCTGTCACTGTTTCCCTTGGGCCCCGAGAGCAGTTGCGGTGACTACGGCTGTGCTGCTGAGTTTGTGTTGCCTCAAAGAGCCTGGGATCCCTGTGGCAGAGGGCAGATGGAGAGGGAGCGTAAGCAGTGCTGAGACAGCTCTCCATAGACGCATCTTCCCGCCTCCTTTTGGTAGCCTTGAAAAGCTAAAACCACGGAGATAGGTGTGGCATACTTTTGTCCGTGGCTCTTGCTTGACTATGAGAGTCAGTGTGGTATGTGGTATACTGGTTAGAGTTTTGGACTAAGACTTGAGAGGTTCAAATCCCCCTACCCACACACCCCAACCATCAATCTCACTAGCTGACCTCAGGCTGGTCGCAGAGAGGCGGAGAATCATGTATGCCACCTTGAGCTCCTTGGAGAAAAGGAGGGCTACAAATGTAGTGAACAAATAAAAGCAATTTATTTTTTTGTTGCTTGGTTTGTTGGTCGGTTATTCCGCTGCATTATGTGGACGGTGTTAGAAATTAGCCAGGTGCGTTTTACGACTGACGCAGGTCCAATTGTGACCATGTGGGCATCTCTCGGTGCCAAGTTAGTGGTTGGGGAAAGCAAAATGTCACTTAGAGAAGGATCTGAAATGTTTTCCTTGAAGCTTGAACTTGTTTTATTCTCGATTGTTTTATACAATATTTTAATGTGTTGTAAACCACTTGGAGATTTAACAATATAAAGTGGTATAGAAATGAAATTATTATTATTTGCAAAAAATGGCACCTAGACATTCCATTGCAGCAACTGTAACCTAGGTTTAAGGTGCCATTTGGCAATAAGATTATATATCTGTGTTTCTAACACTGCATGTCAGATGGAAATCGTTCACTTGGCTTGCCTTTGGCCAAACGCTGGTCAACTTTGTTTGCTGAACACAAAACAAGTAAGGCCTGTGTGTGTGTGTTTGTGTGTTTGTGTTTGAAGTGTCTTGAAATTGTAGAGGGTTCCCCACTAGTCAACGCTGGTAATGGGAAACAGCCTCCTTGGTTTCTTGGGAGATGGGGGGGCGGGCTATGATGTTGTGCTAGGAGGAGGTGGGCAGATAGTTCCCATCACTGCTGCCTTTGCTTTTTGGGTTGATGCCACAACAAGAAAGTTTGACAGGTGAGAAGCAGAAGGTGATGACTCCCAACACAAATAGGTTCGAGCGGGTGGCTGAGAATCAAGCAGAGCGTGCAAGTCAGGCACCGCCTTCTGGGGGTTTAAGGAGCCTCCGAAATTGGGGAGGCAGCCACACCAAAAATATTCCGGTCATCCCAAGCAAAACAAACTCCTGTGGCTATCTTAACTAACAATTATAGGACGATTTCATCCCACGGGATGCTGCTTCCCGCTCTTAACCCACTCAAGCCCGTTTCCCTTTCTCCGCTCTCTGCCCAGGATTCCTCCCCTGCCCTCCATCTCTGTCTCAGGAGGAGCCCTTCCGGCCTCGAGTGCCCAGGAATCCTGGCTCCCAGCCTCTCCCTCCTGGAGCAGTAGGCATCAACCACTCCCTTCTCGCTTCTCATCTTCAACCAGCTTTGAAGATGAGATACTTCAACTGGCACCTCTGCACAGATCTGCGTTTTCTGCCTCTTTAGCCATGCCGCGCCCCAGAGGGAGACGCATTTGGAACCAATTACCTCTGGGCATGGTGCCACTCAGTGCGGCTTCCTTTTGGAATATCCGGGCCAGATCAAAAACCCACAGGGCCTAAAAGCCCTGCATGTCCCCCTCCGCCCTGAGATTTTTCAGTATGGTGCAAATGTCTAACCCAAATGTCTCTTTATATTTCTTCCATGCATCTCTCTCTCTCTCCCCGTCTCTCTCTCTCTCTGCCTCTCCTAACCCACAGTGCCCGCCCATCAGCATTTCTCTCATTGTCCGTTTGGTGCCGGAAAGGCGAGGGCTCGAAGTTGTCCCTGCTCTTCAGGTTGCCGTGCTTGCCAATACCAGCTGGGCTGTGGGTTTTCAAGGGCATTCTTGCGATTCCATTGCGGGTGCTGCCAATCTCAAACCAACAGGCAAGCGCCAGGGGGCATTGACAGGGCAACCTCCATAAAGCAGAAGGAAGGGAGGAACTTTACCTCCTTTGACCAATTCCCCCCCCCAAAAAAAAACACAACACAAATTTTGGGTCATTCCCTTTCCTTGTTTCAGCCCACTGTGTGTTCCCCCAGTTCCCCCATCCCAGTGGAGGCTTCTTTTACTGTCCCATTCTTTCTGGCACATCCCTGGGACTCAGGGCGCAGAAACACCCTTCGATCGTTGCGACTCCTTTCCTCTACACCTCCCTTCACCAAAGATTGCGTCCCCTTCCTGGGAAAGATGTTGTATTAGCTCACTTGCAAATGTGTTCCCTCACATGGGTTTTAAATAAACAATCTGCTTGCTGCAATCCATGAGGTGTAGCATGAAATAAATAAATGATTCACCTACTATTTAAGATGAGTCTTGTGATGATCATAGCTACATTTGGCTCTCTCGAGAATCCAGGCATGTAGGGGTCACAGCAAGACCTCCTGAGCCTTCTCTGCCAGATCCCGCTTCCTTCCCAGAAAACCTCGTGTGTTCAGGTTCCCAGATCTCACTTGCCAACTCCAGAACGGGGTCTCTGCAGTTGTCCTTTTACCATCAGGATAATGTGAAGGCAGCAAAGTCCAGCTCTTTGCCTTGAAAAGTTCCACCTGTTGATTTGTGCATTGCACACCTCTGTTAAGGAACTGGCTGGGTGTGTGCTTTGTTTCTTCGGGGCCTTTGGGCAACCCTAACATCCCCTACTACTCCCTAGTTTGAGTTCTGTTCCACAATAAGGCTCCAACCTCTTTTCTTCTTCCCTGGCCTTCAAATTCATCAAACGACATTTTCCCCATGTTGGGGAAAACCTGGTTAATTTCTGTCTGTCTCAGGCAACTTCTAAAAAGCACAAGAGCTCCACTAAGGGGGGCGGGGGGCGGGGAGAGACAATTATAGCTTGTGTGCTGGAGCTTGAAAGAAAAATGCCTCAGTAAGTTCCAAACTTCTCTCTCCCTCCCCTCTTTGACCGGCTTCTTCTTTTGGGGGGTTTGGAGCCTGGGAGTTTCTAGGACCAGAGACTGTCATAGGAATCTTTTTGCTCTGTCAAGGCCCCGAGGGGCCTGAGGCAATTGTTTGCCACCACCCTAATGGCCTCACCCTGGGATTGCTCAGCAAATTAATTAGCTAACGAGGGCGCAGCTGGCTCGTTAGTGCCACTTGGCTGGGCACTGTTTGGCAGGACTTGATGTTGCTTGACGCTGCTCTTGCCTCAGACTTGCCTGGTTCGGGTGTTGTCCAATCCCCTCTGGTGGGGTGGGAGTGGGGCCTGGTGGGAGACAGACAGCACGGGATGTGCTGGAAAGCCGGGGCGATGTTCTGCCAGAAATGAAGAGAAAAGAAAAAGTTGCCCGGGGCAGGCGAGGGCTGGGGCCAGGACTCCTGGGTTCCTTTTAGGCAAGGACTGCAGCTTAGTGGTTTAGAGCAGTGGAACAGTGAGCCCGGACTCCTGGGTTCTTTGGGCATAGAGTCGGGCCTAGTGCCATGGTTGCCTTTCCCTCTGTAGACAGTAGGTGTGGTACTTCGAGGGCTGGGCCTGTGCAGATAATTGTTTCCACGCCTTATTGGTAAACGGGCCTATAAAACAGCCAAAGCTCTGGGGTTCCCAAAGTGTATGTTTCAGTAAAGGGGTCAGTCGAGCCAGAAGTCCTCTGGTTATTTTGCAAAGGGGCAGTGGGGCTGGTTACTTTAGTCTGGGGATAGCATGTTTAAGGAAAAATGGCAGTGTAAGAGTAAGAGAGAGAGAAAGATCTGGTTAGCTTAGAAGAGGAGTGATCACCCAGGGCGTTTTAATTTATGTCAGTGTTTAGAATATGGCACCACTGTTGGTTCAAAATTAATTCAAAGTAAACAGGAATGAGCTTGTTTATGCCTTGTAGAATGTACCAAACATGGAGAAATAAGGTATAAGGACTTCAGGGTTCTCTAGAAGGAGGAGAGAGGCAGCCTCGGCGTTAAAAGGGAAAGGAAAAAAGGAGCAACCTGGGATGTATGGTTTTTCTCTGGTGCCAGCGCATTAGTGCTCCTGGGTTCTTGGGCAGGGGTGCGGCAGCTTCAGCAGGTGGTTGCCAGGCACAGGTACACTCAGCAGGCTGCACCTGCCTTGGTTGGCAGCCAAAGGGCGTCACCTACCACCCTTTGCTCTTTGTGGGAATATGTGGAACTGCTTTCCCTCCCCCACTGTAGCACCACACAGACTTTTCTCTCTTTTTCTTTCTCTCTCTTCTGTCCCCCCTCACTTTCCTGCCTATCTCTACATCGGAGAGCAAGGTGCCCAACTGACAGCCCTTGCCCACCTTTCCTGTTGCACCGAGCTCTCTCAGTTGCACCCACCCTTCCTGAAATAATTGAATTCCTAGCAACTGACAGATCAGAGCGGAGGCAGATCAAAGACCAGGTTGATTTGTGTGTTTATATCCTGCTTTTCTTCTGCCTTGGAACGCCAAGGCTGTGGCTGGCTCCAGGTCTGAGGGGGCTGTCAGGAGTGCCTCTCCCGGTGGGTTATTCTCTCCTACGTTGGTAGGTCTCCCTTGGGCATCAGTGGTAGTGGGCACTCTCATTGGCTCCCTGTGACTCTTGATGGAGGTCCTGGAAGCTGCCATTTTGATTTCCCACAATGCTCAGTGGGCTGCACCTGCTTTTTTGGTCATTCAGAGACCACCCTTTGCTCTGCATGTGAAGGGCACCATGTGGGAGGGATGCTATATCAGGAGCCTTGTAGGAAATGTCAATGGCAGCTTATAGACCCAGCCACTCAGGGTACAAGGGTCATTAGTGGTCTTTGCCAGGCCACTAGGGCTTTGGTTATTACCCAAGGATGCCGCATATTTGTCCCAGGCCTGCTCAAGACATCATACATAGGGTCTCTCAGCCAGGCACCGACCAGAACCTGAACTCAGGTTACTTAAATTGTGCTGCGCCTCATTTAGAAGTAAGTGCTGTGATGTTGACATCCTGAGTGTTTGTTCTGACCTAATGTGAGAGGAAAACGCCGAAGAGTGGAGTTGCTTTGAACATATGCAGAGTGCTCCCCCATTTTTAAAAAATTTTATTTGCAGAGTCAGCACAGAAAGCTCCCGTATGCCTGGGGTTTGGGCTCTGGGTGTGCCGGTCTGAGCACGTGACACCAGACAAGTTTTGGCTCCTTGGATGCTCTGTTTCCATGTACCCAAATCAGGGTTCAGGGAAACCACTGGAGGCCAAGATGAGCAGGGGAAAGGTGATGTAGAGAGTACGGGCGCAAGACGCCAGGACAAGCTCCTTTGAAAGAATAGCAGCGACAGAGCGGTCCTCTAGCGCAGTCTCATTCATGCAAAGCAATGGGCAAAGCCTCTTGTCAGAGAGGAGACCCCGGCGGCCGGCTGTGCGCCTGGAACAAGGACGCGAGTGTCTGGCTCCAGCAGCCCAAGCAAGCGAGGCTGCAGCTTACGCCAGCGAGCCCAGCAGGGGGCTGGTGGGGGTGGGTGGGAGAGAGCTGGAAAATCTAGCTCATCAGCCAGGCGGCTGACTGGGGTCGCTAGGCCGGGAATGAGGGAAGAGAGGCTGGGGGCCTAGATTTTCCAGGAGGAGAAGTTAAACTTGCTTGATGATAGCGGATTGTAGGCAGCCAGGGTTCCTGAGGGGGTTTCCCCCACCTTTGTGACACAATTGAGTTGTTCGGCCACATTTTTGGCCCTGTTTTTCTAGCGTTTTCTCCCCGTGTCTGTTCCTGGCTTCCTTGTTAAGTCCCTTGACTGAGAGCAGCTCTGCTTATTGTGTCTAGAAGGTAACGTCTGTGAGTCCACCGCCATCCAGTTTTTGTAAGTTCATACTAGAAAAGTGTGTGTGAGAGAGAGAGAAGAGAGAAGAGACAGACAGACGGAGAGAATTGCATACAATGACAGGTTCTGGCAAACCCTGAGTTTTAAAATATTTTCATCCTGATTCATAATATCTTTCATTAATTCATCTGCCAATAATTATAGTTTTATTGTGTATGGGTAAATAGGAATCTATTAGACTCTTCCACACCAACTTCGGAGTACAGGCCTATTTGACGACATATGGTTGTGGGTTTTTTTGTTTTGTTTTGGAAGGGGTTTCCCTAGATTTTGCAACATTTTGTGCATGTATCGAAATGGTGGTTTGGGTTGTATATTGCTTCCCAATTCCATTTTTTCTCTTTCACATGCCAATCAGATGACTCGAATCTTGCAAACTGTGCGCAGAATCTTTCTTCAGTAAGATTCTATACAAGAGTAATGAAATACGTTAAGTATCTTAGAGAATTCCAACTTTGTAAGGCTTGTATTTTGTGGAAAGTGAGGTGGGCGTGAATGTGTTTGGGTGTGTCAGGCCAGTGATGATGATGGGACCTTACAAAAAACTTTTTTTAAAATGGCTATGTTCTCTCGGTCTTAAGGAAAAATCTGAACACATGGTGGGAGGTGGAAAATACATATGAATAAGAATATACTAGAAGGCCAGCCTTTAAGTAGCAACTACAGACAGTCCCCAACCCAACTCAACGGCTCTCTTTTTCTCTTGGCTCATTAAAACCACAGTGTTCTGGCTGGGGACCCCAGAGTCCTGGTTTCAGTTACTTTTTGCTTTCCCACAATTGACTCCACCCTTGCCAAAACCCAGGCCTTATTTCCCAGTGATTACTTTGTAAACATGAACTGCTCTTTTATTGGCGTGATAATGTTTGTTTAAGACGTTCCAGAGTTCAACGGATTTGGTCAGGTTTTGTATTTGATAGTCAAGTCAATGCTTCAAATATTTCCTTTCCCTGCTCATCCCGCTCCTCAAAGATTCATGCTTGTTTTGTGTTTTCCATTCGAAGAAGTGGGGAATTTCACACTACTTTGCCTGTGTGCCCTGAAATTTGCCTCATCTCTGGTTTGTGGGGTGGAGGGAGGAGATATGAGAAGCAAATGTGTGCAGAAGTTCACAGGACCAGTGAAAAACGTTTAATACCCCACTGGTCTTATTTGAGCATCTTCCAGTCATATGGTACAAAAAGACACAGGCACCTGGAAGAACTGGGGGGGGGGGACACCAGGGGTAATTATGATTTCCTGGGCATTGGAATTCTGTGCACCCAAAGCTCAGGACTAGGGTGTTCCCTGTCTGATCTTTTCTGTTTTTTCTTCTCTCCTCGCCCGCAGCCATGGCTGTCCGAGCCCCTGCTCCGCGGGGCGACGCCAGCGCCGAGAGATACCTGTTTGTGGATCGGAACCAGGTGGGCAACCCAGCCTCCCAGGCTGACTGGACGGCCAAGCGGCTGGTGTGGGTCCCATCGGAGCGCCATGGCTTTGAGGCGGCCGGTCTGCGCGAAGAGCGGGGGGACGAGGTGCTGGTGGAGCTTGCCGAGAACGGGCGTCAGGTGCTGGTCGCCAAGGACGACATCCAGAAGATGAACCCCCCCAAGTTCACCAAGGTGGAGGACATGGCGGAGCTGACCTGCCTCAACGAAGCCTCTGTGCTGCACAACCTCAAGGACCGCTATTACTCAGGCCTCATCTATGTGAGTTGGCTTGCCTGGGGGGGGCGGGCGTTGGGAGTCCTGCCTCTTGGCTTGCCCTTTCCCTACCAATTTCAGCTTCCCCCAGAGGTCTGGCTGCCACCCTCCTGCCCACCCTCCACTTGGTCCCACGTGGGGAGCCATTAGTCCCCTGGGGAGCCAAGGTCCCATTTCCTGGCACTCCTTGCTGTGAGGAGCCCCTTCCCCTCCACGAGACCCCAGGCACTTCTGGCTTCCAGGCCTGCCTTTCTCGAACCCAGTGCTTCCCAAACTTGGGTCTCCAGCTGTTTTGGATTACAACTCCTATCATCTCTGACCACTGGTCCTGCTTGCTAGGAATGATGGGAGTTTTCCCAAAACAGCTGAAGACCCAAGTTTGGGCCTCTAGACTTGCCACCTTCTTGACTGAACCCAAGAGTTCTGGCTTGCACCACCCCATTCTCTCATCCACCAAAAATACACCCGGGCTGGGAAATCCGAATGCTGCAGCTCATACCGTTATTGCCACCATAAAGAGAGAAAATGTGTAGAATGGCACATAGCCTGAATTTCTGGCGGAGGGGGGGGGATGGCGGTGGCGGCAAAATGTCATTGGGTGCATTTCTTATTGGTGTAGAGAACTGCCACTCTAGGCCTTGTGTTCTCTTTGGAGAAAGCACCAGAAACTTGGTACTGGAAATCAGAATGGAAAACGGGCACTTTCTAGATTTTAAACTGGAAGCACACGGCTCTCAGGTTGAGGAGCTTGCGGCTCTCCAATTGGACTACAACTCCCATCATCCTTGACCACTGGTCACGCTGGGTGGGGCTGGTGGGAGTTTGAGGCCAACAACATCAGGAGGGCCACGTGGTTGCGGAACTGGTGGTCCTGCCACATTTGGAGGGGCGCAACTCCTGTTTGGAAGATCCAGGCCCGCTATAAGTATTTTCTCATTTCAGTGGTGGCAGCTAAGCCCTATTGGGTGACCTAAGCCAAACTGGAGCCCATGTGCCCCCTACTGGGGAACAGTTCCCGGCGTTTGTGCTCTTGGCCCACAGATCTGTTCTCCCTTCTGAGTGGAGGTGTGGTTTTGTTCAGACGCTGAGCTGTTCAGTCCTAGCAGGCGCTGGTGCCAGGGAGGAGGAAGAGCTGGTTCTGGGGCTTAAAAGTTGGGCTTTTGTTGTTCCCAGTTTGTGGAGCCCGGGTGCGTGGGTGATGACGCCAGAAGGGGGGAGCTGAGTCTCCTCTACCCCAGCAACACACGCAGCTTAGCTACGAAAGGAAGTGGGGAGAGATGCCCCCTTCTCTTCTGCCCTGGCTGGCATTGTCAGCTTTGGTTTCCGTGCCACCCAAGCGGGCACAAAAGGCTGCCTTGAGAGGCAGCGTGCCAAGGCATTCTCTCAGCCGCACGTCATTGCTGACTTGCGGACAGCCCAGCAACCCTCCCTTCCCCCGTTCCAGTCCCCACCCCTGCAGCTGGGTATCGGGGCGGGGAACGGACTAGACCTGTTTAGCTAGAACGGGAGCCCGCGACGAGGTGTGAAACAAATTCTCCCGAGGGCGCAGTTGCAAACACACACACTTCATCTTGAGAGTGGAAGGCTCTAGATTGTGGGTCGCCTAGCTCTGCCACCTGCTTTGGGGCAGAGGGCCTCTTCTGTGGGAGATCCCAGCAGGGGGCACCTTTTGAGAAAGTGCCGCATGGAAGGGGGTTTCTGCAGCTTCCCTGGGTGGCATCTTTTGCTCAGGTGTCCTCCCCCCCCCTCTGCTGTTTACCCTACACCTGCCTCCCTGCAGTCCCAACCTATTGCTTTGTGTTCTGTTCACATTCATCCAGTTTTATGCAGGCTTCCAGCCTCACTTGCCCTGCAGTAAAACTGTACAAGCATAGTCAGGGTTGGTCTTTGGGGTTGGGGCAGAAGCCCAGGGCTCCACTCAGCAGGGCGATTCGCAGGGTCCCCAAATACTGTCGCAGCTCCAGTTTATCTCATTTGGAAGTTGGGTGCAGAAATAGACTGTGCCCTTCCCGTATGCCCGTGAAGTCCAGAGTCTAAAATTATGTAAGCGCACCACTGGATTGCTTTGCCGTGGGTGGAACTCGGCTCTTAGTGTGGTACCATAAACCACCCCAAAATTGGGCTGGTGATGGTGTGGCAAAGACCAATCAACATTCAGCTTAAAGAAAACCACGGCCGCAGTAACATTAAGAATCGGCCCCCATTGGGTTATGTGTGAACAATCTTAAGCTAGCCCACTGTATTTCCTTCTTTAAAAAAACCCTGGCAGTATGTACCCAGGAATGCCCTTGCAATGAAGCCGCACGAGGCAATTGTTTTGGGGCAGGGGATTTTCTTGTGTCCATCATTCCACATCATTTTTTAAAAAAGAGAGTTCCAGTCCAGAACCCAGAAACTTTTCAGAGTTGAAAAAGCTGGAATCGCCTCTTTCTGCCGCATGTATATTCTTGCCCCAATTGCTGCTCATGTAAACCAGGTGCCTGGTCCCTGCTCAGCCTTAAGATACGCTTGATTGATAAATTGGAAGTGGATTAAGTTAGCCTGCATCTCTTTTTCTTCCTTTTTGCTTCCGCCCGAAGCAGAAGCAATTTTCGAATTTTCAGATGTTGGTTTTGGAAGGAAGCACGGCAACTTGAGAGCGCTTGTGCGCAGGCATATTTTACCTTGCGGTTATGTGTGTGTTTTGGGAATGGGACTTGCGGAGAACTGTTCTGACGTGTTGCTCCCCCTCCCCTCCCCCCCTTCCTTCTCCTGCAACAACAGACCTATTCGGGGCTTTTCTGCGTGGTCATCAACCCTTACAAGAACTTGCCCATCTACACGGAACAGATCGTGGAAATGTACCGGGGCAAGAAGCGCCACGAGATGCCACCCCACATCTATGCCATCTCTGAGGCTGCCTATCGGAGCATGCTGCAGGGTACGATTTGGAAAGCGAAGGGGCACACAGAGGTGCCATACATTTTAGGCACTGTGATGCCTCTTTAAATAGTCATGGCTGCCTCCCCAAAGAATTCTGGGAGCTGTAGTTTGTTAAGGGTGCTGAGAGTTGTTAGGAGACCCTTCTTCTCCTCATTCTTTGGGGGAAGGCATGAGTGTTTAAAGAGGCATCTCATGGCGCCATAGGAGTTCAGTGTGACTGTGGCCCGAGACCAGGGCTTGCTGTGGGAGGTGGGGAGGGGTGGAGAAGTTCCAGCCATTCCCCGTCCCAAGCTGAATTGGAGGAGGGAAGAAGTGTGTGGCTTTGGGGTGAGTGTGCAGTGTGGTATGTGTCGGAGAGGTCCTAAGAATCCTGTGGTCGGTGAGCTTTGGGTGGGTGGGTGATTGCAAGTCTGCCTCTGGTGCCCTCTGGCGGAGGAGACGACTCCTGCCTCTTGTCTCTGAACGGTCTCTCTTCTTCCTTTCCCCCCTCCAGACCGAGAGGATCAGTCGATCTTGTGCACGTGAGTGTCAGCAGGAACGGTTTACCTGCTGGGGAGGGGCTTTCAGCAGCAGGTATGTGGGTGAGCCAAAGGTCATTACACACCCATTGCTTCACGTGCCTCTTTGCCTGCGGCTGTGGAAATCTCTGCGGGCCAAAAGGGCACCGAGCACCAAAACACACCAGTATCTGACACAAGGCATGCTAGTTTAAGCAAGAGGATCTCTGCAGGCCTGTCAGCTGTCCACAATGTGGGCTGTTGTGCTCACACAACCTTACAAACACCCATCTCCAACCCCCGGCTTCGTTTGCCCAGCTTCCTCCTGTCCTGTACAAATGCCAGACAAAAATGACTGATCTGGGGCCTAAACCACGAGGCTTGCCTCCCTATTAAGAGTGAAGTGAATAGTGACACTTTACCATTTAGATATTGCTTTAGAGAAGCCTTGGCACTGGGGACTACAACTCCCACCAGCCCCAAGCCAGCACAACCCCCTATTCCCCTCTCTGAGCTACAGTTCCCAGAATTCCCTGGGAGGAGGGATTGCTTGCCAACACCGCTTTTAGAATCGTGTCTCTCTGCGGGGAACAGGGGGCCTCCAAACAACTCTCAGGACTTTAAGGAAAATTCCCAGGATTCTTCGGGAGAAGCCATGACCATTTGAAGTGGTCCCATGCCACTTTAAATGTTCAGTGCGGATGGAACCTCTCTGTCAATATGCTGCGTCAGCTGAACTGATGTGCAATGCAGACCCAGGAAGCGGGAAGAGAGGATGCTGCGTTTATTTACCTCTTTAGGAGACCACTTAGATGAAGCTGGGGAGGGAGAGGGGGGTGAGCGCCACCCAGGATCGAGCGCCCTCTTTTTCTCACCCCCGGTGTCTGGTCTCCTTGGCAGGGGCGAGTCAGGTGCTGGGAAGACGGAGAACACGAAGAAAGTGATCCAGTATTTGGCCCACGTGGCTTCATCGCACAAAGCCCGGAAGGACCACAATGTGCCGGTGAGTGACCTCTGGCCGATGCGTGGTGTTTTAGCTTTTGCTCCGCTCTGCCCCCCCCCTGTTTGAAAATGCCCCCTCCCCGGTAAGTGGACTGGCCTGATCTCTCCGCCAACCCTCGAGTGGAGTTGACCGGCTCTTCCTCTCCCCGCCCCCTGGGCAGCCAAGTAAAAGATGTCTGTGTGTGGCCCGACAGCCTCCCAGCATCCGGGGCTCAGCTTTGAGCCAAGGCCAGCCCGGAAGCTTTCCCCAACTGCTGGTGCTCAGACTCCGGAATGTGTGAAGTAGCGGGAAAGTGGAAGCACCCTTCCCCTGAGTGCCTTCCCCTGCCACACCCAGTCTGTGCCCGCTTGGAATGTCTGTGGCATCTGGGCAGAGGCGTCCGGGCAGAAGGCAGCACCAAAATGGCCTGCCCGTCCCTCTTGTGTTGTTGTCAAAGGAAACGAGTCGCTGCCTGTACCTGTCGTAGTCATTTCTTTCAACCTGCGTTGCCACGACTGCTCACTCTGTCCTTCCCACCTGCCCTGTGTGCCTCTCGCTCACCATGTCCTCCCCCCCCCCGTCTGCCTCCCTCCATCCCTCCCAGTCACTGCCGTTCTGTCTCAACGCCCTCGCAAATCTGCAGGTGCAGGGATTCTCCTCCCAAGCGCTCCTGCGTCTTGGCGGAAGTAACACAAGACGAGGCAGTTGGTGCCCGCCCTGTTCTATAAGTGGCTGAATGCGGGCCTACTGGAGTCAGGATCCCTTCCCTTTCTCTCTCTTGTCCGCAAATATGATAGAGATTTCACCTCCTCCTCCCGCTTTGGAAGTCCTGTGCACTTGACAAACTGGAGAACGAAACCAGGCCCGTAGCCAAACATTTTGCGGTCAGGAGGTCTATGTGGGGGCAAGGAGCCACTGCAGAACTGCCAGAACATAAGTACAGGCCACCTGATATGTCAGAGTCAATTGTTCCCTGTGGTAATAAAATAAAAATGAATTAACATTTTAGGAATAAGGGTTTGGTGCTCATGCGTTTGTTATCCCAACACTCACTGGCCAGAATGTTGGAAGTGGGGAGGAAGTTTACTCCTAAGTTAAGCAGTTGGGCAGAATAGAACTTGCAGGCCTCCCCCCTATACAGCCACAAATAAAAGCGTGAAGAAAGTTGACAAAAGAGAAGCTTTCCCCTGCTCTCATAATATTACGGCTCAGGGGTCATCCAGTGCATTGAAGTTGACAGGAGAGCAGATTCAGGACAGGCAAAAGGGAATCACTTCTTCACATAGTAAAATATTGGTGCCTGGTAAAAACATTCTTGCTTAGACAAGCCTATCCAGGTGCTTAGAAAGTTGCAGGTAATTTCAATCTCTTTTGGTATTTCAACTTTTGTATGTTTTAAAGTATGGTTGTGAATTGTTCTTGGGTTTTCTAGTTTTATCTTTTTGCAAACCGCTTTGAGGCTTTTTTTTTTTAAACATTCAAGCAGTGTGTACATTTTATGAAATAAATAAAATATATAATGAGTGTTTCAATGTGGAGGGTTCCCTGCCATAGGGACCTGGTGACTAGGCCAGTTTACGTGGAGGGAGATATGCCCTAACCCAGGCATGTCCAAAGTCCGTTTTGGGGGCCTAATTCGGCCCCTCGGCCAGTTTTTATGCCAAATAAACTGTGGCAGTTTATTTATTGGGGTCAAATCCTTTAAAAAGCTCAACTACTTTGGTCGGCCCTCACGCATGTTCACTTCATCAAAGTGGCCCTCTTTGAAAACAGTTTGGGCACCCCTGCCCAAACTGCCCTAACCGATGTCTGCTGGCCATGACAGCTAAACAGAGCTTTCCACATTGAGAGGCTGCCGTCCTCTGTGGGGGCAGCAGCAGCAGCAGAGGCCCCTTCTTGGTTTTTGTTTTTGTTTGTTTTTAATTCTTCACAGTTAAATGATTTTTACCTAGAAGCGTCTGAATGGCCAGTGAAAGGAAGCAGGAAGTTTGGCTAGATGGACCTTTGGTCTGATCTACCAGGGCTTGCCCTTCACTCCAAGATCCTTTTAAGGAGGAAATGGCAACGAGTGAATCTGGACTGGTTGCAGGACTTGGGGGCAGGAGGGGGAAGCTTAGAGGGCTCCCATTTCTGTCGCTGCTAAATGATATTTAATAGCAGTGGTGGTGATTAATATTATCGCAGAATTGCAGAACTTTTCAGTATTTGCAGAAGCCATTCTATTATCTGCAATGCCATCAGCGTACACGGCATCCTACGGAGTCACAGTAACCAGAACATACGCTCCCTGCCCTCTATCTCGACACGGGGGCATTTTCTCAGGCGTCTTCTTACCTTTCTTGGGAGCTTACTGAAAAAACGAGAGAAAAGTGGCACCGTCTGTGCAGAGGGGCACTGGCAAGCCTGGCTTCCTTGGCCCCAGCACCCAACTGGATCTGGCCCTGGAGCCCAGTGCCTGCAAAAGTGTGTGTTCAGCTCTGGGCCTTCCCTGTTGAACTGCCTTCCTCTTGTGCTTCTGTTCACTTCTTGCAGTCTGGATCACATGGGGAGGCAGCGCTGGGCAGGGGGGAGGGAGCTGGTCTTACCTTACTAGATGGGCATTTGGGCCCTCTCGGACCCTGGTTTTGTAATGGGGGCAGCGTGTGTGCGTGTTTGGGTGGAGGGGTGTTCTTGTGGGCTGTTGAGGGGAGCCTGCATTAACCTCCCCTCTATTGTCTTGCTGCCCCAGCCGGAGTACCCGAACGAAGCCAAACAACAGGCAAGAGAGCGCAATGCATGCCGCTGAAATGCCAACTCCCTGCCCCCCCTGCCAACCCCCACCACTGCTCCCTCCCCACTTGCCTGCCCTCCAACGCTGATCTCTGGTCACTTACTGGCTGCCGCTCCTGACAATGCCGACTCCTTGGGCTGCGATTCTGGCTTCGAACGCTTTTCTCGTTGGTTTTTTAAACTTTTGTGTTCTGTGTTGAAAGCGGTTCACTGGACTCTCTTCCCTCATCAGAGCCAGGGCGCTGGGCTCTCTTGAGAAAGGAACAGGATTCAAGGGGTGCTGGGAAAGGGAAGAGGGGCGCCTGGGTGCCCTCCCTGCCCCCCACCGACCCTTGCATTGGTTCCCGGCTCATGTTACTGCATCGTCACTGTTGGGTCTTTACTTTTTTTTTCGTTGTCTGACTTAATCCTTTGGTTGTTGTTCATTTTTGTTTTGTCTTTTGTTTTGTTTTCCCCACCCCACCTCGTCTTGCTCCCTGCTCTCTCCCTCCCCGTCCCCATTTCATGTTTCGTGACGTCATCCCCACCCATAGACCTCCAACCCTGCTTCCTACGTGAGTAGTTTTCCTGTTGTGCTTTTGGGGGGGTTCGGGTGGGTATTGTACCCTGGTGCACATACTTATAGGGTTCACACACCCCACACCCTGTGGTCAGAAAAATGGAAGATGGAAGTCGCTTGGGAGTGATTCCCTTCCAAGAGGGCAGCCAGCTTTCCTCCTGCCAGGATCCAAATTTCTCAGAGCACTGCATTTGCCCACCCCCCGAAAAAAACACATTTCTAGGGCTAGAGCCTTGAGAGCTCTTTCTACACGGCTTCATCTTTTGCTGCTTCTGGGTCTGGGCAAACCCCCCACCCCAGCCCACCCCCCACCTGACCTCTTTCTTTTTCTTTCCAGGGTGAACTGGAACGTCAGCTGCTACAAGCCAACCCTATCCTGGAGGCCTTCGGCAACGCAAAAACAGTCAAAAACGACAACTCCTCACGATTCGTAAGTCGGTCTTTCACCCTAGTTGGTGCTTGCATGTAGAAGGTCCAATGTTCAATCCTCAGAGTCTCCAGGCAGAGGGGTACGTAGGGGCTGGTGAAACCGGCCCCCGCTGGGGAGCAAAAATTGGACTATGGAGTGTATGATGTGTGTGGCGACATGCTGCCTCTGTCGTGGAGAACTCAGACATGGGAGAAGTTCCCCTTCCTTCTTGCAGCGTGGCACAGAGGTGTGAGGATTTTTCCGTCCTTCCGCCTTGCCTCAACCTCACTACGGATGCTTCCAAGCACTAGAGTTGCGTAAAATGTGGTAATGTCTAATGTGGCTGCTGTGGCAAAGTGATTTATTTCAGGGTGGGGTTGCCTATACAGGTCCCTGCCAAAGGACCGTCCATGTGCCTCTCTCTCCAGGCAGGGCTGGGAGAGACCCTTGCCAGGCGAGCTGCTGCCAGTCAGTGCTGAGCTAGGTTGACCAAGGCAGCTTCTTGCATTCCTATTGTCATGGCATGACACCATGGGGTCTACCGATCTGCCTTGCCTCTACCCGGCAGCTGGTGCGGGGATTCCCTTCCCTGCAAATCCCCAAGTGTGTGGTTTGCAGGAGATTGGCACTGTGATTTCAGAGCTCCAGTCAATGTGTTGAAGTCAAATCAAAAGAACTGGCCACAGAAAATCCTGGAGTGCTGGCTGAGTAGAGTCTGAAGGTGGGAACATTTGACCTCTTTAGAACATCTTGCCTGTGTTTTAGCTCCTTCCCTGAAAGGAGTAAGTTGCCCTTTTGTCTGCTTGAATGGTGGCAATGTTAAGGCCCAGCCACCTTCTGGGGGAGAACTGAAGGGCAAGAAGCAGCACAAGGTAGCATTCATTATGTGGCCTGTTGGAAAAGTAAAAAGGAACCAAAAGCCAGCTCAGCATCCTGATCTTGAAAGAGCTGCTCTCCCTCCCAGCAACGGATATTCAGAGGCTCCACCACTGCTGCCATCCAGCAACCTCCTGTTTACCTTTCCTGTACTGGTGTTCCCTGCGGACCCATCTACCCATCGTGCAGGATGCAAACCCTTTCAAGAACAGAGTTGTAGAGTTGGAAGGGTCATCCGTGTCCAACATGGGGCTCAAGGCCATGACCCTGAGATTCAGAGCCTCCTGCTCTGCCGACTGAGCCATCGTCCATCTTCCCTGAGCCATTTTAAAATGCACCTTAACCCACTCTCCAGAAAGGGCAGGTTGTGTACACAACTGTGTTTTTCACACTCCCACCTGCTTTGTTGAACTATGCCAACAAAGCCTCTCCTCCTCAGGAAGAAAAACCAGTTTCTTCCCGTCCTTGCCGAAGATCTGCTTTCAAATCCCCTTTGTTGTTGTTGGGAAATGTCACTTTTCGGTCCCTCCTTAAGAAGCTGAAATAAAGTGTTTTATCTTCCTCCTTGTTGAAAGGAGAGGAGTCGGCTTCGCATCACCCAGTAATGCTAAGTTTCTTCCAGTTGGTGCAGAGACGAGTTTCTACTCCTTCCTGCTGAAGAACGATTGATTAGCTCTGACCTCATCTGCAGTTGACTGGGAGAGGGAAGTCTGCTCTTAGCCTCTTTTAACAGCCTTCACAAACCTCGTGCCCTCCAGAGGTTTTGGGCTAGAACTCCCATCAGCCCCAGCCAGCAAGGGAATTCTAGTCCAATAGCACCAAGTGGCCCAAGGCTACTCTGTAGTTTGTCAGAATGTTTAAAAGGGCAGGGGGAGGAGGAAGAATCTAATAATTTTAGAGCGTTCTTATTTTAAAACCATGGTGCATTGAGTGATGTCCAATATTAGTCATACTTAAACTGATTGAAGTCAATGGACTTACATTGACTTACTTCCATACATTTCAGTGGGTCTGCTTTGAGCATCACTTAGCTGGATATCACCCTTCTATCACTATTATGTTTAAGGCTAGAGAAAGCATTCTACTCTGGGTGTGATGTGCACACATCCCCTGATTTGCATGGGGGTTGCATTCCTGGCCCCTGCGCATGTTGGCAAACACATGTAAACCCACCCCTTTTCTGGGTTGTGGCGGTGATGTGGGCATGCACACAATTGCACGTGCATTGAACAAGCATAAAATGGTTGTTGCCTATATATTGTGTTTTCCAGGGATCTGGGTATGTAAATGAAGCAATTGTCCTTTACAAAGCCGCTGAGCCCTTCTGAACTCTGTCTCATTTCTCTTTCCCCTCCCGCTGTGTTCCTCCAGGGTAAATTTATACGGATTAATTTCGATGTAGCTGGCTACATTGTCGGAGCAAACATAGAAACATGTATCCTTGCTTGTGGAGTTCCATGGATTTAGTTCAAAAACTAGGACTCCCCTGATTTCTGTAGGCGAGAGAGCAAAGCCTGAATTAGAATAAATATGGGATCCTGGATCCGGGGATCCCTGACAGGTTAGAGGCACCTGTGGATCCTAGACCCAGGGATTCCTGATGGTGTTCTTCAGCTTTGGGTCCCCAAATGTCATCGGACTACAACTCCCATCTGACTAATCTGGCTGGGGATGATGGGTTTTGTAGTCAAACGACATATGGGGGAGCCAAGGTTGAAGTGGTAAGCTAGGGAGTCTCATAGCTGGGACTTCTGCTTCTTGGGGGAGTGAGGCAAGCTGGCTTTGTGGAGGGGGGGATATGTGTTTCCAGATGCAATTGTCCTTCCTCCTTAACCCTGAGCCGCCCAGACCTGCTGGAGAAATCGCGAGCCATTCGCCAAGCCAAGGACGAGCGGACTTTCCACATCTTCTACCAGCTCCTGGTGGGCGCCGGGGAGCACGTGAAAGGTAAACGGATGCTGTGCCCTCCCAGAGCAACATGAAAAAGGGGGTCCAGTCCTCCTCCTCCCACGCTTTTGGACCTCGGCTTCCTAAAGCAGCAAGCAACAAACTCGAGGGAGAAAGAGAAGGGCAACGCTTTAGCCTTCTTGCCTCTCTGCATAAATCTGGAAGTGGAACTGGCGAGGAAGGCAAGGATGACAGCAGTAGAAAAGCAAAGGTGGTCATTGATGACAGAGCAATGCGTCTTACAGCACAGGGAGCTCCTGGGTGTGGGGATTGGCTGGCGCAAGTGTGGCACCCTTGCCTCAGAGATGCTTCTTTTTCTTCAATGGTGCTACAGGGGAGCTGCTGTTGGAGCCCTTCAATCAGTATCGCTTTGTCTCCAACGGATACCTGCCCATCCCAGGACAGCAAGACAAGGAGATCTTCCACGAGACCATGGAGTCAATGCGAATCATGGGCTTCTCGCACGAGGAGATACATTGTGAGTCGTGTGTGTGTGTGTGTGTGTGTGTAGGGGGTCAAGAGAACAGCTGTGATCTGTCTAGCTCAGCCTTGGCCACCTTGGTTGCCCTCCAGAGATTCTGGACTCCAACTCCCATCAGTCCCCAGCCAGCACATCCAGTGGCTGATGGGAATTGTAGTCCAGAACTTGTGGAGGGCCCCAGGCTGGCCGAGGCTGAGATAGCTGATCACTATTTGCTGACTGCGTCACACCACATTCCTCTGGGGATGTTCCCAGGCAGGGCGTGATGGCGACACCCGTGACCTCCTTAAGTCACCTTCAGCATCCGGTGGGCAGAAACTTGCTGCTTTTGAACATGAAACCTGTCATTCTGGCCCATGTGGCTGGTAGTCTCCCCAGTCGCTCTCTCCTCCCATGTATGTCACCTAATCAGAAATTAGTTTAGGTGCTTAAAAAAAAAAAAGATGACAAAGTGACTTAAGAACCTGGACTAGGAATCAGGAAGTCTTTGCTTCAGACTGAGACTCTGCTGTGAACTTGCAATTCTAAACTCAGCCCTCCCATGCAGTGCAGAGATATAGAAAACAAACAGTGCAGGGTTGTCGTGTTATCTTGTTGCATTTGGAGGACTTCGGATGCTCTCAAGGTCTTGCATGTGCTTCTCTAGCGGCTGCTGCCACATCCCATTGGCAGTGAGCTTCACAGGTCCTTGCATTTTCCTTCAACCTGCTCCCTTAGCCTCTTTTGGTGGATGACCTTGGGTGTTGGCATCTGCGCAGAGGGGTGGAGGCGGAAGCGTGCTCACACTAAAGGCCTTTTTTGCCCCCCCCCAGGTATGCTGCGGATGGTCTCAGCCGTGCTGCAATTTGGGAACATTGTCTTCCGTAAGGAGAGGAACACAGACCAGGCCTCCATGCCCGACAACACAGGTAGTAGCGGAGGCTCACCAGCTCTGATAGGCAGCCAGCTGCATTTGTGGGGATGGGCTCCAGTGGGAGAATGCCTGTTTTGCAGTCAGAGCTCAGCCTGCCTTCCGGAATATATAAAGCAGTGATGGCTAACCCATGGCCTTTCGGGCAGCTGAGACCCCCAAGCAAATTTTTCTGCCCCACACAAGACCCCACTCATTTTGATGGCAGCAGAAAAGGGGGGGGGAATTAAGGTAGACACAGCACTAGGGTGGGTAGAGAGGGTTAACCCTTTCTGCCCTGGCCTACGTCCTGATGGAGATGGAGTTGCCTCCTGCACAGTCATTGGATTGAGCATGGGCGTGAGGAGGGGGCAGTAGCAGATCTGCGTGGATCAGCTGAAGAGTATGTGTGCGCACACCCGTTTTAATGCAACTTCATGGGTATGTTTCACCTTCTTAAAGTAGCTTTCCATTGTATTTTAGTGATTGATCGTCTGTTTGCCTGAATTTTTCACCCTGAGATTGCAGGGGCAATTTACCCAAAAACCCCAAGCACAGGGCTGGGGAACCTGGTGCCCTCCTGATGCTGTTGGACATTTGCCGTCTGCCCCAGAGAGTAGGGCCTCGCGGTGAAGGGTGTTAGGAGCCCATCAACACCCGGAAGGGCCACACGTTTCCCCACCCATGATCTAAGTTAAAGGAAACATACACAAGCAACCATGAGTAAATGGGGTGGGTGGGGATACCCATAAAACACTCTTAACAAAGTAAAATGCATGTGGACTAGAAACTTCTTGAAAATAAGGGTTGTGCAGAGAGAAGCTAAGATTATTCAGAATTGAAATTCTGTGCAATAGATCCTAACTCCGGGAGCGCATTTAACTATCAGCTCAAGAGGTTAGGACGAATGAGTCTCGGGTGCTCTCAGGTCTTCTGTGGCTGATATGGTGCTGTGGCAGGGAGGAGGAAGGAGGAGGTAGTTGCTGCAGGACTCATCCTGTTATTTCCCAGCCTGCCACTCAGTTCCACTTCTGCCATTTAGCTGGGCTAGCAGCAACCAGGTCGTTGGGTCCGTAGGCAGAGGAGTTGGGCCAGCAAAGCCTTGGGCTGACCAGGTTGAGGGTGGCCAGTGGGAGCCAGCGGGGGACTGAACTAACAATGGGGTTGTTGCTGGCCTGTTCTGTGCCCTCTGCAGCTGCCCAGAAGCTTTGCCACCTCTTGGGCATGAACGTCACCGAGTTCACCCGCGCCATCCTTACCCCGCGGATCAAAGTCGGACGGGACTATGTGCAGAAGGCGCAGACGAAAGAGCAGGTTGGTGGCAACGGCTGGGGTTCTGGGGACACCAGGGGGCGGGATGGGTTTGCCTGAAGCATCATTGTGGAGGCGGGCGGGCAGAGGTTTGAAGTGGTGAAACGAGCCAAGCTTGGAGCCATGCCTCCCTCTGCCCCCCTTTTCCAGGCTGACTTTGCGGTGGAAGCCTTGGCAAAAGCAACCTACGAACGCCTCTTCCGTTGGCTGGTGCATCGGATCAACCGGGCCCTGGACCGCACCAAGCGCCAGGGCGCCTCCTTCATCGGTATTCTGGACATCGCAGGCTTTGAAATATTCCAGGTGAGGACCTGCAGCTGCTGAGCAGCCACCTTTGTTTTGGTCTGCATGTAAATCCATCCTTCTTATCCATTCCATTATCCTTTCCCCAAGCCCTTCCTGCTCTCACTGTCCTTTGTGTTTGCCTTTGAGCTTCGTCCCCGGAAGAAAAAGGGAGGATGCTCCTCCTTGCTTCTCTTCTTTCTGACACGGGCTCTGTGCTGCTGGGGGGGGGGAGAGAAAGGAAGGGTTAAAGTTCAACAGATGTACCTGTACCGACGCCACCGGATGCCCATGTGGCACTAGCTAGATTGCTGCCTCTTGCAGCAATCCGAAGGCACAGCGTTTATGCCAGGAATGAAGCCTTTTGATGGTAGTTTCATAACTTGGGTGTGTGGGGAGGAGCACATCCGGTTTGTGCGTAGGACAGGTATAGACATGCTTGGGCCAAAAGCACCTCTAATGGTTTGGTTCCCAGCTGATTGTCTGGGCTTGCATAGCTCGCACATGTGGTATTTGATTCCCTGCGTGAGCGAAAAGTCACCTGACAGTGAGGTTAGGTGATCTACAGGTGAGTGTTTGGTGATATACAGGAGACCATTTGTAGTCTCATGTAGTAGCAGAATTCACACATATATATACACACACATAGATAAACATCTATATCTACACACACACACACACACACACACACACACACACAATCAAGCAAGTGTACTCACATAAAACCAGCACAAGAATATTGAATCAGCAACAATAAGTCAAAATCCAAAGTTTTTATTGCATTCCAGAGGGAGAGGGAGCTTGGAGGGCCCCTGCAGGAGAGGGCTTCCTCAGTTGTGATGCACCTACCAGTTTTAATGTCCTTGAGCAGAAAAGGCACAAGGAGCAGGGCCCTGTGCCACATGGGGAATTTCATGGGGGAGAAGATATTGTGGGGCACCTGAAGTCAGAGGTGTTCGCTCTTCTTGCCAGGAGCTGATCTCCACCTGAATGCTTTTCTTTCTCTCTCTCTTTCCTTCCCTCTCACTACCCCCGCCCTGCAGCTGAATTCCTTTGAACAGCTCTGCATCAACTACACCAATGAGAAGCTCCAGCAGCTCTTCAACCACACCATGTTTGTGCTGGAGCAGGAAGAGTATCAGCGAGAGGGTATTGAATGGAACTTCATTGACTTTGGCCTGGACCTCCAGCCCTGCATAGACCTCATTGAGAGGCCGGTGAGCAGCCTGGGGATGGGAGAAAGGAGATAAGAGACACACCCTGCTTATTTGGGGAAAGTCTATTCCATTTATAGGGAAGAGGCTTTCTTCTACAAGGTATTGGCCGGGGTGGGAGATTTTGATTGGCACCTCAACAATCTGACGTTTTTGCCCCAGTCTGTGAGGAGGTGCAGTGGAATCTGTGCAAAGGAGCATCACACATGCTTCCTTTTTGCTGTTTGTTTGTTTTGGCACACACAAAAAGAAAGAAATGCAATAGCTGCAAGCTTCTCCCAGCAGGCAGATGCAACGATGGAGAAGGTTGCATTCTGCAAAAAACAAAACAAAAGAGAAAAACAACTCCATGCCTGCAGAAAACTAGCACAACAGAGAGCAGTCTGGGCTAGAACATCTTCTCCCTATGATTGGCTAGTTGTTGTGTTTTACTTGCAGGGAGGTTTTTGTCCTTTAAAAAAAGCAAGCATGCAGGAACATCCACAAACACTTTTCCCCCCCTCCTCCCTGACCCAATGTGTGTTTGGCTGAGTCACCTGGGACTGTTGGCACCCCTTGGCAGTGTACTTGCACCCCGCTAATGACACGGTGTGACCTGGAGTATGTGGATTGATTTTCCTGTGAAAGCTGGTAGGCGGTTAGGAATCTCAGCTCCAGACCTTTTTATCTAGGCTGATCCTAGAACTAGTCATTTAGGGTGTAATCACCGCACCTCTTTCACTCGCATTTTGTATTCCTCCCATGTTTTCCTACGGAGTCTTCCTGGAGCTAGTGGGGTTCCCTTACCTTGGGAAAGCTAGCTTAAGGAGGGGGGAACCCGCAGCAGTAGCCCTGTGGGTGATCCTTAGTGTTTTCCTGTCCTCTGGGAGGTGCATGACTTTGACATGTTCATTGACATTCTTGGGGAGGAGGCATGTTGTTCTAACACCTCCTCCCTTCAGGCAGAGCTGTGTCTTGAGCACACCTTTCTGGTCAACACCATTGCCGGGTGGGTTCTCTCACTCCCTGCAAATACAGCATTTCGACAATTGTTTTGCTTTAATAAATGGCTCAAAATCATGGCGCAGGGAATGGCAGTGGAAGTGTAGATGATCCTGATTTTGTTTAAAGGGGTCCAGTATATCTGAAGGAGCGTCTCCACCCCATCGTTCTACCTGGACACTGAGGTCCAGCGCCGAGGGCCTTTTGGCGGTTCCCTCACTGCGAGAAGCCAAGTTACAGGGAACCAGGCAGAAGGCCTTCTCGGTAGTGACACCCGCCCTGTGGAACGCCCTCCCATCAGATGTCAAAGAGAACAACAACTACCAAACTTTTAGAAGACATCTGAAGGCAGCCCTGTTTTGGAAAGCTTTTAATGTTTGATTTATTACTGTATTTTAATATTTGGTTGGAAGCCGCCCAGAGTGGATAGGGAAGCCCAGCCAGATGGACGGGGTATAAATAATAAATTATTATTATATTATATTATATTATAATATAGCATTCCAGTTCCCAGCGCCTTGTCACTTGCCTAGAACCTTATACACTTTTCCAGGCACTCAGTACAATTGACTCTTTTCTGGTCTGTTTATCCACACCCACAAACACAACTCTTCCCAGCGAGGCAACTTTAGCTTCTGCCTCGATTTCCTCCTTGGGTTCCCTTGCTTAATGGTTTTGGTTTTCCTCTGTCCCAGGCAAACCCCCCAGGGGTGCTGGCTCTGCTAGACGAAGAGTGCTGGTTCCCCAAAGCCACTGACAAGAGCTTCGTGGAAAAAGTTACCCAGGAGCAGGGAACCCACCCCAAGTTCCAGAAGCCCCGGCAGCTGCGGGACAAAGCTGACTTCTGCATTATCCATTACGCTGGCAAGGCAAGTTACCTCCACCCCACCCCTGTGCTGGGTTTCCCCCTATTTACTGGCACTCCTGGGCTCACTTGCATCTTGTGGTTCTTACTGCTAGGAGGCGAAAGCCCAGCTGCTACGTTCTAGGTCTGCAGGTATTGCTGGACTACAACTCCCATCATCCCTGACCATTGGCTGGAGCTGATGGGAGTTGTAGTCAGGCATCACCTGTAGGGTACCAGATTGAGAAAGGCCAGTCTCATGAGCTAACTGCAGTGTCTAAAGGAGGGGGCTCAGGGCTCTGTAGTGGAGCTGAGGTCCCAGGTTGCATCCCAGTTAACAGGGCTGGGACAGGCCAATTGCCTGAGGGCCTGGATAGCTGCTGGCAGTCAGACTTTGGCCCCACCTGTTTGTTTCCGTTTCATTTCACAAAATTTATATACTGCTTGATTCTAAGAAAACTTCTAAGTGGTTTACAGTGATATAATATTAAAAGTATCAATAAAAAACATGCATTTAAAAGATTGGTAAAATCAGTGCTTTTTTCGGGGGGGTACAGGGGTATGCACACCCCTAAACATTTTGTGAATCTTCATGCTTTTGTCCATTTACTGCATTTATTTTTCCCGATTTGAACTATAAAATGGTGATTTTCTTGAGTCAAAATGAGAGTACCCCTAAACATATATTTTTTTTAGAAAAAGAAGCACTGGCAAAACCATGAGTAGCTAAAATAAAAATAGAACACGTGTAACTTCTTCATGGCTGGATAGGCTTGCCTAAGCAAAAATGCCTTAAACAGCTGCTGAAAAGAGCACAGCGAAGGCTCCTGTCTGATGTCAACAGGCAAGGAGTAGGTGCTGCCACACCAAAAGATTGATTTCTTACAAGCGCCAAATGAGTATTATATGGCACTTATGATCAGTATGAGGCCCCTGACCACTTGCATCCAAATGAATGTGGCCTTTGACCCCCCTCCCCCTAAAAAATGTTGTCCACTTCTGGAGTAGACACTATTGGGCTTAGAAATGGACTGAATGGTCCAACTTTGGGATAAGGCCTTTTATCCCTGCACATGGCTGGGTTGTGGCGCACCCATAGGTCTGATATTTCTGCTTTTTCTCGTCTTCTCTTTTCTCCTTCGCTCTCCCCCCTTTTCCTTTGAAAGGTTGACTACAAAGCAGATGAGTGGCTCATGAAGAACATGGACCCCTTGAACGACAACGTGGCTACGCTTCTCCACCAGAGCGCAGACAAGTTCACGGCAGAGCTGTGGAAAGATGGTAGGGGGCCTGGGAAGATCTAAGTTGATCCGTTCATAGGCCATCTTCTGTCACCAGTGTCCTCTGGGCAGCTTGCAGGGATTAAAACAAAAAAAGCAATACAGTTGTACCTTTGATCCTGAATGCCTTGGTACTCAGACGTTTTGGTTCCTGAATGCCGCAAACCCAGAAGTGAGTGTTCCGGTTTGCGAATATTATTTGGAACCCAAACGTCTGACGGGGCTTCCGCAGCATCCGATTGGCTGCAGGAGCTTCCTGCAGCCAATCAGAAGCCGCGCTTTGGTTTCCGAACATTTTCAACGTCGAACGGACTTCCAGAACAGATTCTGTTTGACTTCCAAGGTATGACTGTATTGCAATAGAACAATGAAGATAATGGGTAGCTTTAAAACAGAGAGTTAATTCAATGATTAATGAGTCACGGGGGGGAGCAGTTGCCTGCGTTGAATCTGAGTCTCCATACTTACACATATTCTTAACCTGTTTACATATTTAATTAACCTAGTGGCCTGTAGATCTTAGTAACTGTCAATATAACTTCTCAAAGCTGCTTGAAACTCTCTCTTGTTGCTGCTGGTACTAACCACTTTGCTCTTTGCTCTTTCTGTTTCCTTCTATCCTTAACCCACCTCTCTCTTTCCCCCCTGTAATGGATTGCTTTGCGAAACCTCACCTTCCCCTTTCCCTGCCTGGCCCTGTCCTTTCTCCAGAGATCCAGAACATACAGAAGGTCTATTTCTTTGACAGCTATGCCGTGGCATCTCAGGGTCCAGCAGAAAGTATGTCCCTCCTTCCCACACATGAGCCACCAGCATGTAGGAAGGGAGGGCTATAGGCAGGTTTATGAGGGGGGAAGACATGCACCTTCTTCCTCTTAATATCTGGGGTGGGGAACCAGGGGGCCCTCTAGCTGTCGCCCAACTCCCATCAGCCTCAAACCAGTATAGCCCATGGTCAGGGATGATGGGAGTTGTAGTTCAGGAATGTTTGGAGGGCCACAGGTTCCCCACCCCTGTTTAATATTTTCTAGATGAGCCTTTTCCCCAAACTTGGGGAACTACAAACAGATGGGACTACATTTCCCATCATCCCCGACCACAGAAGCTGCTAGATAGGAGTGATGGGAGTTGTAGTACAACAGCATCTGGGGACCCAAGGTTGAGAAAGGCTGGTTTAGACCATGGGCGGGGAACCTCCGTTGTCAGTGTGCGACACCCACCATCCCTGACCATTGGCTAAGAGAGCTGAGGGTGCTGGGAGTTATAGTACAACAACATCTGGGGACCCAAGGTTGTAGAACATTGGTCTAGACCAGCCTTTCTCAACCTTACGTCCCCAAATGGGACTACAGTTCCCATCACCCCTGACCACTGGTCCTGCTAGCTGGGGGTGATGGGAGTTGTAGACCCAAAACAGCTGGAGAACCACGTTTAGGAAACCCTGGTCTAGACCATGGATGAGGAACCTTTGGCCCTCCCAGTATTTTCGGTGTCACAACTCCCATCATCCCTGGCCATTGGCCATGCTGGCGGAAGCTGGAGTCCATGAATCTGGAGGGCCAGAGGCTTCCTATCTGGGGTCTGGATAATTCAGATGTGATTTCCTTTACTAACAGTGCACTCCTGCGAATTGGTTTAATAAGTCCCATTCTTTTAAATAGGGCTTAGTCCCTGGCAAGTGTGCTGTGTTTTCAGGAGCGCAGCCTCAAAGCCGCTCGTGGGCTTCAGAATTAAATTGCTGTGGTTTCTTTTCACTCTCTCCGCTCTGCCCCACGAGTCCTCTGGGTGCTACCTGGGCATGACGCTCCCTTTCCTCTCTGCAGTATCTAAACCAACACCTGAGCACCTGAGGCTTCTCCCTTCAAAGGCCCACTGAGGCAGATGGGAGCAAACAGGCCCTCAGGACTGCTGGGTAACACTCGCCTTGTTTTCTTCTGCTCTCCAACGGCAGTCTAAATTGTGTGGATTAAGAAAGCGGAGGTGTGAGAAGGGGCTCATTGAAACTCGTTTCAATGTCCCTTGAGGGCTGGGCTTCCACTGTCTTTCGTCACATCCGCTCTGAAGGTTTTATGTATAACTTAAGTGGGTTGGGAAAGGCCATTGGCTCCAGGTGGCTTCCGTTCCCTCAGGGAGGGCTCAGAGGGGTTTGGGGCAGTTGCAATGGATGTTATGTGGGGTTGGGAGGGAGGGAGGAAACCCACAGATTCCTGCATTTCCCCCTGGGGAGTGGGCTGGAAGTGCTGGACGTGAGCTGAGAAGCCCCTTCCCCCTGTTCCACAGTGGACCGAATTGTGGGCCTGGACCAAGTGAGCGGGATGGGAGACCTTGCCTTCGGCTCCTCATACAAGACGAAGAAGGGGATGTTCCGGACGGTGGGGCAGCTGTATAAGGAATCTCTCTCCAAGCTCATGTCAACCCTGCGCAACACCAACCCCAACTTTGTGCGCTGCATCATCCCCAACCATGAGAAAAGAGTGAGTTCCTCACACGACGGAGGCCTATAGTGCATATGGGGAGCAGGATGAGTGTCCTGGCATTGAAAGGAGCCTACAGGAAGGCCTCCTTCTGTGTCAAAAGCAGGCCCAAGCCTTCCTCTGGGTGAAAGGGGGGACTGGTTCTCGAAGCGAGTTTCTTGGCCAAAGGGCTGTGTGGAGACCTCTTAGTTTGAGTATCTGGAGGCAGTTGGAGGATGCCTGGCGGTCAGTGGATTGAGGCTGAATCCCGACAAGACAGATGCACTGTTTCTGGGGGAGTCAAGGGTGGGCGGGTGTGGGGGACTCCCTGGTCCTGAATGGGGTAACTGTGCCCCTAAAGAACCACGTGCACAGCCTGGGGGTCATTTTGGACTCACAGTTGTCCATGGAGGCGCAGGTCAATTCTGCGTCCAGGGCAGCTGTCTGCCAGCTTCATCTGGTATGCCAGCCAAGGCCCTACCTGCCTGCACACATTCTCGCCAGAGTGGTACATGCCCTTGTTCTGTCTGACTTTAGAAGACAACTAAAATGGGGAAGTTTTTAATATTTGATGTTTTACTGTGGTTTTATAATTTGTCGGAAGCCGCCCAGCAGTGGCTGGGGCAACCCAGTCCAATGGGCGGCATATAAATAAATAATAATAATAATTAGTAGTAGTAGTAGTAGTAGTACACGTCTCCCATGAGGGATGATGGGGATTACACTTTCGGTAACTTTAGTCGCACCACAGGTCCTCCATCCTTGGCTTGCAGTGGCTAGAATGTTAGACAGGCCAGGGAGACCTGATTCGAATCCTTCTCTGCCATGGTAGCCTTGGAAAACTGGTCCAGTCCCACCTCGCAGGGTTGTTGGGAAGATAAATGAGGGATAGCTCCCCCACATACCACCCTGGGCTTCTTGGAGGGTGGGCAGGACAAGCAGTATTACTCTGCTTCCTGAAGTGCCCTCTGACAGGTCCTGCTTCTTCCCGGCTCCTATTACAGGCTGGAAAACTGGAGCCACACCTCGTGTTGGACCAGCTACGCTGCAACGGAGTCCTGGAGGGAATTCGCATTTGCCGCCAGGGCTTTCCCAACCGCATCATCTTCCAGGAATTCCGGCAGAGGTACCCTGAGGACTTGAGGGAGGCCTGGCCTTAGTTAGGAGGGCAACGGAGGAGGGTGCCCAGAGGGGTCTGCCCCTGTTCTCAGCCCCTGAGGATCAGATCCACCATGGGCCTAACTCATCCCTGGTATCTGGAGGTGTTAACGTCAAGCTCAAGCGTGCGTGGTGTCCGTGTGATTTCTAACCTCCCTGCTTTCTCCTTATCTCCCGGCAGGTATGAGATCCTGACTCCAAACGCCATTCCTAAAGGCTTCATGGATGGGAAACAGGCCTGCGAACGCATGGTACGTGGGGCTCTCCGGCCAGGGTGATGGGGCAACGTGGGCTAGAACGGGCCCAGATGCAGAAAACCAGAAAGTCCTACTGACTAATCCCTCCCACCCCCCATAAAACCCACCTTCTGTTTCTTTTCATCCTTACAGATCAAGGCCTTGGAGCTGGACCCCAACCTCTTCCGCATCGGCCAGAGTAAGATCTTTTTCCGCGCTGGCGTCCTTGCTCACCTGGAGGAGGAGCGGGACCTGAAGATCACAGATATCATAGTCTCCTTCCAGGCAGCTGCCCGTGGATACTTGGCCCGCAAGTGAGCACTGAGCCGCTATACTGGGGCGAATTGCCAGTGGGCCACTTTAAAGCAGGATGTCGTCAGATTCTGGGGCAGGGAACCCAGAGCTGTGCAGGAGGTGGTGATGGACTCCCAGCTCCCATCAGCCCCAGCCAGCATGGCCCATTGGTCAAGGATGATGGGAGTTGTAGTCCAAAAACACCTGGGGGGGTCACAGATTTTTCCCTATCCCTGACAACAGATGAGTAGAGAGTCATAGAATTGTAGTGTTGGAAGGGACCCCAAGGGACATCTAGCTCAACCCCCTAGAGAGATCTGCCAGCGAGTGTTTGGCCTCTGTGCGCCTCTGGTGAAGCTGTCATGGCTGCCACTACACACACTCACCGCAAGCAAGCAGAGGCCATAACCTGTTCTGTCAGCTGCAGTACAGCCAGTTAGGCTTCTTTCAAGCCTGATTGTACCAGTGGGGAGAAGTGGGGGAAAGGGAAGGGAATGTGTGGGCACCAGGGAAGCAGATGTGCATGTCATCCCAGGGTCGTGGGTTCAAGCCCCGCGTTGGATGAATGATTCCTGCATTGCAGGGGGGGGGGTGGACAAGATGACCCTCGTGGCCCCTTCCAGCTCTACAAGTCTATGATTCTGTGATTCTGCCCATGGGGTCCATGTTGGCAACCTCTGGCTTAGTACACTTGGGAAGCCAGAACTTCTGGTATTCTCTGGAGAGGGGGTTTCAGCTTCATCCGTTGCCAGTGATTGGGTGGGAGCTCTGTGACTGGCCATGCCCCATTCTTGGGAATCTTTTGTGACGGGACCCATGAGGCTTCCTCAGAACTCCCCATTGGGCACACAGAGCCCCTGGGCTAGGAGATTGCTCTCCACCTGGCTCCCTGACCGCCCTCGGTAGGCCTTCCTCCTTTTGTCTCCTCTGGAGTAAGAAACCTGTACGAACCAAGCCAGTTGCAAACACAGCTTCGCTGGTGGGCTTTGCATGGAGGGTGGAGGGGAGGGTAAGGAATTATAGAGCCACAGAAGGCTCCAGCATTGCAGGGGGTTGGACTGGATGGGGGTCCCAGCTCTACGTTACTATGATACTACAGGTACCTAACCGTGCTTTTCTGACTGTGTACGCTTCCCTCTCCTCCCAGAGCCTTCATGAAAAAGCAGCAGCAGATGAGCGCTCTCAAGGTCATGCAGCGTAACTGCGCCGCCTACCTCAAGTTGCGCCACTGGCAGTGGTGGCGCCTTTTCACCAAGGTGGGTCAGGCGGCGATGCTCAGGAGGGGGGTGTCTCATAGGACATCAGGCATGGTTTGGGGAAGAGCAGCCTCACGGGCCAACTTGAGACCTGTCCCAAGTCTCATTAGCCCATGGAGGGCGGAGGTTCTTCCTTCTCACCCCCCTCCATCCCAACCTCCCACTTTGGCTCTCTCAACATCTTCCCCTCCTTTTCTTCCTCCTCCCCTTTTCCCCAGGTGAAGCCCCTGTTACAGGTGACCCGTCAGGACGAGGTGATGCAGGCAAAGGCAGTGGAGCTGCAAAAGGTGCAGGAGAAACACGTGAAAACCCAAATGGACCTGAAGGAACTGGAGAACAAATACCAGCAGGTGAGCAGGGAGAGTGGGAGGAGCCAGGAGTCCCCAGCCGTTAAGCCCCACCTCCTCTCCTGACATCTGCAGTGGAAGCCCCGCCCCCTTCTCTTTCAACCATTCACTTGGACTCTCCCTGCATTGCCCTCCATATTGGCCTTCCTGCCTGCTTCTCCATGTCCTGAAACAGATTTTATAATAGGTCCACCTGAACTCCCTTTTCTCTTGGGTCACATCCACACCGTAAGCACTCTTATAACACATTAACAGTCATGGCTCCCCACCCCCCCAAAAAGAATCATGGGAACTGTAGTTTAGCCCTCCCAGCAACCTTAGCAAACTACAGTTCCTGGGATTCCACACCTGTGGTGTAAGAGTGCGTTAGTTGTATGCCGCAGGTGTGACCTTTCGTTTGCGAGGACTGTGTTGTCGTCCTCTAAAATTCACACTGGTTGTACGTTCCACGTCAAACTTCTAGTCCCCACTGCTTAAATGCCGGGATTGGGATGAAAACCTTCCTTAACTAAGGGTTTGCCGTACCCTAACATCCTGAGCTAGGCTCCAGGGAGATCTGATGCCTGTCCCTCCCTCCTTGATCCCGTTTCCGTGGCTAGCTCTCGGAGGAGAAGGCCATCCTGGCCGAACAGCTGCAGGCAGAGACAGAGCTGTTTGCCGAAGCCGAGGAGATGCGGGCGCGGCTTGCGGCCCGGAAGCAGGAGCTGGAGGACATCCTGCACGAGCTGGAGTCGCGGGTGGAAGAGGAGGAGGAGCGTTGCCAGCAGCTGCAGGGGGACAAGAAGAAGATGCAGCAGCACATCCAGGTGAGTCGGGAAGAGAGGACCGTCCTCCACCAGCAGGAGGAGCAAAGGAGGAGGGCAGCTGCCGCCCACTCCCTTGCGGGAAGACGACTAAATTGATCCATGCACACATTAGGTGTGGTGGGTGGAACGAAGGAAGAGTTTTGCTTCATCTGCTAACATTTGTGCAGAAATTGGCTTTTCTCGGGCCAAATTTCTAAGGGCATGCACAGAGAGAGAAGGTTGGTTGTCACCAGGTTAGTTGTGATGCTGAACGGGGCCTTCTCAGTGGTGGTGCCTCAGTTGTGGAATTCCACTCCTATAACTGCCCACCCCCCAAATCCCTTTAAAAATATAAATTTCTTCAGCTCAGCTTTAAAAATAGGTCCTGGTTTTGTTGTGAAATACAGTCAAACCTTGGTTGTCAAACGTAATCTGTTCCGGGAGACTGTTCAACTTCCTAAAACGTTCGACAACCGAGGCACGGCTTCTGATTGGTTGCAAGAGCTTCTTGCACTCAAGCGGAAGCCATGTCAGACATTCCAAAAAATGTTCAAAAACCAGAGCATTTACTTCCGGGTTTTCAGCGTTCAGGAGCCGAAACATATGATAACGGAAGTGTTCGAGAACTGAGGTTTGACTGTAAATGCTTTTGTTTATGGCATCTGCAGAGCCCTTAGGGTGACTTGCACAGTCATCCTTGCATCAGTCCTGTGCTGCAGGGTAGACTTGGGGGTGAGCAACTGCCCTGAGGTCGCCCAGTGAACTTTGTAGGTGAGCAGGGATTTGAACCTGGGTCTCCCTGGTCCCAGTTCAGCCACTACACTGGGCTTGAATATTCTGCTAACCCTGCTGCTTTGTTGAGGCAGTTCCAGGGCTTGAAATAACCGCTCCGCTTCATTTATATGGCCTGGCACATTTCTTTACGTATGCTCATTGTCCCCTGCTCTCCCTCCTCCCTCGTAGGACATCGAAGAGCAGCTGGAGGAGGAGGAGGCCGCCCGGCAGAAGCTGCAGCTGGAGAAAGTGAGCACGGAAGCCAAGATGAAGAAGATGGAGGAAGACCTGCTGGTGCTCGAAGACCAAAACTCAAAACTGCACAAAGTGAGTTGGGGGCCCTTTCTGCTGCAGCCTCCCCACCTCTGGCACAAAGCAGAAAAGAGGGGGGGCGTTATTTGTGGTGGGGTTTTGCCTGCCTGCCTGCCTGCCTTGTGTTTTGTGGCCCATCCTTGCTCCGGTGGAAAACCCTTTGGTTGCTTCTCTTCTCTTTATATATATTAAATTTTATTAGTTTTTTAACCTATCATTTTCAACAGTAATTAAACATACTTTTACATCTTATTCAGTTTTTTTGACTTCCACCAGTCCTGTCTGAAAATTTTCCAGTCTAATCTTTTAGTATGCATTTCTTATTTTCCCTATTGCATTGCAATCTCATAATCAGTATCTCTATCTTTTTCTACTTTGTAACACTTCGTATATTTCTCCTTACAAAACTTCTGGTAGTCCTACTAGCGTGGTTGCTTCTCTTCTCAAGCGCTTCAGCAAGTTACGTTTTATTGTGTTTGTTTAGAGTTGAAAACCGATAATATATATATATATATTAAAAAGCAGAGGAGGAACCTCAGCCTGCTGGTGCTTTGTGAGGCACAGACTGGCCTTGGTGCGGGGCGGATTTAAACTATTAAACTCCACAGTTGCAGAGATGGAGAGATAGAGGTGAAGAGGGGGCTATTTGGGGGCCCTAGAGACACTTCCAAGCTGCTGCTCGTTTGGGGGGTGTTTCACTCATATACCAGCTAGTTCAGGCAGTGCAACTACTAGCTGGATTGGAGCTCTTGCTCTTGTCCCCCCCCCCCTAAAAAAAAGATCAGATGTTTTGCAGTAAGGAAAGTTAACAGGGAAATGCTGGATCACCTCTGCTTTGGCATCATGTTGTCTGACCTTTCTGCAAATGAACTGGGGTGGGTGCTTAATAAAGCAGCTTGTCTGGAAGGAGATCTAGGAGGAGGCAGATGGGTAATAGAAACGTTGGCTAGGTCAGGACTCTCGGAGCCTGGACTCCTGGGTTTCCTGGAAGTGTTAGGCATATTTGGGTCCTATCCCCCCCCCCACCCTGTGTCTTCTTACACCCACTGCCTTCACCAGGAGAGGAAGCTGATGGAGGAGCGGCTCTCCGAGTTCACCTCCCATATGGCAGAGGAGGAGGAGAAGGTGAAGAGCCTTTCCAAACTGCGCAACAAATACGAAGCCGTCATCGCCGACATGGAAGGTGCGTCTGGGAACAGGGGAGTACACAGAGGTGGGGGACGGCCTAGATTTCTTCCCTGGGCACTTCAAACCCCAGGAATCGCATTCCTTTGGTGTGGCAATTGAAAACTGGCATAAAACTGGCCTCTTTGGGGATGTGCTTCTTTGGGGAGGTGTCTCCCCCCCCCCCGCCCCTGACTGGCAGCCTATTGGCTAAAGTCCGTGCACAGAGAATGAGCTGCGCAGGGTGTTGGTGGGGCCACAGCTTGGTAGGAGAGCACATGCTTCTCCTGCAGAGAGTTCCAAGTTCGCTCCTTGGCATCTCAAAAGGAAGAGGACTGGGGAAAGGGATTCCTGCCTGAGGCCCTGGAGATCCTGTTGGTGCAGGCCAGGGTTTCCCCAAACTTGGGTCTCCAGCTGTTTTTGGACTACAACTCCCATCATCCTTAGGTCAGGGATGATGGGAATTGTAGTCCAAAAAATAGCTGGAGACCCAAATTTGGGAAACCCTGGTGTAGACCAAGACCGGGCTTAGCCGATAACATAACAAGAGCCCTCCTGGATCAGGCCAGTGGCCTATCTAGTCCAGCATCCTATTCCCACAGTGGCCAGGCAGGTATCCCTACTGGAAGCTCCAAAGCAGTTCCTGAACGCAGCTCCCACACTCTCCACTTGCGATTCCCAGTAACTGGCATCCAGAGGCTATATTACACTGCCTCTTACAGCGGAGGTGGAACATTAGGGACCAATTTTGGGCTCTGGTTAGGGATGGGGAACATGTGGCCTTCCCAGGCAATGCTGGACTACAACTCCCAACATCCCTGGCCATTGGCCACACAGGCTGTGGCTGATGGGAGCTGGGGTCCAGCTGCATTTGGAGAGCCGCACATTCCCCACCAGCGATGAGCAGCCTGCTTCGTGTGCTTCTGCGATGGGGGCGTCCTGTTTCCTTTCTTGACCTTTCCCCATTCTCCCCTCCCTTCGCCCTTCTAGATCGGCTAAAGAAGGAGGAAAAGGGGCGCCAGGAGCTGGAGAAGCTGAAGCGCAAGCTGGACGGGGAGGCAGGGGACCTGCAGGAGCAGGTGGTGGAGCTGCAGCAGCAGCTGGAGGAGCTCCGGCAAGCGCTGGCAAGGAAGGAAGCCGAGCTACAGGCAGCGCTGGCCAGGTAAGTGTGCCGGGCTGGAGGCTCCTGCCTGTTTGGCAGTGGAGGCTGATTCAGCAGGGCACTGCCCAGCCAGCCTCACTCTCCCTTCTGCTGGTAAGCTAGACTGGCTGCAAATAGCCTCAAGGTGGAACTCCTCCTTCCCATTCGTTGTGATGCTTTTTTGAGGGTATCCAAGAGTCAACAAGGGAAGCGGAAGTGCGCAAGAGGGACGTATTGGCTGAAGCGCCGTGCCCTACAGCCCTAGGCAGATGGTTGTTACGGCTTCCTCATAGGGAATCCCTTAGAGCAGGGAATAGGCAGATATGGGGATCTGCTGGAAGATCTCAGGGTGGCTTTTGCAGCAGATCTCATCAAGGATGCCTGGCTCTTGGTCGTCCAAGAGTAGCAACGACTTTTCCTTCCCAATTAGGCTTCTGAAATGAAGGAAAGCATTGGTGGAAACTATGAATGGACTTTTTTGTGTGTGGAAGGACTTTGATCTCCACTCTGGTACTTGGGACACATTCCTGGGCAGCTGAGATGCACTCAGAGGGGCACTTGTCTTTTAATTCTAAGCATATGCCTGCCCCTTTTAAAACCCACTGTTTTGCGCTTTGCTCCAGCTAGTGGACCTCGAGGGTTCTAGGGTGAAACAAAGCAGATCCCCTGACTTAGGGCAACCGACCACGATCATTAACCTATGACTCCCAAGCATGGCTTAATAAGAAACATCCTTAAATTTCTGAAGTATAGGTACAACCTTGGGTTAGATTCAGGGGAACACAATTGCTCCTCTGTGCCTCTTTGGCATCCTGCAAAGATCTTCCTCTCTTCCCCCTTTGGGTGCCTGCTGCCTGCCACTAGCTTTCCTCCGCCTCGCCCTCCTCCCCGCTGCCCCCCTTTCCCTCCGGCCCACCCTCAGCCTGGCCCTCTCGCCCCTCTGACCTTTCCCGCCCGCCTTGCAGGGTGGAGGAGGAGTCCGCGCAGAAGAACGCCGTGCTGAAGTCCCTTCGCGAGCTGCAGGCGCAGCTGGCTGAGCTGCAGGAGGACATGGAGTCCGAGAAGGCGGCCCGCGCCAAAGCCGAGAAGCAGCGGCGGGACCTGGGCGAAGAGCTGGAGGCCCTGAAGACGGAGCTCGAGGACACCTTGGACTCGACGGCCGCGCAGCAGGAGCTACGGTAAGGGCCTGGTGGCAGCTGGCAGACCTGGTGGCCGCATCTGGGGATAAGTAAGCCGACAAGAGGCAGAGATGGCCATCGACTTGGACGGTTTTGAAGGAGAGGGTTGGACAGACCCACGGAGGACAAGGCCATCCAGTGATTGCTACCCATAAGGACTGGGTTCTGCTCCACAGCCAGAGGCAGTAATGTGCCTGAAGGCCAGTTCCTGGAAACCACAGGAGGGGAGAGTGGGCTCTTGTGCTCAGGTCTTGCTTGTAGGATCTGGCCAGCCACTGGGAGAAAAGGATGCTCGACTAGATGAGCTTCTGACCTTGATCCAGCAAGGCTCTTAAATTCTCCCCTACTCCCTAGTGGTCTCTCCAGGGCAAGCCCGCCTCACCCTGCTAGCCTCACTCTGATCCCATCCTTTCCCTTCCCCTGGCAGGTCGAAGAGGGAGCAAGAAGTAACTGAGCTGAAGAAGACCATTGAGGACGAGGTCAAAGTGCACGAAGCCCAGGTGCTGGAGATGCGCCAGCGGCACACGTCTGCCCTGGAGGAGCTGTCGGAGCAGCTGGAGCAGTCACGCCGGGTACGAGGCTGGGGTGTGTGTGTGTTGCCGGGATGTTTCTGGGGGATTACAGAAAGGCGAGAGGGAGCTGGTAAGAGTGGAGATGTGGAGAACCTGTGGGGCCTTCTTGGACTGCAGCAGCTCCCATCATCCATTGGCCATGTCGGCTGGTGATGGAGTTGGAGCCCGACAAGATGTAGAGGCTGGAAGGCTCTGAGAGCCGGAGATTGGGAAGACCTACCACCAAGGGTGGCTTGGTTTTCGGAGGCAGGGATGGGTTAGGAGAGGCCAACGGCCCAGAAACAAGGGAGGGTCTGCTCCTAGTTATTTATCATTTATTTATATATTGCATTTATGCCCCACCTTTCCTCTAAGGAGGTATATACATGGTTCTCTTTCTCCCCATTTTATCTCCACAAAAAAACCCTGTGAGGAGGCTGTGACTGGACCAAGGTTCACCCAAAGACCTTCCTGCCTTAGCAGGGATTTGCAACCTGCTCTCCCCCAGGCCCTAGTCCAAAAACCCTGACTGCCGCACCACATTGACTCTCCTACGGAGAACACTCAAGCAGAGAGATTTTTTTTAAGAAGTCATACATCCCCCTGAAATAGGTGTGTTCAGTCCTGCAGCCCAGTTTTAAGCACATCCATTCGGTGAGCCCGGCAGGATTCAATTTGCCTTAGCCTGCTTAGGGATCATGGAGGGGAGAGAGCAAGCAGTGCCCCAGAGCCAGGCCCTTGGTGGGTGCTGATGTCTTTTCTCTCCGCCCCCCCCCCCCAGTTCAAAGTTACCCTGGAGAAGACCAAGCAGGCCCTGGAAGGGGAGAACGTGGAGCTGCAGAAGGAGGTGAAGGTCCTGCAGGCAGCCAAGCTGGAGTCGGAGCAGCGGCGCAAGAAGCTGGAAAGCCAAGTCCAGGAGCTGCAGCTGCGGGCCACTGACGGTGAAAGAGTCAAAGCTGAGCTAATGGAGAGGCTGGGGAAGCTGCAGGTGTGTGTGTGTGTGTGTGTGTGTGTGTGTGTGTGTGTGTGTAAGTGCACTCTCTGAAGACAACCATCCTTCAAATTGCCTTCTCCTTCCACCCACTCCCAGGTCTCATTTTCCAAATCTTTTTACCCATGTAGCCTCCCAGGCTTATTAAGGCTCTCGCGTCTCTATAGCTGTCCTCTGTACCTTGCAGGATTTGTGCCGAGTCAGCCCACAAATTCTATGTTTAGAATTAATTGCACAAGATATTAAGTGCCCCTATAAATGCCCGCGTAATTCTGCTGCAGATATTGAGATGTTTAGGGGGGAGGGAAGTTGAGCAGCTGCTGGGGGTGGGAGATGGCACCAAGGTGGTAAGATGGCATGTAAAAATGGAGGGAGAAGAGTAGGTAACGGCAAGGGGGGCAAGGGAGGCTCCCCATCACCGAAACAGCCCTGGTAGCCCAAAATTATACAATGCTATGCTCAGTCACCAATCTGTTTCCTGAGCCCAACACGGCTTTCAAGGTTTATAAAGTTTTTCTGTGCATTCACAAGGACTGGAAATAGGCATTTTTAAAATACGTAAAAGAAAGCTGAACTTCTCAGAATTCCACATTGTGCACCAAATACCAGAGCGGGTTATTTGCTTGTTTGGTTGATGCATAGAATACACAACCAGAGTCTTATTCTTAACTTTTGACTTGTGATAGATGGATGTTTTGATTTCCCTTGATGCATTTGGACTTTTATCTTTGGTATGTGTTTGTATCTGTCTCTCCCCATCTGTCTGCTGCCTTTGTCTCCCGGAAACAGAACGAACTCGACGGAGTCTCCGGTACCCTTGGAAGTGCAGAGTCCAGGGCGATAAAGCTTGCCAAAGATCTGGCCAGTGTAGAATCCCACCTGCAAGATTCCCAGGTACATGGCAAAACCTGGGAATGCGAGACAGAGAGAGGCTGGACCCTGGATGGTAGAGGGTGGTGGTTTGTGCTGGAAGGTGGGGGCAATACTCAGAGGGCAACAACAGTGAATCCCTTGAGGTTCAGGGACAAGGGGAAAGAATGTGTAAAGGGTAAGAAGTGCAGTTTCAGCTTGTAAAATGTTGCTTTATGTCCCAAGCATAGCCATGAGTTCACAAAGCAATATTGGACAAGTCACTGTTTCATTTGGCCTCTGTTTTTCTGTTTCTGTAAAAGGGAATGAATTTGTCCTGCCTCATGGGGTGCAGCAAGATGAAAATTTGTAAAGTACCTGCATGTTCCACATGCTAAAAGAAAAAGTATTTTCCCTGCTTACAAATACATTTTATCATTAAATATTAGTGGGCTGTAACAAAAATAGGCTGTAAACAGCTAGGAACCCAGTGTATCTACTTGTAAAACAACCTCAAAAAGAAGATCTGCCCGGAACTCTCTTAATGTTAGGAGGGGCAGGCACTAATGAGCATTGCTAGATAGCATGTAACGTTATTTGGGGGTCACGAGTAAGAAGGCCATGCTTCTGCCACCTGCCATAGAGGCAGGTCTTGTAATGCGTTAGGGCTTAATTGCACCTAGTCCCTCTCTTAAGTTCCCCAGGAGAGCTCTAGTAGGTGCAGAGAGAACAGTGGGCTGAGAGCTGGGGCACCTGATTTCCTGAGAGGGGAAGAAGAGGAGTAGATCTGGACAGGTTTGGTCTATTAGCACATGTCCTTTTACCCCACCTCTCAATCGCAGGAACTGCTCCAGGAAGAGACGCGGCAGAAACTGAATCTGAGTTCTCGAGTCCGGCAGCTGGAAGAGGAAAAAGCTGGTCTGCTGGAGCAGCTAGAGGAGGAGGAGGCTGCCAAGGGGAACTTCACCCGCCAGATCCAGAGCTTACAGCAGCAGGTGGGAAACAGAAGTGGTTGACAGGCATTCCTTCACCACCATACACACAGCGTGAGCCAAAGGGAAAAATCAGGTGTCATTGGCTCTCGTGGGTCCACCAGAGAAGGCCTGTCGGACAAGCTTTTATCTGAAGTCAATGGCTTTCTCTAAGGAGAAATGGAAAGATCAAGGCTTCCTTGCCCCCTTTCTCCCCTGTGGATTGAACTGGGGAAATGTATATCCTGGCCCAGTTCTGCCAGATCACTTTCTTTGGACCTGCACACAAAAGGGAAGAGGGACTTGGTTTCTCTGCCACCACTTTCCTGGCACCAGGGCTTGGAAAAGTGCCCCTGCAAACGTAACTAGTTGGTGCTCCAGCCGAGGTGTGAAGTGGAAAGCGAGTTGCTGCTTTGCTCTCCGTGGGCAGAGGCAGCTCAGCTTGCCTTCCCCTTTCAGCCAGAGATTTGCTGGGAAATACGTTAAAAAATTATAACGGAACATGATATCTGGGTAAACACATGCTAATAGAGTTCTTTTTTAAGAAAAGTCATTTTGCATCATCAGCATTTGAAGAAAGGAAGAGAGAGGGCTGATGAATCGGTCTGGGTGGAACTGGGGCTTTTGCTGCAGAAGCCTCTCATAAACTTGACTTCTGAAGTTCCCAACACCCCTTTGGTTAGCCTGGCGCTGTGTGGACAGTGTGTGACTTCCTCTGTGGCCATTCCGCCAGGTGATGGAGACCAAGAAGAAGCTGGAGGACGATGCTGGGGTAGCCGAAGCAATAGAGGAGGCTCGGCGCCGGGCAGCCAAGGACCTGGAGGCTCTCTCCTTGCGCTACGAGGAGCGGGTCCAGGCCTGCGACAAGCTGGAGAAAGGACGGACCCGGCTGCAGCAGGAGCTGGACGATGTCACCGTCGCCCTGGACCAGCAGCGCCAGGTGGTCTCCGCCCTCGAGAAGAAGCAGAAGAAATTCGACCAGGTGAGGCCTATGTTTCCCCCATCAGGTCTTTCTGCCAATTAGTTGTTCCGCCCCTGACCCAAACTGCAGTTTGCCCCTCAGTCACTTCAGTTGACTATATGCTGCTTCCCAACGGAGAAATAGATGTCACTTTCCCTGCACACAAACACCCCCTGCTCTAATTCAGTTCTAAAATGGCTTTGTGTACCTGAAAAGCAGTGTCTCAAAAACTACGCCCACGACAAGTCTTTCTTTGGCTCAGAAAAACCGTTAACTTAAACAGGTCTTTCACCTGTGATTTGGAACTATTCCCCTCACAATGGGATCTCTTTATCCTGTCATTTTGGATACCATTCCCCCCCCCCACCTTCCTGTCTTTATCTTAAAGGTAATCTGCATTCCTGCATCTCTCTCTCTCTCTGCTGCGTCTGGCATCCACAAAAACCCTAAGTTGAACCCAATTCTCTGCTGCCCAGTCAAGGACAGCTTGGTCACTGTTTACATTGAGGCCTTTTTGGATCATTGACAGATGCTGGCCGAGGAAAAGCTGATCTCTGCCCGCTACGCCGAGGAAAGGGACCGAGCGGAAGCAGACTCCCGGGAGAAGGAGACCAAGGTGCTCTCGCTGAGCCGTGCCCTGGAGGAGGCTCTGGAGACACGGGAGGAGCTGGAGAGGCAGAACAAGCAGCTGCGGGCAGAAATGGACGACCTGGTCAGCTCTAAGGACGACGTCGGCAAGAACGTAAGGGAGCCCGGACACCTGGGTCCACTGGAAGGGAAGAGGGGGTGACAGCAGGGCAGAAATGTCTCATTCTCTGAAGAAGGAGGCAGGAAGTAAAGTTTTTTTCAGGCTGCCACTTCCTTTAAAACAAATTCTTCCCTCCCCACCCCTCCCTTGCAACAGCAAGACCCACAATTTATTTATTTTTTAAAAAATGGAATCTTCAGATTTCTAAGACTCCAGCGCAGTCACGAGTTTGGGAAACTGCGGCATATGGGATGCCATGCAAACTTAGGAATACTTTGACATGAAGCCAGCCTTTCCACTACAATCCCCTCAGTGTGATCATGACACTCCACCCCTTACATCAGGGGTGTGGGACATGTGGCCCTCCACATGTTGGAGGACTCAAACTCTTCAGCCCCAACAAGCAGGGTCAATAACCAGGGTTGTTGGAAACTAGCCCAGTAATGTTTGTAGGGCCACTGGCCTTCCCCGCTCCTCCTGCTTTTCTCCCCTAACACCCCACCCCCACTTCTTCCCATCAGGTGCATGAGCTGGAGCGTTCGAAGCGGGCCCTGGAGCAACAGGTGCAGGAAATGCGAGCCCACCTGGAGGAGCTGGAAGACGAGCTTCAGGCCACGGAGGACGGGAAGCTCCGCCTGGAGGTCAACATGCAGGCCCTGAAGGCCCAGCACGAGAGGGAGCTGCAGAACCGCGACGATGCCAACGACGACAAGAAGAAGCTGCTTGGGAAACAGGTGGGGAGGGAGGCTGGGGAGGCCCATCAGCCTTTGCCCAAGTGTGTGCGTGCGTGTGCCTAGAACAAAAAGTGTCAAGAATAGTGGCGAAAGGGCCCATATTTGCATAAGAGGACCAGTGTGGTGCCACAGTTAGAGGGTGGCAGACGTAGACGGATGGGTGCAAGTCGTAACCCGAATGATCTCTCACAAGGTGGTCGTGAGGCTTCATGGGAGGTGGGTGGGCAAGTTTGGATTAACCATGAAGCAAAAGAAGCATGTGCTTAGGGCATCAACAGCAGGGGGCACCACATAATTTTTTCCGTTGCCAGATTTTTAACATTCAAGGTCACAAATCGCTCAGTTGAAGTATGCTAAAAATTCCAACAGAACAGTGACGCAACAATATGGATGCCTTATCTGTGCTAAGCAGAGAGGCAGATGTTTCTCCCCTTGACGTTTTCTTGCTGCTGCATCCCCAGGTGCGGGAGTTGGAGGCTGAACTGGACGCGGAGAGGAAGCAACGGGCCCAAGCGCTTGCAGCCCGGAAGAAGCTGGAGCTTGATCTTCAGGAGGCGCTGGCACAGCTGGATGCGGCCAACAAGGGACGGGACGAAGCAGGGAAGCAGCTGCGAAAATTGCAGGTGTGTGTGTGGGGGAGAGAGAGAGAGAGCGAGAGAGAGAGAGAAGGAAGGAAGGAAGGAAGGAAGGAAGGAAGGAAGGAAGGAAGGAAGGGAGACACTGCCTCGTTTTAATTTTGTAAAAAAATATCCTTACTATATTTTCAAAACTTAATAAAAGACAAGCAACAAAAGCAGCTAACAAATGTTTCTCCACAACCAACCAATGCAGCCAAAACAATGCACATATATAAGAAGGTACATGAAAACTGGTCTGATAAATCTCTCCACGGATAGCTATTACAAAAATGCAACACCACTATCACATTGTCTCCTGTATTGGGGATTTTTGATTATTCCAATTAATATTTACATCATAAGGGAGATGTGGAACTTTTTAAATAGTAGCTGCTTGTTTAGAGATAACTTGATGTTGGTGTTTCGCAATAAGCGTATCTCTTGATTCTTGATACACTTGATTCTGGATAGTCACTCTGGCAGAAAAACTGAACTGCCAAGTCTGAGCGGCCAGGGTTAAAACAAACCCATTATCTTTTTATGTCACTTTTATATATGCGGTGTGAGGGCCATATGAGATACTCCCTGATTATATTATTTAGACAGTGCCCTTGATGCGCAATCTACACGAACGTACAAAGACAGGATCCTGCTCCAAAGTTCTTTCAGTCTAAAAATTCAGCACACAGGAGATGACTGAGTGGGATAAAGAGGGGAAGGCTGTGTGACTTATTTCAACAACCCCTCCTTAGGCTTAGCTACAGGTAGGGCAAGGGTAGCCAACATGGGAGTCCTCTGGATGTTGTTGGACTTGCAACTCCCATGAGCCCCGGCCCGCATGGCCAGTGGGCCAGAGGCATTGTGGGCACTGTAGTCCAGCTACAACAAGAAGTTTCACAGCTTCCCCTACAGTAGGGTATGGGGACTAGGGCATTGCCATACACTCACTTGCCTGGGAGGGCGTGTGTGTGTGTGTAATTCCTCAGCCTCCCTTATGTTCTTGGCATAAGGAGTCAAGCTTCTGCTTTTTTAAGCATCTTTTCCCTCCCAATTCCAGGCCCAGATGAAGGAGCTCTGGCGGGAAGTGGAGGAAGCCCGTGCAGCCCGCGAAGAGATCTTCATTCAGTCCCGCGAGAGCGAGAAGAAGCTGAAGAATCTGGAGGCAGAGTTGTTGCAGCTGCAGGAGGTGAGGGGTGAAGCTCCATGGAGCCTCCTGAAGGAACTGGAGAGGCAGCGGTGGCTGGTGGCTGGCAGATCATTTGCGGACACCCTTCCATTTTGCTGCCAGCTTGAGCCCATCTTGAGCCAGTGGAGTGGAGTCCCCAAGGCAGTTGAATCACACCTTGCAATCCTCCTTCTGGCAACTCCATAGCCAACCCGGTGCCAAACATATTGCTTTGCTTTCCTTTGGACCACATCAATGGGACTGGGGGGTGGGGCTTGTCAACCTCCATATACAATGCCTAGGCTTGCCGCCCTGCAAATGCGGCAAAAACAATGTGGGAGGCAGCAGTTAGGAGTTAGAAACTCAACATGATGGGCGTAAGGAGAGATCATCGTGTCTCACTGGTCAGCTACTGCCCGCTTTAAGCCAGGCAAACCCCGGTCAATAAACTGCTGACCCGCCAATGTCCGCCTGCTTCAATGGGGTTTGGACAAGCACTCAGCAAGCAGGCCGAACTTCTGCTCCAAGTCGATAGGTCTCTACAGCCACAGCTGTAGTTTGACTTCAGCCAACAGGTTGACCCCCAAAGGCGCACTCCTCCATTGTCTCCCCAGACAGACGGATGCTAACCAAACCAATGTAGTAGACAGGGGGTTGAAAGTAGGACATCTGAGACCTGGATTCAAATCCTCCCCAGCCATGAAGCTCACTGAATGACATTGAGCAAGTCATCTCTCTTGGCAATGTGACCTACATCACAAGATCCCTGTGTGTGTATCTCTCTCATATGCACACATTTATAGTGGGGTTGCAAGGGCTCTTAAATTGATAAAAGTGCCAGGAGTGTCGGCACAGAATGGCTGCCATTCCTCTGTACCAGTGAGAATATATGTGTATGTGTGTGTGTCTGTCTATATCAATCTACTCCACACACACACAGCTTGAGCCTATTCCAGGAGAATGGGAATAATAACAACAACAATAATAATAATAATAATAATAATAATAATAATAATAATAATAATAATTTATTATTTATACCCCACCCATCTGGCTGCATTTCCCTAGCCACTCTGGGCGGCTTCCAACAAAATATTAAAGTACAATAGTGTGTCAAACATTAAAAGCTTCCCTAAACAGGGCTGCCTTCAGATGTCTTCTAAAAGTATGAAATGCTGCTGCTGTTTTTTAATCAGTGGGTAATGGGAAGGATACCCTCTTTCCTGTTTTGACCTGTTCCTCCCTATCCACATCCAGCCTGCCTTCTACTGACCTTTTCCCATCACTTGCAGGAACTGGCAGCGTCAGAGCGAGCCAAGAGGCAGGCGCAACAGGAGCGGGACGACCTGGCGGATGAGCTGGCCAATGGGAACAGCGGCAAGTGAGTGGGGAAGTCCATTTCCCATGCTCCTTTGATTCCATTGAGCATGCACATCGGACGCCGGTGTTTTGTGTGAATGGGAGCAGTATGGAGTTTTTTTGCCCAAGGGACTGCTTAGTTAAGGCACTTAATCTCCTCAGCAAGCAGCCAGTGTGAACGCAAAATGGTTAGCTTTCAAACGTTGCTCTAGGGGTAATTAATCTGGATCAGGGTTGCCTCTTCTAGGCTTGCCTTTTAATCTGGAATTGGCATGCTTTGTTCACTCGCTTTGTACAGAGAATCCAGATGACATGGGGGTTTTTTTGGGGGGGTGTTCTGTGTTGTACTCATGTCCTTTATTTTCAGACGTGACCTGTTGTGGGTTTTTAAAATGTTAAAATGCAGTGGTAGCACCACATCCAGCGTGGATAAGCAAAATATTAGTGATGTTTTCCAGGGCTAGTGTGCCAAAGCTGCCTTTCAAGAAGGGACCTCAATAAGCAATTTCCCCTTTCTTCAGTTTTTAAGTAAAACAGCACTGTTTTTTATAAAATGGAGGTGGGGAGCAAGGAGCAGACATTAGTTATTGAAGACTTCCCCCCTGCCCAGAGGAAGGAACTGACTAAGAATCAATTAAGGGGTTGTTCATCAGGTAACGCTGCTGCCGCCATGTTGAACAGGAAGTGATTAGAGGCTGAAGCCCCTTTTAATTTTGCTTCCACCTGATTGCAGAAAAGCAGTGTCTCAGTGGCGCTAAAGGCTCTAGCCTAAATGGTGGGATGTTCCTTGGGTGGGCTTCCTCCAGAGATTTTTCTCTGATCAACTGCTGTGTCACGGCCCTCAATTACGCCCCCTCAGGTCTGCTCTCATGGATGAAAAGCGCCACCTCGAGGCCAGGATCGGTCAGCTGGAGGAAGAGCTGGATGAGGAGCAGAGCAACATGGAGCTCATGAACGACCGATACCGCAAGCTCAGCATGCAGGTGAGTTCCCCCACCCCTTTTCGGAGCAGGCCCTCTTACGGCATGCGCTCCCTGCCCCTGTGGCTCTGAAACTGCCTCCTGACACACACACATACACACACACACACACACCCCATCTCCTGTGTCCTCTCTGCAGGTGGAAACACTCACCACAGAGCTGGCAGCGGAGCGCAGCTTCTCGCAGAAGGCCGAGAACGCCCGGCAGCAGCTGGAGCGCCAGAACAAAGACCTGAGGGCCAAGCTGGGAGAGATGGACTCCTCTGTCAAGTCCAAGTACAAGATGGCCATCGCAACCCTGGAGTCCAAGGTGGCCCAGTTGGAGGAGCAGTTGGAGCAGGAGTCCAGGTAGAGCCCTGGGATCCAAGGTGGCAAATACACCCCCACAAACACCCCCACACCCAGTGCTTTGAGCTGGTGTGGTACTGAGTGGCTAGAGCGCTGGACATATTGCAAAATGAGACAAGGAGCCTGTACGCTCCCCGTCCCTTATGACAAACAGCTTTAGATTGGACATATTTATTGTTCATATATTTATTACATTTATATACCACCTTTATATACTCTCCAGGGATGCGGGTGGTGCTGTGGGTTAAACCACAGAGCCTAGGGCTTGCTGATCAGAAGGTCAGCGGTTCGAATCCTTGTGACGGGGTGGGCTCCCATTGCTCGGTCCCTGCTCCTGCCAACCTAGCAGCTCAAAAGCACGTCAAAGTGCAAGTAGATAAATAGGTACCACTCCGGCAGGAAGGTAAACAGTGTTTCTGTGCGCTGCTCTGGTTTGCCAGAAGCTGCTTAGTCATGCTGGCCACATGACCCGGAAGCTGTATGCCGGCTTCCTTCGGCCAATAAAGCGAGATGAGCGCCGCAACCCCAGAGTCGGTCACGACTGGACGTAATGTTCAGGGGTCCCTTTACCTTTTTATATACTCTCCAGGTGGTGTGCATGGTTCTCCCCTCCTCATTTCATCCCCACAACAACCCTGTGGGGTGGGTTAGCCTAAGAGGCAGCGGGCTTCATGGAGGATTCAAACCCTGGTTTCCCAGGTCCTAGTCCGGTGCTCTTTTAACTGTTACAAAAGACTGACACAAAATAGATTTAGGCTGGATAAACAGCACGAAAGGGAGTGTTTTAAACTCCCCCTTTGTTCAGCAGCACTCTCCTGCGGTTCCATTGAATGACAAACAAGACAAAAAAAACGAGCGGGACATCTCCTGGTGTCTCTTCTAACGTGGCCTACATTGATGTGTCCCGGGTTCAAATCTCTGCCCGACTGCAAAGCTTGCCAAGTCAGCTAATGTGGCTCGGCTTAATCTCACTCAAGGGTTGCTGTAAGGATAAGGTTGGGGGAACACCACATATAGCAGCACCACCTTGACCTCTTTGGAAGAAGGATGGAATAAAAGTGTAGTGTTAATACACACACGAAATGTATCGTGCATATATACTGCTCCCACATGGGCTTCCAGTATTCTCCCACCTAGTTTACTGATTAAATTTCACCTTGCTTATTTCTAGGGATGGGGCAACATCAGAGGTTCCCATGCCATTAATTAGGGCTCTCCTCCACATTTTCCATTTTTAAAAAAAATTAAATTCTCTGATTTGCACAAACTGCATATCTTTCTCTATCTTGCTAGCTATGTTGCAGGGAGAGCTATGGGGAAAACTCTTATAGTGAGGACTAGGACCATGAGTGAATTTGCAGAGGGAATGGACAAATAAACATTAAGAATTAATTTCTACAAAATAGAGGGGGCCACTTTAAGCATGCTTATCAAAAAGTATGAGCAGACGTTGACATGTAGAACAGCCCTAAGGAACGTGTCGTCATATCTAATCTCCCCAGGAATGGATACAGCTGGAAAAATAGCCTAACCTAGATAAAGGCACCCCAGCTTCCGCCTAAGCAATGCTTGGTCCAGGAACATCCCCAGACTAAATAATAAGTCTTTCCCACCCTGATTCCTTCCTATATTTTCTGTTTTTTTAGGGAGAGGATTCTATCAGGGAAACTTGTGCGGAGGGCAGAGAAGAAACTCAAGGAGGTGATTCTGCAAGTGGATGAAGAGAGGAGGAACGCAGATCAGTACAAAGATCAGGTATGGCCAAGACGTCTGTGTTCCCCACCCACCCCTCATTTTGAGCCCTGGGGCATATTTTCAGTGCTTGGGACTCATCTATCGGAAATGTTGAAGAAATAGTCAACAAAACCTCTGAGCATGTGCAAAACACCTGCCCTCACCATTTATAAGTTTTCCAGGGCAAGGCTTGCAACTTCAGGGCACGCTTGAACCCTGCCATCTTTTTCCTTGATGCAACATTTTCAGGCTGTTCTGCACGGACCTATTTTTCAGATGCATACTGTTTTATTTATCTTTTTAGCCTTTGTTTTTCTTACTTTTTTTTTTAATCTCCCTTTCTTTGAAGGCAAAAAAAAATATAGTTCCCTAAAAATAAACGAATATTTAGAAATTAAGCAGCCACACAGTATTTAAAACACTTCCCTCCACGTCCTGCATCTTGACCTCAGCGACTTCGTTTCCTTAAGCCATAAAAACGGGCAGGTGAAATGGTGGCTCAGTAGCCATATTGAACTTAACGCACGTCGAGCTGCCTGGAAGATTTGCATGCCTTGGGGATCCAGTTTTCTGCTCACCTTAGACCTCTCTCTCCCTCTCTGTTTTCTGGCAGGTTGAAAAGAGCCACCTGCGGCTAAAGCAACTCAAGCGACAGCTCGAAGAAGCAGAAGAGGAGGCCTCACGGGCCAACGCCAGCCGCCGCCGCATGCAGCGCGAACTCGAGGACGTCACCGAGTCAGCCGAGTCCATGAATCGCGAGGTGACCAGCCTGCGGAATCGTCTCAGGTGAGTAGGGTTATTATGGCTGAGCGGGGGCTTGGCCTGGGTGGGATCCGGGTGCAGGACGCTTCTTCAAGATTCAGACCCTCCGCCATATGCCTTGTGACTAGTTCCTAGCCCTAGGAACGGAGGAGGCCTTGGAAGGGCCAATGGCCCATCTTGCTCATCATTGCCTTCACTGCTGGCTGTGCCTCTCCACGTTTTCAGGCCATTGGGATGTCCGGGATTGAATTTGAGACCTTCTGCTTGCAAGGCAAATGCTCTGATCCCAATATAGGGCCCTTGACACAGCTAGTTGAGAGTAGATTGCCCTGCCTTGTATGTCCCCCACGTCTTCCTGTCCCCACATGCCCTTAGATGCTCCCCTTTTTGTCTCTTTTTCTTTTGCTGTTCTCATATCTCCATAATCCTTAGACCTGTACTAAACATGATGCTCAATATGCTACAGAATATAGCTTCAGGTAGGCTTGCTACATTTCAGAAAGTGAAATTTGCCCAAAAAACTACACTGCCGATACGGGCTACCATATGTCCGGATTTCCCCTGGACATTTCAGCAATTTCCGCCCAGATGGTGTTTGCGAGGGCTGAATACCGGCTATGCCTGGGAAATTCCAGACGTATGGCAGCCCTGGCTTCAGGTCAATGTTTATCACAGTCATGACCACAGAGAGACAAAATGGCTAGAGTGGCACTCACAGCCTGGGAAAATGAGAAGCTGCTGTTGGCCACGATTGTCTCTGTGGGGTTGCCCAGTCCATTGTTCCACCCCTTGGCATCTCAGCATAGGTTGCCTTGGAAATTAGAGGAGAAAACTGATGCAGAAAGTCTCCCCTACACGCCCACACAAAACGGATCCACACTGGATAACTAGAACCTTTAGAATACGCCTGCACTAGAAAAACATGCAGTTATTTTAAACGGTTCCGGCCCGACTTGCTCCACTCCGCAGGCAGGCTCTTCTGCTGCTCCCTGGCACAAGAGGTGGGGAACTGGAGCCAGACAGTGGCCTGGATCTTTGATTTCCTGTAGGCCAGATTTTATACTTGTTTTAAATAATGTTAAATCAATTAGGTGAAATCCTTTTTCTGCTTTGCAGAGACAGCCCAGGTTTTAGTACCACCTCTCTTCCACGGGGGCGGGCGGGGGGACGACGACGACTCAGAACCCTATTTCAAGGCAGCAGTAGATAGAGAACCTGGAAGCTACAGTTTTGAAGCCTTCGCTCCCCAATATCTCTGAGGATTTTCAGCCCCCTCGTAACAGTTCTGTTTCCAAGCACAAATCCCAATTAGCCCCCGCTTCTTCAGACCGGGAACCTAGGGAACCCAACTCGCTTCCCCATCCTGTTTATACTTTTTCCTGACTTTCCCGTCTCTTTCCATGTGGAGTTCTTTCCAGATCATCCGTTCATGCTTGCACCTCTCTCTCTCTCTCTTTTTTTCTTTGTCTCTGTTTACATCCCATCTTTTTCTCGGCCCAACAGCAAGTTAGAACGCCGGCAGCGGAAGTACGTTCTCACTCCCATTGTTCTGCATGTGTGTGCTGTGCAGTTTCGGAGTGTGTGTGTGTGTGTGTGTGTGCCCACGCACGTGCAGTTGCCGCACAGAAGCTCCTGGCTTCCCCCCTCCTGGTTAAGGGCTGGAACAGATTTGTCATGGGAGATCCGCATTCTGATTTCCTCCCTTCCGCTGTGCACACACCACGTGACTCCCCCCCCTCTGAAGAATCCTGGGAACTGTAGGGTTTTTTTGTTTTGTTTTTTAAAGGACTGCTGGGAATTATAGCTCGTCTGAGAGCAAACTAGAGTTCCCAGGATTTGTTGTGGGGAAGCAATGTCCTTTAAATGTGCAGTGTGCACCCTACTCTTGACATTCTGACCACTACACTGTGATTTTTGTGTGTGATGTGGCCGTAACTGCCTTTTTGCCCATCCCTCCAGCAATACTTAATAGCATGTTGTGAGCGGGGGGTGGGGGGGTGGAGAGAGCTGTAAAACAGGGGAGAGCTGAGCACCAGCTCTTTCATTGTTGGGAGATCTGACCCTGGATCTCGCCCTGCCATGCCTGTTTCTGCCCTGCCGGCTGCTATAGAGAGGAGAGCAGGAGTGCTTGCTGACATCCCTGGCAACTTTGGACTCTCAGTTAAAGGAGCGCTTTTAGCTGGAGGGGGTGTGGGCAGGGGAGTGCTTCTACTGTGAAGGCGCTTGCTATGGACGTGAGCTTCCAGCTGCCGCCGTCCCAGGAAGAGGGGGACAGGAAAAAGCCCCCAGTAAAGCTGGTGCTTCTCTCTTCTCTGTAGACAAGGTGTGCTTGTTGTAACCTCAGTAGGCTCACTTTTTCTATCCAAAGAGATTCCAGCTACGCAGCGTGATGTAGGTGAGAGAGAGCAGACCCTGTGGGCGCTTTCTCCCCAAGCAGTAGCTGCTTCTCTCTTGGCAACCGTGCCATCATCCACATGATTTCCAAATCGAAAGAGGCAAAACGAAAGGGGAGGGGGAGAATCCAGAATTAGGCGGTCCATTTAGAAATGCCACAGATGGTTTGGAGAAGGTGGGAACTAAGGGTTGCCCTTGCAGTGATGTCCCGGGCGGCATTTAGCAGGTGAGGCTGATGCCAGTATATAATTCAGAAAGCCTCTTGGCAGAATGCAAAGCACAGTTGCGCTTGCCCCAAAGGGAAGTACCACCGTTTTTTAGCAAGGATGCTCTGGGGATGCAGGCAGTGGTGGAACGGATGCCCTGTCCCTTGCATCTCTGTGGTGCAAGCTCAGCATGGACCGTTCTGAGAGGCAGCTTTGGCACAGATTTCAGTGGGGCAATCGGGGCGGCATTGGGAGCGAGTGCACTAGGCAAGGAGCTTGCCACTTCTGCAGGCTCCAGCAAAATAAACAGGGGTCAGAAGAGGCTTCCGGTTGCTGGAAGGCCACTGTGCAGTGTGGCCGTAGAAATGTTTGCTGGAGGGAGACGCTTGAGTTGCGCCAGAACAGGAACAGGGGGTAGTGGCCCTCCTGATGTTGTTTGGGCTGCAGCTCCCATCATCCCTGACTGTTGGCCATGCCGGCTGGGCCTGGTGGTGCTTGGCAGCCCAATAACACCTCCCAATGCCTGCGCTAGGGGCATTTGCCAATCCCAGCTTAGGGAGTCAAGTACCTGGGAGCATGGCTAGCTTTTGTGGGGTGGGGGTGGGAGTTGGTACTCAAATGCCCCCTGCAGTGCCAATACAGATTCCGTTTTCCCTTTTCATCGCAGACGCACCCCTCTGAGCTTCACCACCCGAACTGTGCGGCAGGTGTTCCGCCTGGACGGCGTCTCAGACGAGGAGACCGAAGACCCGGAGAGCGACTCTCCGTCTGCAAACCACCAGCCTCCTACGCCCCTGACGCCCTCTCAGGGGCAGCAGCCGGCCCCCCCTGCGGAGCCAGCCCAGACTGAATGAGGCAGGGATGTCAGACCCCAGGGGGTGGATCGCAAGACCAGGGGCGGGGAGTAGGAACCCCAACCTTGCTACACTGTCTGACATGTATACAAAAAAAAAAAAGGAACCCCCTCCCAACACTTGCCCCCACCCTCCAGCTTCTCTTTCAAGGGTCTCCCAGCTCTCCTATCAGGCTGCACTTTAATATCAACCACCCCTGAGGGGTGGGAAATCTGGGAGGAGGGAGGTTCAGGGGTCAGGATTTTAACTATATCCCTTTAAAAAGAAAAAGGAAAATCCAACTCTCAAATAGCCATTGCTTCTCCGGCACCACCTCTCCCTCCCCCATCCAAAACCCATCTTTCTCTTCTCTCCTCCCAGCTCCAGTACAGATATATATATAAAGAACTCCTTGCCCACTACTAAGGAAAAATATACATATCAAAGTTCGGGCATCGAAGTGGCAAATGTACACAGACTGGGGTGGGGAAGGGATGGCTCTATGCAGCCCTGCTTCTCGGGGTTCGTGCAGCGATCGATCCCCTTGCCTGGCACCCAAATGCACCCAAGCCCCGGATGGAGACAGCTGCTTTCTCGCAGGGAGACCCTTTGCTCTCAGCGCTGAGGGGCAGCTGTGTCGGGTGTGGGGGCCTTCTGCTCCCTTTGGTTCCAGCCACTCCATCTCGTCTCCTTGCCTTCCCGTTCCCCTTCTTCCCAGCGGGGTGATGGGGGAGCTGGAGGAGTGAGTCCTTGGGATGCCTTCACATGAAGGATACATGTGGAGATTTTTTTTTATCATCTCTGGAAGGCGGCTTCTCTCCAGCACACCTTAGCCTGCTGGAGTTACTCTCTGGACCTCCCACCTGCCTTTCACACCTGCCCAGACTGTGGGCAGAGGAAGATGCAGAATGAACTGGAAACCATTCATCTCAGCCTGCCTTCTCTCGTTTTGGACTGGGATTTGGATCTCGCCCTCTCTGCATATCATTGTCAGCAGCCAAGAGCACTTTGATCTCCTCCTCCTCTCCTCTTGCCACCATCCCTAAACCTGCTGTGGTGGTGGGTTGCGTGAGGAAGCCAGGATTTGCAAACCCTGTAGATTCAATAGCAACGACAGGCCACAAGCTGGCCAGTTTCATCTTGCCTGATTGCACGTGTGTGGAATTCTGCTATGTACTGTGCACAGAATTTGAGTTCTAGGGACTCTCTGCATTCCTTTTTCTTTTTCGTTTTTTGGTCTTCCTCCAATCCAATAGAGGGGAAAAGAACAAGCCAAGTTGCTGGTCCTTGTGAGCTGTGGATATACATTCAAAAACTTCCAGATGAACGTCTGCAGAAACCTCTGGTGTTCTCTTAGCTACATGCCTGCCTTTGCTTTTGCACCTGATCATTCTTCCTATTCCTGTATGGCTCCTTACCAGAATTCAAGTTCTGCTAAAAAAAAAAAAGACCCCCAAAGCTTGAGGCAGGCAGTTGAGTTAACAATGCAAAATATGCCTACAATGCAGAAATCATATTGATTTACTGAAGGGATTTGAACCCTGGTGTAGAAGCTGTGGGTTAGCACAAAGAACGAAGAAAGTGCTAACAGGAATAAGCAGCTGCTTCCAAACTGTCCTCGTTCCTCTTTTGCTGAAACACCAGGATATGCTTTTGGTATTTGGGGGGAGGGGGGTGATCTTCCCCCAAATCCTACTGGGTGCGTCTGTGAGGCTGGGTTCACAAGCAGCTTCATTGCTTGCAATGAATTCTGATCCTCGCTCACCTTCACCTGTTTTAGGAGCAACACCTTTGCTTTTCTCTCTCAAAGTCTTGGCACTGCTTATCACCACTATGCGGGGCCAGTTCATACACAGCCATGCCTGAAAACGGCACGAGCGTTGGTTGCCACGGTTGCAAATCTGGGAGTTTTAACTGCTTCCACATATGAACATACAGATAGCGTGTGAAGCAGTCCTTATCTCAAGGTGCAACAGGCGAGCTAAGAGTCCCTAATTATCCAGGGGCTCTTTTCTTTTTTTGCTCACTTTGGTTTCTGATTTTAATTCCTTAACAAGGGTGCACAAAGAAGGAGCTCCTCCCCTTATTCAGTTGGGCAAGGCTCTGACACTGAGCTGTCTTTTGTCAGTTTGCCCCAAACGTGAGAACTTGCAACCCAATTCTATGCATGTCTACTCAGAAGCAAGGCTCACTGTGTTCAAGGGGGCTTACTCCCAGGCAAGTGCCCGTAGGGTTTCAAGCTTGGTAATATAAAGCACTTTTAAGTATATGCAAAGGGTTTTACATTTGGGCGCTATAACCTTCCAGCAGATTTGACTTCACTCCCAAAGGTGTTCTCCTCCATTGTCTCCTGAGGCAGACAGATGCCAACCATTTACATCCATTACTTTGGAATAGATCCATTGTGCACCTTATATAAGCTAACAGCAGATGGGCAGAGTGAGACCAAAAAAATAATAATCCAGCTTGTTCCTGCACCTGACATGTGGAGAACCTTTCGTACCCTCCAGATGTTGATATACTACGTTTCCCATCATTCCTGGAAGTTGTACTTAAGCAACATCTGGAGGGGAGGGCAAAGGTTCCCCATGCCTGCCTTGTTAAGGAATTCAAAATGAAGGGTTTGCAAATCCTAGCTTGGACTCAAAATATAAACATCCACTTGTGCCTGGTCCTAAGGCTCCAGGAACTGGCACTGGGGGTGGGGTGGGGTCTGTCTTTCTAAATATATATATATTTGAATAATTATTATTATTTTTTGCATGGTGGTTTCTTGTCTTAATTTGTTCTAATTCTGTATTATTATTATTATTTGTTTCTAACAAAAGCATTTTATTCCAAGCGACTTGATTTTGTTTTTTCTCAAACCCAGGGGGTTTGCTTTTTTTTTAAAAAAAATCTTTTTGTCCCCCCTTCTCCCCACCCTTCCATTGCTGACTTGGATCTGTTTGGAGTTTCTTATCCTGATGTAAAGGGCCATAGCAATTATCCTGCTCCTTTTTTTGTTAAAAAAAAAGAAAGAGAAAAAAAAGAATACTTTTTAAGAAAAAGTATGTCTTCTATTAAAAGCTCATCTCGAATTACCAGTCTTCTGCGTGAAATATTATTGGATTTTGTTAATGAATTGTTGGTTTGGGGGGGGCGCGTTGATGCCATGCTGCTACATATTGTCAAAGATCTTGCCTGCAAGGCTGGAATTCGGGAGCTGTGTATTTCTGGGGGTAACTTTCAACTGTGCAAATACAGTCAGCTGCCCATTCCTGCAGAGTCTGGGTTGCCAGACAGCCAAGCCTGGCGGCAGGGGTGGGGAAGTGGAAATTGTGGTGTGTTTTTGTACAGCAGGTCAGATTATCTAGTCTTTTGGCATCTCTCCAGGGAACTTGGATTGAGAAAGTATTTCACATCACTGGATCCTCTTAACTCCTTCTTGTTTAGTCGTGTCCACCTCTTCATGACCCCCTGGACCAGAGCACGCCAGGCACTCCTGTCTTCCACTGCCTCCCACAGTTTGGTCAGACTCATGTTTGTAGCTTCGAGAACACCGTCCAACCATCTCGTCCTCTGTCGTCCCCTTCTCCTTGTGCCCTCCATCTTTCCCAACATCAGGGTCTTTTCCAGGGAGTCTTCTCTTCTCATGAGGTGGCCAAAGTATTGGAGCCTCAGCTTCAGGATCTGTCCTTCCAGTGAGCACTCAGGGCTGATGTCCTTCAGAATGGAGAGATTTGATCTTCTTGCAGTCCATGGGACTCTCAAGAGTCTCCTCCAGCACCATAATTCAAAAGCATCAATTCTTCGGCGATCAGCCTTCTTTATGGTCCAGCTCTCACTTCCATACTTCACTACTGGGAAAACCATGGCTTTAACTATACGAACTGAGCCTCAGAGGCCATGGGCCACATTCACAGAATCACAGAGTTGGAAGGAACCCCCAAGGTCATCCAGTCCAACCCCCTTTTGTGCTGGTCTCTGTCCCCCTGGCCATTTCAAAACATGCCAGGCTGCAACAGTGGGCCTGCTCTGGACTCCACCCCTGGTGGCTCCATCTCCATCCTTCCCAGGGACCAGAATTATTTCACAGACGAGCCCACTCCCTACCACTGCAGGGTATATCCTCAGCCAGCAGCTATTTGCTGTTTGTATTAATTTTGGGAGATCTGATGGTTGCTCCCTGCTCCCTTTCAGCTAGGGTTGATTTGGCTCTCTTTTTAAATGGAGAATTAGTGAAACTGAGCGACAAGCCAGAAAATAAATGCCCTGCTCTCTCTGACCTAACATCATAGGAACCTGACTCAGTATAAGTCAGACCCATCTAGCTCATTATTGTTTACAGTGGTGTCCCGTGTCAGTCGTAATCCCGCAGTAACCCAGATGAGAGATCTGTGCATGGGCGTAGCTCTTAAGAGGGGGGGGGGCAGCTGCCCCGCTAGATCAAGTAAAACAATAGAAATACTTAACTAACTGACCAATCACGTCGGTTCTGCCCTCCCCAACAAAAGCCTTGCCCCCCAACCAAGTCTTCCCCCCCAAAAAAAAATCCTGGCTACGCTCATGGATCTCTGGCCCGCCAAATATTGGACCATAACTCACGATCCGTAACCATTTGGCTGTGCTGCCTGGTGCTGATGGGAGTCCCGCAACATCAGGGAGAATGCAGAATAACTGCAGTCGATCCCAGGAAGGGGGCGGATTGCTGAGCTACTGGCGCACGAGCCCCAGCACCTTTTAAAAAGCAAAACACTCTCTCGCCAGTTCCCAAAGGAGGAGACACACGTGCTCTTAATGCAGCTCTGAATACGGGACTTTGGAACGCCGAGTTGCATTTTGGCCGCGCGTGGAACGCGAGAGGGAGCGACGCCATTGGCTGGAAGGGAAAGACAGGCTTCGGGGACGCCGAAACTTCCCTTCAGCCCGCGCCAGGCCATTGGCTCGCAGCTGTTCTATAGGCGGGGCTCCGAGGGTTACAGATCCCGCTTCTGATTGGCTGGCACCTCGAAGTGTCGCAATTGGAGATCAGAGGAGGTGAGTCGTGGGGGAAAGCGTTTTGTGGGCGCCTGGGAAAGGGGACCTAATGGATGCGGGACTCGCGACGGGCCTGACCCGTGTTCGCAGTTGTGAACGTTCGTGTGAAACGGTGTCTGGAGACTGAGGAGGGTCTGTATCTCTCACCCCTTTCACGGGATTGTGTGAACGGCCTGAGCTGCCATGTCGCTTTCCAACCTTTACAGCTGAAATTCCAGGTACATTTATCTGGGAGTAAGCCCCACTGAAATCAGCAAGGTTTACTAAGGAGTAAACTTGTGTAAGGGCAGATTTGGATACCTTGTTCTCCAAATCTCACTTTTTTACTCCTCCCGACCCACTTTCTGTGGTGAAAGAGGGATGCGTGTTTAAAAACAAATTAGGAATAGCTACTCCTCCACTCAAGAACACTTGTTGCTACTATACAGTGTGTAACGAGATGCTAGTTTTGTTTTATTTAGAACATTTCTATATTGCCCTCCAGTTGAAAAAAAAAGGCCCCAGTTTACAACATAGCAGCAAACAATAAAACAACAGCAATCCAAACCACAATGAAAGTTGAAGGCTGAACAACCTCAGCTAAGTGATGGGAGAAAAGCATAACAGCCTTGGATTAATGCCTAAAAGATTAATACTGGCAGCAGGTGAGCCTTCCTGGAAGTAATGCAAATGCAAAAGTCTTACCCCAAGACGTCAAGCATGCTTCCTCAAGATGGCAGGGGTTCCTGGAAGTAAAATGGCAAAAAAGGGGTCTTATTTTATTGGGAAGCTGATACAAGAGGAAAACTTGGCGGGCAGCCATAGCTTACTGGTAGAACAGCTGAAGGTGTGCTGAAAATAAGTTCCAGGGAGTATCTGATCACAGATGAGCCCACCCACAGGTAAGATGAATCCTCCAGGACCTCGGGAAGTTCCTATTGCCTGGTGTCCAAACAGCTCATCAGTCACAGCTCTGACTTGTTTTGTTGGTTAAATACACAGAAATGCAGGAGCGACCAGGCTTACCTCTCACTTCAATGAGAACCTGCATCTTTTGCTTTGTAACTTATTGTTATGAAGGCTAGAGACTTCCCTAAAACAGGTCACCACCACCTGGAGTTAAGGAAGCAGGTTCTTTTGTGTTTTTCCTCTGCTTGTATCTTTTTATCTTAAGAGAAGTCAAAGGAAGTGATTCATTTTTAGGAGGGGAAAATAAATAAAACCTGGTATCCCATAGGGTAATATTTTCTACTAGAGATGATTTAAAAAGAGAAAAGGGGGAAAAGCTGAGCTACTACACCTAACCCCCAAAGTTATGCTATAAATTACTTTTTGCACTAGCCTAAGAGGATCATGTTTATTTGAAATGGTTTATTATTATTATTATTATTAGAATTTATATACAACCCTATACCCCAGGGTCTCAGGGCGGTTCACAGAATAAAATCAGGATATCAAACCACAAAATACATAATAAAAATAAAAACAACAACCCAATAGCATTTATTTCTTTAAATGCTGTTTTTCTGAAGTTTGAAGGAGCTTATGAAATAAAAGCAATACATTACATTCCCCAGCCCCCAAAAAATCCCAAAACCAATACCTTAAAACAGCCAGCCCAATTTATACAATGCTAGATAACTAGCAAATTGGCTGTTACTCTGTATTCTCAGTTTCCCATAAGCAAATGTTATTTGCATGATGAGGTCTCTTGGAGCCCTCTATGCAACCTTTTGAGTTTTTGTTACTGGTTCAAGGAGCAAGTCAGGGGCTGAAGAGAGTTCACAGTGGGCAACCGCTAGCCAAGTTCAGGGGCCCTGGAATCATATAAAACAGCAACGGGAAGCCTGTAGCTTTGCAGGTGTTGCTGGACTACAACTCCCGTCACTCTTGGCTGTTTGCCATGCTGGCTGGGGCTGATGGGACCTGAAGTCCGGCAATTTCTGGAGCTGTGTCCCAGGCTCCGCATTTGTGGTGTAGAACAAGCATGAGGTGGTTGTTGCTGAGGAGCGTTCACATTGATGAACATGCATTGGCCTACTTAGGTGACAGGTGGCAGTTAGCTAGGGCTTGAGGCAGAAATAATAGGATCAAGGATTGTTACCCAAGGTTTATCTTCCGTCTATGGGAACCCCAAGGGCTGCTCCTGTGCTCAGTGTCTTCTTCACAACCTAAGGCAAGGTTTGATGTTGCAAAGGATTCTGGGACACAGTCTCTGTTTTGTGCAGGGAGTGAGCCATTCCGCAAGCAGCAAATATGCTGGACCAGAGCTTTGGTTTCCTCCTTTTGATGTCTGGTCCTTGGCAGCTTCCTGTCTGTGTGAGCAAGAGGCGAAGCTTATACAGTATGGGTTATCCTTTCTTGGCCAGCAGAGGGCATCCACCTCCCTCCTTCTGCATATGGGGGGGGGCGGAAATCATAAATTGCAGTACATGGACATAGCTAATTTATGAGATGATTTGGCTGGCCTTCAGTGACCCACTTTCTCTCAGGCTTTAAGCTACGTCACCAGGTTGTTGTGAAGATGCCATGAAAGGTGGATAAACGGAGACCTTAACTGAGCGTTTTTAAAATACCGTATGCGATAATTTTGAAGAATGGGGACGTTTTTCAAAACTGCCAAAGGAGCACATTTTTTCTCTCAGATTCGTCATTCCTCCTTTCTATCCTCTCTCTCTCTCTCTCTCTGAAGCAGGAACATCTGCTAACGTTCCCTCTTCCACACAAGTGCTAAAAAACGGGGCGGGGTAGAGCCTTTGCATCCAATTACCCTACTTGGAAGGGTAGGAATTTTGTCTTTGCGTTCAGCCAGCTGCCACAATGGGAAACCCACCAGAAAGACCCGGGCACAGCAATTCTCCCTGCTTTCGATTCCCAGCAATGGGTGTTCAGATGACAGTGGAGGTAGAATATAATTATTGATTTGGTGTGTGTGTGTGTGTGTGTGTGTGTGTGTGTGTAGATTAGGGATGGAAGGATCTGCCCAATGCTTTGTGTACTTCCAGTACTGAAATTGTATTGTTCTGTGACAAGGAAAGCAATGGAGAAATGTACTGGGAAATGTAGGATAACATACCTTCCAACATTTCTCCACTGAAAATAGGGACATCTTACTCCATCATCATCATCATCATCATGTTATTATTTATACCCTGCCCATCTGACTAGGTTGCCCCAGCCACTCTGGGCAGCTTCCAACATATATAAAAACATAATCAAACATTAAAAAACTTGCCTACACAGGGCTGCCTTCAGATGTCTTCTAAAGGTTGTATCTCTTTGGCTGGGGGCGGGCTTCGCATAACTCCCTACCCTCTGACATTTCTCCGATGAAAATAAGGACTTCCTAAGGGAAAGCGGGACATTCCGGGATCAAATCAGAAACTGGGAAGGTTTCTATAAATCCAGGACTGTCCCTGGAAAATAAGGACACTTGGAGGGTCTGGGTAGGATAACAGTTGCTTGATGTAGCATTGTGTAACCTCACTGCAAGCACATTGAAAGAAATGCTGAATAAATAGCCAATATCATCTAAGCTCCCTGCAAAGAAACCTAGATGAATGCTCCATAAACAAATTGTCTGGAAGCAGCTTCCATCTGCTCTATTTTGTACATGTTGGCCCTTCAGATACAGTATTTGGAGATGGCTGTTGTGTTTCCCCCTTCTCTGCTCCAGTCTAAAATTAGCCATTTTCCATTCTACTCTGCAGGATCTCTCAAAATTCAGTATATTAGTTTGCTTGGGATTAAGGCAACAAACATTTCCCAGTGGCATGCAAATTCAAAACACATTTTCTGACCTTATTAGACCCATAGCCTGCTTTTGAAAAGGAAAGGGGTGTGTGGAGACCATCTTCTCTAAAGGGTACCAGAGTAAAATGTAAAATCCTAAAACACAAGCAAATATTTATATGAAAACATCCAGAAGTAACTTCCAGGCTTTTCCCCTTTACTGTCTCTCAGCTCGAAAATGTCAGTGATACGACTCGGAAAAGTGGTCCCCAAAACCAGCATCCTCTTCCTGTGTGACATGCAAGAGAAATTTCGCCCGAGTATCAGCTACTTCCCTCAGATTGTATCTGTGGCAGCTCGGATGCTAAAGGTAAAAGTTGTGTAGTGGAGAGGCTTGCTGGGCTGTGAGAAACAGGTGAGGGACGTGGATGGGGAGGGGAGGAAGGAAGGCAAGGCAAGGCAAGGGAGGTTAATTCTATTAACTGGCAGGGTTGGATAACATCGATTAAAAGGAAGAATGTTTTTGACCTCTTAAGACTAGTTCTGAAATGGCTCTCTGTGCTGGGAGAAGGGGTGTTCTTCTTGTAACTGGCACTCTCCAATAGGTGCCTACAGGAAATGCGCCACAAAGAACTGTAGAGTTTGAAGGGACCCTGAGAGTCATCTAGTTCAATCCTCCTGAAATGTAGGAATATACAGATGGCCCATGCTGGGATTGAACTCGCAAGCTTGGTGTTAGCAGCAGCATGCTAAGATTCCTGCATTGCAAGGGGTTCGATTGGATGACCCTTGGGATCCCTTACAACTCTACGATTCTATGATACTATGCTCTAAACAACTGAGCTAACCTATTATGTATTGGTTGCAGCCGTGTTGATAACTTGGTTAGGAGCTGGTTTGGGTGCTTAGCGAGTACCTTTAACATTTGCCACAGTTTGATTAGAGACCACGGTGAGGGAGAAGAAAAATGTTTGCACCATTGCCACTGACATATTTACTATATATATGGCCTCCGAAGCTGCAGCTTTGCCACCCATGAAAGCACTATTAAGCTACCCAGTTGCAGTTACACAGATGGACACATGGGGGCAGCCTAATATCGACTAACACTGTCTCATGAGAAGGCTCACTTCCTTCCCAGAGAACCTAGGAGTCCTGCTTTAACCCTCCAATGGCCTCTCCCCTCTCCCTGCAGGTTGCCAAGGCTCTCGAAATCCGGACGGTGGTGACCGAACAATACCCGAAAGGCCTGGGCCCTACGGTGTCAGAGCTGGGTGCTGAAGGCTTGCCGAAATATGCCAAGACCTGCTTCAGCATGGTTACCCCAGAGGTGGAGAAGGAGATGGCCGCTGTGCCCGACCTGAAATCTGTGCTTTTGTGTGGGATCGAAACACAGGCCTGCATCATGGTATGAGGCTGAAGGTCTTTTTCCTCTCAGGGATACAGATGTTACTGATTGACAGGGCACAAGATCTGACCTCGGGATAGATGGGCCTGTGTGCTTGAGCGGTGCCAGGACCCCAATAGTGAAGAGAGGCCTGGCAGTCCATTTATCAGCAGGTTTGATTCTGTTTGTTTAGGGATCGATGGAGACCAGGGTTCTCTTCTCCCTGTACAGATAGTGCCACCGTTTCCCTCCTCCCTTTCAGACCTTAATAAATATTTTCAAATTCTTAAAGTAAAGGTAAAGGGACCCCTGACCATTAGGTCCAGTCATGGCCGACTCTGGGGTTGCGGCGCTCATCTCGCTTTATTGGCTGAGGGAGCCAGCGTACAGCTTCCGGGTCATGTGGCCAGCATGACTAAGCCGCTTCTGGCGAACAAGAGCAGTGCACGGAAACGCCGTTTACCTTCCCGCCGGAGCAGTACCTATTTGTCTACTTGCATTTTGACGTGCTTTCGAACTGCTAGGTTGGCAGGAGCAGGGACCAAGCAACGGGAGCTCACCCCGTCGCGGGAATTCGAACCCCCGACCTTCTGATCAGCAAGTCCCGGGCTCTGTGGTTTAACCCACAGCGCCACCCGCGTCCCTTTGAATCCCTAAGGATTCAAATCCTTAGGAGTTCAGAAAAAAGTGCTTGGTATCCCCCCCCCCTTCCAGTTGAAAGGGAAGGAAGGAATTAAGGCAGTTGCATTTCCCTTGCTCCTAACTGGAGGGGAAACATCCTTCTCGTCTAGGATGCCAAGCCGTGCAGAAGCCAGGGGTGTCCACAGAGACACAATCCAGGGACAACAGGGACAACTGTGGTGCTGGGACACAGCTCCCTTCATCCCTGACCACTGACCACTGGCCATGCTGACTGGGGCCGGTGTGAGTTGGAGCCTTAAAAAAAACATCAGGAGGGCACTGCACTGACTATCCCTGGTCTAAGGAGGAGCCTCAGAGCTGGGTGACACATGAATAAGGTCACCACCAATAATGGATGAGTGATTTCTGATAAGGGACACAAATCTAGAATCTTTTAAGGAAGGCTGGAAACTTTTTCTAGACTATTTAAAAAGAATTATTATTTTTCATACACCAAGTCCAGAGTCGGGTTTGAAGTTTTAAGAAAAAAATAGCAGAATATATTAAGAAACCTGTTAAAGGGGATGAGAGCGGATATGGTGGAATTTTAAGATGCGATTGTATGCAATCGTGATCATAAGCATTGAGAGTGGGGGTGAGCAGGAAGTTGTTAGTATGAGAGAATAAGGATTTTAACTGTTGAGCGATGAAACGTGACTTTGAACCTTGAAATAAAAGAAATCTGAAAAAGAAAATTGGATGGGTGGAAATGAGGCATGCGGTTGACCCGAGTTTGATGTGTCTTTTCTCTTTGGGTGCAGAGCACAGCATTGGACATCATGGAACGAGGCCTGGATGTTCACGTAGTGGTGGATGCCTGCTCTTCCCGCAGGTGACTGGTGGGATGGTCCCAGTGGGTGGCAGGAAAGGGCTCTTTTCCTCCCCCCTTGTATACCTATTTATGAGGTCTTCTTTTCCCCCTCTGGATTCCAGTCAGCTGGACAGGATTGTGGCTTTGTCCAGGTTACGCCAGAGCGGTGCCTTCCTCACCACCAGCGAAGGGCTCATTCTGCAACTGGTCAGAGATGCTGCACACCCCTATTTCCAAGAGGTAATTTCCCAGCCTCCTTTGCACCCCTCAGCCTGCCACCCTCCTCTACTATATGGGCTTGTTTGAATTATCATACTTATGCTCAGTAAGCTGGAATAGGAACAAGACTCGTATGTTTGCAGACATACTTCTTTGTGCCTCCCTTTGTTGTGGGAGCAAACAAATCAGGAACTTTTCCAGTTAGCTATAGTTTCCTGTGACATCTGAATCAGGAAACTCTGGTTTAATAGTTTCTGAGCCAGCCCAGGATGCTAAGTGAGCCTCAAGGCATGGTTTAATATCCTGGTTTGTGCCAAAGGTATTTACCGTAGTTTCCCCCACTTTGGACAAAATGGGAAGTTGTAGTTAATGAAAGAGTTCCTGGTTTGTCAGCTCACCCAACAGGAGAATTGAAGGGTCTGCGTGTGCAGGCAAAAGACTCGTTCATATCTCTGCTTACAAAGCCTTTCAGCCCTTGCCAGTTGAGTTTGCAGTTAGAGAGCGTGTTTATCTCCACCAAAGAGGTCTCCCACAAACTCCCAATGATATAAATGACTCCCAATGGTTACCTGTGCAGTTTGGAAGAAGCCTAGAATTCCTTCCCTTTGGAGGAGATGGGTTGAAAACACAGGAATAGCAATTCTGTCTCCCCTAATCCAAAGAGGGCAATCACTTTGAATAATCCCTCACATCTCCTGCCAAACTCTGATTGGTTAACTTACTGAGAAACTGCAGAGTGTTTGGAAAAAACATAGGGCCCCTGACCAGATATGGGGCTCTTGCCGCCTCCTCCTTTCCTACATCTGCTCCTTATCCCTTTCCTAAATAAGTGAATCCCAAGAACGAGAGCAGAACTAGGAACAATTCCTGCTCCAGAATTAGCAGCAAGTTTGATTTGATACATTTAAGGCTTAGTCGAGACCAGGGTTCTCTTTCCCCAGCACAGGTGGCGAAATCAGCACAGCAACGCTAGGAATATTATTGCCGGTTACTGCTGTTGCAAGTGATCTCTGTGCTTTTGCATAGAAATGTCACTGATGGTATCTGCAGCTGTGGCCTTTTGGCCCATTTGCTCACCGTTCCTCCCTGCCCCCCCCCCCAATATTCAGACTCGCGTGAGAAATATAAATGAAACAGCAATCGAAAGAAGATAACACTTCATGTATCTGATGATGGTTTGGCCCCAGACCATGAAAGCTTATGTCACAATAAATCACAAGGCTTCTTTTCGACAGAGCAAGCGTTGTTTCCTTAGGGGAGGCAGAGTTCACAGTCCAGAGAGGTGGCCTATGGATGACCCAAGATATTCTGCTAGGCTTTCCTCATGCATATAGGAAGGAGTTATTTCAGGATAGTAACAATAAATAATGTTTATTATTTATTCCTTTTGACAACCAAGGTACGACTTTAATAAGTAATTTTAATAGTAATGAATTGCCGTCATCATCGTTTTCAAGGGGAAAAGGGACAGTTCCCTGACTTAGGAGCTTACCATTACAATTTCAACCATGCAGGGAGGAAATAATGGATAGACAAAGTAAGCAGGCAGGCAGGCAGAGAGCAGCCTGTCGCCTTCCAGATGTTTCCAGGATACAGCGTCCCATCATCTCCAGCCAACATGAACATTTAGTTTATTGCATTTATATCCTACTTTTTATCCAAGGGGATGCACATGATTCTCCCCCCACATCTCATTTAATCCCCACCAAGAAACCTGTGAGGAGCGTGAGAAGCTGCCTTAGTATAAGTCAGTATGAGTCACACCATTGGTCCATCTAACTCCATACCGTCCACACTGGCTGGCAGCAGCTCTCTCTTTTTTTCCCCCCTGAATAATTTTTATTAACAGACCAATCATATCAAATCAAATCACATAAGTTCTGAATTGCAAAGCCTAATTTTAAATTTTTGCTGGGGGTACCCATATTTCAAGTTCTGAAAGGGATCCAATCCTCTTGTTGCTGCTGCTTTAAAAGTCCACAAATCTGTCCAAATAATGTTCAGAATTCTATCCAATCCTTTCTTGCTGTTTTCCACATCTCTTCTAGTTATTTTCATATATTTTTCCTTCTTTGTCTTTGTGGCCTCTGATTGTCTCCATAAGCGGGTTGAAACAAATTTGTATTCCTGTGTGGATTTTTCCGTTCGTCCAAGAGTCGGTATTTCAGACGGCTACCGTATTTCATCACTTCTATAAAGAAAAACATTCTTGCTGTCTATTCATTCACTTTTCACAGGTCTGTCCCTCTTTCTCAGTCCTCGAAGAGGTTCTACCAGGAATCCAATATGAAAACAAAGCTTCCTCCTCCCGATCATGAATCTTTCGACAGGACCTGTCAAAATGGCGACTCCCTTTTTGTTGCTGCGCCATCAAAAGCCCTTGTTCTTTTTCTCAATCTCACAAACCAAACTTTTGGTAGTAAATCATTTCCACACAGTTTTTAATCATCCTGCTTAGGTCGGTTATGCGACGGTTCTTTATGAGGAGGGGTTATTGGTTAATCACATAGAAGAAAAGAAAAAAAGTCCCCCCCCCCCATCCAGTCCCGCTCCGGCATACTGAACCTGGTGTATTTTCTTCATGTTGTATTCCGTTAAATCCAACCCGTTGCTCTCGTTTCACAGAGGTCACTTCAGTTAGCAGTCTTCACTTCCGTTCTTCACTTGAAATATGTGCATTTGCTTCATTTCCAATTATATATTTCGAGCTTATGCAAACCAGTGCGCGATCAGAGACAGCGTCCGGGAGAGCCGGACCCACCCGAGGGCTTTGTGCCTAGTGCCCTCACCCCCTTCTTTCGAATCTGGGGGTGAATTATGGACACAGCAGGCAAGGCAGCGTTCCCCATTCCCTTGGGGCAACGAAGGGAGGCTGCATACTCCCATATCAGCCTCTTAATTACCTCGTGTGTGTCGGAGAGATGTTATTGTCGACCGTCTTCCAATGCGCCCCCTGGTGGCCCCCGGCTGGCAGCAGCTCTCCGGGGTTTCAGGCAGGGGTCACTGCCAGCCCTACCTGGAGACGCCTTTTGGGATTGAGCCTGAGACCTTCTGCTTGCGAGGCAGAGATTGCCCAAGGTCACCCAGTGAGCTACATGGCTGAGGGAGGATTTTGACCCTGGCCTTCCAGGTCATCATCAGACATTCTAACCACTACAGCAGCCCGGCTCCCATCAATCAAGGATGATAGGAGCTGGAACCCAACAAGATTTGGAGGACCACGGGTTCCGCATTAGTGTGCCACCCCAGTGCTTGTGCCAACAAGCTGTGAAACAAACTCAGGCAAGCCCTGATTTTGTGAGTAAGACCCAATCCTGGGGCAGCAGCTTGCCAGGCCATGAGGACATGGAGAAGATAGGCAGCCAAGGCCTGCCTTATTTAGGAGGGGTGAGCATGTATTGCTTCTGCTGTATTTCCTTGTTTTCTTTCTTCCTAGGGCCTTCTCTAATCTGGAGCTTGCCGGATATTGTTGGACTACAACTCCCATCATCCCTGACCACTGTCCACGCCAACTGGGGTTTATAGGAGTTGGAGTCACAGCTTCTGAAAGGCAACCAGATTTGTGGGGCCGGGGTGTGGGGCTGCCTCGGAAGAAGGTTCTGCATTGAAAGAAAGCATAGTTGGTAGCCCCTGGAAGATTTCACATCTGCATCTCCTTCTCTTTTCAGATCCTGAAGTTGATTAAGGACCCTGCCCCAGACAGCGGCCTTCTCCCCCTCCTGAAAGAACCAGGCCCCCTTTTCAGCTAGGCCAGCTGCTCCATTGATCCTCCTCCTTGCTTTAAAGCATCTCCAACTGCTTAGGTCTGCCATTGCCACACATTGGGTAGGAGAAGTGGAATCAAGATGTGCAAATATAATTTTTATACAGGAAATTGGGTTGTAGCCTATGCTGGAAAACTGATACCCTAATTCCCAATTTACAGCTTTCTCTGTGATTATTCAGTGGGATGGAAGTGTTTCCATTTTTGTGCACAAGTTTGGGGGCATGGGCCCAGGTTCAAATTTAGGACTCATCTGCACTACACATTTAAAGCAGTATCATACCACTTTAGACAACCACGGCTTCCCCGAAGGAATCCCGTGCTGAGCATTGTTAGGAGACGCCCCCATGTCCCCTCACAGAGCTACAATTCTGAAGAGACTGCACCAAAAGATTTGTGGCATCTTCTCACAGATAGGCACATTTTGTGAGGCATTCAAGGTACATGAGGAGGATTTTGAATTCTGCACTTGTAAAAATGCCAGATTCGCCCCACCCAACCATAATCTGCAGTTAGAATAAATGATGCTGCAGAAAAGCCATAATCTGCAGTTAGAATAAATGATGTTCATTTATTTTTGCACGTAATAATTTGATTTGCGCATTTCCTTATTGGTCATGTTCTCGAAGGTGCGTCTGCATATACAGAATTAGAAATTGTTTTTCCTTCTATGCATTTTGTTGCAGCTTTGGGAAATTTGTTTAAGAATGTTGAGAAGTTGGGGAGAGAGCAAGGGAGATATTAAAAGCAGAAATATGAGGAGCTGGGTTTGGGGAAGGGGAAACACCTTGATCTGAAGATACGCCCCCCCCCACAACACACCTAGTGCTACTTACATAATTTCTTGTTCTGCCCACAATTATGAGAGGTAGATATTTGGTTATGTTCAAGGACAGATCCTGATGATTCAATAACGCTTGTCAAGTTCTGACTTTTTAGTGTCCTCTTCTGCATACTTTCTGGTATGTGTGTATTCCTCAGCCTCAAGAGGGTTGCCAACTTTTAAATCAGTCTCTGTAGCTGTGCCTTTCTAATGGTTGTTTTACATGCAGCTACGCACCAATGAGAGCAGCCTCTCTCTGCAGTAAAGAGAAGGCTCCTAGGCTTTGAAGCATTGCATCCGATAGTCAGTTCCACAAAATGTAGCTTCCTCTCCCTCCCACCACATCCACACTCTGCAGCACCAATGTAGGAAAAACCACATGTGCATTATTGGGAGGCTTGTTTGTGGAAATGCTTGCTATGAAACCTGGCAGCTCCACATGGAGCCTATTTGGAGCAGAAAGGCTGCATTTTTGTGCAGGTGTGAAGCGAGCTCTGTGCCTTTCCAGAATGCCAGCTCCGGGGAGAGCCTGCTTTAGTTCTGCACATCTCACTGCTGTTAGGCTGCCAGTGAAAGAGGAAACCCGCTGGAAACCAGTGCATGCCCATCAGTTTACGTGGATCAACTCTGAGTGGAGTAACGCGCTGCACGCGACAACTATACTTTTATATAGAGATTTGTAGCGTGTTGGCTTTAAGGATTTAATCCTTTGGATTCCTATGCTCTGCAAAGGTAAGCTGCTTTGGTGAGATGTTTCACTCCCCTCCTCCCCGCCCCAATAGTGTTTCTGAGCAGCAGAGGCAAGAAGCCTGCAAGGAGGAAAGCGCAGAGGTCCCCGGCTCCTGGTTGAGCCTGTGATCGCTTTAGGCAGGGATCACCCACCTTCCCGTGTCCTCCTCGCTGCCCCTTTAAGACCCAACTTTCTCTCTGCTCCGCTCCCTCATCACAACACCAGCAACACGTGCCTGCTCACGTGCTCCCAATCCCGAGCAGTCTCCTGCTCCCCCTCCCGCCGCCTCGCCATTGGCCAAAACTGGGTCAGGCTCCTCCCATCTGCTGCTCTGCTATTGGCCAAATCTAGGTCAGAGCCCCACCTGCCCCATGGCAGGCGCACATGACAGAACGGGAAGGGCGCGGGACGGGGGAGCTGTGTTTGCAAATCTCGGGCTGTTGGGCTGCCGATTGGAAGAGAAGGGCGCCCTTAGCTCCGCCCATTGGGCCCTCGCGGCTCCTCCCACTTCGAATGTTGCAAAAGGAGGGGGGAAAGACCCGAAGCCAGTTGCAAAGTGCTTAGAGGAAAGTAACGAGCAATTTTTATTTATATGCAATTTTTTTTATTAAAAAAAACTTGGTTGTAGATTCGCATTTGGGGGAAAACCGGAGCGAAGGGTTCAGGAAAGCGGCAGGATTTGCTTTCGGTTTCCCTTTATTTTTATTATTATAATATAATAATAATACTGATTAATAAAAGGAAGGTGCGAAGAGGTTCCCCCACACTCGGATTCCCTCACTGCCTGCTGAGAAGACGGGGTCTCCCCTCCCCATTTATAGATCACGGACATCCCTCTTCCAGCCTATTTAGGATCTGACTGGAAGAAAAAGCAGCGGAGATCACCCGTCGCTGCCGCTGCTGCAACTGCGAGATCCTTAGCAAAGGGATCGCCTGGGCATTTTGGATTTGCTGACTTTTCCGTTTTCCTTTGGCGCCTTAAATCTGCTAAAGCTCGCCGAAAGCTGGTGACTTTTAATTCTAGGGGAAATAATTTTGTTCTAGCAAGATTGGAAATACAACCCTCCCGTTCCCTAGGGAAATCTCGTTGGATCTTAGGAACTCTTTACTCCACCCCGCTCCACATTTTCCAATAACTTCATCGCAAATATATATATATATATTTCTTTGCCCATCTTTTGGGGAGATCTTCCTCAGAGCCGGTTGGCTGCTAAATTTGGATCGGAGTGAGGCAAGGTGGGGGCCATCGCCTGCCCCTCCGGAGGCTTGTTTCCAGGCTGGTAGCAGGAGAGAGAGAGAGAAGACAGCCTCCTCCTTTAAAATAAAATAGAAAATCCCACCCCAAAACCTACACCTCAACTTCCTTTTCCAGTCGAGCATCGAATCGGTGAATCTCCCTCGGGGGTTTCTGCTGCTGTTTTCCACAAGGACCTTTTGTTTTTATTCGCTGTCCCCTGCTCGACACCATAGAAGAAGGGCGAAAAAAGCAATTTTCAGCGGTGGGCACCTCCTGGATCTTCCTGCTGCTGCCGCTTTCGCTATGGCCCGCCCAGCCACCCAAAGTAGCCCGGCTCCTAGCCCCATGCTCGCCTCTCCTCCTTTGGGACTAGCCACCCCGAGCTCCGCGATGGTCAGTCTCAAGAGCCTCCTTCAGGGACCGGTCAAAAGTCCCGACCGCCGAGGGGCCAAGGACCTGGGCTCATGTGAGTGATACCCCTTCGATCCTCCCTTGCAATCATTCCTCCACCTGGTTCCTCCTTTGCCTGCCTGTCCACCTCTCCCTAAGTATTCATGTACTTAGCTTCGTATTTCCTCTATACATGCATCCATTTTCTTGCTGCTGGTGGTATTTTTTGTATTAATCTTCAGGGCACTGCATAATCTTCCCTAGAGTTTGCCCTTGAAACGGCTGGGTCACTCTTATTCCCATTTCACAGATAGGGAAGCTACTGAGGCAGGGCTGTCATCCTTAGCAGAGGCCAGATTTGCATATTTGCATACAAGTCTGCCTAGCCAATCATGTCTCCACTGGGCTACCATAGAGGCCATCCTTCTACTCCATACACCTTCTACTCCCAGGCATCCCATAATATTAGTCCTGGCCTCTCTGTCGTTTCTGTGCCATTTCATTTCATAAATGTCTGCCTTCAGTGGAAAAAAAGGAGTTTTGAGGCAGTCTAAAGACAAGGCACATAAGCTTTGGTATGCTCAGTCTTTAAATACATCCTATAAATGTCCCTCCACCTGCCACCCCACCCCATAGTTTATCTCTCAACCTGTATTCGCCCCCTTTATAGCTGCCTCCTTGTCCACCTGGCTTTTCACACCATCCACCTGCCTTATATCTGTCTATAGGTCCCAACCTGCACACACTTGTCCAATACTCTTATATTAAAAAAATCCAGCCATTCCTTCCCTCTTTTTTAAAAAAAACCATCACAAAATCTGTGAGTTGCAAAGACCTGCTCAGACTCAGGGCCCCTGGAAAGGGAAGTCCTTGCTATGAATGATATGCAGTGATATTTATATACTCTTCTCCTCCCTTCCCTTCTATCCAGATGGCCTTCAGAGCCTGAACATTCAACTTGCTTTCATTTTGGGCTTTTCCATCTCGATTGCGGGGGGGGGGGGGGGTTGAACTGTTGTTTGCTTTCAATGCCGCATTGTTAATTCTTTCCATCCGTGAAATGTTCCTCTCCTGGGTTGTGAGTTCCAATCAAAATGCATTCCTTCTAAATTGGGAAGGCCCCATGCAATGGCTTCATGTAGGCCCCATATATGCATAGGGACAGACCCATGTTTACTTCTGGATGGGATGCCACGGAAGATCTGGAAGGAGGTGGAAATCTAGTTATTGCAGGAAGGGCCTGGACCTAGGCGTTCTGGAGAAAGAAGGTAAATGCCTTTGGTGGTGCAAGATTTAGGAGGAGCCACGGAGCCTGAACTCCTGGCATGTCTGGGAGAGGAGGAGGGGCATTAGGGGCAAGACAAGTCTGGGGGGCCAGGACTTCTAGATATATGAGGCAGGGGACTTCTATAGGTGGGATAGCTCAGTCGGGAGAGCATGAGACTCATGATTGCAGGGTTGTGGATTCAAGCCTCATGGTTGGGCAAAAGAATATTGCGTTGCACGGGGTTGGGCTAGATGACCCTTAGGACCCATTCCAACTTTACAATTCTATTATAATTCAATTGCCCCTACCGTTGCGGTGCGTGTGCATTTCAATCCCGGGTCGCTTTTCTCCCCCTTGGGTGTTTGGCAAGATGGGCAGCCGGTTTTGATAGATCTAAGCAAAACAATGACAGAGAGAGTGGATTGGGGAGGGGACGGATAAGGCCTGTCAGGTTTTCTGGGTGGGGAAGCGGTTAGAAAGCGGGGGAGGACAGAGAGGCGAGCTGCCCAGGACTCCTGGGTTCTGTCGGGCAATGCGGTGCCGAGTGCGAAGGCTGCGTGCGTCCCGGATTCCGAGGATCGGGAGGGGAGGGGGAGCTTTGGGGAGCCCGGACGCCTGGGTTCGCTCGCTGCTGCTGCTGCTGCTGGAGAGGTGCCAACTCGCTAGGGTTTTCCAGGGTGATCCACCAAGCGGTGTCTCTGGACATGCGCACAACCTCCCGTGCGCGTACACACACTCACCCAAACACACACACACTCTCGCATCTGCTGGCTGGCAGCAGTAAATCCCTTAAAGCTGCACACAGCCTGGCCACGGGACGCAGCAGGAGGGAGCGAAACGTGCGCGCGGGCGCTGCTGTGGCGCTTAGCCCCGGGAAACACTCTCGCAAGACTTTTTTCGCACGAGCGAGCGAGCGGGCAGCGAAGGGCAAGGCGGGAGGAGGAGGCGGCGGCTAGGACATCGCAGGGGCACCCAGGGTGCCACCCGGGGTCAACGCCCCACGGAAGGAGAGGGGAAGAGGGAGGTGCACCAGGGTGGCGAGGAAGCTGCCAGCCACAAGCTGGCATTTGGGTTCTGGCCGGCGGACAAGATGGGAGGCGGACACACCGACACGGACGGTGGGTATCTTTGCGGGCACTTTTTGCGCGCGCTGGGGCGGGGGGTGTGATTGGCACCCTGCGGCCGGGGTGGGTTTCCTGTGAATTCAGGCAGGGCAGATGGGCATCTCGGACTGTTTCAGGTTTTTTATTTCAGTTTGATAATATTGACAGGAAGGTGCCCGGCATTAAGATGGGCAGAGTGTATATATCTTTTTTTGGGGGGGTCTTGCATCTTGGGCATTCTGCCACCCGTCCTGCAAGGGTGCCATTCGCACACACACATAAACAAACGTGTTTGTGCACAGGCACTCTTGACAGATTTGTTTGGGTGCTGACTAGTCTTGGCCACCCCAGTGTTATTGTTGTAGGTTTGCCCCCCACCCACCCAAAAGAAGGACCGAGTTTTGCTTCTCCGCCTAGAGCTGAATGTCAATCATTCCTCTTCGGAACAGAAAGTAAACTGATGTCCTGCTTGAATAGGCTCCCGCTGGCTCCAGCCATTGAGAAACTCGCCTGACCCTGGTTACTTTGAGGTTGTTGTTGTTGTTGTTGTTGTTGTTAATGACCACTCTCCAATGCTTTGGGCGGCTCGATCCTGAGCACGTTTTACTTGGAAGCAATTCGTTTCCAGAAGGGTTAGTAGTCTGTGGCACCTTTTAAAAAGTTTGTTGTGGATATCAGTTTTATCGGATACACAGAAATGGACTCTGCTCCGCAAAAGCTTATGGGCACAATAAATGTCTTATCCTTTCAGGTGTCAGGGGACCCTTGGTTGTTTATACATGGAAGCAAGCTTTATAAATGCCCGTTGGCTTTACACCTGAGTAAACATGCCGCTGGCCACAGACTGATAGAGATGCAATTTCATTATATTATTCCTGGTGCGTTTTGCAACTTGCAGGTGGCTTTCCTTTTCACAACAGCCTCCACAAAGCTGAGTGTTGTTGTTCCCATTTCACAGTTGAGTAAAACTGAGGCTTGAGCTTTGGTAGCCTCTTTGATTGGTCCCTAAACTGATTTTATATGTTTTTGCTTGTAATCATATTTTGGAATGCTTTTATCTGTTTTGGATTTTTTTTTAAAAAAAAATTATCTTGTTTTGCCACCCTGGACTACTTGGAGAGGAAGGGTGGGATAGAAATTCAATCAATCAATCAATCAATCAATCAATTCCAAATATAGCTTTATATCATTTGGATAATATTGACTGTGGCAGGAGGAGGGCATTCAAAGATTACGGGGGGGGGCAATACTAGGAAGTGGTGAGGAGTACTTTGGACCAAGTTTGTGAAGCTAATACAATTGAGGGGCAAAGTTAAGAGTGGTGACAAAATGCACACAGTTCAATTCATTTACTACACTGTTCTGTATATTTTATTGTATAATTTCAACAGTTGTATTTCTGCCTGTGTCATATTCCTCGCAACTCATAATCCTCATGAATAATATCTCCCCCTCCTCCACTACTTCCTTTATCTTTGCAATAGACCTGACAAGGTAGTTAATAATATTCCCATTTTACAGATGAGGATAACTGAGGATTAAGAACTTGCCCAAGGCCGCCCTGGTGACTCCAATGGCTGAGCCAGGATTTGAACCTGAATCTCGGATAGCCTATCATCTGAGTCGCTCCGACTCTTTGGTGATAGTTGTTTGGGGGGTGGGGTACATTGGAAGAAAAGTGGAAGAGGGTTTTCGGGTGGATTTGGAGTGGATCAGCTGCCAGGGTTGGGGAGCTGCGCAGTAGGCAGCTGCGCACAGGCTTCGCTTGATCTGTGGGGCGTTGCGGGTGACTCGCCCAGTTTCGGGGTGCCAGGCTGGTGTCACCGCAAGAGGTGTCAGCTGGGCCCGGACTTCTCTCCCACGTGTCCAGGCAGAGTCAGGGCTCAGGTATGGCGTGCCACTCCCAAGCCTGCCTGAGCCTCGTGCAGGGGGGTGGGGCGTCTTCAGGAGAATCCTGGCCTGTAAAGAGCCCTCAAGCCTTCAGAGACCTAGTGAGGGGTGGAGGGGGTGAAGGTGGCAGTGGGTTCTCCCCAAGTGCATGGGAAAGAGGTTGACCTTGGTTAAAGAATGGAGGCAACCCGCTGGAACAAACAGTTCCTGGCTGAAGACCTCTGGAATTGTGGGACAAAAGGAAATCTGCAAGTCTGTTCACTGATTCCTGCCTGCTCACTCCCAACCTTAGCTAAATCTCCCTCTACCCCGATCTTCTAGAAGATTTGATGCTTTATTATGCTTTTATATTTGTTGGAAGGCACCCAAAATGGCTCAGCCAACCCAGTCAGATGGGCAGGGTACAAATATAATAATGATAATAATAGTTGTTGTTGTTAATAACAACATGATAATATAATAGTTAATAATAATAATATAATATATTGCAAAAGAGGCTGGACTCCTTCTGTAATCTGAGCACTACAGTGGTATCTCGGGTTACATACACTTCAGGTTACAGACTCCACTAACCCAGAAATAGTACCTCGGGTTAAGAACTTTGCTTCAGGATGAGAACAGAAATTGTGCTCCAGTGGCGCGGCGGCAGTGGGAGGCCCCATTAGCTAAAGTGATGCTTCAGGTTAAGAACAGTTTCAGGTTAAGAACGGACCTCCGGAACGAATTAAGTACTTAACCTGATGTATCACTGTATGGGGGAGCGAATCTAATGATATGACCCCAAACTCCTGGGTCCTTTGGTATGGGAGCACAACCTAGTGAGCTTAGAATAAGGGGAGCTCTGGCAACTGGGGTCCTTGCGGCATCCCCTGGCGTGGCCTGGGTGGTGGTGATGGGCACCTTCTCAATGCTAGCGCAGAAGACGCCAGTCAAATCTGCCCCCCAGAGAGCACCAATAGCTCCCTCCCCACACTGATGCCCACACCAGGGTCACCCGGCGGCGGCGGCTACCGCCCCACCTAGACCAAAGAGGAGCGAGCTGGAGGGATTCAGGCAGGCAGATGGGCTGAGCGAGCTCCGAGGGCGCAGGAGAGCGAGAGCCCAATCAAGCGTGGCTGAGCATGGGGTCATCTGGGGTGAGGCAAGCGCTCACGTTTTTTTTTGCTGGTGAACGGCATGCAGGCCTCTAGGGTTGGAGAGATAGGGATGGGGCCCAGGCAGGTTTCGGCAGCCTCCGCGGCTCAAAGATGCCGACTGCCGCATGCTGCAGCCACCCATCCCCACAACACGCATCTCTCCCAGCCATCTGGCCCTCTCATTGGCAGCCTGTCCTTTTTCTTTGCCCACCCACCTGCACAGCCTGCCTGCGCCCGGAGAGGAGGACCGTGCAGAGTTTATATTTGAGCAGAACTGTTTTGTCTGCTTTGGGCCCTTGGGCTGTGAGAATGTAAGGAAGTGAGAGCCCCATGCAGGAACACCCACCCGCCACACATGTAAGGCATATGACTTCTCCCAAAGAATCCTGGGAACTGTGATTGAATAGTGCTGGGAATTGCAGCTCTGCCAAAGATAAGCTAGAGTTCCCAGGGTTAATGGGGGGAAGTGGTGCGCTTAAATGTGTGCTGTGTACGCAGCCACCCCCACACTCAAGCGCCAAATGCAATGCAAAGCCACATGCAACTAGATAGATGCTGGGATACCCGATTGCTTGGGAGAGGCCGGTGGCCAGGACCCCCTTACTCTGTCCTGGGTTGCCTGGGGGCTGTCTGGATTCAGAGGGTGGCCAAGCCCAGAGACTGGAAGCAACTGCCTCAACACTCTGGCCTTTTGCACTATGCACCCGTGCCCAGGGATGCCTGAAGCTCCCCACGCCAGCAGTGCTGGGTGTTGTATTCCAAGTGCACACAGCTATGTACATAAACATTAAGTCTTGCTGATCTCTCATCCTCCCTTGTGCAGTAGGATCGATTGCTGTTCACCTTGCAAAACCCTTAGAATTGCAAAGTTACGGCAATTACAGGCTTCAGAATGGTTATTTTCCTCCTTTTGTCCATCTTCCCAATCCATCTCCCCAGTCCACTTCCATGTCAACAGTGTAACATTGTTCGGTTTCCTTTATTCCGCTGGCCCTGTGCTGTGGAAAACCTGCACACACACAGAAGATTCGTAGATTTCCGCTTTCTTGGCTTCCGACCTCTAGGTTTGTGCCCCTAGATGCTTCTCATCCCATAAACCTTCTTCCTTAACCCGAGCTTCTCCTCCTGCCCCCTTTTCTGCAGGTGTCATCAAAGACAAGGAACGCAAAATGGAGGACGACCTGAGCATTTCGCGCCCTGGCCAATGCGCCTACCTGGGCTCCCTTTTGTGGGAACGCACATTGCCCTACAACGAGATTGAGTATGTTGACTTGGACGAGTTTTTGCTGGAAAACGGGCTGCCCCCGAGCCCAGCTCACCAGCCCTTCTCGCCGGGGAGCCAGCCCACGGCCTCGCCTTCCAGCGGGGTGGTGGTGGACCTTAGCCGCCCGGCCTCTTGTGCATCGTCCTCTTCCATCTGCTCCTCGTCTGGCGAAGGCCTAGTGGGTAGCGATTACGACCATCACGGCAGCAGCCAGACAGGTAAACTGTGGTGTACTTTGGGTGTGAGGGTGGTGCTGGTGGGGAAATGGGAGTCAAAGTGATTCCTGGCATTTGTCGTTCCTCCCCTTGGAAGGAGCTGTGAGAATATCAACTCACCCTTCCCTTGTTTCATATAACTTTGTTTACGCTCCAAGCTCCCCTTGTTTCTGAGCTGCACACCTATTAAGTTTTAGCTGTATGTTTGCAAAGAGAGTCGTGATGGGAACTGGAGCTCCCATTCTGAAGACACTCAGTTGACTCTGCAAAATAGCTCTTGGGTTTCAAGGCTAAAAGGTGTTTTTACAGTCTAATAGTGGCTGCAGTGGAACAAGGGTTATATTGTAGTACCCCATTCACTTCAAGGTCAAGGGCAAACTACATGTTGCACAGAAGTGCATGGAACAAAATGAAAAGCAGACTTGGGAGGCTGAGATTTGGAGTGGAGAGGCAGGAGAGAAATGCGTGTTTGATTCTCTCCCTTCCGGCCTTTTTCCTGTCCTTCCCACCCCCTCTGCTACCTGCTTTCAGGCTACGTGCACCAGTCTCTCCTTCTATTTGTCTGACAAAATTAGTTATTGTGTTATGCCTTGGAATAAATTATGCAAAGCATGCAGTGTTTACTCCAAGTGCAAAATTTAGCCTACCTATTTGGATATATATTTTTTTAAGGGGGGGGATACCTCTGAGCACACACCACTTTGAATAGGAGGAGTGAGCAGTTTCTAGAGCCCTCCCTGTTTGGGAGGGCAGTTTCATGTTCCCTCCCTGGTTGCAGAGAAAATTGAGTTTCTAATCTCCTCCCTGATTGCAAATAGTTTTTCAATCCCAGCCTCTCTGGGTTGCAGTGGCAATACCAGTGGCCCCCTTCAGGCTGCTGCAAGAATTGCGCTTCCCTTCTCCTTCCTAGTCCTCTGTTGTCTGATGCCCCCATTAAATTTTGGTTAAATAGTTATGTTTGCAGCAGATGTTTAATACACAAACACACCATTGCAGAAAATAAAAGCAAATTTTGCTCTGTTTGGATTTAGTCCCTTCCTAGTTTGCAGAAGCAGATTAGATGGTTTCTACCCAGTTTAGATCACAAGTATTAAGAATTTCAATAGGGTCCTCCATGCATTTTTTGTTGCAGAGAGTGCAGAAGGAAGGTTGCAGCAGTTCTGAAGCTATACCAGGTGTGGACCTAGTTGTTTGCCTTGGATGAGAGCTTCATGGGTATGCTAGGATATTAAAGAGAAAACTTTGGGGTGCAATTTTATACTATTTATAAGAGTTATAGGGACGCGGGTGGCACTGTGGTGTAAACCACTGAGCCTTGGACTTGCCGATCAGGTCGGTGGTTGGAATCCCCGCGACGGGGTGAGCTCCCGTTGCTCGGTCCCAGCTCCTGCCAACCTAGCAGTTCAAAAGCACGTCGAAGTGCAAGTAGATAAATAGGTACCGCTCTGGCGGGAAGGTAAATGGCATTTCCGTGCGCTGCTCTGGTTTCACCAGAAGCGGCTTAGTCATGCTGGCCACATGACCCGGAAGCTGTCTGCAGACAAACGACCCGGAAGCTGTCTGCAGACAAACGTCGGCTCCCTTGGCCAGTAAAGCAAGATGAGTGCCTCAACCCCAGAGTCATTTGCGACTGGACTTAACTGTCAGGGGTCCTTTATATGTTATAAAGATTTGCAATTTAATGCTTGTGTTTAAATAAGGTGTGGGGAGTCTTTGGCCCTCCAGACATTACTGAACTACAACTCCCACCAGGCCCAGCAAGCACAGCCAGTCATGATGGGAGTTGTAGTTCAGCAATATCTGCAGGGCCAAAGGGTCCTGCACCTGCTTACTTTCATTATTGCATGTGTTAACTTTAACATCTCATGTGTTTTAGAAACCTGGACTTTGTGAGATGGTTGGGTGGGAAGGGAATTGTGTTTTCGTTTTGGGAGGGGGCTACCCACTTTCTAAAGTTGCCAAGCGCTCCTAAAACTAACTTTTCCACTTCTTGAAAATACTGGATGCTTTCCCTGAAGCTGAAACACTATATTTTCAAACTGTCCCTTTGAGTTGCAGTAATTACTGATATTGTTCGGATTACCGCCTCCAATGTGTGCATTGGATTTCGGTGGGGAGGGCAGGCTAATGTGGGTTTAAGCTTGAGAACAAAATAGACAGTGCTCTGAAAGTTACCTGCTACCATTTAATACTTACTGTCCCTTTTCTGCTTTCATTTACAGTTGTGGTTTTTGGTGCGATTTGGGAAATCGCAAGAGAGGAGGGTGGATATCATGAGATGTTTGGGTTTTGTTTGAAACGCAGAGTTGGGAGACTAGCGCTTGTGGTTTGTGGAGAGAAATATCGGGAAAACAAGGTAGTGGGACGACTTTGACGCCATCCTTAGTGAAGTACAGCGGGACGCTTGGGATCCGTGCCCTCGTGGCCCCAGTGAGCACTCCAGAGAAGGTATTCTTACCAGCGGTCTTCCTTCGCAATGGTACCTCCTCGAGCTAGCAGTGGGCAGCGTAGACTTTGCTGGTGGCAAAAGGTGACGTAAAATGCAAAGGAATTATGTTTTTCACAGATGTAAGTTGGGTAAATTTGGGTGCCCCCCTTGAACCATAAAGCTTTACAGGGTATTAACAGAGGGCCACCCACCTATGTCCCTATATTTCCCCCCAACTTTTTCCTCCCACCCCACTCTACAAAGTACAGTGTTTTCCACTGATCTAATCCAGACATCTGGACATTCAGTACTTTCTCTGTTCCAGAGAACCCAGGAATCCTAAATACCCATAGCCCCCTCTCCTCATATCTCAGCACAGGAGGTCACCAACACCCATCCAAGTTCACTAGACGCCCCCCTTTCCCTTCCGGAGAACCCAGGAGTCCCGGGCACTCGCCTGTACATCCCCTTCCCCCACATACGGATCCTGGATGTCAGCGCCTCGAAGCTCCCCCATGAGAACCCAGGAGTCCTGGACAGTATCTTCTGCCCACGTACACCGATCCCCTCCCCCCACTGGATCGCTCCTCCTCCTCCTCGTTCCTAGCACTCCTGAATACCAACAGCCTCAGGTTCTCTCCTCCTCCTCCTCCTCAGACACGCAGAAGATTTCCAAATACCAACAGCTTTCTCCACCCCCCTTGCATTAAAAAAAAGAACTCAGGAATTCTCCTCCCCCTTTCCAACAATTCCGGGGGGGGTACTGGATGCCCACCCCCGCGGCGGGGTGGGGGGGGAGGCGCGCCCTCGTGAGCCTGTTCGCGTGCACACGCGCGCTCCTTGCCTGCCCGGCGCGGCGGCAGGCTGCGGGGAATCCCGTGTCTGCTGCTGGGCGCGGAAATCCTGCGCTGCTGGCTCCCGCCTGGGAAGCCCGGTCTCGTGTCTGCTGCACGGAGCCTCCTGCTCCCGCTCACGTGCCTCGCCCTGCTTCTGCGAACACATGTCGCGGCTCGGCTCCTCTAGTTGCCAGCTGGCAGGCGGCCCCCTTCCTCGGCGCAGGGCGGGGCCAGCGGGCACGTGGGGATGCGGTGTGAGAGGCGGCGCTGCTGCTGCAGCAGCAGCCCGGGAGAAGGAGGTGGAAGCGGGTGCTGCTGCTGCTGCTTCTTCGGGGCCTCTCGCGGAACGGGGGCGGCAGGGGGCGTGGGCCTGTGGGTGGCCGGGTGGCCGCCTATCCCGGCTGGGCAGGTTGGGCCGGAGGGAGGCGCGGCCACGTAGGACGCCTGGGTTCTGCGGGGAGGCGGGAGTAGGACTCCTGGGTTCTCCCTGGAGGGGTGGGGGTCCAGCGAAGGGGATCAGATTCTGGCTTCCTTCAAGGAGAGGTGGGAGTGGAGATCAGGATTCCCGGGTTTTTCCACATAAAGAAGGGATTCTGGGGGGCGGAGGGGTGTGGACCCGGGGGCGGGTTCTCTCTGGGGAGTTGTGGGGTTCCCCCCAAGGACGGGGTGCGTGTTTGTGTGTGGACTCCAGGGTGTTTCAGGGAAGTCGAAACCCCTGTTTTTTTCCGGGGTGCGTGTGTGGCGCCTAGTGGGTGGAGCGTTGGGCTCTGGAGTTTCTTGGTTTTCCAAGGAAAGAAATATGGGGGGGGGCACAGGACTCTTGGGTTCTTCAAGAGGAGAAAGAGCGGGGGGGCAGAGGGAACCAGGATTGTGGGTTTCCTCAAAAGGAGAGGGATGTAGTAATGGGAACAGGAGTAGGAGGTTATCCAAGGAAAGAGGGGTTTTAGTGTTTCCTAAAGGGAGCGGGGATTCTGGGGTCCTCTGCGGGTGTTTTTTTGGCGGGGGGGGGGAGATAGGTGGTAAGTGTATAGGAGTTAAGAGAGATCTAGTTGAGGGTGGGACATATGACTCCTGAATTTTCTGAGGGGGCAGGTGGGGGTGGATGACCTTGGGAGAAGGTGTTCGATATCCCAAGTTTTCTGAGGGTGGGGGTATGAGAGCCAAGGGATCCGGAGGGTGCAGCTTAGTGATGGGGGGGGGGATGATGGGAAGGCAGACACCTGAGTTGAGGGGAGATGTGGGAACCCTGGTCTCTGAGGAGAATTGCAATGTTTATTTTATTGGTCTAGATCAGGGTTTCCCCAGCTTGGGTCGCCGGCTGTTTTTAGACTACAATTCCCATCATCCCTAACTAGCGGGTCAGAGATGATGGGAATTGTAGTCCCAAAACAGCTGGAGACCCAAGTTGGGGAAACCCTGGGCTAGAGCTTCCTGGGCTCGCTCTTGTGTACTTGTCTGCTTTGCCCCTAGCAACCCCAAGCAGCTTAGCGGGACGGCCATTTGCCTCCTCAAGCCACCAGAGTTGCCTTGCCTCCCAGTTCCATGATGAGCTTTTTCAAAGCGGTTGTCACTTGTGAAATGGTTGTCTGGATCCACTCTCTCTTATGTCTCGTTCCCCCATCTGTTAGGCATTTAAACAGATCGGCGGGGCCCACGTGGCTAGCTGGACACCGCATACTGCATAGTGCTGTTCCCAAAACGGCCTTGCAGTGCCGTTTAATCCTCAGAAATTTGCCAGCCCCTCTGCGTGTCTCTAATCCCCATCATGTGTGCAGCTGCAGCTGCCTGAGCAGCAGCGAAGCCCTGTGTCCCCAATTCACCGTTCCACTTCTCAAGAAGACACACAACCCTACAGCCCTCCTCCTGAAAGACTCTGCAGAGAAAATAAAAACAATGGGGGTGGATATGTACATAATGCAATGTCTATAACATATGGATGTGCATGTGTGTTTGTGTACAAAGGACTCAGTAGAGGTTACAATGGAAGTGTGGGGCGGACCAGCCTGCAGATAGCCTGTTGTGGGTGCTGCTGCCCTCTTGTGGGTTCTCTTTATTTGTGAAGCTCACCTGGATTTCTCCTTCCTCCACACCCATTCCAGGTCCCGTAACACCTGTGTCCCGAAGCACGCCCAGCCCTGTGGACCCCGAGGGCGTGGAGGTCCTCATGAACTTTGACCCTGACCCTGCCGACTTGGCGCTGTCGAGCATCCCGGGGCACGAGACCTTCGACCCCCGCAAGCATCGGTTCTCCGAGGAAGAGCTCAAGCCACAGCCCATCATGAAAAAGGCACGGAAAATACAGGTCCCGGATGATCAGAAGGTGAGAGAGGTGCAAAACGCACTGATCTTAGAACAGTATTTTAAGAGATTTTCCTTGGATAATATCAAATACACAGGGGAGCCTGTGTTGTGTCAAATGCTATTGGACTACAGCTCCCATCGTCCCTGACCCTGACCATTGGTCCTGCTGGCTGGTGGGAGTTGGGAGGCCAGGAATATCTGGAGGGCCACAGGTTCCCAAGCCTTGATCTCTGCTCCTCCCTACATCCCCCAATGTAGCTGAAAAAAGCTTGGGTGCAGGTTTTTAATTTGGCTGTTTATATCCAAATTCAGCAAACAGCAAGTTTTAAAAAATCACGACAAAAAATAACAATAAACTTAGCAATGAAAACAAAAGGGTGTCATAATCGCAGCTCGTTAAATTAATACCCCGCTTTTCTTTCAAGGTGCTCAAGGCGTCACTCCTGGTTCTTTCCCCCTCCCCCTCAACTCTTTTATTCTCACAGCAACCCTGTGAGGTAGGCTAGGATGCGAGAAAGTGGCTGACCCAGTGAATTCAGTGGAGGCCTGAACCTGGCTCTCCCTTGCCCAGTGTTGTAGCCCAGGGACAGCCAGTGTGGTTTCACTCCAGTGCTTGTTGAACTACAACTCCCATAACATCTCACCACTGGCAGCACATTAACTTCACAACAGGAGACAGGTTGCTTTTTTAATTTTCTGTTTAAAAGGTTGGTACGTAAGATCGAAAAGTTTGGGGAATTGACATTTGTTATCATATTACTTGTTTAAACTACTTAGCATTTTATTTAACATTTTCTAAGCTCTTTCCTGTCGACTGATACCCGATAGCCAAGGTTACGGTGTACCAGCTGTGACCCTGCCCACTGTGGCATGTGCCGCTCGACAAGATTTGGGTGGAATCCGCTGGCGTGAGTGGGCAGAGCTAGGCTGGCTGCCCAAACCTCCCATTTTTGACTGCATGCTCTACACAGAGCTGCAATCTCCAGAGATTGTTAAACCAATCAGTCCCTGTTCACAGGGGACTCTGGGAGTAAGAGTCTTCTAGTAGCTCTCTGCACCCTCAACAAACTACAGCTCCCAGAATTCCTTTTTTGGGGGGTGGGGTGAACCATGATTGTTTAAAGTGGTATCACAACATTTTTTTATTTTCTGAAATAAAGTAGCGTTTTAAACACATAGTGTGAATGTGACCTGAGAAAACAGGCTAGGCAAAACATCCCTGTTCCCCCAGCACCTGTTGGCCATCTGCGCCAACCGAGTTTGCGCAGCGACTGGGGCGATGGAATAAAAGCTTGCCTGCAATATCTTTGCTCATCTTTGTTCTTAAATAATAACAGCTGCAAAACACCCCTTCTCACCACCTTTCCTCAATAGTACTCAACAGCATTCCCTAATGGTATTCTATAACTGTACACACTTGATCAACTTAAATACAGTTTTCAAATAATCAATTTACTCTACCACATCGCTGCATTTGGTGCAGTAGGTAAACTCCCCCTGCTAATTAGTTAAATTGTTAAGATACCTCAGGTGTGCTGAATTGTCAAAAGCTCACAGATGTGCTGCCATGCAGGTTATAATTATACCTCTGAGTAGCACCATTGACCACATTAATATCAAGAAAACCCAACAACACCATGGTCCCAGCCGCTGCTTTTTAGGAGACAGACAGACAGACAGAAGTGAAACACCAGTGTAATGCCTTTGGCCCAAAATGCCTGCCTGAAGGGTAGTTTCCACCACCAGGGATTTTGGTGGCAGGGGTAAGACAGTGAATTTCTCTCTGGGGTTTAGCGGTTTTTCACGTGCCAGCTGCAGGGTGACAATGTTATGGGCGGGAGAGAGGCTGTCTGGGAAATGCACTGCTGGGTACGAACCTGTTTTCTGAGCTGGCGGGTATGGATGATTGTCTGGCATTGTGTGTCTCAAAGGCAAGGAGCGTGTCCATGCATATTTTGTCAAGCGGTGACAGGAAAGGGTGTGTCCGCGCATGCATGACCGTGCACGTGCTCTTTCAAGAAGTATGTGTGTACTTTTGGGGAACGTCAATCTCTGTCCGAGATTCCAGAACGATGTGTTGCCACCAATATACAAAGATAGATAGAAAGAGGCACAGAAATGTACTTTGTTGAGAGATAGAAGCTGGCCTAAAGTCACTAACTGAGTGTTGTGGCTGTGGGTGGATTCGAACTCAGTCCTCTGTGTGCTACATCACCACACCGAGAGAAGTAGTCCTACTTACTGGGGAGGGGGAGAGTTGTAGTTCAGCTGCATCTGATGGGGCAGAGGTTCCCAACACCTGACCTATAGCATTTGCACCTCTCTCTTTAGCCTCCCCAAGTGCCTTATTGAACTTTTTTTTTTAGTATTAAAAAAAGAGAAGACATTTCCTGTCCTCAGTTTAACATCTAAAAAATAAGTCACAAAAGGAAAAATGGAAGGGGAGGGGAAAGAAAGCACACCCTGGCACCAAATCTCAAAGAGTTCTTACTAAGACTAGTTGGGATGCAAACAGTTCCAAGATGCTGGGGTAGAATGGGCGCTAGTAGGTGACAGATTATTATTTATTAAATTTGTATACAAGGTTCATATGGAGAAATGCAGGAGAAAGAGCGAGAAGCAGCTTGAAATACCTCTGCTGCTCTTTTCTTTTGATTTTAGCATAGGAACATGCAAGGCCTGCAAGCATGTCATCAAAGTTAGCAGCTTTCCTGCCCCTTCTTGCTTATAAGTCCAGAACACCGTATGAAGGCAAGTAGTACAGCTGCCCTGCTGGAACTAAGCAGGCCTGCCCCTGTTCAGTGCCCAGGTGGACTATCGCCTGGGAATCATGCAATAATAATAATAATAATAATAATAATAATAATACTTACACCCTGCCCATCTGGCCGGGCCTCCCCAGCCACTCTGGGTGGCTTCCAACAGAATATTAAAAACACGATAAAACATCAAACATTAAAAACTTCCCCTAAGCAGAGCTGCCTTCGTATGTCGTCTAAAAGTCAGATAGTTGTTTATTTCCTTGACACCTGATGGGAGGGCGTTCCACAGGGTGGGTGCCACTACCGAGAAGGCCCTCTGCCTGGTTCCCTGTAGCTTCACTTCTCGCAGTGAGGGAACCTCCAGAAGGCCCTCAGAGATGGACCTCTGTGTCCTGGCTGAACAACGGGGGTGGAGAGCTTGGAGCTCCATGGACAAAAAGTAGATTTATTAAAATAATAAACAGCAATTTGTGGCCTCCAAAAGAGAGCCGACTCTTCACAAGCCCACACTGACCTGTTTCGTTTTGTTTCTCCTACCTAGGACGAGAAATACTGGAACAGGCGGTACAAGAACAATGAAGCAGCCAAACGCTCGCGGGACGCCCGCCGCCTGAAGGAGAACCAGATCACGGTCCGGGCAGCCTTCCTGGAGAAGGAGAACGCCGTCCTGCGCCAGGAAGTGGCCAACATCCGCCAGGAACTGACCCGTTACCGCAGCATCCTCTCCAAGTACGAATCGCAGCACGGCACCTTGTAAGGCCCGCGGCAGCAGACGGCTGCGCTCTTCTCCACCGCTCCACCGCTCTGACGCGGTGGGGCCACCCTGGTTTTTCAACCCTGACCCCCGTCTTCCCGAACCGGGCAAACAAATAATCAAACAACAGATGTTTGGAATAAGGGGAAAGGTCCCGAGACGGACGATTCCCCACGTGCGGGGACTGCCGTGCTCCAGGTACTCGACAGAAGGGATAAGACTTCCTGGGTTTGGCCTGAGCTGACCCTTGCCAAGAAAAAGGGCAGTGACTTGGGAGACGTTGAACTGGGCATCGTAGGCACACGAGACACACCGCGAACACACAAGGGCTCTGTAGCACACTGGAAGATGTATTACACACACACACACACGTGCACACAGTACCCATTCTCTCTCTCTCCACGTACATGCTAGAGTTTGGCTCGTTGGCAGACTTTCCTCTCCAAACGGCAGAATTCAGCCCCAGATTGCTGCAGCTACTCACCTCTGCTTGCCCTGTTGTGGCATTTGGCTCAGTGGCACAGTTGGCCCAAGGAGGCATCAGGGTGCCTGTGCTTGCTTGCTTTTTTTCTTCCGACAGCATCGCTTTTCAGTGGACATTTCTTCTTCTTCTGCACACAATTTCTTCGACTCCTTTCTCCCGTCGACTCTTTCGTCAGGGTTGGTGGGGAAGGACACGAGAAGGCTGCAAAAGTGGACACTCCCCACCCCCGAGCCGTTCTGGGCTCCCATCTCGCAGCGGGTATCGAACCACTACGCCCTCCTCCCGCTGCACCCTTTGCAAAGAGAACTTAGAGGAGGCCTGGCACCCTGAGAAAAAAGAGGACACAGGAGCATTGTTTTTCTCTCTCTTCCTTTTGATACCAGTAAACGTCAAGACTTCTGCCTGCGAAATGCCAAATTAGAAAAACGAAAAGAAAAAACGGGTTGTGCACTCAATATTTTCCCCCCACAATTGGACAAAAGGGGCTTTGTGTCAGAGGGCAGGTGTATGGGTTGTTAGTTGAATGATTACGATTATCTTATTATTACTATTATACCTGTTTTTAGTTAAAAGGCAAGTGATGGTTTCTGTTATTTTCCCCCCTTCCACCACACCACACTTTTCCTCATGTTTTGTGTCCAACACTGTCTGATGTACGTCATATGTATAGAAACTAAAAGAAAAACGAAAAACACAGAACCTCATTGGTGACCCTCCATAAATATGAACATATATATAAATATATATATAATTTTCTCTTTTTTTGTAAAGCAAAAAGTATATATAGAGGCTCCAGGAGAGACTTGAGAGATTATGTTCTTCTTAATTGGGGAAAGGATGGTTCTTTCGTACAGAAAGTGAATGGGGGGGTAAGGGGGAGGGGGGAATACGGTATTTTTATCTCCTTTGGGGAGGTTCCTAGTCTTTTTAATTTTCCATGTAACAGTGTTGCTGAAGACTTTGGGGGATGAAACCACCGGACTTGACAGAAGGCTTTTATTTCGAATGGATGTTTACACAGTTGTATACCATGAGCAAACTAGGAATAAAGAAAGACAGGATTTTAAAAAAAGAACGAACGAAACCCGAGATCTTTTGTGTCGTTTGTATTAACCTTTCCGTGCACAGCTCAGATTTTACCAACCTGGTGCCTTCCTCTTGCTGTACTACAAGTCCCATCAGCCTCAGCCATTTCTGGGGTTCTTTGGTCCACTCATTTACAGAAAGGTGTCATTTCCCTATCATTTGCTAATGTCCTGCTGTAACAGGTAAAAGGAGACTTAAAGAAGAGGAGGAGGAACCCACCAGCATTCTGTGCAAAGACAACTAAATTCTGCAAATTGTACCGATTTGCACATTCGTGCCCATTTTGCAGCAGAGATTTGGCTTCAGGCGTTCAGAGCAGGGGACAAAGAGACAGAAACACAGGGAAGTGCATCATACCGAGTGAGACCATTGGTCCATCCAGCTCCGTACTGTCTCCAGCAGGGGTTCCCCAAAGTGGTCTGCAAGCTTCATTCAGGTGGCCTGTGGTGTGTGGCTTTGCGGTTGAAGATGGGAGAGGGTACGTCCCTGTGTTCAATATTCCTCTCTGCTTCTAATTGTAATTCTGTTGCTTAGAGCAACAAACACAATTAAAAATCGTGCATCAATCTGGTACAGGGCATTGCAGTCGCTGCAACAAGCAGATAAAACCATTAAGCAGCCCTCTGCTATTCTCAAGAGATCCATGGGGGAGAAAGTGGTAGGAGCCACTCGCCTACACTGACAACATCTCTCCAGGATTTCGGACCGGACATTCCCAGCCTTACCTAGAGTTGCTGGGCACATGCTGCATGCAGGCCAAGTAGATGCCCTGCCACTAAGCTGTAGCCCATCAGCATCCTCTAAAAAGCCCAGCTTGCCCCTGTCACCAGCTTCTGATGTTTCATTAGGACAAGGGTGAGGAACCTGTGGTCCTCACGTTGGACTCCCAGCTCGCATCACCCTTAGCCAGCTTGGTCAGTGATGATGGGCATTGTAGTCCATCTGGAGGGCAAAAGTTTCCGCACACCTGCCTTACAAGATGGAGCAAGCCTGCGTAGGAGTCGTTGGGCCTTCAGTTCCCAAACTGATTCTGCAAACAACCTTTGTGTGTTTATAAATTGAGAGAGACTGATTTTCTTTTTTACATGTTATTTTATTATTACATTTATATCATGCACAGAGGTGGGTGGGGAGTGTCTAGAGCAGGGTTTCCCAAACGTGGGTCTCCAGCTGTTTTTGAACTACAGTTCCCATCATCCCTGACCACTGGTCCTGCTAGCTACGGATGATGGGAGTTGTAGTCCCAAAACAGTTGCAAACCTAAGTTTGGAAAATAGAGCTTATTTCTTGCATTTATATCCCACCTTTTTCTCCAAGGAGCTCAAGGTGGTGTATGTGGCTCTACCCTTCACCTTAGTTAACATCCCCCCCCCCCTTGTGAGGTATGTTAAGCGGAGAAGCAGTGACTGGCCCAAGGTCACCCAGTGAGCATCATGACTGAGTGAGCTTTTGAACCCTGGTCCCCAATTACCTAGCCCAACACACTAACCACACTGACAAGAAAGTGCAAATTGCACGAAGGTGTCATCACTGGGTGCTTCTAGATGGGGACCTTGTTTTGCAAATGTGTCACAAAGATGTGATTTTATTTCCCCCCCAATTTCCTCTGTGGCCCACAAGCTTCTTCACTTTCTCATGCCTGCCTCAGTCGAGTGGTATTCATTGCTGCTCTGACACTTGCTGTCCACATGAGTGACCAGAACAGGCTTCCTCAGCCTCGGCCCTCCAGGTGTTTTTGGCCTACAACTCCCATGATCCCTAGCTAGCAGGACCAGTGGTCAGGGATGATGGGAATTGCAGTCTCAAAACATCTGGAGGGCCAAGGATGAGGAAGCTTGGACTAGGTATGTATATTGTATTTCTGTTCCTTGGGCTTTGGCCATTCTTTCTGCTACTTTTTTCCATTCTGGGCATGCGTACCGCTATTTCTGCACATGTGGGCACACACATTTTTTAAAATCCCAGGAAGTGTGCAAGACCAAAGACTACCAGCCTTGGTTATGATGCTTCACACAAAAGAGTGGGCAAAATACAGACTTGGAGGGAGGTGGGTGGAGATGTCCATTTCCATTTGTTGTGTTCTTTTTCATAGTAAATACTTGCACAACAGCTTTTGTTTGTTTAGCCTGACCATTCAAAAGTGATGAAAGGCTTAGCAAAATATTTTGTTCCCCCCCCCAAAAAAGCCTGATAGATGTGTACTGTGATTACATTCTCCATGAGAACCTCTCACATTTTACTGGGTGCTCTGAAACAGCCATATACCTTTGGCATGCAGCAACACCTCAGTTTGGGGCTTGAGATGGCTGGAAGCAAAATTGCTAAACTGTGCTCAGGTGAGGAGCAGGTGGGATTAAGGGTGTAGAGATTGAGACTACCCACTCAAACATCAGGACATTTGTCCTGCACCAGTGAGATTTTGCATAACAGCAACTGCCGCTGTATCATGGGAATTCAAGAGCAGGAATTCCCACAAGATGCGCTCGGCTCATTTGCAGCATGTCCACATGAAACATTTGTATTGATTTTTATTGCCTCTTTTATTTCTTGTATTGTATTTGAATTTTAAGGAATGGAAACTGCAATACAAGATCAGAAATAAAAGAAGCAATAAAAAGACAGTTCAGAACCATGCAACATCTTGCACAGGACGTTGCAATTGCTGCAACAGGCAGAAAAACCATTCAGTGGTTCTGTCAAGACTCTGAGCAATGCTTGTAGAGGGGAGTTTGGAAACCACTGACTTTGAGGATTTACCATTGGGCTTAAAATGTTAGAAACAGAGAAAGTACAGGCTGGCATTTTGATATAGATGCTTCCCAGGGGCTGGGTGCATGAGCAGTGCTGATTCCAAAGGAAGCACACTTCTGGATGTGCACTGGGTGGGTGGAGGGTGGATATAATTCAGGACAGACCAGCCACTGATGGCAGTGAGAATATAACATAATAAATAATAGAATCCGATCAGGAAAGGCTGGGTGTTAATGCAGCCAGAAATCGGGAGAGAATATTTACAAATAAAATGCACCAAACCTTCCGTAATTGAAAGTGAGGAGCACTTCATTGCAAATGAGAGTGTGCTGAAGTGAGGCCTATAGAATTTCAAGATTACAGAACAGGGACTCTGGCTGAGTTTCTACCAGGTCAAACTTCATCACTATGGTCACATCTGCTCCTACCATTTTCTTTTATCTACTTAACAAAATAAATAAATATTTATTTAAGCACTGAGAAATACGTAAGATTTCTGTTTTGGCTTAGTTGCATATGCAGGTGCATAATTGGCGCACATTCCCTATGAAAGCAGAGTTTGTCAATTCCTGCAAAAGATTTCTTCATCCAATTCCCACAGTTACCGTGTGTGTGTGTGTGTGTGTGTGTGTGTTTAATGCACCAATTACCACAGCACTGCTGCCACCTGGTGCCCAAAGTGAGACACTGGGAATTTCAGTCTTTCAATGCAGACTTCATTTTGAAGGAAATGGGCACACAAGAAGCCCAGTAGTTGTTTGGAGCATCCATCTCTCTCAAGACAATGGAGGGCACCTCCAGGGGCGAAGTCAAGCGTTAACAGCAACCAAGTGACCTTCCCAGGGTGCAATCCTGGGCAGCGTGTATGGAGGTCCTGGGCTGCCCAGATGACAAGACCCTCGTCTCAGCCTCACTGATGTGGTCCAAAGGAAAGCAGAGCAACACATTTGGTACAAGCTTGACTGCAGGGGTCAGCGGAAGGAGGCACACAAGGCACCATCCACTCCAGATTCGTGTAGGGGCTACTTCTTAGCCTTTTAATCTCCCAAAGATATTCCACAAGGCAGCTGAGGCGTGTTCCTTCCTTCCCAGGTTGACGGGCCCCACCTGCCCCTCACTTCCCTCTACCGCACATGCGAAAACCGCCATCTTGGACTCACTATTGGTCTCATCCCCTCATCTGCCAGAGCCCGTCTTCGCATGCAGGAGAAGCCCCTAACTCATCGAGGGTTTGAGACCCATTGGCTACCCTCAACTGGTTTAGCCAGCCAGTTGAAGCCATTTCCCAGCTTCGAGGAGCCACAGGTGAGCACCAACTGCAGGCTGGGGACCAAAGATGGACAAGCTACCTCAGAAGTAGCAGGTACCCCCACCAGAAGTACTACCCCCTCACTCTAAAACCCCATTCACCCCAAGCTGCCCAATCAGCTGTGGAGGAAGCCATTTGGGCACCTGTGGTGGTGAGCCAGGGGCAACGCGAACTGCCCATAGAAATGGGGCGCACCACGAAGCCTCCGGAGTCTGCCTGCCTCCTCCCACTCAGCCACCCTACAACTGGGGGGGGGGAGGCAGCGGGCGGACTGTTTGGGCAGCTCGGAGCCTGCGTGTGCTCAAGCCACTGTGTCTCTCCCAGGAGAGACGTGTGGCTCAGGCCTGCTGCAGGCCCCGCAGTGAGTGCCGCCCGGCGTTTTGTCACCCCCCTGTTTTGTCACAGCCAGCACCCCACCCCTTCCTCTGCCCCCGTGCCCAGTAGAGGCTGTTCTAAAGCATTCCAACTAAGTGATGAGCTATCAACTACCTGCAAGACTTGTCTAAAGTTTTGCAAACAAAGGTTGTGCAAGATCTATCTCCCTATCTGAAGAACAAAGCAGGGTAGTAGTATCTGCCAGACATCAGGCTAATTTAAAGCCACTGTCTTCTACCTGCCCAGACCCATGATGAAACCAGTGATTAGCGTAAGAGAAGCTACGGATGGGTCTCCTTCTGCCTTGCCCAGTACAGCTGAATCCCCTGCGGCACTCAGGAAAAAACAAGGAGATGGATATCCATGCTATTGCTTTTATTGCATAGTTTTTTGGAGTTTTATTTTTATTTATTTCATTTTAAACATTTATCTCGTTGACAGGCAACACACAGGAGGCAGTTGCAGACATAAAGGTTAACCAGTACAGCACTTCAGACAGACATATAAACAACCCAAACCAAGGCTGCATTTCTCCAGTCAAAGATGCTATGGGCTGCAGCACCCACAGGACATGGGACCTTGGAGGGAGGAAGATGAGGAAAAGTGCAATGAGCTTGGAATGGACACAGTCACAGATCTGATGCACAAGAAAACCAAAAGGTTGATGGGGCTCACAGGCAAGGCTGAACATCGTTTCCAGGCCAGATCACCACCCCCGTTTCTACACTGCAGCCTAAATGATATTAAAATACGCTTACATTTATGCAGCAGTGTTTAGATTTGTGGAGAGGAGGCCAGGAGGGAGCGCAGCTGCGGGGTCAACAAGACAGGGCATCACCCCCCTTCTATTAAACTGCCTACACATCTTTTTTTGTAGCAGCTTGAAGATGTAGACAGCAAATAGTCAAAGGACAGGCCTGTATCTCGAGCCAAAAATAATCTGTTGAGAACAAGCAAGCTTTGCTGGTCAACACAGAGCTCTCGCACTGAGCTCAAGCATTAACATTTGCAACTTGGTTTATAGGGAAACCATTGGCTATTTTGGATCAAAATGAGGCATTTTTAAAAGAAGAGAGATAATTTCGGTGGCAGCTTACAAGCTTTGTGCCCTGACAGTCTATTAAAGGCAAGTCAGTCCATTTCCCATGTCACAGGGGGCTGGAGTCCCAAAAACTACAGTTCCCATCATGCTTTGTGCTCGCAAAGATGAGGACTCCAGCAGCAGCTTGGGCACCACCTGCTTGTTCCATTGTTGCTGCCATGATCTTGTGTTCCCCTCAAAGATTGCCAAGTGTGTTGTTATCCAGCAAGTGCATTTGGCCACATTTATAACACACTCTTAGACACACTTACACAGAAGTAAGCCCCATTTAACCCCAACGGGCCTTGCTTTTGGGTAAGTGGATCAGTGGCATAGCGTGGGGGGTGCAGGGGGGGCCGGCCGCATCGGGCGCAACATCTGGGGGTTAGGGTTAGGGGGCGCAAATCCATGGGTTAGGGGGCACAAATTTTGCCTTGCCCCGGGTGCTGACAACCCACGCTACGCCACTGAAGTGGATATAGGCCTGCAGTCCTCCCCCCATTTCATTTAGATCCTGCCTTCATCCAAAGAATCATAGAACTGTAGAGTTAGAAGGGAACCTGAGGATCATCTAGTCCAACCCCCTGCAAATGCAGGAATATGCAGCTGTCCCATACGGGGATCAAACCTGCAACCTTGGTGTTATCAGCACCATGCAGTCAGGGGGCACCAAATGTGGGAGTCTCCAGCTGATCTCCCTTCCAAGTAGTGACCCCAAGGCTGGCTGCTGCATCACATTCCTTCAGAACGTGCAGTGGGCCCCTCCCCTAATTAGTTAATCCCACCTTTCCTCTAATTATTTTCGGATAGTGTATATATTATGGTCCCTCCCTACTTTTTTATTCTCACAACCACCCTCTAAAGTAGCTAAGGCTGAGAGCAAGCCATCAGGCAAAGATCACAGATCTTGAGTGGGGATTTCAGAGTGATTCTCCCCAATACAAATCTCACCCACTAACTCCTACATCATTCTGGTCCCTTTTATCAGGAACCTTTCAATAGGTTAGAATTAGCTGTGTTAACATTTTGCGCAGCAAAGAGTTCTGTGTTGCAAAGCGCACGGCTATCCGTCAGAACTCACTTTCTACAACTTCTTTTAAATGAGTTACGTAAGCTTCCACCCCACAAATGAAACTGACTCAAGCCACAGTGTGAGGAGGTGGCTGAATATTGTTTGTTAAGATGCACACCTCCTTCACAGAACCCCAGTCTCTGAGTTTCCTGGCCAGGAGCCATGACAGCTCGACTGGTTACAAACTGATTTAGGAGAATACGTCTTCAGACATGCTTCTACCCCTTCGCCAACTTCAGGCGTTGCACTAAAAAATAAATAAATCTCCAAAACCATTTGCCATATTTGCCTGTGTTCAAAAACGTTTCTCTGCTATCACAAGGGACTAGAACCTTGGTTGTTTAACAACAGCAGTGCTAGAAATCTCAGCCAGTTAAACATGCAGCAGGTCCCAGATTAAAAGACACAGTCTTGCCTGCCAGTTTATTTTCTCTGAGCTAAGCATTCTTGTGCAGACATGAAGATGTTAACAGTGAGGACGATGAGGTTGAGATGCGACAGGGGATGGGAAGAGCTGTAAGGCAACCTTGTAAACCTCTACCAAACACATGAGTAGCTCAGGGTAAGTTATTAACACCCCAGCACAGATCTATGCATTAAAATTAAGAGCAGCGATTATACAGGCTCCATAATAAATTAAGAGCAATAAGCAGCTGAATAATTTCTTCCTTGGCATATTTTGCATTCTATTCCCCAACATATATAAATACCAAGCTCGTATGCATTACTACTTTGAAGGAGGGGGGTGGTATCCTGTGTTCTTCCAGTGGATATATCTGATAACAATTTTTGATGGTTGCTAAGCGAGTGAGGGCAGACCTTGAGGGTTGTATGCCACTAAATTCTGCTCAGACTCGCTGAAATTTATGTCCATAATGGGTGTGAAACATTGGACACAACCCTGAATATTGCTCCTCCAAGAATTCTGCCCACAAGTCCCGATCCTGAAAAAAAACCAATTTATTTCTGCATTGCTGAACTTCCCTCCCACCAGAACAAAAAGTGTTTCTGAGGGGACAACAGAGTGTGGTGCCGAGTGCTGGAATTGCCAGTCACCGGCTGAGGCCCATATCCCAGGAGGGGGATCCAGGGCTCTGCTCCTCCTCGGTGTCACTGCTGTTCTCCCAACCCTCTCCAAGAACACAACCGGTGACAGGAGCAAGAATAAGTGCCACCCTCCAGCCACATTGTCCTCCCCATTTCGGACAGTGGGGTTTGCGACAAGAAGGACACCCCCCCCTTGCGGGATCTGGAGCAGGCGCTGGCGCTGCAAGAGTGAACTGGATCGCCTCAGGGCGATTCTAAAGCTACTCTTCTTGATGCTGGAAAAAGTATTTAAAGCTACGGTAGTCGAAGTTAAGACTGTGCAACGTTATAGGAAATATCTGTTTTTAAAGTGCAACAAGCAGCAAACAGAGAAGCGATGCTTCCTAAGACACTGCCTATGAGGTAAGCCACAAATAGAGTTATATAATATACATTTAAAAGGGGTGTGGGGAAGGGGTGGGGGGAGATAGGAGGCTCAGGCCCACAGAAGAAAGTGTTCCGCCTTGTAACCTGGCAGGCTAGGTGAGGGTTGTGGCCTGCTGCGTGCCTGAGGACATCTCCCGCTGCCTGTTTTTGCAGTCCCAGGCAAGCAGCAAAGTTTGGTGAGGGCCCTGGAAGTCCCACACAGGGCTGGCGAGCTGCAGGAGCTGTGTGGCTCTGCACAATTGTTATCTGGACAGTAGAAAACCCTCTCAAGAGGCAATCGTTCCTTGCTTTGTGGCCCTGCTAAATACGTCTGTGAGCCTACGCTTTCATACATTGACACACACAGTTCTGTCGTCTTTTCCTCATCTCCCTCCCCCCCAAAGCCAGATCTGTGGAAAGATCTACATAATTTAAAGCACATTAAATGCTCACGACTTTCCCAAAAGAATCATGGGAACTGTAGTCCGTCCCCCCAGAGCGCTACCGTTCCCGGCACCTTAACAAACTGCAGTTCCATGGATTCTTGGGGGGTGGGGTGGGAAGGCCATGTGCTGTGAATGTGTGTTGACGGTGCTTTAAAAGTATGGATCTGCCCTTTTCTGATCAACACATCTTAATGATGGATTCACCAGCTCCCACTAGCAGCTTGTGGGAAATAGGGAGAGAGTGGAAAATAGGGCAAGCTAAAGTATTACTAATAAAATACCTAGGAACTTTCACATGAACAAAGAAAATAAAAAATCTTGGTCCCTTCGACTGCCTTTCCTTTTCAAACAGCAGTCATTTAAGCCCACGCTAATGTCAGAGGATCCCCGAATTCCCCCAGTTTCCTCCTGAGTCGGCCTTACATGCCACCTAAACACCACAAAGCAACTGCCACAGAGGGTCTTTTTCCCAGAGAGGAAGCCGCCCTCCTTGCTGTGGCAGGCAGAGGTCTCTGTGCTGCCTCCCAATAGTGTCATTCATATGCTCCGATTACAGGGATCAAAATGACAGCCTGGCTCTCAGGAGGTTTCTGTGAGATGGAAACTTTGCAGGATGGCCTTTCCTTTGTAAATAAAACCTGCTCTCTCTCACACGCACTTCTCCAGCTCCATTCAGAGTGAAGACAAAAACCAGCAGCTAAAGAACGTAAAAACTGCTTGTTAACCTAACGGGACCGTGAGCAGTCGTGTTAACAAAGAGCAGCCAATGGCCCAAGTCCAGGCCTACCTAGGCCACATTCACACCTTACGTTTAAAACACCACCACACCGCTTTAAACAATCATAGCTTGCCCCAAAGAATTCTGGGAGCTGTAGTTTGTGAAGGGTGCTGAGCCTTGTTAGGCCGTCCCTATTCCCCTCACAGAGTTTAAAATTCCCAGAATGGTTTACGGATCAGTCCCCCTTCCCCCCGCAACACCTCTTGGCACCCTTAACAAACTATGGAAAGCCACAACTGTTTAAATTGGTTTTGTGGTGCTTTCAATGCATGGTGTTGATGTGTCCACTGCAGGGAAGAATCTCATTTCCACCTTTCATTGCAAAGTTGTTTTTTTCAGATGCAAATGGTGGGGCAAATGGTGTCCCACAGTGGCTAAAGAGATGCCTATGGAAAGCCCACAGACAGGACATGAGCACAACCGCACTCTCTCACTCATGCTCCCCAGCAGCCAGGATTCAGAGGCTTGGATACTGGAGGCATCGTGAGGAGACAATGATGGCCTTATCCTCTGCAAATCTTTCTAACCGCCTTTTAAAACAGTCACGCTTAACAATGTACTCTGAGAAGAGAAAGGACAGAACAAAGGAAGTAATGTGGGACTTTCAGCAAATTAGGAACCCTATTATGTTTTGCTCCAGTGCTGGCCTAGACATCCACCCACTAGGTCGACCTTTGATATACAGGTTTTCTCCCATGAGGAAGTGGGGGAAAGTTTTGCCGGTGGAATTTGCCAACTTAAATCTCCTGATTCGACATCTCTTAAGAGACACAAATACATGTATGGTGAACATTTCATATACGCACACACACACACATATCCATTACAGTATTGGATCATTTTAATTGCTTGTTAACCCCCACATAGTGGGGAGAAAAGAATAACAAACCGCCCTACCAAAGTTAAGCCCCCACCCGTGAGAAGAAGAAAAAATTCCAGTTACATTCATCAAGTTTATTCCTAGAGAGGGCCAGATTCGGAGGTCATCAGTGCAGGGGTTGGGGGTCAGTCCCATCCCCTTTCACTACACCTCCGGCTGGCTAGAAAGGAGCCATAGAAGGCTGTCGAGAAAGTGGTCCCTTCCTTGCCCTAAATGTCCTTGGTCACCCTCTGCAGGAGAGGTGGCCGAAGAACCAAACACAACTCCGAAGAAAGATGGCAGATCTCCCTTCCCAGGGTAAACAAAGAGAGGAGGGGAAACGGCTGCCTTCGGTTCTGTTAAGGGTTTAAAAGGAGGGGTGGTGGTGTCAAATAGAAGTTAGTGTTTTGTGGGCTGCCTCTTACATTCAGCTCCCTGCTACAGTGGTCTCACTGCTTTCACATACACCCCCACCCTGGCTGAGCGGACCGTAGAAAGACGAGGAGCAGCAAGCAAGGCTTAGTGTTCTCTAAGTGGCTTCTTGTGAACCACAGGCAAAAAGGGGCTGCAAATTGGGAAGAGAGGGTAGCCTCAAAGGGGTCAGGGGGCTCCCATTTAGCAGGAAAGAGGTGTGTGATTCAGCAGAAGACACAAAAAGAGAGGAGAGAGAGAACAACACTAGAAATTGGGACATGACTCTTGGTCCCACGGCTTGAAGGAAAGTTGGTGTGGAACGTGCATTTCCCAGCCCACTCAGTGCCCCACTCATCTCTCCAACCCACACCAGTATCTCTCTCCCCATCACTTCAGACATGGTCCTGAACCATGAGCTGCAAAGGGATGGGAGTCTTCAGTGTTGCTGCCCCAGACTGGCAAGCAGGGTAGTGCAGAGGTGTCCCCCGTCTCTGGGACAAGTGGTTGGAAAAGTGGGACAGAAGGGCCTGCCCAAAAAGGAACAAGGTGGAGAGGATGGTGGGTCCTTGTAGGGGAGGAAAGGCTACATCACTTCTCGACCCAAACCACACCAAGGGTCCTGTAGCCAAGCTGCTCCTTCTTGATGGGAGATGCAAGACAGGCTGGCAAAACCAGGCCTATGCAGGTGGGGGAGGAAGGAAGGAAGGAAGGAGGAGGTCAACATTCAAAAGGTTGCATGGACAGCAGCAGAGGATCATGGGGAGTGGGCAAGACTTGCCACCCAAAGGCTCATTAAAGGAATATATGGTATGTGTGTGCCAAGGCCTAGAAGAGCAGAGGGAGGTTTTAAGCAGCTTGCCATCTGGGTGGCTGGAGGGGGCATTGCAAGTCAGAATGCCCACCCGCTACCCACACAGACAGTACCCCCGATCCCAAGCCTCAGGGTCCCTCTTTGCAGCAAAGGGGCAGAAGAGAACGAAAGTTATGTCAGATCTGCGAAGTGCTCCCGCATCCTGGGTCAGAACGCTGTGATCTTCACCTGGTTCACGCCGGTGATTAGATTGGCCACCGAGTGGTGGATCTGCCCCTGGATGGGGCCGTACTCCACTCTCTCTCCATCAATGGTGAGGATGCCCTTGTGAGTGAGGGGCTCGATGCGGAAGGCCCGGACGGGAATGTGGATGAAGTGCGGGCACTCCATGTCAAAGTGAGTGCCCTTCTCCGTGGCCAAGAACAAGCGGATCAGGGCTGCCCGGGAGATGCCCGCCTTGATGTAGAAAAGGTGGATGAGGCCGTCGTTGAAGCAGGCAAAGGGCGCCATGAACAGGTCGGCTCCCAGGTGAGACTGGTAGATGGCCAGCACAGAGACAAAGTCCTCCTCCACTGTCACCCACGACTTGGGCACCGGCTGGTCCAGAGGCGCCAGGAACTCGTCTGGGGGGCCGTGCACCTGCTGGGGAGACAGCGAGACGGCAGGTGCGGTCATGGGCAGCCCGGCCTCCCTGCGGTCAGCCACGAGCTCCTCCGACAGGTTCTCAAAGCTGAAGCTGGAAGAGTGGAAGCTGGAGGAAGAGGGTGGGGAGCTGGGCGAGGGGGTGGGCTCGTCGGTAGGCTCCACCTCCTGGAAGCAGAGGGCGTGGCGTTCCTTGCACAGGCCCAGGTCAGAGACGGTGCGGTGGAGCGGCCCGTGCTGGAAGGGGAGGCTCCCGTTGGCCGCCATGGTGATGCTGCGCAAGATGGGGCGGTGGGCAGTGCCCTCCAGGGCGGGCAGGTAGGAGAGACGCCCCCGGTAAGTGTTCAAGGAGGCCAGGCGGACCATCGTCCCCAAGGTGAAGCGAGCCGGGCCGATGTGCCGGAACTTCTCGCTCTCAATGTCCACGTCGGAGATGAAGCCCCAGGCCACGCTCAGGAAGGAGAAGGAACGGGAGCCCGACGCGGTTGTGACCGACACCAGGTCCAAGGGGGTCACCGCCCCGTGGCAAAGCAGGAGGGTGCAGTTTGTGAGCAGCTCCTGGCCAAAGGTCTGCTCAAACCTGCCCGACAGAGTGAGAAATGTGTCAGGGTTGGAGAAGCTCACTCGCTCATGCAATCAAATGGTGAGAGGCTCCCAAGGGGGGGGGGCAAACACTGCCACAATGTGGGGTGCAGAGGCTGCATCTGTCACGGGCAACAGTAGCACTTACATTTCTGTTTAGCCGGCGAACAATAGCCGCATGTGCAAAACGAGGAAGAAAGATATAAATAGCTCAGGGCCGTAATACTTCAAGGACCGCCTCTCTCCATATGAACCTACCTGGACCCTGTGGACATCCTCTGAGTTGGAGACACACTTTTTAGACATGCATCATTTTGTGACACAGTAATTCAGTTTTTCTAGCAAACAGGAGGTTAAATTAACCCCTTTCCAGCCCCGGAGGAGCGTGGGGAGGGTTTGTGCAACTCACCTACACACTGCAGCTGACACACTAGCATATTGCAACACAAAGTTTGGGAAGCTCTGTTATACACCTTTAGACGTCAAGCGAAAATGTTCCTCTTCAACCAGGCCTTTGGCTGACTGACATCTGATGCCGTTTTAAATGTGTTGTGGAAGGGGGGGGGGCGGGATATTGATTTGTTGTTCTTATTTTTACTATGCATTTGTGGTTTTTATATTGCAGCTTTATGCTGTGAACCACCCTGAGATCTATGGATGAAGAGTGGTGTACAGTCATACCTTGGAAGTCGATTTCGCAGCCAATCGGTAGCCACGGAAGCCCCGTCAGACATTTGGCTTCCAAAAGAACGTTCGAAAACTGGAACACTCACTTCCAGTTCTCAATTGTTTGGGAGTTGGAACGTTCGATTTCCAAGGCGTTTGGGAGCCGAGGTACGACCGGACTAATATAAAGTGTCCCAGACATAAGTGTAGCTTGAATGCTGGACTACACCTGGGTAGACCCAGGTTCGAATCAACATCCATCCGAGAATCTCACTGGCTAACCTTAAACCAGTCCCTCTCCTTCAGCCTCAGCCTATACCTCACAGGGTTGGTTTGTTTATTATTAATTTTTTATTAAACTTTCATAACTCACAGGGTTTGTTTCGAGGCTAAAAGGGAAAAATTGTGTATCCTGCCTTAAACTTCTGGGAGGAATGGCAGGATGAAAGCAGAATAAATAATGACCATGATTATGGTAATTAGTTTTCAGCATTGGCCAAGCTGCTGATGTAACTTGCTCCCTACCCTTGAGAATGCAAAATTACTTGCTCAAAATTACTGCAGCAAGTAGAACAGTCAGCTCTGAAACTGCAATCTGGCCTGGGAGCCCTGCCAACCAGTACCAGGTGAGTGGGAGCCTAATTAGCTAAAGAAGCAGCACTCTGTGCATGTTTGCAGGGATTCTTAAATGCATCACCTTTACATATCCAAAAGTAGAGATCAGGTCCGGCTGAAGATGGAGCCCCAAGCATAGCCTACTCCCCTGCTTCCCAGAAGTGGTGTGGAGCAGAGCCCGTGTGGTGCAGCGGTTAGTGTACTGAACCTGGGAGTCCCGGGTTCAAATCCCCGCTCAGCCATAAAAGCTCACTTGTATGACCTTGGGCCAGTCACTGCCTCTCAGCTTAAGCTGTGAGGGTGAGAACTGTGTGCATGTCACCTTGAGCTCCTTGGAGGAAAAGGTGGGCTAAAAATTGTACTAAATAATACAATCACTGCTGTGGTTTCTTTGTAGAAAAGCTTTTGTAGTGCAAACACAACCCAAAAGCAGCAATGTGAAGCAACTTTGGTAACAACAAATACAAATTTAAATATATTTTTAAAAAAAATAAAAACAAGCAAGAAGGTGGACTAAGCACATCTGTTAAGCTTTCCCACTTACCCAGCTCTGAAGTTTATGGCTGCAGCTACTGCATTTCCAGACCCACAAGGGAGAATACCAAGGGGCATTTTTATGGCTTCTTCCCAGTCCGGCCGTTCCATCAAGCCATTAACAACCTGGAAGGAAGGAAGGAGATAGGAAAGTATTAATAACCTACAATCCTAATAATGCAGGAAATGGGATGTGTGTTGGGGGGGGGGGACACACCCAAGAACAGCAGTCTGCAAATTCATGATCCAAGAAACCCAAAATTCTCTCACTTAAGGAACTGGGAGAGCAAAGAAGCTTCTGTATAGACAGCTGGACCTTCCGCTTTTGATCCATTCCAGCAAAGTGCCTTGTAAAGGGAGGGCTGGGGGGGATTCTAGGCCTGGTTCTCAGGGAAATCGCAGGTCCTGGGCCCTGGAAAGTCCCTGAAGATGACAAGTTCAAAACCCAAACAGAGGCACCAAAGCCTATCATGCATTTTCTTCACTGCTCTAATTTGCAAGTAGCTGAGTCAGGCTTTTTTGATGCAGTGTTCAGCCTTGCCCTTGGACCCATGAAGACTAGAAACTCTGGGGGGGGAGGGGGGAGATGAAGAAGAAGAAGAACCACACCAGGACATTCACACACATGCCCCAAAGCAATGAATTGGGTCTTATGTGCCACAGTTCTAAGGGAGCACAGAAGGGCAACTCAGGAGACAACTAACAGGAATGGGCCCTAGTGAGTAGCCTAAGGGGAAGGTTCCAGGAGGCTGGAAGGCCAGTGCTTTGGCTAGCACTTTGTGAACAATACCTCATATAGCAGCCCATCTCCTGAAATGGATACAATGCCATCCCACTCAGCCAAGTTGATGTTCTGTACCAGCTCCCGGGCATGGTTCTGTCTCTCTGGGCCAGAAAAGGAATAAATAGCATACAGATTAGTAGCAATTCAAAGCCACACTCCCACCCGAAGAAACTGATTCAGTGGCTGACCACCAGGAGACGATTTTGACCTTTCCTGTATGTCTTGTCCTAAGCGGCTGTCTACAAGTGAATGGAAACAGCAAACTGTTTGGGAGAAATTATTATTGCTGCTGCTGAAATTATATTTGCATGCATACATGTGTGTGTGTGTGTGTGTGTGTGCATGCATACATGCATTATACAAATATAAACGCATGGGCATCATAATTTATTGGTGCTGTGATCGAAAGCTTTGAGGCTATACATTTAGAAGATGAATATACATTTAACTTTCTAGCATTTAATGCTAATGATTACTTAGGAGTTAAGAGCTATTTAAGTGCTCAAGTAGCTTTGCATACCTTCTTTCCGTAATCTAGGATTATTACCCCTTTGTCACACGTTGCTGTGCAGAGGGACTGAGGCTGCTGTTTGCCTAGCAAGTTGGTGGCTGAGGCGACATTTGAACCAGGGACTTATGGCTCACAGGTTCTATGGCTCTTGCCTAGCCGCCAAAACCACCACTACTACTGCTGCTGCTTGTTGTTTAAACAAAAGTAAGGTAAAGGTAAAGGGCCCCTGACCATTAGGTCCAGTCGTGACTGACTCTGGGGTTGCGGCGCTCATCTTGCTTTATTGGCCGAGGGAGCCGGCGTACAGCTTCCGGGTCATGTGGCCAGCATGACTAAGCTGCTTCTGGCGAACCAGAGCAGCGCACGGAAATGCTGTTTACCTTCCCGCTGGAGCGGTACCTATTTATCTACTTGCACTTTGACGTGCTTTCGAACTGCTAGGTTGGCAGGAGTAAACAAAAGTATCTGTTCCCAAATATTGCTGTGTTCCCATTTTCAACTGAATTTCACTCAAGTACTTAAGGGCAGCCCAGCTAGTTCGGTAAAAAAAGAGCCCCACAACAAATGCATGACAATGATAGCAGCCCTCCCTTTCTGTAGATCCCCCGGTGTCTTATATTCAAAGATAGACTGCCCCTAAACATGCTGGCTCCATTGAGCTAGTATGGCTCAGAGTCACCAATAAGAACCAGCCTCCTCCAATTTGTCTACCCCCCCCAACTCCACTTTTGAATCCATCTACAGGCTGTGTTTCCTCTCCCCACATCCACAGGAAGCGTTGATGGCCACCAAGCTAGATGGCTTTGAAACAGAATTAGACAAATTCATGGCCACGTTCTGTGTGTTCTTACCCCCCACGGCATCCATTCCCCTTGCCCCTTGAAGGCCACCTTCCTTCTGCTGCCACCTCACCTGTCTGGATCAAGTTGAAGCCGATGTCCGCCTCCGTGATCATGGGGAGGATGTGATTCTGGCACCACTGCAGGGCATTGCCCTTGCCTCCAAAGGGGTTCAGCAGCAGGAGCAGGCGACGGGGACGGGGCAGGAGGCTGCGGCTGATCTCTGGTTTGAGGGGAGAGAAGAGGGTGAACAAATCAGGTGTTGCATTTCCCCTGTTGGAGCTGCATCTGTAAGCTGGTGCAAAACGAGAAGCTGCCTGGGTGGTAAAGCTGTGCTGATTATTATTATTATTAAGGCACCAAGAACCAGCTTCACACATTACTACAGATCTGGGGAACTTCTGACCCTCCTGATAATGTTGAACTCCACTTCCCATCTGACCATTGGCCGCACTATCAGGGGCCAATAGGAGTCCAGTCCCATGGGAGGGGGCTGGCTCCTCAAGGACCTTCCCTCTCCTCTGTGTGCCTCCTCCACAAGAGGTCTGGAGGGGGCCAACATGAGAATGGGCCTTTTCTGCAGAGGCTCCCCGTTTGTGGAATGCTCTCCCCAGAGAGGCTCACCTGGTGCCTTCATTATACAGTGGTACCTCAGGTTAAGTACTTAATTCGTTCCGGAGGTCCGTTCTTAACCTGAAACTGTTCTTACCCTGAAGCACCACTTTAGCTAATGGGGCCTCCCGCTGCTGCCACACCACAATTTCTGTTCTCATCCTGAAGCAAAGTTCTTAACCTGAAGCACTATTTCTGGGTTAGCAGAGTCTGTAACCTGAAGCGTCTGCAACCTGAAGCGCCTGTAATGTGAGGTACCACTGTACAACTTTTAGGCACTAGATGAAAACGTTTCCCTTCAACCAGGCCTTTGGCTGATTGACATCTAATGCCCTTTTAAGTGTGTTGTGGGAGCCGGGGATCTTTGGGTTGTCTTCGTTTATATTTTTTGTATGTCTTTTGTGTTTTTTATATTGTAGTTTTATGTTGTGAGATCTACAGGTATAGGGCGGTATACAAATTTAATAAATAAAAATAAGTAAATATCTGCATGACACATTTGACAGACACACCACAAAACCGATTTCAGAAATGCTCGTGACACTGCAAGACATTCACACAGCAAGTATGCATTCCCATGTGACATGGGTAGCTGGGAGTTCATGCCCTAACAATGTACAGTCATATCTTGGAAGTCAAACGGAATCCATTCTGGAAGTCCATTCGACTTCCAAAATGTTCGGAAACCAAAGCGCGGCTTCTGATTTGCTGCAGGAAGCTCCTGCAGCCAATAGGAAGCCGTGAAAGCCCGTCGGACGTTCAGATTCCAAAGAATGTTCGCAAACTGGAACACTCACTTCTGGGTTTGAGGCATTCGGGAACCAAAACGTCCGAGTACCAATGTCGGGATCCAAGGTACAACTATACATCAGAGGCAAATGCCCAAACTGTGGTTGTTGCCAGCTTTCGCCTGTGGAGGCTTGCTGATCCCAGATGCCTGCTGTGAATGCCTGGAAAACTCAAGTGGAAATCTGATCAAAGAAATCTAGTCAATAAATTATACCAAGTCTGAACTGATTCTGTCTACCTGGATGAATAAAACAATAGTTCTGAAGATGCTTTCTTTGTTTTGATAGTTGATCTATGTAATTGTCTGAGTAGAAGCAAGCCTTCCTTGGTGCAAGAGAAGAGGGAAATGCTTCTCCTGCAATGGCACAGCCTCCCCCCATGATTTTTCCATAAGCACTTGTAGTAAAAAATGGTTTTCTCAAGCCAGTGTCACAGAGGGGTTTAGCGTGCTGGAAAGACCCAGGTTCAAATCCTCACTCGGCCATGAAATTGACCATGTAACCTTGAGCAAGTCACTCCCACTCCATCTCACCTTACTTCACAGGGTTGGTGTGAACATTAAATGGAGGTGGAAGAAGTACGAGGCCCTTGGAGGAAGGGCAGGATGAAAATGTTGTCAAAGTAAGCACATAAAAAAATAACCTACTTATAAGCATTCTCCACCCAGCTGAGTCAAACCAGCCATCTTGTGTGTCTAAAGGACCTTTGGTCTGTTCTTTCCCTCTGTTTATTCAAAGTGATGTATTTTTAGCTTTATTTTTTATTCAAGTTCTTACAAAGGAATAAAGAATTCTTTAAAAACCATGTTTTTAAAAGGCTGTCTGACCTTGTTTCCAAACCTGCTGCCACTTGAGCCTGATCAACAGATTTAATTATTTTTTATATCTACTAATGTAGAACATTTAATCTGCTAAACAGTGTAGCCCCAGTGAGCACCACAAGAGAAACAAGGGTGGATGCCGACATTCACACAAATACCATTTCCAGTTTTCATGGGTGGGGCTGAAAGCGTTCATGTATTCTTACACATTAACCGGCAATCCCAGACACATTTTCTGTTCATCACTGGGATGTACAACGTTCACTGTGACACCCACCCACCCTGGAAAGCTCATATTTGCAGTGGCCTCTAGTTTAAAGTCACTTGTTTCTACAGTCACTTCTTATGGTGCTGCAATATGCAGCTGACTCTGGGGAGGGAGCTGCCACTTAGACCACAAACAGATTTTCTGGAGAGTTAAAGGTGATACTGAGAGCCATCATTTCCTGTGGTTTTCATTCATGTATGTGCTTTTTTTCAAAAACCGCGGTCTCACCTTTGCTAGCCTTTACAGGGCATCGAAAACCCAGAAATAATGTTTAACCACAAATAGTGTAATTGAGACAGAAATTAAAACTGTGTTTGCTCACCGTGACTAATGATAGCTGCCATGCCACCTTTAGCTTTCAGGGCGGGGGAAGTATCACTCCTCCTCATCCTTATATAGGTGCCTTATATAGGTTGCTTGTCTTTTTAAAGCCATTCCTTACAAGAGTATCATCCCTCGCTAACCTGCACACCCAGCGCCTTCCTCTTAGCCGAGCTACACCATACATTTAAAGCAAAGAAACTGTAGCTCAGCCCTCAGAGAACTAGAATTCCCAGAACCCTTTTAACTAAACTGCAAAGTCTGGCTGAGAAGAAGGTAGCAGGCTGGCTTTGGCTCCAGGGCTGCAATGCTGTGGCAGGGGAAAAAACAACCCCGCAAGTCCCAGGATTCTCTGGGGGAAACCATGTGTTTTTAAAAGCATGGTGTAGCTCTATAGTCTCCGCTGGAATCATCTCGAAACGCTGTTCCTGGCATGAGGCTGTGACCTAGAAATGGGAATCCCCACCACTAGACTTCCCGCTAGTTTTCCAAGGGCAAAAACACATGAGATAAAAAAGCACCCAGGCAGGCAGGAAGCCTTAATAACTAAGGAAGGAAGCTCTGCAGCCTGAGGCTCCAAAATAACTAATCCATCTTGGAAGGCAGATACTAATTTGGAAATATCCACAGAGCATAACTGGTTATGCCGAGCGGGAGGCCAAACGCTCTCTGGGCTGTACCTAAAATGAAGGTAGCACTTCACTGTGCTGCCAAGGTCGCGGCAAGTTGCATTCAGTGGCGCAAGGCTTTCATAAGACTTTCAGGTACCTTTAAGTCCTTTCATAATTCTGGAGGGAACACCCAACGAGCAGAACTTGTGTCCATTTCAATACAAAGAGGAACAAGATGAATTTAAAGAGATGTAGAGATAGAGTATTCATCCTCAGGGTATTCCTCTGAGCCAAACTTCAAAATTTTGGGATACTTTGGGGAGGGGAAGGCATTAGGGGTCAAAACAGCGAGAGGCAACTTAAACATTGCAGGGGGTTGGGCCGGATGACCTCAGGGTCCCCCTCCAAGTCTACAATTCTATGATTCTCTACAATTTCCTCCCTGTTGTAATAGTTTTGTTGCTGACAGGGGGAGCAGAGAAGAGTTAAATCTTCCCTCAGTGCCTTCTCTGATTCCATTTAATATCCACCCTCCCCCACCCAACCAGGAATTTGCATTTTTAAAAACTGTCATCTTACATATAAAGCATATAAGGGACTGGAGCCCCCCCCCCTTTTTAAGCCTCTGGGTCCAGGGAGGACCTCTTTAAGGGGTGGGCATAACTCACTCCTGAAGCGAGGCATCGCCCACTTCAGTGACCCTTTTCACTAGCCACAATGGGCAGGTAAATCAAGAATATGTAAAATATGTAGAATATGTGGACTGCAGATGAAGGGTTTTGTGCGTGGCCAACCTTTGTGACAAATAAAAACATGTTTAATGGGAAACGATAGTCAGGGATATGGAAAACAAGTCCTACAAGGAAAGGTTGAAGAGCACGTTTAACCTGAAGATAAGGCGGCTAAGGGGACTCATAATAAGACAGAAAAATTTGTTCTCTGAGGGCCCAAAGGTCAGGACTAGCTCTCATGAGGTAAAAGCAGCATTCCTGAATCTGGCGTCGTTAGACTCCAACTCCCATCAGCCCCAACCAGCGCAGCCTGTGGTAAAGGATTATGGGAGCTGTAGTCCAACAACCCCAGAGGCCTATATGCCCCCAAGTGAGCCAGGCCACAGGGAGAAAAATGCTTCACAAGAAATGATAGCAGCAACTTTGTTCCCCTTCCTTCTTGTGTTGAGGGCAGAGTATGCACACAGGTATCCAGTTTTATGAGAAAACAGTGGGAAAGGCACGTGCAGGAGATACCCATGGGAATGTTTTGTCCTGAGAATGAATGCAATCCACGAGGAGACTTGGCTGATGAAGAGGCAGGGCTGTGCAAACAGGAACTTGGCTCCGTCCTCAGTGGCTCCCACAGGGTTCTGGGGAATGAAACGAAAAGCCGCCTGCACTGCAATCTGGGACACGGATGAAAGAGCGCATAACTTGCATGGCACATGAGGGAGATCAGGACTGCTTAGGGTAATGAGAGGCAAGGTTGCACTGTGTCCTATGTGCACAGATAGATGTGCCATCTCCAAGTGCCTTCTGGTGATTCCCTCACTGCAAGAAGTGAAGTTGGAGGGAACCAGGTAGAGGGCCTTCTCGGTAGCGGTGCCCTCCCGGTGGAGCGCCCTCCCATCAGATGTCGAGGAGATAAACAACTACTACACAACTTCCTGTACTGGGAAGTTTTTTAATGTGTGGTGCCTTGCTGTGTTTTTATTACGTTGTAAGCTGCCTAGGAGTGGCTGGAGCAACCTAGTCAGATGGGCAGGCTATAATATATTATTATTAATGCATTATTATTAAGGCCAGGAAAGTTACCTTCTCTACAATCCAGGCTGAGGAAGGATGGAGAGTTCGGCCACCCCTGCCGCTCGCTACATTACCATGCTTGGGGTGTTGCAGGAAGGGACTGTTCTCCTTTAAGGGCAGACTCGCTTTCTACACTGGGCACAGAAGAGTGCTCTGGCTATCCTTTGCCGGCCCACCTGCTGCACCACCAGGGCAGGGCTTGGGGGTTCAAGACCCAGGGGGCATCGCTCCACTGGGTGGGCAGTAGCGCGCGCGCACACACACCTGCCAAAGGAAGCAAGGCTGTGCCACCATGTTTTGAAGGGGGTGAAGGACTCCACAAGGCCATCTACAGCCTCTGTTCAGTCCAGAGACAAAAATTACTTAGCTGTACATTTCTGCATGAACGCAATTGGAGTCTACTGGGCCAGGCCAATGGCCCGTCTTGTCCAACATCCTGCTCTCACCGCAGCTGAGCCTGCAAGGTGGACATGAGAGCAACAGCAACTCGTGCCATTTGTGATTCCCAGTGCCTGGTATTGAGAGGAATGGTGCCTCTGACAGTGGAGGTAAAAAATGAAACCACTCTGGCTAACAGGCACTGATAGGCCAAAATATAAGGTGACTGGTGGTTGTTGCTGTTTTTCTGCAAAGCTGCCATTTATTCTGGGGGAGCCGCGGGGGAAGAAAAATTAAAAGTGCCACAGTTTGGGGTGGGGAAAACAGCTTTAAGTTTGTAATTTCACACAACCTAATCTGTCAGGGCTTCCTTGCAAGAGACTCTGAGTAAAGGATGGGGAGACATTAGGCAAAATCGGAAATGGGGCACTGACATCCAGTGTGGCACAGAGGTTAGAGTGCCAGACTAGGATCTGGGAGACCAGAGTTCAAATCCTTGTTGTAGTTTAGTCGTTTAGTCGTGTCCGACTCTTCGTGATCCCATGGACCAGAGCAGGCCAGGCACTCCTGTCTTCCACTGCCTCTCGCAGTTTGGTCAGACTCATGTTTGTGGCTTCAAGAACACTGTCCAACCATCTCGTCCTCTGTCGTCCCCTTCTCCTTGTGCCCTCCATCTTTCCCAACATCAGGGTCTTCCAGGGAGTCTTCTCTTCTCATGAGGTGGCCAAAGTATTGGAGCTTCAGCTTCACAATCTGTCCTTCCAGTGAGTTGATTTCCTTCAAAATGGAGAGGTTGGATCTTCTTGCAGTCCATGGGACTCTCAAGAGTCTCCTCCAGCACCATAATTCAAAAGCATCAATTCTTCGGCGATCAGCCTTCTTTATGGTCCAGCTCTCACTTCCATACATCACTACTGGGAAAACCATAGCTTTAACTATACGGACCTTTGTTGGCAAGGTGATGCCTCTGCTTTTCAAATCCCTACTCAGCCACAAAGCTTCCTGGGTGAACTCTGGGCCAGTCACCGTATTTAAGCCTAAACCTACCTCACAGGTTTGTTGTGAGGAAAAAATGGAGGGGAGAACCACATCCCCCACTGGGAGCTTCTTGGATGAAAGGTTATTACACATAATAACAAACAGGATTGCTTCCTGCAGTTTCTTTGTAGGGAAGCTTACTCAGCACAAACACAGCCCCAAAACATTGGTGAGAAACTACTTATTCAATTCCCTGGCTCCCTAATACGTCTTGTCCAGGTCTAAGGAGGCCCTTGGCTGTGTGTGTTGTCACTTTCACCACCACAACTTGGCTGCTGCGAGCCTCCTGGCTGGCAGAGGTGGTTACCCAAAGAAGCCCGAAACAAACTATATCAAGTGCTCTGAGCCATTGCTGGAAAGTTAGCATGGGTGCCCTCCTTCCCAGTGCAGGGATCAGCAATTGTGGGGGGGGGGGGTTGGAGCCAGGTAGCTGCAGGAGAATGCCAGGTCCTGACATCAGGGCCTGGGGCTTGTCTTCATCCCTGGACTATGGAAGCCTGCAGGAAGGATCAGCGCCTTTTCTTAAAATCACTTAAGTGCCAAAAAAAAATCGGCTTCTGAGAGGTTTGCAATGTAGAAAAACCAGCTAGGCAAAGAGTAACCTAAAGAAAACAATCCCAATCAAACACTGAAGTATAAACACTCAGAATCAAAGTATGCAAAACCATCATTAGCAACCCATGATTAAAATATACAATAAAACGAGTCCCTTCAAACATTACAGTAACAAAGACAGGAGACTATGTGTGCTTAGCCAGGGCACGGCTATGATTGGTGGAGGGGGAGGCATTGCTGTACAACCATGATCTGTACAACAGGCAAGAGGGAACTGCTGCTCCATCTGCTCACTCTTAGGATCTGGCCATTGGCCATGCTTGCTGGGGCTGATGGGAGTTGTAGTTCAGCAACATCCAGAGGGCCAAAGGTTCCCTCCACTGGCTATGGGTAGTTGCTCGGAGCAGAGAAAGCAGGAGCTGCTGCAGAACCAGGGCACCCCAGGGACCCACAAGGGTGGGGGTCTTGGCAGCTACCCAGCAATGCCCACCCCTGATGCCGGTCCCGATTCCCAGAGGAGAGGAAAAACAACAACATGCAGCCAGAAAATGCAGATAGGGTCTACAGAGTAATAACGCAAGAGACGTCCTCCAGCATTCCTGGAAATATTGCCAGTGGGAATTACGTAAGGACTGTGTTGTGCCCATGGGCCAACCTTGTGCCCATGAACAACAGAGAGAGTGAAAGCACTCACAATGATGGTGAAATAGTCCCAGGAGTTTCAACACACAGGACGATAATGATCCCCGAGTCCATGTGGATCAAGGCAACCCTTCAGGCAGGTCTTATGCCATTCTCAACCCACTGTTTTGGAACACACCATACACAGAAAAGGAATGTGGCTCCCTAAGCCAAGCATAGGCAAACTCGGCCCTCCAGATGTTTTTGGACTACAATTCCCAACATCCCTGACCACTGGTTCTGCTAGTTAGGGATTATGGGAGTTGTAGACCAAAACACCTGGAGGGCCGAGTTTGCCTATGCCTGCCCTGAGCAAGCTATTGCCCACCCCTGTCCTATAGGCCTCAGCTGGCGTAATTCAAGGGTACGATTGCACCCTTAAGCGCTTCATAAGTAACAATTTACATCCTGCCTCTCTTGCAAAATGATCAGAGCAGCCTACACTCCCACAAGCCCCAGAAAACACAGTCAAGGGACAGGGATGTTGAGAGCTGTTAAATAAAGAAAGATATGCAGCCTGGATTCCATCACATCCTTTGATAAAACCACCCCACACAAGTCACGTGAATGTTAATTTGTTCCCAACCAGGTGCAATTCTGAACAGTGATAAGACATCAGAATCCACGCTGGAATATCCTGGCCTCCCACAATTCATAGTCTTTCTCACAGTTTATTTGCTACCACAATCACATCTTCCCTTCTAGATCTCTTGCTCAGTCCCATTCATTCCCAGGCCACCTATCCACATTGCTGCCTGACGTTCCTCTCTGGTCTGCTGAGGCCAGCCACTTCTCAGCCTCCATTGACCTAGCAGCACTCATGGGTGCTACCAATGAGTCTTCCAGACACGGTTGGACTACAGCTCCCATCAGCCAGAATGGCCAATGGTCAAGGATGACGGCAGTTGCAGTCCAACAACACCTGCAAGGGAACTGTGGAGATGGGCATATTATTGCCATGTTAAGTGGGATGAAAGGCAACCATTTTGTTACCCTTTAAAAATCAACTTAATGTTTAGATTTAAAGACTTTTAATACCTCTAATCATCATGAGGGCATCATGAAGCCTGTTTCACACACAAACAAAAGCAGAAATCCCTTAAGAATGCAAGCTTGCATCTTAGTAACGCTTTTCAGCACAAGAGGCTACACAAAGAGGGATATATATACACACAGCACAAGGAACTGGAAAAGAGATGCCGTCTTATTTAAGTCCAAAGTGCTTTGAACTTGGTTTTCACACACACTGAGTTTCCAAGCACCAAGTTAGGCCTAGAGGCTCTATTCAATGGCGGGGGCAATGAAGATGTGTCCTTCTCCACTTGGGTGTTTAGAGCCCCCTCCTACTAAAATATCAACTTCAGGGGATCAAGTTACTAAATATTTTATTTCCAATCTGGTTCAGCTGCAGCCAAGGTGGTTCCTGCTTCAGGCCAATCAATGCTCAGTAACCAGTTTTGCACACATAAAGGACTGGCTTCGTTCCAGTTCACGTGAGAAATATTACAATAAAAAGGTGCAATTGTTATAATCACAGTGCGGTGAAGAAAACTAATACAGTATGTTAAGTGTTGCAATTAAGTGTCAGCAGCAGAAAGTACTACGCAAGCAAGCAAGAAAAACAATGGAGTACTTAAAACTTGTGCACTCTTTAATTTAAAATGACACAGAGACTTTCATAATAGGTAAAGGGGGGGAGCACAGATTGCCCATCTAGGTATACAACTGGAAGTATCTGCTTTGACTCTGAGGCAGTAATGCTTCTGAACACCAGTTGCTGGAAACCATGGAGGCAGGGGGAGTGTGCTTGTGCTACTTGTGGGTTTCTCACAGGCCACTGTGAGAACAATGCACTTGACTAGACAGGCCATTGGCCTGACCCAACAGGCCTCTTCTTCTGCTCTTATCACTTCGGAAACATATTTTTCATGCTATCATGCAATTTCCTTGGAAATGGTGTTGTGGCTTTCCCCACTAAGGTTTCCAGCTGACACTTTGCCTGCTGTCCCACAGAAATCTCTTATGGCAAACTGTTTAGAGACTGCAGTAATTTTTCAGTTCCCCCTTTTGCAGAGCAGCTCCCAGCTTCTGAATTGGTCCCCACAGCCATTGCTAGCGATGCAAAGGAAAGGCTTCTGCAGTTCAAAGCTATGCCAGACTGAACGCCATTTTGCAGGGCTGTTCGCAGCGGGTTTAAATGGCAGAATTGTGGACTTGGAAGGAAGGGACCCCAAGGCTCATCTAGTCTAGCTGCCTTCCATGCAGGAATCAAGAGTGAAATGATCTCCAGCAGCTGGCTATCCAACCTGTTAAAAAGCCATCAATGAAGGAGATCCCACCTTCTACTGCCAAACTGCTCCTACTGTCATACAGTTCTTCCTAAAGTTTGTCTGGAATCTCCTTTCTTGTCATTTGAATCTGCTGGTTTGTGTCCTCCCTCCGAAGTCACAGAAAAACAAACTATTGATCCATCTTCCATGAAACGAACAGCCCTTCGTATACTTGAAGATGACTGACATATTTACTTCTCAGTCTTCTCTTCTCCAGGCTAAACATACCCAAGTCCCTCAACCGTTCCTCACACTAACTGTAACCCTTCCGGCAGCGACATTATTGTTTGGTTTCCTAGGTGCTTGGCTACACAGTCAACAGGTCAAGCAGCCTAATGTTCTTTTTTTTTTTTAACAGCGCCATCAACAACAGCAACCAGGAGTGTGTGTGGAGGACAGTCAACAGCCTTGAAGTGGTGAGCCTCTTTTCAATGTCTTCCAGACTTCATTGTGTATCCACCTTCTTCAGCCTACCCATCTTCTCTCGAACAGATGAACTACGCTCACTTGAGAACTCTTCTCCTGGAACTTCTGTGGCAAACTGCACCTTTTTTTAACCAAATCTGGCCAACTGTCTGCAATGGAAGACCATAGGCCTTAGCAGCACCCAGGACCAAAGTGTTTGGTTACTCAGGAGGGAACGCTGCCCTTTATTATCCCTCATTGCAACCATTATTGGAACAAGTAGTCCACCAACAAGAAGTTGTATACCTAAATTACCAAGAACAGTGCCATATGAAGTTTGGCTGCACAATCCAACATCGTGCATTGGAGTCTGTTTGATCAATATCACCCCCAGTGGTATTGTTTGTATAGGCTGAAGGTCCAGGTGTGCTGCACCTCGGGCAGGAACAGACTGCCAACTCTGCACAGTCAGAATACCCACCCTCCCACACACACATTTAATCCTGTTTATAAATCTCCAATATTCTATTATGATGCCTTTCATAACAGAAGGTGTAACCAGCACGCAAAGAGGGTGCATGGCGGCATGGGGGAGGGGCTCTGCAGTGGGCAGCAATGGTGCCCTCCCCCCTTTCCCTTCCTCCAACAGCAAATGCTTAGGTTGGTCCCCACTCCCCTGTCAAGGTTTGAGTTGGACTCCATAAGATCCTTATTCCATTTCCCGTTTTCCTACGTCCCCAATCTGAGGTTAATCTGGGGCTTTGTCTTACACTAGCAGCCTTGCGTCTGGCATTGCTCAGGAATTCTAAGAAACCAAAAAACTACCAGTGAAGTTTTAAAATAGGTGGTTAAAAACAGGATGGTTTTCAAAGGTTCCGTCCCCCATCTTGGTTCAAAATGGCAACCCATTATATCCATACATAAGATAAAAACCTGCTCCTTGACCTCAGGAATCATCATGCCAAAGTGGGTTACAATATCTTAAGTGAAATCCAAATGCTTTCCAAAATATATAGTAGATTCCCATGCCTGTTCTCAATGTATATGTAAAGTCCATAGGATAGACACAAAATATGTCCTAAAGCACCCATCTTGTATTGTGGGGTCCTCTTCACACAGATGCCTTAGGTTCAGCTCTCCTGATCACACCCCTGTAAAAGAGGAAGGAGGCCTACTCTACAAAGGCACCAGCATGTGGTAGGAACGAAAGGCTTAAGAGATTGCAAGGTGGGCAGGATGAACTGTGTACCACTTCAGACCAGCCTTGTATTTAAGCACTAGCCTGGGTAGCCAAAGGCGAAAAGGAGCTGCATTGAAGGGGGGTGAGAAGACTAGTGGATGGAGGACAAAGGAGTCTCCCTCTCCCCTGTGCCCAGCAGAGAAAGATAGATAGATAATACTTTATTCAGCTATAAGCCCACAAGCAGAGAAAGCAAACGCACTGTAGGAGGAGGAAAGCTGCCCTGGAGATAGGCAAATATTATGCTCTTAATCCTTTTTAATAGATTGGCCAACGCAAATTAAAGCAAGCAAGTATTCACATTGAAGACAAGGCCACAAACACACAAGCATATGAGAGTTGCCAAACCTGCAGTGTAAGTAAAGGAGGCACAGCCCTGACAAATGGCTAAGATCTGTAAAGTTTTGACAGGTTGAGGAGAAAAGCAATGTTTCAGCCACTCCCTTGGCCCCACTTGCTTTTCTTTCCTAACTTCCAGGCAGGGTTAGAAACTCAGACATATAAGCTAAATGGCTCCTTAAACCAAGGTTACAGTAGCCAAAATGGAATGTCTAGTTGTCATTCGGGGGCAAGATGGTGCTAAAGTCTTATTTTTCAAATGATGGACTCACTGTGATTATCAGTTAAACATCTGGCTAGTTCAGATGACAACCTCGAGCTAGGCTAAAAGCTTCGAGAACTTAAAAGAAGAAAAGTCACTTTGTCCAGGAATAGTCCACATATATATTGGCCTATTCCAACCTCTTTTTCTCAATGGTGACACGGACCATTCATAACATAAGGAGATTCTTCACAACTGTGAGCAGGACAGTGGGTTGGGGCAGGTGAAGACAAGTAACAATAATTAACTATAATGTCATTTATTGCTCCTGCTCAGGCGGCACAGAAAAAGAATTTCAGTTCCTGAAATTTATGCTGACTGTGCAGATAAAATATACCGTAACTGACAGAATTCTACAGGATGTGGTATTAGTTTGTGAAAACAGTCAAGATCCAATGATCCCCAAGCATGCACCTCCAGATAGTGGAAATGTCAGGCACTATCCTGGCACCCAGGCGTAGTCACTTGGTTTCAAGTGGCTGCTAGCCAAGGGCAAAACACTGCTTCCAGGCTCACCTACCCCCACTGCAGCATTTTGTTTCCTCCCCCCATTGGAAATGGAGGGCTAGCCTTCCCTTCTACTAGAGAAACAATGCTTAGGGACATGGCCAGGGTGGGACTGCATTTACCACCTCACAGTGTCCAGAGCAAAAAATAGGTCTGGGAGCCTCTCAAGGATGTCCCAGGTGACCACCTGCCGACTCAAACTCACACTCCCACCAAACTCAAGGGAAACTACTAAGATCTGAGATCCACACAGTCCTGCCCTGGGTTCTCTTTATGGGCCACATTAAAGCAGAGGTGCTAATTTTTTTTTTCTTCAGGCAGAAGAGCCCAGATGGGAAGAGCCCATTTGGAATCAGCATGTCAGTGGTGTGTGCAGCCAGAAAATGAGTGTGGCAACACATGCATACACACATACACACACCCAGCAGAATGGTGGTAACTGGTGTTTATCCATCTAGATGGCTAGAAGGTATGACTTGTCCTGCATTCACTTCATGCATTTTAGCTGAGCATCGGAATATGACCAGTTGAAGGAAATGTTAGCAAAATGCATTTGCGCTTCCTTAATCGGGAAAGTGAAAGCAAACACCAAGGATTTCGGGTACGGAAGATTCCAGAGCTCTATTTCTAACAGCACAGGGCTGGGCTCCCGACACTCCAGCCAGCCTTGGTCAAAGGTCAGGGATAATGGGAGCTGAGGAGTTCAGCAATATAGAAAGAAGCAGATATGTCCCATCCCTGCCTCACAGGAAAAGCCAGTCCCACAACCAGCCTGCCACTATCCCAGGTGTATGCAGACATAGCCTGTGTAAGTGAAATCCTATACACTACCCAGAAATAAGCACATTTGAAGTTCAAAGGGACTTATCCCAGGTAAGCATGCACGGAACTGCAGTCTTTATTTTTATTTTTTAAAGGAGTCATGGGATATTTTTCTCCACGTGGTTCCCATCCACTTTTACATCATAAGTATGTGTAAATCAAATGCTGGTTCAGTTATCAGTCTTGTCTTCCTCTTCCTGCTCTTCAGGTAGAAAGATTTGGCGGGGGGGTGATAAATGATAATTTGACAGCACCACTTTTATTGTTTTAAAAACTCATGCTATCATCTCATTAGTCTTTTTTTTAAAAAAGGCACCACCTACTTTAGAAGTTACACTGGTGTGGATGAGGTTGATGGTAGGCGAGTTTGTGACATCACAGACATTGGGCAATCTGCGCTGTGCACTACCAGCTTCTGCTGCAAACGTACAGACCTTATTCTGCCCATGAGCTTACCCCTCAAATGTTGTTCGACTCCCAACTCCCACCATCCTCAGCCAGTATGGCCAATGGTCAGCGAGAGTGGGAGCAGTAGCCCAGGAATATTGGAGGGCACCATGTTGGCTACCCCTGCTTTGAGACAGAGGGAAAAAGAGGGGGAACTTTCAGAGCATCTCCACCTTTCAACTAATGTTATGAACTCCCTACACACCCCGTTATTTAAGGCCAAAAACAACAGTGGTGCCAGAGGCAAGCATTTTACGAAACTCTGAGTATTACAATTATTCTCATGTTATGTACAAGTTTAGTACAATAATCCTCTGCCCTGCAAGATAAGCTGGGTCATTTAGTAAGTATCTCATTTAATAAGTTAATAAAATACTGCAGAAGCTAAGGGTTCCAAGAATCATAGGGAGGGTCTGGCAGCATTACTGATTTAGGAGGATGGAGTCCAGGATATCTCCACCTAGGCCAGCCTTTGCTAGCCAGGCATCCTCCAGATCTTTCAGACCACAAACCTCACCAGCCACAATCAGTCCAACAGCTCTCTAAGTCAAGAGAGAGATTGTGGGGATAGACAAAACATTATAAAACTAAGGGATTTTGGTATCTAGGTCTCCTGAGTTCTTGAAGGCAATATTAGGAGCAGAGACACAGTAGTAAACCTTTTTGATTTTGTGGAGGAGAGTGTTAGACAAACTCTACATATTTGGCAAAATCATGTGGCATGGGCTTTAAAAAAAACCACTTCCCTATTTTGGAGGGGGTGGGGAGGAGCATATCGGGGAAGGGCTAGCACTGAACACCTCCCTGATGGGTCAGTTTTCTACAAGCAAGAAGGATTTTATAAGTGAAGCATTTAAAAAAATTGGTGATAACCCACCTACAATCTGAAGCATCAGAGTCTAGGAAAGGCTACCACTTGTAAGTAGCGAGGACTCATAGTTTCTCTAGGCAAGAAGCAACACTCAAAGGATTTTGCAGGGCATCCCTTACCTGTTTCGCTCGAGATGGGGATCCCCAAGACCAGGCACTTGATGGCAGCTGCCCACCTCTCAGCCACTTTCAGGTTATCCTCGTAGCACTCTGCGCTGTCCACCTGAAAGGTCCTCGCAGTCCGCTGCCGCACCCGCCCAGAGCTCACCGCCACCTTCCTCTTCTTCAGCGGGTAAGCGTAGACACTGAAGAAAGCTGACTGGTTCGCAATTGTGTGGCTGCGCATCGTGTGGCAACCCACCACATCAATCAGCTGCAACACCGTCCGGTGATCTGTATCTGGCTTGGGCACCAGGCGCTGGATATGCAACTCTGTCCGTGTGAGGCTGAGGGCATAGCGGGTCCCCTTCGGGGGGTGGGCACCAAATTCTCCATGTAGGAGAGTCTCAGAGCCTTCCCCACATGCCCCCAAAAACATGTTCATCTCGCTACGGAGCCCCAGCTTTGCAGTTTTGTTTTTCACCTTTTGCTAAGCCTGTCAACAGCTGGTTGCAACTCACTGCAACCGAACCCTTTCCCTTTAACCTCTCCCCCAGAAGCAGCAGATTTAAAGAGGATTTGAAAATCTTTTCATTTCCTTAGTAGATTAAGTGGCTCATGCAGCCCTTTAAACCAAGAAACTTCCTCCACAGCTCAAGCTGTCCAACCGTTTCCCAGGGTTTTCTCTTTCTTCATTGAGCAAGATCCTGTGTGTCAGTAAACAAACAAACAAAAAGTTTTAAAGGGGGGAAGTATATACACACACACTTTTCTCCTCCTGCTTCTTCACAAAAAGAATGCTATGAGGCAGGGCCACATCAAAAGCCTACAGGACCAAAAACCAACCTGTCTGAGCTACTACAGATTTAGGACAAGAAAGAAAAAAAGGAAGCCCTGCTATCTGCGGAAAGACCAGGGAAGAGAAATGAGATAAAAGCTAACAAAGGTTTTTTTAAAAAAATGTATGCATTCCCTAGCAAATAGGTACTTTTCAGGTGTTTTCAAATAATATGATTTTCACCTTCAGGCAAGGAGCTGAAGAATGTAGTCCGGAAGGTGTCCCAGCTATGAGACTCTCATGAATCCAAATGAGTCACTGAGGATATGCAGCTCTCACTGGGAAGAGATCCCAAGTCCAACAACTTAACAAAGGATGCCAGAGAAGTTTTAGCTGTTCAGGTGATGGTGCTGAGGAGGAAAAAGAAGGAAACAAAAGAAATGTGGAAATACTATTTGGAAAAGGCTGCCTTTAGGACTTGAGCTAGAGGCCAGGTTTGGAGGCTGTCGGTTTTTTAAAAGAACGACTTGCCTAGCATTTCATACCAGCATACTTTGGCAGCTCAGCTTTTAAAAGAGCTTAAGCTATGATCCAGATTGTATATCGCCTTCACCACCTAACACCACTATTTTAAGCGAGTGGAGGGCAAGAGAAGACAAATCATTTCACCACCACAAGCTTATAAATGAAATCGAAAGGACGGGAAAGGCTTTTTTTTCTAAAGTGCTATAAAAACGTAGTGCAAATGCAGCGGGACTATGAATTATCCCTACCACCACACACCAAAAAACGAGGCGCCCAACTCACCCCCACTTGGCGCCTTTGTCCAAAGCATACAAGACTACACTGAGGAGAATCAGTGCCTGCTTGGAGTCGGTGGAGCAGAGTCTTGGAAGAGCGAGTGGCGGGGATGGGGGCAATAAAGGAAAACCAGCAGCTTCGTGCACTTTCGAGCGCCTCCCTCCGACACCTGACAGGCGACGGTCCCTGGCCCCGCTCAGCAGTTCCTTTTCCCTGCCATCCTCTTCCTGTTCGCTCTCCTCTTCGGCCGCCCGCCACCCCCCTCTCGCTCCCTCCCTCCTGCCTCTCCCAGCTCCACGCTCCTTCTCGTGCTCAACTAGGGAGTGCTCTGTTTTCTACCTTGGGGGGAGGGATGAGTCGGGTGGAAAGGGGGCGGGGAGAGTTCGCCCTTAGCCTATGAGAGAGAGAGAAGGCCTTTCGCCGGCCCATTCAGGAATGCCGCCCCTGCCCGCCGCCGAGTTAGATGCGGCGGCATTGGTGGCAATGGGTGGAGGCTGCCATATTTGTTCAGGGCAAAGGTGTGGAGAGGCAGCGGAGGGGGCCATCTTCACTAAGGGAAGGGAGCCGTAATATTAGAAGGAGGCCGGGTTTTGAAGAAAGGAGATGTCGCAGGGTTTTGTAGTGGGGGCAAGGTCACAGGGAGAAAGAGACTTGATTCTATTTCCATGATAAATGGGGGCCATCTTTAGTAAGTGAAAAGGATGGCGTTTCAGTCCGGGAAAGGAAGGCGTAGCGGCCATTTTGGACGCTGGCGAAGTTTCGAGGCTTCGCTCGACGTGCAGCAAATCATCTTAAGTGAGGGACAGGGTACGCCTCATGGTAGTTCACGTATTCGCACCATCTTTGAAGTAGTGAAGGCGCGAGAACTTAACACCCCCCCACCCCCCGACGATAGCAGCCATCTTTGTTACTGGAATGCAGGCTTTGGTTTGTTGCTTCTCTTCGCGCGAGCACCAAATGAGTCGAACAAGTCGCTTTCCATAGGGGCATCCTCGTATTGCATCCTTCTTTCAAGCAGCTTTTCAAGGGATTTTCGTATTGGCTTCCCCAACTTCACCCAGACATTGCTGGTGAAACAAGGTCACGTGAAAAATCTAGTGTAGATACCCTATTAATGTTGTTACGAATTGGAGGGGTTGGGGCGGTTTAGGCTGAATGCCTGGGACCCCTTCTAACTTCGGGATCCAGCACAGATTCAGTTGTTGGAATAGCCAGGCCAGCCTGGTAATGGCTTGCTAAAGAGGAGTTCTTTATGAAGGACGAAGGGGGTGGCTCTATGCCAAAGGGCAAAGACTGCCATCCCCCCCCGCCCTGTTAGAAAGACCAAAGGTCAGAGTGGAGAGCTGAGTTATGTGAGCTAGAAGCTGGAGGCAAACGCTGCAGCCTGGAAAGGCAGAGGGAGAGGCTGTGTCTATGGGAGAAGACACTTTAGGGTTGATAATGCCATGAGCCCCTCCATCATAGGCTCAGGTTCGATATATGTGTAAATAAACCATATACTAAAGAAACCTCTGTCTCCCCTGTGCCACATTCTAAAGGAAACTGGAACCCTGAGTAAGTGCCAGGAACCCCTGGAATCTCACAGCACTCAGAGATTGGAATGACATAAAAATATAATTATTATGTTCAACTTACTGATTGCATGTTGATAACACCACATGCGTACTGTATAGTTTCCTGTTGTACTGTAATTGCTGTGTTGTTTTAATGGGATTGTTTTATTGGGTATTTTAATTATGAATGTTTATATTTTAATGTTTATGTTACGGATGCTCCCACTTTGTAAACCACTGGAAGCCTATTTTGGCATTAAGTGGTCTGTAAAATGATAATTATGATGCAATCAATAAAGAATGGATGACTGAGGAACTGTAGACAGCATCATACACAGTGGTTCTGAGACACCCAACCGTAATATGGGAATAACGACAGCCGAACTACATTGCAGAGCTGATGCTGATTATGACTCACTGAGCTCAGGCACAAAATGGCAATATGGAAATAATAACTCTGAATATATCTGCAACCTGCAGAGCATTTCTTTCTTTTCTTTTTAAAAGCATCTCTGTTTATATTTTCCTTGCACAATCAGCCCTTAGCTTGAAAAAGCATTGAAATCCTGGCTTTGCTTCTACTTTTTCGGGTGGGCGGGCGGTATTAACTACATGTTGCTGCCCAGCATTAGCTGTGAGATTTCTCTTTCGTTTCCTATCGGAGAAGGGGTATAGTGGAAACGATATACAGTACTGTACAGTAAATAAAAGAAACTAGGAAGCTCCGTCTTCGACCCAAGGAATTGTCAGTCTACAGTTGTCGTACGACTATGGTGCACATCGTAGAATTACTATAGAGAACAGAAGCCACGCCCCTTCCTCCCGTCTCGCCCCTTCCGTCCCCACAATTCTTTGCGCTCCTACAGCCTCTTCCTTTCCCTTTTTTCCGGGCGCCGCTGACGCTGCCATGGTGAGTCCTGATATCGGAGGGAGGTGGGAAGTGAATCGGTTGCAATCCTTCCCGGGGAGTCGGCGTGGACAGCGGGTGGTGCCGCGCCGGTGTGGAGAAGGGCCTGGAATGCCCGGGGAGACTAGTATTGGCGGGCGCAGCCGGTGTGTGTCTCTCTTCAGGAGCAGGATGGATTTGGGGCCTAGGAGCGTTGCGGGAGCCGCTTAAAATTGGACAGAGGAAGGGGGAGTCTACATGCGTGTGTGCACGTCCTGACATTACACAGGGGGGAAATAAAAAAACACGTCTTATCTAGAACACCATTACGGGCTCGTTATATGGTAAAAAAGAAGGCAGACGAGAAGCTGCGGCACGCTTTCTCAGAAAAGTTTGCTCTTAATACCCAGCTGAAACGTAGCCGTTCTCCGTCTCTGCGTCTTTGGTATTTATAGTTCTTGCTGTAACAGCCATTATCGATCTCGACATTTTGGGAAGGGTCGTAGTTCAGTGGCGGGGCATCTGCCTGGCATGTGGAAAGTACCTAGTTCAGTCCCTGGCATTTCCAGGTAGGGCTGGGAGAGATTCTTGCCTGCAACTTGGGAGAGGTGCTGCCTATCCATGTGGACATTTCTGAGTTAGATGGACGAATGATCTGACTCTATAAGGCAGCTTCCTGGTTTCTAGAAATACTGCACTTTAAAGCCTTTCAAAGCTGAGTACCTTTTAATAACATGGAGCATGGACGTTCAGCCTTTGCACGAGGAGCATAATAGCTTTAGAACGGAGATGGGGTTTTAATTCACTGTTACCAATAAATAACCTGTGACCCTTCTGGATGTTGTTGAACTCCACCTCCCATCAATGCCAACAAAAAAGGTCAAGTGATTAGGTACGGTGGGAGTTTCAGTCTAGCATCATCTTGAGGGGCTGCAGGTTGTCCATTCCTGGTGCCAACCAGTGAGGTTTACATCATAGCAGCAGCAGCAGTAGGTGTGGCCATAGTGAGAAAGGAGTACGGAAGATGATGTTTACTTTTGTGTAATAGAACTTTATCCATGCAGGTGTGAATGGGAAGGGGGGCATCTTAGAAGCAGGGAATGGGGCCATTGCATTGAGAATGGATTTTCCAGCTAGGCAGAACCCTTGGTTGTTCATGATAAAGAAAGAGAGGGGCGTAGTGTGGTGGGTCCTTTCGGCATGGCCATGTGGGAGGTGAGCATGCAGGCAATTAACAGGTTCTGATGTGAAAGAATAGCTTGGATGAACGGAGCTTGTGTGTGCAGAAGATGAACATGTACTTGGGGTGTCTGTCGTCATGAAACAATAAAAAGGGAACCCACTTATTAAACTACATGCAGTAACAAGCAACTTAGACCACAAACAAATTTGTTTTGAATATCAACTTCCCTTGGTTGTATTATTATTATTACAGTATTACCATTAATTGAATTTGTATACCACTTTTTATCCACAGATCTCATGTCAGTTCACAATATAAAACACACAATAAGAATAAAATCAAACCAATAATCCCTCTCTCTCAAACACATTTAAAGAAAAGGCCCGTTCTTATGGTGCCACCCTCCAGACTTTCATAGAGGCCTCAGGATGATCTCAGCCTCCTAGTGGGTTCATATGGGGAGAGGCGCTCCTTGAGATATTGCAGTCCTGAACCATTAAAGGCTTTTTAGGTCAAAACCAGCACTTTGAATTGGGCCCATAAACTAATTTGCAGCCAGTGCAGTTGGGCCAGGATCAGTGTAATATGCTCAAACCATCTTGCGCTGCTGAGCAACCTGGCCACTGAATTCTGCACTAGTTGAAGTTTCTGCACCATCATCAGAGGCAACTCTATGTTGAACATGTTGCAGTAATCCAGCCTAGAGGTTACCAGAGCATAGAACAGTAGTTGGGCTGTCCCTGACCAGATAGGGGTGCAGCTGGACCACCAGCCCAGTATTTAGTTATTGCAGAAACATCATTCTTGTGCATTTGGCATCGTACTTGCAGAATGGTTTGCATCTACAGTGGTACCTCTGGATACGAATTTAATTCGTTCCGGGGGTCCGTTCTTACCCCGAAGCATTCACATCCAGGGGCGCCTGTTCTGCACATGCGTGCGGGGCGGAAACCTTTCCGTTACTTCCAGGTTTGCCACGTGTAGCCCAAAGAATACGTATCCAGAGGTGTTCGCAATTAGAGGTACCACTGTAGTTGCTGGTTGTAATTAGATTAGTGTAATCCCTGTACTTCTTTCCTCTTGCACATTGCTCATTTTGGGGAGGGGTTGCAGCTAACAGGGTACAGCACATGCCTTGCATATGGAAGGTCCCAGGTTTAATCACTGGCCTCTGCAATCAAGGCTGGGAGAGACCCTGGAGAGCTGCTATCCATCATTGTTGACACTGCTGAACCAAATGGACCTCTGTCACAACCTATCACATTAGTGCTGTCATGGGGAATTTTGAGAATAGTTTTCTTCCCAACTTCTCTTTTACCTAAGCTTCTGATCAAAGAGAAGGTGGACAACTAGTTGGCAACACTTTATAGCATACAAAATGTCCCAAAGTCTTTGAACGTTGATTGTCTTCACAAGCCTCTCTATGTGAGAGATTGTTTATTTGGCACCATTCTGCAGATGAAAAAAATGAGGCTGAGAGGGAAATTGCTACCAAAATTAACTGCAGTTTTGTGCATATTTACTAAGTAGTAAGTCCCACTATTTTCAGTGGAACTTAACTGCCATCTGTACAATACCTTTAAACGCTATGATACCACTTTAAATGGTCTTGGCTTTCCCCCAAATAATGTTGGGAACTGTAGTTAAGGGTGCTGAGAGTTGTAGGAAGACTTTATTTCCCTCAGAGAGCTACAATTCCCAGAGTTCCCTGGGAAGAAAGCATCAGGTTGGTGAAGGCTGGCACAGTATATGCTGCCCAGTCATAAAGAAACCCAACATTTCTATATCTCAGAAACGAGGGAGGTGTGGTTGTATATAGGCACGTCTGGCAGATTCTCGCACAAACCCACTTATGTGACAGTCTCTCTTTCTTGGTCCCAGGGAGTCGACATACGCCACAACAAGGACCGGAAGGTTCGACGCAAAGAGCCTAAGAGTCAGGATATCTACCTTCGCCTCCTGGTCAAGGTGAGAACCAGCGCGATTGAAAACCTTTGGTTTCGGAGATGGCTTAGAGCCAGAATTCCCACAGGTCATTTTCTCCCTCTCCCCCCTTCACCCATGCTTATTTGTGTGGTGGTGGCATGCTGGAATGTGTGGGTCTTTTTGCAGAAGGAAGGCTCTAAGGAATTTGGGAGGCTGGGGCGGGGGACTGACCTGCTGTGGAAAAACAGAATTAGTGGATTATATTTGGAGGCTTGTTGGGCTGGAAGCTGAATTGTGGACATAATATGGAAAGGGAGGGCAAAGGGACAGGCCAACGAGACTCCCCCAAGTATGCTGTCAACCCCTTTGTTGCCTCTTCAGCTCTACAGATTTCTTGCTCGACGGACCAATGCAAAATTCAACAAGGTGATTCTGAAACGGCTCTTTATGAGCCGCACCAACAGGCCTCCGCTGTCCGTTTCCCGCATGGTAAGTGCAGATTCCCCTCCCAATCTCTCTATCTTTTTTTATACACTTCCACAGGATGCCCTACATAGGAATTCTCAGCGAAATCTTTTGCTTTATCATAACACACCACCCCTCCAGATCCAAGTTCAGGAATAAACAGCCACCTCTGGCGTGACTTTGCCAGCATTTTTCAAGCAGTGGAGCAAGGCAGGAAGATAGGAAAGGAGCAGGACTATGTGGCCCATGGTGTGGCTTTCCCCTATTTAAGGGTATCAGAAGAGCCTGGCTAGATCTGTCGAAATGTTCAATTTGCGCACATTCTGTTCCTACTGTGGCCAACCAGATGCCTATGAGAAACTCACAGGCAGAACTTGAGGGCAACAACAGCACTCTCCCTGCTTGTGATTCCCAGCAACTGTTGTTCAGAGGCATACTGCCTCCGACAGGGGAGATGGAATATCTCCATTGTGTCTAGTAGCTGTTGATATCCTCCACAAACTTGTCCCCTTTTAAGCCCATCCAGATGGGCGACGTATAAATAATAGAGTAATAATAATGCTTATTATTATCCTCATCATCATCCAAGTTGGTGGCAGTTAGTTGCATCTTGTGTGAACAAATACCATAGGTTAAGTATGCATATTGTGAAGGCTTTCTTTTCCCAGTCCTGGATCTTCCAACTTTCAGCTGCTTAGGTTCTAGTATTATGAGAGAGAGAGAATAACTTTTCCCTCCCCACATCTTTATCATGTTGCCCACCCTTTTTTTTCTAAACTAAAAAGGGCAATGCACTCCTTCCCCAACCCCAAAGCAGGTTGCTGTGCAGGTTGATGGCCCAGTAAATCTAGTGAGATATGCAGCTGATCATGCTAATGCAAGTTATAGGAGGAAATGGAGAGGCAGATCCATTCTCCCGCTGTCCCAGTTAAAGTAACCTGAGCGTACAAGGGTGCACATTCATATATAAAAAAGGAGCCCACTCCTTGTCATATAGTTAAACCACTGCCTGCTGTTCAGACAGTTAATACGTGCGCATTCACTGTGATCACTCTTTCTCCCTCTCCAGATCCGTAAGATGAAGCTCCCAGGCCGGGAGAACAAAACTGCTGTCGTGGTGGGTACAGTGACTGATGATGTTCGCATCCAGGAAATCCCCAAACTGAAGGTAGCTTGGCTAGTTGTTGGAGGAGCTGTTCAAAGGGCAGGAACTCAAGAGGCTTTAGGCAGCAGGAGGCATGTTGCTTTGACAGCCTTGAAAACTGGAGGCGTATAGGAATGCCTAATAGGCATGTGATGGCATGGAAGTGGTTGGCGCATGCAACTTATAATTGTACATGCAGTTGATGGCTGGTCATCGCTTGGACTGTGATCTGTTTATGGGTTTTAGTTCATTAAGCATTCCAGGTCTGCTGCCTGGTTAATCAGGAGAGCATCCTTTTATCCAATCAGAATGTTCTGATTCAATCAATTAATTGCATCCCTAGTTATAATAATTAGGTTGGGGTATAGGTGAAGGTGCAATTTTATTTTTGGAGCAAACAAATGACATACTTCATCTCACATTGCAACCTGTTTCCCTTTTCCTCCAAGGTTTGTGCCCTGAGAGTGACCCGAGGAGCCCGTACCCGCATCCTGAAAGCTGGTGGCCAGATCATGACTTTTGACCAGTTGGCCATGGCTGCCCCCAAGGGCCAAGGAACTGTGCTGCTTTCTGGTGAGTCCGGAGGATGGTACCAAGCTCTTGAGGCTTGCAAAGTTCTTGCAGATGCTAGTTTGCTGCTCAGTATGACTAAAGCATCTTTTCTGACTTGCCTCCTGCAGGACCCAGGAAGGCTCGCGAAGTTTACAGGCATTTCGGCAAGGCCCCTGGAACCCCACACAGCCACACAAAGTGAGTACCTCAGGCTCCAGGTCTCCTGCTAGCCTCTTCCCATTTTCCTGTATTTGCCTAAAGCTATGCTGCACTTCAAGATAACTGTAGGTTTTTTAGGAAAAAATAGGACTTTTCTCCTGTTTACACAATCACTTTATTACTTCCTGTTCTTCTGTGGTATAGCTTCAGTATTATACTTACAAAGGGCCCTAAAAGGCCTTTTCTGACCTTTGAATTCCATTCTTCCAAGGAATCAAGTCTTGGAAGTCTCACCATAGCGTTCTGAACCTCATAGTTGCCTAAGAGAGTTAATTAGGCTATCCTGTGAGCATTAAAACAGGCTTCCCACACCCAATCCCAAGTATTTCAACTAGTTGGCAACACTTTATAGCATACAAGACACATTCTCTTGCATGGTTTGCCATACAGCCATGACCCCCCATTTGCCTCTTTTTCTCTGTACTCTAGAAGTTGGAGAGGGGTTTGGATTCAGATTACAGCTCTTGGATTTCAGAAGCTCTGGGAATTTTGGGAGAGGAAGCAGAGTAAATTCCATTGACGCCTTCTCACTTTTTCAGGCAGCTAGGACAGTCTGTGGGAGGGGGGAGCCTTTTTGGGGTTAGGGAGGTGAAGGATAGAAGGTGGGAGCAAGAGAGCCCCACGATTCTCCAGCACCTCTGAATTCAGAGGCTACTCCTTCCTGAAGCAGTGTATCTACTAAGCAAGAGCAGGCTCCTATTTGTGTTACTAACTCCTCTTACATTTTCCACTTTGCAGGCCATACATCAGATCCAAGGGCCGCAAGTTTGAGCGGGCTCGAGGTCGCCGTGCCAGTCGAGGCTACAAAAACTAGATTGGGTCTTGAAATATTTGAAGGCTGTGATGCGATGAATTAAATTTGCTATTCTGAATATAAATTAAAAACCCCCATGTCGTGTCATTTGTTAAGACAGTCAAGCACTAGGAAGATTGTAAAGGCAGGTTGTAGACCCAACAACGTCTGGTTTACCTGAACGTCAGTCCTTCTCAGGATGTCTCTCCCCTCCCAACCTGCTTTGAGTCTTCCCACAATCTTTACTGAACATGAGTGGATGAGATGACCCAATAATTATACTATACAATTATACTTATAATTATAATTATACTATACAATAATTATGTGAAGTGTTTTGGAAATGTCAGACATAAAAGGAAAGTGTCAGGGAGGGAGGGAGAGAAGACTTCTTAAAGAGAAGTATTTGCAGGAGCTGGAGGGTGGGAGACATGTTGGTTGGAAAAAGCACCCCTGCTGGTGCTTATCAGTTACTGAACTAGAATTTTAAAATACAGTTTAGGGAAGACTCTTTTTTTTAGATAAAAGTATTGCTAAATGTTAGGTCTGGGGGTGCTCAACCAAGATATCAAATGAATTTTGGATTAGTTTCCTGGTTACTATCTCTGGTGGTCAAGGAAAGCAGAAACACTGGTGTCCTAAAAGGTGCATTCATTCTGCAGCACGGATTCTGACACACCAAGTAGGGCCCAGCAATAAAATTACAATGCAGGTGTGGGAATAGGAGCAGCGTTCAATGGAGGTGACACAGAAGTGTTGAGACTGTTGGGGGAGCAGGACTCCTTTGCCCTAGCCTAGCCCCATGGGGTCGTGCAGCAGGCAAGCCAGGTAGCAGGAAATGGTCCATGCCCTGCCCACTTGGCCCTCCATGTTCTGCGGGTGAACAACACGCAGGAAGCGGTAGCCGAAAGCCTTGTCCGTCAGGCTCCGCAAGCTCAGCACTTGCCTCTTGGCCGCCTCCTGCTGGGCTGTCAACTCCACAGGCCCTGCCTGCAGGAACGGCGGCAACACAGGCAATTCTTTGCCAGTCCCGGCACTGAACGTCAGGAAACCGCTGGGAGCAGCCAGAGCATAGCCGTGCACCGAGTACCGAGCCCTGGGAACCTGAGGGGCATCTCCTCCTCTGCCTCTTGAGCGCCCCTGGGCTTCGAACAACAGTTCTGCGCAGTCCAGAGCCACCAGTGGAACGTCATGGTGCCTGAGTGGCTGCTGTGGCTTGAAAGCATCTATGTAGCGCTGGCTGCAGGCGACGGGGATCTGGAGGGAGGAAAACACACCTGTAAGAATGGCCTGCATCAGGGCAGTGGCCCATCTTGTCCAGCATCCTGTTCTCAGTAGACCACCAGGAGCCTGTGGGAAGCCTGCAAGCAGGATCTGAGCATAACGGTACCCTCTCCCTGCTACCTTACTTCTAGGAACTGGTATTCAGAAGCATGACTGCCTCTGACAAAGGCATTTCTAGGTTAAAAACAGGAATGGGGAACTGGGACGAATCTGGCCCTCCAAGCTACTGTTACCTGGCCCTTGGGACTCTCCTCACGCCACACCCCTCCCCCTAAGCCACACTCCTCACTGGCCCTGCTTTGCTCCTTAACTGCTTTTGCCTGCCTGAATTCTTGATCTTTGATGAGACCTCTTGCTTGCCTGGACAGGAGATAGAGGGTACAGTGGTGCCCCGCAAGACGAATGCCTCGCAAAACGAAAAACGCGCAAGACGAAAGGGTTTTTCGGTTTTTGCGTCGCTTCGCTAGACGATTTTCCCTATGGGCTTTATTCGCAAGACGAAATGTCTTGCGAGTTTGTTTCCTTTTTCTTAAAGCCACTAAGCCGTTAATAGCCGCTAATAGCCGTGCTTCGCAAGACGAAAAAACCGCAAGACGAAGAGAATCCGTTCCGCGTGTCTCTTCGTCTTGCGGTTTTTTCGTCTTGCGAAGCAAGCCCATTAGCGGATTAGCGCTATTAGTGGCTTAGCAGATCAGCTGTTAAGCGGCTTAGCGGCTTGGGGAAAAGGGGGGGGGAGGAAAAAAACCCCGCAGGAACTCGCAAGACATTTTCATCTTGCGAAGCAAGCCCATAGGAAATTCGTTTTGCGAAGCACCTCCAAAACGGAAAACCCTTTCGTCTAGCGGGTTTTCCGTCTTGCGGTGCACCACTGTATTTGTTCCCCTGCCCACCCTTAGCACATGGCCCCCAGAAAGAAATGTGGTCCTCATGCTGCAAAAGGTGAATGCAAACATAGGCCAAATTGCTTGATGGCTGGGGGCTCTCATCTCTGGATTGTGAGTTTCAAGGAATGAGGAAAGGGTCAACAGGAAAGGGTGCAGTAGTTCTGCCTTCTGTTTTGATTTGAGAACTGACGGGGGCAAAATGAATTGGAAAGCAAGGACGCACATGCTGCAGTCCAAATCCACAGAAAAGTTGTGAAGTCCTACCTTTGAAACCAATAGGACCAATTCGTTGTGGCTAACATACACCACTTAATTTTAATGGGGACTTCACAGCGGGGTTAATTTTCATTGGGATTTGTGCTCTTGAATACCATTTTTACTACTGAATTCAAGAAAGTTCTCCGTTGGGAGGGGCAACAGCCTAAAAATTAAGCCGGGGGGTGGGAACCAAATCATAGACAATAGAATATGCTTCTGCAGCACACTTTTCTTCCCTTTCTACACATGGGGCTGGGAGAACAGTGTGAACTGGACTTCAGGACTTCATCCACCAGGGGCAGTGCAGGAGCAGTGCAGAAGAGGCCCTTCTCAACCAGCCTTGTGCCCTCCAAGTCGCTGGGGCTGATGGGAATTGCACCTCAAAAGCCTCAGAAGAGAAAGGCGACCATGCACCATTTGAAAGCTCCTTACCACCCACCCTTTAGTCCCCACCCAATTATTCTATGCTCCTTTCACAAACACCATTGCACCTCTCCTTAACTCTCTGGTGTTGTTTTTCCGGGGTGTGTAGAAAGGAGGAGCTCTTGCCTCGCTTTACTCACTTGTCTCAACCTCCGCTCCATGAGCTCCGTCCAGCTGGCCCAGTAGCGGGAGGCCGTGGATTCAGAGATGTGGAACCGGAAGGCCAAGTCCTGAAGCAGCAGGCCCAGGCGCAGGCGGACGAGCACCAGGAAGAGCTGGTTGTCGGGGCTGAGGGCACTGTGGGGGCTGCCTTCCGGCCCCCCCACCTCCCCATGCTTGCCCTCGAGGAGGAAGTCCAGAAAGGCCACCAGGCGGGGGTACCTGTCGAAGCCTGTGTAGAACCTCAGCCGCTTGCCGTCGCCCTTGACGCTCTCGAGGGAGAAGGCCCCGTGGTGCGCTTGGGCCTCACGCTGCCCCCTCAGCTGCCTGCTCAGCGAGAGGACGGTGGCGCCGCTGGCATCCAGCTCCTTGCGCATGCGATGCCCTGCAGACTCCAGCTGCTCCTGCTCCCAGCGCAGGTTCCGGTTCTCTTCCTCCAGCTGTGAGACGCGCTCTCCGAGGTGGGAAAGGAGAGCCCAGTTCTCGCTGTCCGCGCTCTCCTGTGTGCGGCGAAGGACAAAATGGTGGCGTTGGCATGGCTTTCCCCAAAGTTGCCCCCACCCAACTCTGCTCCCTGCCCACCTAGTCAGCCCGGACACTGAGGTCCAGTTCCAAGGGCCTTCTGCCACTTCTCTCATGGCAAGAAGTGAAGTTACAGGGAACCAGGCAGAGGGCCTTCTGGGCAGTGGTTCCCGCCCTGTGGAACACTCTCCTGTCAGATGCCAAGGAAATAAACAACTACAGTGGTACCTTGGGTTACAGACGCTTCAGGTTACAGACTGCTAACCCAGAAATAGTACCTCGGGTTAAGAACTTTGCTTCAGGATGAGAACAGAAATCGTGTGGCCGCAGCGCGAGGCCCCATTAGCTAAAGTGGTACCTCAGGTTAAGAACAGTTTCAGGTTAAAAACGGACCTCCAGAACGAATTAAGTTCTTAACCCAAGGTACCACTGTATCTGAGTTTTAGGAGACATCTGAAGGCAGCCTTCCATAAGGACGTTTTTATGTTTTATTGTGTTTTTATATTTTGCTGGAAGACTCCCGGGGTGGCTGGGACAACCCGGTCAAGATGGGCAGCATATAAATAATAAAATTATTATTAGTCACTGGTCACCCTCACCTTCAGCTCTTGGTGTTCCTTCTGGTTGGCTTCCACCGCTCCCTGCAGGCTAAGAAGGCGCTCGCTCTGGCGGTGGGCTGTGTCCTGCAACTCCCTCACAAGCCTCTTCAGGGCATGTCCTCCTTCTGGTATGCAGTATGCGTCGTGGTCATGCAATGCAGCCATGCCCTCGCAACAGGGTGACGTGCTGGTGTTTTTCACCTGCTCACCTGCCACAACCAGGTCACCAGGACCAGAGGGAAGGCCTACTGGACAAAGATTGGCTTATTGGTATTTCAACAGCGTGGTTGTTGCTTCAAGGGTCATCCTTATTCCTGGCCCTTGGTGCCACTTCGCCCCCTTCCAAGAAGCTCTGGAAAATGTAGTGCCCTGAAAGGCTAAAGGCACGGTAACAAATTTGCTCACCTGGTGTCATCTCTTTCCTCCACCCTCCCCATGCCAAACTGTTTTATCCTAGAAGACCTACAGTGGCTCCCAGTACGTTTCCAAGCACAATTCAAAGTGTTGGTGCTGATTTTTAAAGCCCTCAACAGCCTCGGCTGAGTAGACCTGAAGGAGTGTCTCCATCCCCATCGTTCACCCCAGACACCGAGGTACAACTCCGGTTCTCTCCCTGTGAGAAGTGAGGTTACAAGGAAGCAGGCAGAGGGCCTTCCCATCAGATGTCAATGAAATAAACAACTATCTGACTTTTAGAAGACATCTGAAGGCAGCCCTGTTTTGGCAGGTTTTTAATGTTTGATGTTTTATCCTGTTTTTAATATTCTGTTGGGAGCCGCCCAAAGTGGGTGGGGTATAAATATATTACTTACTTGAATCTTTTAGCTTCAACACTGGGATTTTTATTGACCGAACTGCTTCACTATGTGGCTGTATTGGTACATTATTATTGCTGGATTTATTTGTGGGGTGTGATTTTTGGCTTCAGGAACCTATCGAAGAGCTGGGGGCCAAAGAAGAAGTTTAATTACTTGGGCAGATATATCTTTGGTATCTGGTATCTTGAAGTAGGAGTGATTCAATTTATTAAATATTTTTTTTATCCCATTCTTCAGGCAACCCTCAACCCCACCCCACAACGATCCAAACCAGGGATAGTGGCAGGCACTGTGTGTCTGGGACAGAGAGCCTTGGGCTCAAGGACCAAATGCCCCTTTGTACTTGGCCCTTGAGACTCTCCCCCAAGCCAGACCCACTCCTTGGCTCTGCCTCTGCCTGTGAATGGCTGCTTTGAGTCTGCACTTAATGATTTATTGTGGCATGTTAGTTACACTGCTGCAGTCGTGGAAAACTGGAACCCCAACCTCTGGCTGTTGACTGGAGCTGGTTATCTGCACTGAAGAATCTGCACCGGCTGCTAATGTGCTGCTGGGCCAGATTGAAGATGCTGAGTGTATAAAAGCCTTGGGACCACCTTTCCCTATGTATTCCTACCTGTTATCCTGATATGTTCTGCAGCAGCATTGCTAGCTGGTCCCTTGTGCCACATGGAATTGAGCACAGCAGACTCTATACTGTGGAATTTATTCAATTTGTTGATTCGTTTTTTACTCTAGCTTAAAAACCTGTTTATTTTTGCAAAGTTACCCTGCCATGTGAGCAGTTTTACATTCTTCTGATCTCTGCTTTTACCTTTAATTTTATGTACACCACTCTGAGAAGATCTCCCCCTTTTCATTTAGTGGTATAGAAATTTATGTACAGTACGTATAAATAGATAAGCCTTGGAAAGTCCAAGCTCGCCTCTTTGCCATCCCAAAGAAACAAGGGATTCCGTGTTTCCAAGAAGCCCACACACCTCCCCCTGCCAGCAAACCAGTGAGGCTCCTCTCTGATTTTACACTGCACAAATACCCTGTGCTCTCCCAGAAATCTCTGCTTCTCATGTCCAAGAAGGAGATACATTGCTGCTGTGTCAGCTGCAAGCTAGGTCTGTGCTCCTTCTTCATGCCTCCATCTCTGGCCCGCAGGGGGGCAGCACATACCCACACTGGCTCACGGCATTCCTGTTAGGAGGAGGATTACATTTTGTGGGCCTCTCCAGACTGATGTTCTATTGCAAGTTTCATCCGCAACATGTTCTTTGACACAAAAATAGTGGTCGACTTATTCTGCTTTAGCTTGCGATGCTTCCCTGATACTACCACACGATTGTTTTGTAGAGCAACAAAAGAGGGACAAAATCAAACTGGAACATGTGTGGCATAAAAATTACAGAATATCAGCAGGAAGGTGCAGGATATTTGCATCTGATTGGAATGGAGGAATGTGACTACAGGATTGAAAGTGGGATCCTGTCTGACCACCGTGATAGCATCATGAGTATAGATCATCATAAATGTGCAGTAAGAAGAACATCTGGAGGAGTCCCTGTTTAGTAGTACCATGTCTTTAATGTACACAAGAATCACCACAACCCCTCTCCTGATTTGGGGTTAACTTGGAGATTCACCATGACTTCAACCTTATCTTTCATAAGCAAGCAAGACAGACCATACAATTTTTTAAAACCTGCATACATCACTGCGACTAACATAACAGACATTAAATTTTCACAGCAAATTGTTTCTGCTTCTGCCTCGGTTGCTCTTATGTGACACACAAGGTATCAGAGCAATACAGAAACCATTTGCTATGTGAATTTAAGATGATCTCTGTTTTGTTAGCCGCTGTTACAATATATAGTTTTAGTCAAAAGTGACGAACTGCATCCTTCCAGGATCCAGACTATTTTTCATATATGGGTCATAGCTGTCAACTTTCCCCTTTTCTTGTGAGGAATCTTATTCGGAATAAGGGAATTTCCCTTTAAAAAAGGGAAACATTGACAGCTGTGATATGGGTACATATAAAGAAAACATTGCTGCAAAAATACTTGGATCCTATTAAAATGTACAAGGAGAAAAGATACAGACGTAATACTCTCTCCCCCCTCCCCACTCTCTCTGAGAAGCTATGAAGCAATAAAGTGCAGATGCATATATGAAGCGTAACAGGGAGGGATTGCTGTCCGAATTTGTGGAGCATCAATACTGATGAGAAGGGGAGCCCTGAGATAGGCTGAAAGCGGCAGGTTTGGGGATGGCGATGCACCCCTGTTGCTCAGTACCTGGGAGGGACCGCAGCTCAACTCCATCGCGCTGGCTCTCCCAGCCTCGTTTCCGATCCAAAATGGCCGCGGCATTGAATCAGCCCTATCTGTCTCTACTACCGCGAAAGGCGCTGTCTGGTTTTCCCTCAACCAAGATGGCAGCATCATACTCGAAAGGAATGAATGAAGCGCGCCAGGAGTTGGGTCCTAGTTGCTGCGTAAATAGTGGATTCCCTCATTAACTTTTTTTTTCCCTGAGGGAAGAGAGAATCACAAAAAGTAAACACACACACACACACACACACACAGAGTTTCGTGACGCCTTAAAAACTAAACACTTTGATTATGGCATAAACTCCCATAGATTATAGTCCATTTCAATCAGATGCATTAAGTGTCACCCATCCTTGCAGGTTTATATGGACACATGGATGTAAGGAACGGGGGATCCGTAATCATTGGAGTCAGAGGCAAATGGAAATAAGGAATATGAGGAAGGGTAGAGCATCCACCGCTTTGCATGCAGAAGGTGCCAGCTTCAATCCATGGCATCACCTAGCAAGGCTGGAAGAGACGCCTGGCAACTGAGACGGATGGACCAATGGCCTTGTGTTCCTGTAATTACAGATAGTGACAGTTCAATTATAGCTAGACAGTCTGCAAAATAATCCAGCAACTGGAGGATTAGAATCATAGAATTGTAGAGTTGGAAGGGACCTCAGGGGTCATCTGGTCCAACCCTCTGCAATGCAGGAATCTTTTTGATCAACATGGGGCTCAAACCCACAATCCTGAGATTAAGTGTCTTAAGCTCTACCGACTGAGCCATCCCACACAAGATTACATGTCATGCGTCTAATGAAATGGAGTCATGTAGTTCCTAAAAGCTTAAAAAAGGTAAAGGACCCCTGGCACTTAAGTCCAGTCGCAGACGACTGTGGGGTTGCAGCGCTCATCTCGCTTTACGGGCCGAGGGAGCCGGCGTTTGTCCACAGACAGTTTTTCTGGGTCATGTGGCCAGCATGACTAAGCCGCTTCTGGCACAATGGAAAACCGAAACCAGAGCAGCTCACAGAAACACCGTTTACCTTTCCGCCGGAGCGGTACCTATTTATCTACTCGCACTGGTGTGCTTTCGTGTTTTTTAAAAAAAATTATATTTATTGAGGTTTTAACAATAAACTCAATAATAACAATAACAATAACAACAAAAACCACTACACAAATACAAAAAAGAAAAAATATGAAACAAGAAAGAAAGATGAACAATCAAACACGTAAAAGAAAAAAAACCAGCACATAAAAGTAAACTTTCCAAAATGTCCTTTCATTAACTTGTTCCTTTTTCCTCTCGCCTCCCTTTTTGCATTCTATTTTAATTTGTTATTTTAGCAAATCCTTCTGATTTAACATTACCTGCTTTTTCATAATAATATATTACACACAATCTTAAAAACAACTTTTGCAAAAGTCAAATTGTTTAATACCAGTCTCTTTCTAAACTTCTTTAATTTTGCCGTATTTCTGTAAATAGTCTTTAAATTTCTTCCAATCTTCTTCCACCTTCTCTTCTCCCTGGTCTCGAATTCTGCTGGTCATTTCTGCCATTTCCACACACTGGTGTGCTTTCGAACTGCTAGGTTGGCAGGAGCAGGGACCGAGCAACAGGAGCTCACCCCGTCGTGGGGATTCGAACCGCCGATCTTCTGATCGGCAAGCCCAAGAGACTCAGTGGTTTAGACCACAGTGCCACCCACGTCCCTCCTAAAAGCTTAGGCCACAATAAGATTGATTAGCCTTTAAGTGCCACAAGACTTGGTTCTTTTTGATGCAACTAGCATGGCTGCTTCTCTGGAAAAAGCACGAACAGGTATTTCCTTAATCAGGGAGCAGGAGCTGCTTAATCATGGGGGCAGTGAGTGAATCCCCTAACACAGCCTTTGCTAACCTTTTGAGATGCTTTGGACTACAGCTGCATGCACACCGTGCATGTAACGCACAGGAGGAAGCCCTGGGGTGGTGGGGCAAAGGTGTCCATTTGAAATGCACAGTTTGTTGAGGTGCTGCGCGCACGACTTTTTGATGAACTCCTCTCCTCAGATAAGGATAGTTGCCTGACTGCGTTTTTCAGAGAAGGAGCAGCTGCAGGGGCTTTCCTTCACCATTCTGGAAAGAGCGTCTAGCTCCAACTGCTTCTAGCCCAGAGCTGAAGGGAGGCAAACTCTTCCCTCTGCCGCTGGCCAGGAGCCTGGGGTACCCTGCAAGAGTTGCACCCCGTGACACTCAAGAGGAACATCATGCCAAGAGAAATAAACTGTGCCCAGGAGTGATGCTGTCAGTGCTATTTATGCATAAAGTTCAAATGCAGACGTGGCAAAACTCTGTTATTAATTCACAGCAGTGCTAATTGATGGCAACACAACCTTTCTAACTTTGCTATGCTAATTTAACACCTGGAAAGGGAGGGCGGAAAAAACAAACTTGGTCTCAGCTGAGTCCTAAATGAATAGGAATCCAAAGACATTATAAATTCTTGTTCAACCATTTCACTCTCTTGACATCTTTTAAAGTTCCTTTGTTGAAGAATGGCAACATTCTAGTCTGCAGCAGAATGTCCTTGGAGAGCGAAATGTTCTCCCACTGTCTTCTGAAATGTTGCCATTTTTGTATGTTGAATTTGTGTCCATCTATTATTCTTTTGCCTGGAAACAGACCTACTAGTCCTCTGCAGAGAGGCTGGAATAAATGAAAATTCTGGTCCTGTGAGGAGGCTAGGAATTTCGGGGTGCCTTTCAGCACATACTCTGATCCTCTTGACTTTTTTCACCATCTGGCAGACAGTTTTATTTCCACTTGAAGAGAGGGCTCAAGACTTGAAGACCCAGGTACACCTTTCGAGAACTGAGGAGCAGTGAAATAATGATGCTAAAAGGGCAGGCGCAGTAGGATCTGCTTGCTGAATTAAAGGTAAGTCTTAGAATAAGGCACTCTTTAAAAAACAAAACAAAAAACCACACTGTTCACAGTGTTCACTCCTTGTGACAGTTCCAGATTCAACCATCTATATTATACAGTGGTACCTCGGGTTAAGTACTTAATTCGTTCCGGAGGTCCGTTCTTAACCTGAAACTGTTCTTAACATGAAGCACCACTTTAGCTAATGGGGACTCCTGCCGCCGCCGCGCCGCCAGAGAACAAATTCTGTTCTTACCCTGAAGCAAAGTTCTTAACCTGAAGCACTATTTCTGGGTTAGCAGAGTCTGTAACTTGAAGCGTATGTAACCTGAGGTACCACTGTACCTCATAGAATCATAGAACTGTAGCATTGGAATGGAATGAATGTTATTGGTGATCTGAGGGTGGCATTGAAACCAGAAGAAGGTTTGTGTTTGGCCAGGTGTAATCCAGAGTGTGTCACATAGCAATGGAGAGTCATCAAAGATGGATTTGAGAATTGAATCTGATGTTGACTTCTCAAAAAAACACCCACCTTATTTGGTCTGAGGCTGCCACCCTAAATCAGTACTCCAGAATCCTAGGTCTCCTCGATCCTGCTTGCTAGTTCCCCATCTGAAAAGATAGATAAAAAAACCCAAAAAATTGTATTGAAGGACTTTTGTACAGTCACTTCTTTTTTCTTGTTCTCCCTCTGCTTTGGCAATACAGATTTTGCCAGCGAGCTCAGCAGGGCGTGTCTCCTTCCCTTTCTGACTTTTGTTGTTGTTGTGTGCCTTTTATCTCTATTACACATTTCCTCCAAAGAATTGCCCCTCACAGCATCTTCGGACCGGACTAGACAATGCACTTGTTGCTGTGCCCTTTTTAAAATAATAATAAAAACAACAACAGAATAATTGTAAGTATGGGGAACTTGATTTTCACTGGGACTGTCATGGAGTTAAACCACCCTCAGTATGTGCCCCAGTGCCCTAATAAGTCCCATCTTTCCCCAGCAGCAGAAAGCAAGCCGCACATTTAGTGCCACATCTAGTCTTCGTAATATGCTATACATTTAAAGCACATGACTTCCCCCAAGGAATCCTGGGAACTGTAGTTTGTTAAAGGGCTGGGAATTGTAGCTCTGTGCTTTAAATGTATGGTGTGTACACATTTACTAGAGCAGCCTTTGCCAACCTGCTGCTGTTCAGAAAGAATCATAGAATTGTAGAAATGGAAGGGTCCTCTAGGGATCATCTAGTCCAACCCCCTGCAATGCAATGTTGCACTACAGCTTCCATCAGCTGAGACTGATGGGAGTTGTGGTCCAATGACTTCCAGAGGGCGCCAGGTTGGTGAAGGCGAGTAAACCCCACTGAGCCCTGTGAGACCTAGTTCTGAGTAAAGACACAGAGGGTTGCATTAAAAGCCTCACAGCTTCCCTGCAATGGACTCCATTATTTTCCTTCTCCCATCTGGTTTTCCCGTCTCCATCTCAAGGGTCAGTCAGCGCTCAGTGGTCACTCAGCATGCCCAGTCCTCCTTGGACTGTTTTGGAGGTTTCCCGCCTACCACTTCCGCTTTAGGGCCATCACACACCCCTCCCCCCAAAACGCCTGCTTGATCCCTTTTTATAACGCAGGTGTGAGGGAACATGTGGCTCTCCAGATGTGGCTGAGCTACAACTCCCATCATCCCTTGCCATGGACTAGGCTTGCTAGCATTAATGGAAGCTAGAGTTCAGCCCAAAGATTCACCATTTCTGCTTTAGAGAGCGGATGGGGCCATTTTGGCAACGTAAAAATCCACACGTTGGCCTCTGAACTTAGAAATGGAGGGAATAATTTTGTAGAGGACACCATGAGATTTTCCTGAGAGAGAGATAATAGGGCAGATAGAAACCTTTCACACAAGGTCTGAGTATTTGTAGGGTACATCTTCCTTGTTCCAGCTATCATCCCTTTCAGACGTTAGATTGAGGTCCACAAGGATTTTTTGCGTGTCGCGCCCCCTGAGCTATGGAATTCTCTTCCCTCTCTTTTCCAGCACAGGTGAAAATGTGATTATTCCTCTGAGCTTTCGGACACTGTTTTCATTGTCACCAGCTTTTAAATGTTAAATATATATTCCTTTCAATACTGTTTTTAAATACTTTTCGCCGCACTGTGGTTTTAAACTTTTATATTTTTTTAACAAACTAGGTCATCCTGCTGAAAGGCAGTATGTAGACATTGTTCATATATTATCATTATTTGGAGCTTGCCAAGGAACAGACAGAGAGGTATTATAAAAGTGTTACTTTGCAAAACAGACAAACAGCATGTGGTAGATGTTGGTCAGATAATGTCTGTCAGTATCCTCTTCTGCAGGCCTCCTAAATAGAGGGGGGAGGGAGAGAGCTTGATTTGTAATGCAGATGCAGCCTTTGAGCATTACAGATCAAAACTAGCTGGGAGCTCTCCTCAGAGGAATCCTGAAGAGATCTGCTATCAGAGAGAGAGTGCCAAGTTTGCCTGTTGAAGCAAAAACAACAACAAAGCATCTCGCTGAGACACCTAAAACGATGAAAACATTTATTATGGTTCAAACTTTCATGGACAGCAGCTGGGCTTCCCAGACTGATCCGTGCTTCTATCAGGTGGTTCGCAGTGTGTCTGTGGATTCTTGGTCGAAGACGGGAGACGGCACATCCGTCACATTAAATATTCATATTTATTTTTAATTGCTTTTTAATGGCTTCTTTTATTTCATGGGTTTTATTGCATTACAATTTGAAGTCTTTGGAATGTAATAAAATACAGCGCATATGAAACAAAAAGCCTTTAGAAGTCACACAACATCTAGCACAGCACATTGCAATTGTTGCAACAGGCAGAAAAATCATGGTTCGCCAAGATCCTCAGCAATTTTCAAGTGGTCCATAGCAGAAGAAACTTTGGGGACCTAGAGAGCCCACTTCATCGTGCAGAAAAAGTCTCTGTGTAGATACTTTAAAGCACATTCTTTCCCCTCAAATAATTCTGGGCACTGTAGTTTCTTAAGGGATGCTAGGAATTGTAACTCTCTGACGGGGGCTAAACTACAGTGCCCAGAATTCTTTGAAGGAAGACATCTTCTTCAAATGTGCTTTAAAGGTATAGGATGTACACAGCCTTAGGCATAAAGCAGGTTTCAGGTTGCACTGAGGATGCCAGAGGAAAGATTCCACCATGGCTGTTATGCCATGAGAAATGACCATGTTTTCCTTCATGCCTGCTTTGTGCCTCACTATAGGAACATTACTCCATTTAATTTAATATTGTCTACACTGGGTGGCAGCAGCTGTTCAGTGCAAGATCAGGCCTGGTATTTGAGAAGTAAGGGAGGCAGAGGCAGTCAAAAGAGATTAACTGCAACTTTGAACCATGGTTCAAAGGCTCATGCCTGAGATAAATTCAAGATTGATTCATTGTTGTTGTTTGTTTTTTTAAAAGCAAGCGATATATTCTAGAGGCATGTAAAATGTGGGTCCTAAGACCCTTAATCCCACTCCTTAAAACACAATCTGAACAAAACTGGTGAAGCAGCAAAGAGTTTATTGAATACAATATGTTCTTGCAAGAGTGGGTGTCCAAAGTAGGCAAACCCCAGCTTTGTCAAAGCATAAGCTTATATTCCCTATACAGTACAGTGGTACCTCGGGTTACAGACGCTTCAGGTTACAGACTCCGCTAACCCAGAAATAGTACCTCGGGTTAAGAACTTTGCTTCAGGATGAGAACAGAAATCACGTGGTGGCAGCGGGAGGCCCCATTAGCTAAAGTGGTGCTTCAGGTTAAGAACAGTTTCAGGTTAAGAACGGACCTCCAGAACGAATTAAGTTCTTAACCCGAGGTACCACTGTACCAGAAGCACAGGTCCCCCCCGTCTCCCCATTGGCTGGGTACTACAAAGTTTACAGCCTATCACAACCACTTTATTATCCTACCAACATTCCCACCTCTGTTCACTCTGATTCACCCTCTACATTTCTTTATTATTCCCCTTATTTGGTCTATGTTCCTATGCAATTACTTGCTAAGCCAAGCAAAAATACCGCCTTCTGATCACAAGCTCTAACATCTCTAGTCAACAAGTGGGAGTTGATCTGGACTGCTGACACGTGTCTACTTATTACAACCACATCCTGACCACAAGCTCTAAATATCTCTTAAGCTGTCTGGACTGCATACATTTGTTTGTTTACCTGTTACATTTGTATGTGAAAAAGCAACATCCTCATTTCTCACAGGGCATTTGTTGTAGTTATTTATTTATACCTCACAATTACCAGCAACATTAACAACGCAGGTGAAACAGCCACACTTTCATTTCTGAGGGGAAATGATGTGAGCATTGGAGAGACTGGGTTGGCATCAGATTTCATGGGCCTCTCAGCATGTTGCCACCCAGTGTCCCCACCAACACACACAACCTATTTCCCCTTTGGTCACGGAGCATTTTTCCCCCTTTTGCCACAGCCACCAAGGCCTTAGTAGTGGCAGCAACACCACTCACTGGTGCCCTGCAGTGTTTTTGTGGTGCTGCTTTTGAATGAGAGCCAAAGCTCGATTCCCAGCTGCCACGGCTGCTCGCCATCTTAATTTAACCAAATCCAGGGCCCCAACTGTTAAGTTGTGGGTGAACATATCAGACGACACAGTGATTCTTCAAACAGCTCTTGTTTATTCACAGGCCCAGAACAGAACTGGGCAGAAGGGTTCAGCCAACCTGCTTATATAGAGCTCAACTACAAAGCAACAGTAACAACTTTCTGTAACTATCCAATCACTGAACGTCACTTTCAATTCCTTATTTGCATATGTGGACCTGAGTGAAAACTATCTACAGTATCCCCCTGCTGAGAACTTCAGTGCATAACACCAACCTATAGACCTAATGGAAGCGTTAGTTTTCTATAGCTGCACAGCACACATCTTTATAAATGTCAGCCAGGGCATTGCATTCTGGGTGAATTAAATGGGTGGGTGGATTCTGTGAATGAAACCAAGCTTGGCTCCCACCCCAAAGCGGCACCACCACCCACCTACTGCTCAGACAGCTGTCTGGGGGCCTGGCAAGAGGGCAGTGAGCCACACTGGGGCAGTGAGGAGCCCTTCTGAGTCCGTGGGACTCTCAGCCAGAACCTGACCTGGCTGACCATTGGCACCAGGCCTGGACATGAATATACAGTATTGATATAAGTGTTTGTTTGTACCTGCAGCAAACATCCACCAACACCAGTGGATGCCAACAATGCCACTACTACCCCTCCCTAGTGCCAATACTACCATCAAAATGTCTTCCCCCCAACTGCATTTCCCTTAAAAACAAAACAAGACAAACCAAAACCGAACCAAACAAAACACTGTGTATCACAGCATTGGACTACACTACAGGGTTTTTATGAGTCCAAATCATAGAATCATAGAATCATAGAATCATAGAGTTGGAAGAGACCACAAGGGCCATCGAGTCCAACCCCCTGCCAAGCAGGAAACACCATCAGAGCACTCCTGACATATGGTTGTCAAGCCTCTGCTTAAAGACCTCCAAAGAAGGAGACTCCACCACACTCCTTGGCAGCAAATTCCACTGTCGAACAGCTCTTACTGTCAGGAAGTTCTTCCTAATGTTTAGGTGGAATCTTCTTTCTTGTAGTTTGGATCCATTGCTCCGTGTCCGCTTCTCTGGAGCAGCAGAAAACAACCTTTCTCCCTCCTCTATGTGACATCCTTTTATATATTTGAACATGGCTATCATATCACCCCTTAACCTCCTCTTCTCCAGGCTAAACATGCCCAGCTCCCTTAGCCGTTCCTCATAAGGCATCGTTTCCAGGCCTTTGACCATTTTGGTTGCCCTCCTCTGGACACGTTCCAGTTTGTCAATGTCCTTCTTGAACTGTGGTGCCCAGAACTGGACACAGTACTCCAGGTGAGGTCTGACCAGAGCAGAATACAGTGGCACTATTACTTCCCTTGATCTAGATGCTATACTCCTATTGATGCAGCCCAGAATTGCATTGGCTTTTTTAGCTGCCGCGTCACACTGTTGGCTCATGTCAAGTTTGTGGTCAACCAAGACTCCTAGATCCTTTTCACATGTAGTGCTCTCAAGCCAGGTGTCACCCATCTTGTATTTGTGCCTCTCATTTTTTTTGCCCAAGTGCAATACTTTACATTTCTCCCTGTTAAAATTCATCTTGTTTGTTTTGGCCCAGTTCTCTAATCTGTCAAGGTCGTTTTGAAGTGTGTTCCTGTCCTCTGGGGTGTTAGCCACCCCTCCCAGTTTGGTGTCATCTGCAAATTTGATCAGGATGCCCTTGAGTCCATCATCCAAGTCGTTGATAAAGATGTTGAATAAGACCGGGCCCAAGACAGAACCCTGTGGCTACCCAGAATTGCCAATAAATTCTTGCTCATAAATTTTGCACCCCTGGCAGCTCCACTTTTGACCGTCTTTCATTACAGAATGACAGCCTTGAGGTTTGCAGTAGAATGTCCTTGGAAACAGAAAGTTTATCCCGCTGGCTTCTGAATGTTACATTTAGTGCATAGTTCCATGATAGGGGCTAGGAATTTTGGGGTGCCTTTCAGCACATACACGGATTTCCTTTGTCAGCTGGGCCACTATGTTTCCTATGTGCTGGAGGCACCCAAATCCTGGAGTCCCAGGTACACATTTCTTCAAGGAACCAAAGGGTGGCCTTGAACAACCAACCTTCTGATTAACAGCCAGATGCGCTGAGCCATTGCCCCACCTGAGGAAATGATGCCGAAAGGATATGAGTATTATATGAGCTATGATCTAAACCTGAGGTAGAAACTGGATCAGGCCAGGCGGCCAGATTAGTATCTCCCTCGCCTGCTGTGGGTCAAAATTGTCAGGAGGGTGGTGTCATCTGCTTATCAACCAGCAAATTTCACCATCCGGTTTGAAATCAAACTATGTGAGATACATGGGTGGAGGGGGTGACGCCAAAATCAGAATGGAGTTTGGCTGTGTACATCTTAACAGCTTAAAATGCAGCTAGCCTGCTCTTTTTCTGAATTCGGATCAAAGCTGGTTCAGATCAAACCTTGTGTATACCACTTCCAGATCAAACCTTGTGTATAACACTTCCAAAATCAGTGGTGGGAGTGTATTGGATGTGGAATAAACGGGAGTGTGGACACAGCTTTGAACTATGAGTAGATTGCCAGAGTTTCTCTTATACACCTCTGACAATAAACATTTATCATTTGATAGCCTTTGTTGCAATTAGTTAAATTCTGTGTGGCTTATATGTTGGCCTCTGGGATGAAGCGAAGGACTTGATGTGTTTGGATCCATATACAGTATGAGATATTCCTCTTAAGTTTTTTTTTAAAACAAATCTTTTACAAGTGTGGTATTTCCATATGATCCAAAAATTATGTTAAAACCAATTGTTTCCCATTGTTTAAAATGTCAACAGTTGTCCTGGTTATAAAAAATGGGGATGATATAAGAAAGGAATTAGCAGGGAAATGGGTTTGTGTGCATGTAATTTTTTATACCATCTTTTCCATATTTTTTCAATTGCCAATAGGCAAGGGTTATCTAATTTTTCATTTGTCTTTGGATTATGCACCAGAAATGTGATACTTTCCCATTTTATGGCTCCACTCTGGCGAGTGTTCAATTTTTATCCATATCTAAGCTTTATTGCCTTGAGCAATGGCAATTAGATTCTTAGTGTGTGCTGCATCATGGCAATATGTAATATTTGAGATACTCAGAGCCCCTTATGAAGTTTCACTCTATAATGTGGAAAGCCTGATTCTGGCTTTCTCCCCACCTCAATGGATAAATGTGATCATTAACTTTTGCTAGGTTTGCTAGGCTGATATCATGGCTGGAATGACTTCAAAATTTTGTAATCATTTCGGGGGAATTACAATTCTTGTTGTGACATTTTTTTCCTGAGCCATGGAAGTTTCAATTTGTCCCAGTTTATCAGTGTTTGTTTTACAGTTTTGATATGGGGTTAATACTTTATTGTGATAAGCCAATTCAAGATTTGGGGGGAATTAATTTTCCTAAATATTTTAAAGATGATGGACGAACTTTTTTTTTTTTTTTTTGGTGCACCGTTCCTGGAAGTACTGCAATACCAGGTCGATGCATGGAGTGGATGGAGCAAGCCCCTATTCCATCTCCCAATTCCAAAAATCCATTTAATATATAGTCCTCAAATAGAGGATGTATCAGATATTAAACTGATAAGAACAGATACTACACTTGATCTTAGCCAAAAGGCCGAGAAGCGATGATGTTGGACGAACTTTTAAGCCTATAGCTGATGAGTGTGAGACATTTATACATAACATTTCTAATTTTTGATAACTGATTTGCAGTCCAGCAAATGCACCAAAAGTGTAAGGTATCCTCTGGGTTCGTGATCATAATGGCAGTTCGAACACTTCAATTCACGGTTATATACCCTTGATGTCACTAAAAAAGGAATATGGCAGTGAACCCATTTGCAATCAGGATTTATTACAATTTATTTCCTTATGCGAAAAGAAGAAACTGATATTGCAACACATTGCAATCAAGTGTGGCTCCAGATTAATCCCAGTGGAAGGGACCAGGAGCCAAAATCCATTCCCCTCTCTAATATATTTATTCAAAGAAAGGAAGAGAATTTGGCACAGGCCCAGCATAATTAGGAGCTCTGCACAATTAATCCCGGAAGAAAGAGCTGAGCCTCTTCTTATTTCACAAACGGGAGCTTCGCTTCTCTACCTTACAAATAAATAAATAAAAAGGACTCCTATTCAGTCTCCCCACGGCTGGATTCTGGAGTGTGGAAACACAGCGAGATCTCCCATGTGCAGTCTCTGGCGTGGGTAGTTTTCTGATCTCTCAACAAGATGCTAAGATGCCCAACCCTGCCTCACATTTTGCAACACCCTTTGAAGTGAGTCAGCCGACCACAACCCCTTAGGGACAACCCTGGAACCGTGACAACCCTGGGGATCAACTGCAGGAACAGTTGTCCGCAGTCCAGGTGAGTAGAGAGAAGAGGTGACACAGAAGCCTGCGCAACCATGAGGGAGGGCAGGTTTGCCAGTGCTTGAGGAGGAGAATAAAAGCAAAAGGAGAGGCCCTGCTGCTTAACCCTGCGGCTCCTGGGAAGAAGCAGAGAAGCGAAGAAGCAGAGAAAGGAGAGATTGGGAAGGTGCGTAATCTTAAGGAAGCGGGAGAAGGTCGGATAAAACAAGGATGGGGAGAGGATGTGCAGAGATTTCTGCGGAAATTAGGGTATGCACGAGAGAGGGAAGGGCGGGTGTAAGCAAGCAGCAGGCACCTGCCCCGGGGTAGCCCTTTGTGATATGCCTGTCCTGTCTTGCTCCTGTTCATCTCTTGCTGGTTGGTATAGATACAGTATAGGTAAGAAGTTTGCAAGGTAATATGTGAGTTTGTATGTTTGCAGACTGGAGGAGTGTCAAGCAGGAGGGGAAAGGAAGTGAGATGGGGGGAGGCATGAAGGGGAAGAAGACAAGAATGTGTGAAGGAACGATGAGAGACAATGGGGTGCAGTGGCTAGAGTGCTGGACTACGTCTTCTTTGGCGATCACTCATAGCTGAGTGAACATGAACATGGTTTTAACAGTGAGTCCTTCCACAGTAGGGAGATAGGTTTCTGGGTGGGAGCTGATCATGGTGAGGGTTTGCTAAGCGTGCCTTCCTCTTAGCGCACCTTTGGTAAACTAGGAGCTGGGTGGCCATGGTTCACCTCCCTATTCTGTCATGAGGTTTGCTGGGTGACCTTGGACCAGTTACTGCCTCACAGCCTAACCCACCTCACAAGAGGGTTGTTGTGGGGATTAAATAAGATGGGGGAGAACCAGGTAAGCCACCTTGAGCTCCTTAGAGGAAAAGGTAGGATTTAAAGGGGGGGAGGCAGGTAGCACTAAAAAAAAACTAAAAGGGGGAACAAGGAACATGCGGAAAGGAGGAAGAGAGAAAAGCAAGGGTGGCGAGAGAAGAAATAGAAGAAGAAGAAAATACAGTAGTACCTCAGGTTAAGAACTTAATTTGTTCTGGAGGTCCGTTCTTAACCTGAAACTGTTCTTAACCTGAAGCACCACTTTAGCTAATGGGGCCTCCCGTTGCCACCGCGCCACCAGAGCACGATTTCTGTTCTCATCCTGAAGCAAAGTTCTTAACCTGAGGTACTATTTCTGGGTTAGCGGAGTCTGTAACCTGAAGCGTCTGTAACCTAAAGCGTCTGTAACCTGAGGTACCACTGTGTACAAGAAGATGGAGGAAAGAAAAACACGTGTGGGGGGGGGGATGAGATGGAAAGGCAGGTGAGAAAAGGGCAGATATCTCAAATACAAATCTGTGGCATGACCACATTTGGAAAGCAGTTCTGGTTGCCTAACCTCAGAGAGGATATTGTAGAGTTGGAAAAGGTTCAGAAAAACGGCAACCAAAATGAATGAGAGGGTGGAGCAGGTCCTCTGTGAAGAAAGGTTTGCAGTGTTTGCAGACTTTCGTTTAGACTGAGAAAAGGAGAGTAAGAGGTGCCACCACAGAAGGTTGCGAAATTTTGCATGGCATGGAGGAAGCGGGTAGAGAAAAGTTTTCCTCCCTCTCTCATGACAACTGAGCTTGTGAACATCCAAGGAGTGATAAAAGGAAGCCCTTCACACAGCACATCCTTAAACTATGGAACTTGCTCCCACAGAAGGAAGTGACAGCTTTAAAAGAAGATTAGGCAAGGGAGGAGTGGGCTGCCAGTGACTACTAGCCATGAGGCCGATGCCCTGCCTCTGTGGTCAGAGGCAGTAAATGCTTCTGAACACCAGTTGTGAGAAACCACATGAGGCGAGACTGATCTTGGGCTCTGCTTCTGCTCACAGGTTTCACACAGGCATTTGGTTGGCCACTGTGAGAACAGGATGCTGGACTGTTTGGGCCAATGGCCTGACTCAGCGTAAGGGAGTGTTACGGAAATGATGGGGGCCCCCCACATCTTTATAGTTATTACAGTGGTACCTCGTGTTACAGACGCTTCAGGTTACAGACTCCGCTAACCCAGAAATAGTACCTCAGGTTAAGAACTTTACCTCAGGATGAGAACAGAAATTGCACAGTGGCGGAGGCGCGGCGGCCCCATTAGCTAAAATGGTACCTCAGGTTAAGAACAGTTTCAGGTTAAGAACGGACCTCCAGAACGAATTAAGTTCTTAACCTAAGGTACCACTGTACAATGTTACTAATATCATGCCTGAATGTGTCCTTTTGACTTGACAGCTCAGGGAGGATACCTAGCATTATGAATTCGTAGAAAATCCATACTGTAACCGACTCTCCTCATTCCAAGGCCATTTTAACCCTCGAAGAATTTGGGCTCCACCTCCCTCCATGAACCCAGAAGCAGGAAGTCAAGTAGGCAGCAGGAACAGGGCATCCCGCCATAACTCCCCAAGCGTGAGAGTACATACACGGCACCCCACCCAGGGAGTGACCAAGGGGGCAACAGTAGACATCCCCAGAGGCAGTTTAGCAAGTCAGGTGTTCTGAAAGCCCATCTCCAGAAATGTCCTAAGGGAAAGGATATGTAAAGAGTTTTATTGTTCTTTCCGTGATAGGTACTTAAGAGGTGTTGGGAAAGGTTTCTGATAAAGTGACCTAATCGAAACAAAATAAAAAAAGATCCTTCCAGTAGCACCTTAGAGACCAACTACATTTGTTATTGGTATGAGCTTTTGTGGGCATGCACCCTTCTTCAGAAAGTGCCCTAATGTTGAACTTGTGTAACCCTTGAATACCCCTCCCTATTTGTGACATGCTAGTGATGATGCATCAATGATGCTGCTCAAAGTGTATTCTGGGGGAAAGAGGGAAGTTCTAAAAGAGGTTGTCACCCCACACTCGGGGTTCTTACTCTTGTGGGGATCTGTTGCACAACAATATACTGACCACTGTTTTGCAAAGTTCTTAACCCGAGGTACTATTTCTGGGTTAGCGGAGTGTGTAACCTGAAGCGCATGTAACCTGAAGCGTATGTAACCCGAGGTACCACTGTATTGGCAACATTGGCTGGGGTGCTGGAAGTCCATCAACATCTGGAGGGCCACCTCTGGCTTAATGCACACCTGCTGGGTTGATGAAGAGGGATGTCAATAAGGACAACTGAACAATTAGTTCAGGAAATTGACACACTGTCCTCTCAATTGTAAACAAATGAGGCGTCCCTTCCACACCCAGCGACCCATACAGATTAACTGGGACCCTATCATCACATTGGGTGGAACTTTCACCTACTTTCTTCCAAAACATTGCCTGTGCTATTTATTTGGTACGCTGCCTTGGACACCTCAGTGTGGCATCTGTGCAATGGGCACCTGGTCTGCTTTGAGCAAGGGGTATTTGTGTACCACTGGGTTCAGACTCCGGACTATTGAAAAGGGCCAACCGTTACCTGTGTAACTGTCCAGTCCCTGGGGCTAGGAGAAGAAGCTAGCATATCTAGGCATCTTGCAGTCTCCTTGAGTTTAATTATCTTTTTTCCTCAAGCAAGTTTGAGAGCTGTGCTCTGGAGCCGGCAAAGACAAAAATAGAGCTCGTGTGTTTATTTTGACTACTGTAGGTTAGCTCCTAATTTCTCCAGGGAGCAGCGTTCAGGGAGACCAAGTTACCTGGTTGCTTTAGATGTGCAGTGGTTTATAATTGAAGAAGTAGATGGCTTTGTGTGGAAAATTATCCCTTCCCCTCTCTACCCTGCAGACCTAGAACTTTCTGTAAATCCCCAAATCTGTAGCAAAAGAAAACTGCTCCTCACCCAAATGTGCAGATGGATTAGGTAAAGGTACCCCTGCCCGTACAGGCCAGTCGTGTCCGACTCTAGGGTTGCGTGCTCATCTCACTCTATAGGCCGTGAGCTGGCGCCATCCGAAGACACTTCCAGGTCATGTGGCCAGTGTGACGAAGCTGCACTGGCGAGCCAGCACCAGCGCAGCACATGGAAATGCCGTTTACCTTCCCGCTATAAAGCGGTACCTATTTATCTACTTGCACTTAAGAGTGCTTTCGAACTGCTAGGTGGGCAGGAGCTGGGACCGAACGACGGGAGCTCACCCCGCCGCAGGGATTCGAACCGCCGACCATACAATCAGCAAGTCCTAGGTGTTGGGATACTGCCAGGGAGACAAAGTCCATCTGAGCCCCCAAGCCGGCTGCCGGACGATCCATCGACCTCTGTAGACACGCAGTATCAGCAATTAGCGACACGAAGCCTCAAGAATAGATTGCCACATTCTTAGGCTGGTGCACAGCAGAATTCTATCACAGCAAAAGAATTCACACAGCAAAAGATGCACAGCAGGAGAGCATTTTTCTAAGTTTATTCAGCGTTGGTCAGAACAAAGAAACCACGACCGCCTGCATCGGTATGTTCAGGCAACAAGAAGGAAACATAAACATCCTGTGAACAGGAAATACGCAGACTCTGTGATTCACAAAGCCTACTCCCTTTTAAGGTGGAACGGAAATATCCCAACATCAGGCACTGAGGTTTTACCCACAGCGCCACCCACGTCCCTTGCAGATGGATTAGTTACCTTTAAATCACCATCATAATCACCACCACTACCACTATTTGGGAAACAAGTGTTTCCCAAACATCATTTAGCGAAGAATACTTTTGAATTAAATTTAAGGGCACACGTTCCCCTTACATCCATTGAAGGCAAAAGAATACAAATTACCTGTCCTGAGAGGAGCTCTGTGTTTCTATGTGAATTACTGTCCTGGGTGTGGAAGAAGGCAAGATCAGAAGAACAGTGACTCATACAGAGACATAATAGCAACCTCCCTTTCTGGGCAAGTGGCTTTTGTTGGGAATCAATGAATGATCCAATCGCATCTGGTGCAACAACCCAACAAAATTACTCCAACAAGAGACAGATTGGAAGAAGGCAATGCTGGAGCAGAGAATGGTGTCAACTGTCTTGTCTGTTGGTCCTTAGCTGATGAGCTACTACTGTGGTGTAACGCTCAGTGTGTCAGACTAGGATTGGGACCACTCCAGTTCCAATTCCTCGCTCAACCACAAAACTCACTAGGTCACCTCCAAGGCTTCCTGTGGGGACAAAAATATTTCTAAGTGTGGAAACAGGGCATGGCTAATGCTTCATGCCCAGCCTGCAAACTCCTCAAGGCTCATCACATACAGCTAGATGGTCCTAGACTGGTCATAGCCACACCATGTATTGAAAGCACTCTTACACCACATGGCGAATTCTGGGAACTGTTTATTAAACATGCTGAAAGTTGTAGGTCAGCACCTACGACTATAGTTCTAAGGGTACTTTGGAGGAAGCCATGACTATTAAAAGTGGTATAAATGGGCTTTAAATGTATGGATGTGGAGGTAGCCTCTTGAACTACCCCCCCCAACCTTCTGTATGGGGTTAATATAGCAAATGCATTTATTTAATTTCCACAAGTTTTGTTTACTTTAAATAACGAAATGCCCTTTGTCTGGTGTGTATTATTCACTTTGAAAATAATAATAATAATAATAATAATAATAATAATAATAATAATAATAATAAAATAAATAAATAGAACTTGCTTACGCAGATGAATGTTACCCTGAGATAAGAGTAAACCAATAACTTGGTTGTTGTGTCTGATGCTACCTTGAGCTCCTTTGGAGGAAGAGTGGGGTTGACATATAATGAATAATATTACAGTGGTACCTCGGGTTACATACGCTTCAGGTTACATACACTTCAGGTTACAGACTCCGCTAACCCAGAAATAGTGCTTCAGGTTAAGAACTTTACTTCGGGATGAGAACAGAAATCGTGCTCTGGCAGTGTGGCGGCAGCAGGAGGCCCCATTAGCTAAAGTGGTACCTCAGGTTAAGAACAGTTTCAGGTTAAGTACAGACATTCAGAACGAATTGAGTACTTAACCCAAGGTACCACTGTAGTCTTTTACACAACATTTGATATTTATTCAACTCACTTTCAGTATAATAATTTCTTACATTTTGACTTCCCATCCTTACGCCCGTGATGTTCCTGTTTGTATTCCTTTATCTGCTGCCATAACTTCAGCAGATAAACTGCCATTTATTTTCTAATGTATTATAACTTATATTACAATCATTACTTCCCTTGCCTATTATTCAAATCCTGCTCGCGATTTCTATTGAAGCGGGGTTGGGGTTGGGGGTGGCGCCAAAGGGGGAATGCACTCCTCAACGAAGTTCTCCTCTTTTTTATCTTTTATTGTTACTGTCAACTTCGCCATCTCTGCATAGTCCATTAACTTTAAAATCCATTCTTCTTTCGCTGGGACTTCTTCTATCCACACCTGCACATACAGGATTCTGGGTACAGTAACAGAATACATAAAGGGAAGAGCTCCTGCGCCTTTAGGGATTGCGTAGAAAAAGAGCTTGCATCATTTCAAGCCACACCCGAAACCCCTTCTTTTTTGCACAACTATTAACGGTGTCGGAGCCTTGTTCTCTTCTGAATTATGGCAAAGCTAAATCAGTAAATCACACAGCAAGACCTGTGGGCAGGTGTTTGGGACACCTGCTTGGATTACTTCAATTGTCACAAGTACGCATGAGTCATTTTCGTTTGGCACATGATGTGCCTCAGAACCCAGTTCTACAAACAATGAGGAGCCTTTCACTCCTGGGGTGTTGCTTATTGTGTCAAGTGTGGGAGGAGGCCTCTGGTCAGGTCCAACTGGCATGGCTTGTTTCTCTGAGCCCTGTGGTATTATTAACTCCTGATGTTGCCAATATGCCCATACACCTATGATGCCTGAGAGGGGTGGGGAGCTGCCTTTGACTTGAGGAGAACATGCAGTGGAAAGGGAGATGTGCAATGCGGTTGCAAATGTCTTTAGAAGACACAGTAAAACTTAACCATAAAGGAGATATCTTCCTATACACATAAAAATATAAGGCTGTCATCATGCAGTCTCCATTGGAGCATTTGTAGCGCTGTGTTACAATCCTGAATTGTCATAAAGTCAGGAAAGGGGACGGAAGTGAAAGAGAAGGCAGGTTTTAAGACGACGGTGTTAAACAACAGCAGAGGTTTGAATAAAGCAGGGATGGAGAGACACAAAGGAGCACTGAAGGAGTTGTGAGGGAACAGGGAGAGTGGGGGACTGGGTGAGGTGTAATGGGAAGAAGTTGAGGGTAGGCAGAATTAGTGAGCAGCACAAGGCGGGGCAGCCTCTCTCTCTGTGTGTGTGTGTGTGTGTGTGTGATCTTGTGATCACATCCACACCAAGGGCGATATTCAACTTGGTTTTACTCAGAGTAGACCTATTGAAAACAATGGCTGCATAAATACTATACATTTAAAGCACATTTGAAGCTCATTCTTTCCCTCAAAGAATTCTGGGCACTGTTGTCGACCCCTCACAAATTCCATCAACCCTTAACAAACTACCGTGTCCAGAATTATTTGAGGGTGGGGGAGAATGTGATTTGAATGTGCTTTAAAGCTATAGCATCTATGCAGCCGTAGTCATGCTTATTAATTTCAGTGGTTCTGTGCTGTGTAAAATGTAGACATCATCCGCACCATACATTTAAAGCAGGATCACTCCTGACTGCTCAGAGTGATGAGTATTGTTACGAGACCCTCATTCCCCTCACAGAGCTCCAGTTCCCACAATTCCCTGGGAAGAGGGATTGATCATTTAACCAGCCTGAGAGCTGTAGCCCAGTGAGGGGAATAGGAGTCACCTAACAACACTTGGAACTCTTAACAAACTAGAGTTCCCCCTTCCCCACCCCAATCTCTGGCAGTGTGAGATTCCTGGGGTGCCAGGAATTCCTTTGGAATGAGGCACAGCAGAGACTGTGGTGTCTTTAGGACATATGGTTTACTTACACATATATTCAACCTGAACCTATGATGGAGAGGTTGACAGCATTAACACCTCAAAAGGGCCTTGCTTCTCCCATAGCCACAGCTTTGGATTCAAACATCTCTCCCCCCCTTTATTTTCTCAGCTTGCTGCTTTTCTTCTAGCTCACCTCCCTGCACTCTCCACTCTGCCCTTTTGTCTTTCTAACTAACCATGAGTTTAGGAAGCCCCCCCCCCCATTTGCTATCTCACACAGCAGGAGGCCCCTTCCTTTGTTCCCTTAATGGCCCATCACCCAGGCTATCACCTAAACAGGAAGCTAGCCTGGCTTTTCCAAGAGTTTCCAAGGTGGCCCAGGCATTTGGCCTAAACCTTTCCCCAAACTCATAACAGTATGTTAATCCTAATAGACATGAGAGGGTTTAAGGCGGATGTGGGAAGCTGATTGGCAGATTGCTATCAGTGAAGGGGTGTGGACCTCAGTGGAGGAAATTTCCATTTAAATTGGTCTCTGCCTCTGCAAGAGAGATAGCATAAGAGTGCAAGAATGGCACCTCACACCTATTTAGTTATACATACAGTGGTACCTCAGGTTACATATGCTTCAGGTTACATACGCTTCAGGTTACAGTCTCTGCTAACCCAGAAATAGTGCTTCAGGTTAAGAAATTTGCTTCAGGATAAGAACAGAAATCATGTGGTGGCGGCACAGCGGGAGCGAGAGGCCCCATTAGCTAAAGTGGTGCTTCAGGTTAAGAACAGTTTCAGGTTAAGTACGGACCTCCGGAACGAATTACCAGTAAGTATTTAACCCGAGGTACCACTGTATAGCTAACCTATATGGCTAGCTGATATTAGTTCCTAGTACAGTGGTACCTCGGGTTAAGAACTTAATTCATTCCGGAGGTCCATTCTGAAGTGTATGTAACCCGAGATACCACTGTACTGTACACATCAAACTGTTGGAGAGGTTGCCAGATGTTAGGTTCTAACCAACATATGTGGTGGGCATGTGGGAAAGTGGCTCATATCTGGGGGGGGGGGATGTATTTGTCCAAATGAAAGCTATTACTGCACAAAATGTCTCTAAATGTTCAGAGCTGGCGCTCCTCAGTCTTTACATGGGAGGTAATATTAACTTCACAGCTCAAACCTCTAATACGTTCTCTACTGCTAGCAGCCATGCTCATGATAAAGAGATACTTAGAGGGCGTCTCTCTGACAAATCGGTACAACAAAGTATAGCTAATAGTACCTGTGGAAATAAATAGATAATAGAATCAAACTGGCACTATGTTTAAAACACAAATACTCTTTTGTATCGGATTGGCACAGTTTTGTTATGTACAGGGCTGAAAAAACGAAAATCAATGACTTCACTCACGTTATAAAACATTTTCGTTAACATAAACTGTTTACTGCCATCTTTAAAAATAGTAGTGTGGGATAAGAACCTATTATTTATTTGGTTGTTGTTGTGCATGTGTTATTTAAGCACGAGCTTCTGTGTTAGGCTGGTATATTTAATCACTTATTGGCATGATGTTGCTGCACGTTGAAATGATTTAATAACAAAATAGAAAATAAATTTAAGAATTAAAAACAAAGCAAGCTACAGTTTCCAGGATTCTTTGAAGGGAGCTGTTGACTAAAGTGGTACAATACTGCTTTAAATGTGCAGATAGGGCCCTACGTTTAACTCAGATCTAGAGCACATGGCTTGGCCCAAAGAACCCTAGAACCTGAAGTTTACCCCTCACAGAGCTACATTTTCCAGGACTCCTAACAAATGACAGTTCCCAGGATCCTTTGGGTGAATTCATATGCAGCGAATGTGCTTTAAATGTATAGTGTGGAGGTGACCTTTCTGTCACAATCCTAGAAAGCAAGGGGGTGTGGTGTCACCTCATGAAACTTCTTCACACAATGCATAATTATCTTGTGGAATTCACTAAGATGGCTTGTTTTTTAAAAAGGAGAGAATTAGGATTCTTCCAGACTGTCACCTCATTCTGACTGCGATTCAGTCACATCCTGGCAAGTTCAGGATGCGAAATTAGAATTGACTGGGTGGTCTTGCGATGATGCAAACCCGCTTCCCCCAAAATAATCTGTCTTTTTGCGGTCTTTAAGGAAAGGGCTGGGGTGGGCTGGGGTGGGGAATGCAGCGCAATGTCATCTAATTCTCCTCATGAACAAATGTGGCTCATGAAACAGGTTGCTTCCCAACCTGAGGCAAATTCATGGAGGTCGCTCAGCAACTGTTGGCCACAGTGGAATGATCTCCATGTTCAGAGGCCATGTCCTTTGCAGCACCAGATGCTGCTGACAAACAAGGAGAGCCATCCGTTGCCTTTCTGCTTCTTGCCTGTGTGCTTCTCAGAAGCAGCCACTGGAGCAGAATGCCAGATGGGACCTTTGATACGAAGCAACAGGCTCCTCCGCTGCTCTTGCAAACCTCCAAGGCACTTCAATTGATTGTAGGGGAGCTGAAATCTAAGTGCACTATAATTTATTGTGTCCCCCTCCCCCCCTGCTCCTCCTCTATACCAGAAAGAGGGAATAAATTATCCCAGGGCATTGTGGAATCTGGGGGTGCTTGCAGATGACCTGTTTTATTGAGCATTCATCCTGATTTGTCTGCCAGGAGATTAGATGATGTTGGCTGTTTAATGAGCATTTTTTACTCTGCTTTCTTTGTTGAGGCAGTTCAATATCAGTTGCATCAAATTAAGTCCTATTTCACACCTGCCTCTGCATTCCCTGTCACTTACCTTATTGCAAAAGTCTAATCTTTTGGGGAAGCAGATTTGTTGTGCAAGAACTCCCAGCCAGCTTTAACGGTACAGCTGGAGTTTGCCAGTAAGCGATTGAATTCCACCTGGAAATAACATGAATCTGGAAGCACCCTGGGCTGTAACCTCTAAGGGCCTGCCCACACTATGGCTTAATGTAACCCCTTGTGACCCCTTTAAAACAGGAGTCTCTCTCATCCATTTGGCATTCTTCCCCCGGCTACTGGTGTCTCATATTTTCTCCCTCCTAAATCTGGGAGTTCCCTATGCTTTGAATATCTGAGCTGCATCAGTTGCATAGGGAATCTCCAGATTAAGGGAGGATTAAGTGTGGGAGAGCCATATTTGGAGAACACTAGTCACAGTGAGGGTGGATTAAAGGAGGCACAAGGGATTCACAAACTGAGTTGTGGATGGGCCCTAACTCTTTTTCACCTGGTCCAATTCACTGCTCCACACTATTGTATTCTCTCACCACCACACCTGATATTTCATAAATCTTCCCCACTCTTTTAGAAGCTCCATCGCCATCCATCTCCCAGCCACAGAATTTCTTCACTTGGGAATCATCCTTTTTCAGCCAACTTTTGCCTCCAGTCAACACCTTTCCTGTTATCTGCGGAGTCCCAGGATGTTCAAGGAATATTTCCAGTACAAGGGGATCAGTTTTCCTCAAATTATCTACTCAGGACAGGTGCTGCAGATGGTGGAAAACAACTTCCAAGTTCGGGACGACGATATTTTCAATGTCACCTACCAAAAATCAGGTACAGGGGAAATGTCTTTGAAATGCTCCCAGCAGGTTGTGCTCAGTTTCCCTAGTAAGAGCTGAGCACCAAGGGATCTTTATTAATGTTGCAGAAACTCAGACAAGCCAGTTGTAAGGTAATGACACACTTTTATTCTAATCTCATCCAACAAGCTTGGCATGTGGTTAGTTCAGCTACGCTTTGTACACACACAAAAGGTGTCACGTGACAGCTGAGATTAAACTTCTTAACAAGCCATTATTTCTGAGATTATTCTTCCTGATCTCCCTAATAAAAAAAGGCCGCTTTGCAGAGGTGAATATTTTCCACCATGTATCTTGGCACAATGCCTCACCCAATGCGCACACAATGCCTTGCATGTGAGGTGCAGGGTATTGTGGAGGGTGTATTCCATTTACTTTTTTGTCCAGACCTGCAAATCCAAAACAACCTCACCCAGTCCTTAGCTTCTCTTGTTCCAAGCACAGGCTGCTCATAAGAAGTCACAGAAGGGAATATTGACTACCTGCCCCTTCTTCAAGGTCAGTGGGTTCAGATAGCTGAATTCATTGTTTCTGGGGTCAAGGGACGCAGGTAAATGTTGTTAAGCACAACTTCTTCTTCTTTCATAACATTTTGATTGAATTTTACATATACTGCAAACTTGGGGGCTGTCTTATTCAGCATTCATCCTGACTTGCTTGCAGAGAGATTAGATGACATTCGCTCCTTGATAAGAATCCACTCTGATTTGTTGTGGAGAGGCTAGATGAGGGGCAGTGGTGACAACTTGAATGGGGGGGGGAACCCGCCACTCTGCCCCCCGCCAGAAGGTCACCAGAAGGATGGAGGGAAAGAGGCTGGAGACAAGTGAGTGCAGCCCAGGCTGAGCCCCCACCCCCGGCCCAACAGAGCCTGCATTCTGAGGCCCAGGCAGCTGGGCTCTGGGCATGGGAGGTGGTGCTGTCCAAGCTGGGGCTGATACTGAGATGTTGAACTATGGAGCTCACTGGCAGACGACAGCAGGTCTCACCTGCGCACTGCTGCCTCCTCTCACTGCCCCAGGGGTGCCATCTGGGGGGGGCAGGCCCTTCAATATTTTCAAGGCCCCACAAATTCCGCGACGATCCTCAAAAGCACATGCCAGGGCGAAGCACCCCTTTGACGATTGCCTTCCAGGAAAGCATTGTATTGGTGGGGCACAGCCCAGGAGGGAATTGTTGCCCGTGGGCAGGCTGGAGCTAGGCACTTCCGAACTAACCTGTGCTTCTTTTGGGGCTTCTTCTTAGGGACCGTGTGGATGCTGGAGATTTTAAGCCTCATCCGTAGCAATGGTGACCCCAGCTGGTGCCGGACAGTCCCCAACTGGGACCGAGGGCCTTGGTACGAGACCGTGATAGGATACAGAATAGCTTTGACCAACAAGTCACCACGCATTATCAGCTCCCACCTGCCGGCACAGCTCTTCGCAAAGTCCTTCTTCAAATCCAAAGCCAAGGTAAGACAGAAGAATACCTTACCGAGAGACACTCCCAATGATTTTCATAGCCCCCCCCAATGATATCCCCACCTTTTCTGCCAACAGGTCATCTACACAGTCAGGAATCCCAAAGATGTATTGGTATCCCTCTATCATTTTGCTTCCATGTTTCGTCCCTATAAAGACCCCGGCACCTTGGACCAATTTCTGGAGGGCTTCCTAAAGGGAGATGGTGAGTGAACTGAGGGGGTGGGAGGCAGGGGCAATGTTCTCCCCCCTTTAGTTTAGAGGGTCATGCCTTCTCCTAGCCCCCTACCATCCACCCTTGGTATTCCTCATGCCCCACACGGTTCCTGCCTAACACCGATTGTGTGGTTGCAGTGCCTTTTGGATCCTGGTTTGACCACGTTAAAGGCTGGCTGAACTTGAAGGACAAGGAAAACTTCTTCTTCATCACATACGAGGAGCTGCAAGAGGTTGTTATTATGTTATTTTGCTAGTAAAATACAGCTTTGCGTTTTTGCAAGCACGGATACATCCTGCCACTGGGAGCAGAATGTATCCAGGCTTGTTAAGATAGCTCGAACCTGAAGGTCGTGAAAAGTGTGAGAATTCCCACTCTCTCTCTCCGTGCTGTGGCAGGCCGGATTTTGTGTGTATGTGGATTTCTTGGCTTCAGATCTGACTGGCATATCTTCTCCCCCTGTCCCCAGCCCCTCCACGTTCAAATGTGTGGGGCACAATGCATTTAAAGCTCAAGGCACCGACTCCCATGCAGACCCTGGGAACTGCAGGTTATCCTTCTCAGAGCTACAATTGCCAGCACCCTTAACAAAATGCAGTCCCTGGGATTCTTTGGAGCAAGGCTTGTGCCTTAAATATGCAGTGTGGATGTGGTTCCTTCCTTTCTGTTCTCTGCAGGGCCAGCCCTACCATGAGGTGGAGCGAAGCAACTGCCTTGGGCGGCAGCAGCAATAGTCCATTCCCCTCTCCTGAGTCCCCAAAGCTAGCCTGCTCTGGGCTCCCTAAGCTAGCCTGCTGTCCTCAGATACAGTGAGGGGTGTTGTCCCATTGCCAGCACTGAAGTGTGGCTTCGTACAAACTATACATTTAAAGCACATTCAAAGAACGTTCTCTCCCTCAAAGAATTCTGGTCACTGTAGCTGACCCCTCACAGAGTTACAATTGCCAACAACCCTTAACAAACTACAGTGCCCAGAATTCTTTGACGGGCAAAAGGTGCTTCAAATGTGCTTAAAAGGTACAGCCGCTTGACACATTTACACCATACATTTAGAGCACACCCATTGCACATTCATAGTGCATTACTTCCCCCCAAAGTTTGTTAAACCACTCTGGAAAGTGTACCTCTGTAAGAGAAAAACCACAGTTTCCAGGATTATTTGGGGAAAGTCACGTTCTTTGAATATCTGTCGGCTGTGCTTTAAATGCATAGTGTGGATCTGCCTTAAGATTCAGCTGGCAGTCTGGTTGGATTCTGTACAGGTAATTAGGGTGGGCATGAGGGATGCTAGATAGATCACTGGAGAAATTATGAGGTAGAGGAGATAACCTCCTATGTTTCCAGCAAGGGACATCAAAACGTCCAGGTTAAAGACCTTTCCAGCAATCTTGGTGCCTTTGACTGTGCATTAAAAATGAAACGAAAAAACCCCAAAGACCAACTTTCTGCCTGTTTAATTCTTTTGATCCAGCCCTGTCCATAAATGAGTGAGTTAAGAGCATAGTGGGAGACCCAGATCTTCTCTATCTCTACCAGGGCTTCTCAAATTTCTGAGTTTGTTGACCTCTTGATGGACTCCCAAATTCTTAGGAATGCAAATTCCTTAAAGTGTAAAGACATGCTGGAGCTCTGGTATTCCTGGTGAGCCCATTCCCCTTTCAACCTGAGGCCTCTTGTCACCCTTCGCTTCCTTCCTTTATACTCCTGACATTTTGCCTGCCACCTTGCCTTTCCAGACTTAGCAAACCTCCTTCCTTTCTTCATCTCCTCCATCCTTCCAAGGCAACGTTTGCCATCCCTTTTTATTCAGCTGCCAGTGCCCTTCTCTTAATGATGCTCTTTGCCCTTATCCCTGCTTCAGTCAGACTATTGCTCTGGCTATCTTCACTTCTTTGTCTGTTTTCTATCTGACTTTCTGCTTGGTCCCTTTCTGTTTCACACATTCATGCTGTCTTCCAGTCTCACTCTCGCCCTCCTGCCAGGCTCTTGTCCTACCTTCACTCCTGCACTCCTTTAGTGTAGGACAATTCTTCCATTCACCCACAACCTCTCTGCTGCTACACCTTTTGGTCCTGCCTCCCTTCCTGTACGCAGGTTCCTCAGCTCCTGTTTCCCCTTTCTCAGCAGCTGAGACCCACACCTGAGGTGTCTCTCCTCTCCCTTTGTCCTCTGTCAGCTTGGGCAGCGCTGTATCATCACCCCTGCAAATGTCACTTCCAATTGAACCTTCTGGTTGAACTGCCAACACTTCAGCGCACCAGAGAGGCAGCTCCCCTGCCTGTTCCTCACAGTAATTTTGGCCCCCTTCCTCAAACTGCAATTGCCGAATCGCCATCTGTTTGTTGCTTTGGAATTGCCACAACAGCCTGGTTAGCTTTGAAACTCTTTCCATGTGTGGTGTCAATGTGCTTAAGCGTGTTTATCTCAAGTGTGCATCCTCTGCAGCTGATTACAATTTCCGCCATCATTCCCCAGGACCTGCGAGGAAGCGTAGTCCGAATTTGCCAGTTCCTGGGCAAGGACTTAGACGATGCAGCCATAGACTCAGTGGTGGCGAATGCCTCCTTCGAGGCCATGAAAAGCAACAAGATGTCGAATTTCTCCCTCTCGCCCCGCTTCCTCATGAACCAGAAGAAAAGTGCTTTCCTCCGCAAAGGTGACAGTAGGATGGGCTGGGAGTGATCTGTCCGCAGTGTGTGCCTTAATTAGGGGTGGCAGCCATTGGGAATCCCCAGCAAATAGTCTGGTGGCAAATTTATTATGCCATAAGTTTCTGTGAACTTCATAAGATGCATGGAGCGTGATCCTTCAATTCCAGGTGCATATAATAATGCACGTTGGTGTAAAGCTCAGGGGAATGTTAAAGCTGAAGTCCAATGGCAATTAAATGCCAAAGGTGCAGTCTGACAATTAAATCAGAGCTCCTTAAATGTACGGGATCACCAGTGATCTTATGAAGTGGACTTTCAAACACAAAGGCTTGTGCTATAACAAATTAGCTAGGTTTCAAAGTGCCACAAGGTGCTTAATTTTTATTTTTTGCCACGACAGACTGCCCTCTAGGTGTGTGTACTAGCCTCAGCTCCGCAGCAGTAGCAGAGAGAACCTCCCCTCAGTGCTACTTGTTGGTTCTGTGTTAGGCTCCTAGGGGGTTATCCTCTGTCTTCCCAGTTCCTACAGTTCCCTCATGGGATCCCCAGCTCACCCCAGTTAATTTGTGTGTTTGTGTGTGCATGCGCTCGCACACACGCGCACGCACACACCCTTATGCTTATGTGTGCCTTGATAAAACACTGCAACAAAACAATCTTGACGTGATCTTATTTATGGCGAGGGCTGGGCAAACCTATCAATTTCGGTTCCCCCCAGTTCTTCATTTTCCCAGTCTTCATTTCAGTTCTCCACATTTCAATCTGCAATGAAAAACAAAAATTTCTTGAAGATTCATCAAAATTTCAGTGTAACCTTCTCAAAGTATAAACGTGGCTATTTTGCAACTTGTATACAATTTTGCCTAATATGCACATGTTTTTGCAAAGCAGTTTTTTCCAAAATAATGCGTTTTTGCATGTTACTTTCATGAAGCATTTCTATCAATGCTTTAACCCCAATATGTGCATTATTGTACATATTAGTTGGTTTGCAAACTGCATTGAAAAAGTTGTAGAAGTGCAAACTGGAGAAGAGCGAATTTCTGACGATGGCTGTGTTTGCATTGTTTTGGAAAGAGATAATTAGGTAGGTTCATCTTTAAATGTGAACTGAATCAAATTTCTCCCCCATCTCTACTTCTGACTTCATCAAGTTTTATGTAAGTGATCTTTTACTGCACATATAACCCCATGCACTGGTGAAACACTGCACCAAAAGGATATTGATGCAACCATAGTTCTGTCCCACCAAGGTTGCTTTTTTTGCAGTGTTTTATCAAGACAAAGGCAGAATATGCAGTGAAGGAACTAAAATCTATGGCAAACACCACAGGCACAAACTCTGGGGCAGGGAACAAATTCCTAATGCATTGGTTTGACTTGGAAAGAAAAAAAAGAGGGTAATTTACAATCTAGGAAATGAGAATTTTGGAAGCATCCTTACTTCTTGCTCAGTAACTTGCAGCTGTCAGGTATGATGTAAATCAGCTCTGCTCAAAAACATTTTTAATTAAGGTGAGGCGGTTGCAAAAGCTCACTTTCCAGTGTTGCCCTGCTCTCCAGTCCCTGGGTGAATGCAGGAAGCACCAGTGAGTTCATCCGGATGCGAGAAGGAAGATGCTATTCCCCTCTATTGTTATGCAATTCCCCAATCTCTCAGCGGTGAGAGGATTCAAGGGTGCAGCACCTTTGGCTTCCTTTGGAATGAGGTCACTGGGAACTTACTGGCGTTTTGTAATATTTGTGCTTGTTTGCAAATGCACAGGTTGAACATAGGTGGAGGCACGACATTAGGCACCCCAACAGACCCCTGAGAAGTTCACTGGCATCCACACCTAGGAGAACTGACAGTGCCTTCAGGGCTCCAAAAATGCTCCCTCTGTGTCTTTCTTTAGCCTCCCAGCAACTCATCCAGTCTATTTTTGTCTCCTGCCTGCCTGCATACACCCAGCTGGGAGTGGAGAGAGACAGACGCTTCCCATTCAGATCTTTGCCACCCATTAAAAAGGGCAGCCTTTAAAAGACATTAGCCTACAATTTCCCTAACAATGGGGAAGCTGACAGACCTGAACTTACCCAACTGGTTTGATCTAATCCAGTAGTCCCTTTTTACAATCATAGAATCGTGGGATTGGAGGGGATCCTCAGCTCAGCTGCCAATCCCATCCTAAGGATAGTTGTTGTTGTTGTTTAGTTGTTTAGTCGTGTCCGACTCTTCGTGACCCCATGGACCAGAGCACGCCAGGCACTCCTGTCTTCCACTGCCTCCCGCAGTTTGGTCAGACTCATGCTGGTAGCTTCGAGAACACTGTCCAACCATCTCGTCCTCTGCCGTCCCCTTCTCCTTGTGCCCTCCATCTTTCCCAACATCAGGGTCTTTTCCAGGGAGTCTTCTCTTCTCATGAGGTGGCCAAAGTACTGGAGCCTCAGCTTCACGATCTGTCCTTCCAGTGAGCACTCAGGGCTGATTTCCTTCAGAATGGATGCATTTGATCTTCTTGCAGTCCAGGGGACTCTCAAGCGTATCCTCCAGCACCAGAATTCAAAAGCATCAATTCTTCAGCGATCAGCCTTCTTTATGGTCCAGCTCTCACTTCCATACATAAAGAATTTAGGACACAGGGCAAAATGTACAGGCATTGTTCTCACATTTTGTGTGTGAGAAATTTGCTTGCCTCCCACTTCCAGTGTTTTCCATTACCCCCCCTCCCCACAAACCCTCACACAAAAAACCCCCAAACCCTGCAGACACCTGCAGTTCTTCCCTCCGTCCCCAAATCCCCAGATACCAATCAGAGAATGTTCCTGCTGTCCTTGCACCCCCAGAGTCATGTGGCTGGTCCCTGTGAGAGCAGGAAGCTGGACCAGATGGGCCATGGGCCTGATCCAGCAGGGCTCTTGTGTGTAGCCATCATAGGAATTGCCTAAGAATCTGACAGGGTTGTCCTCTCTCCCCGTTATTGTTTATTTTAGTACAGTGGTACCTCTGGTTAAGTACTTAATTCGTTCTGGAGGTCCGTTCTTAACCTGAAACTGTTCTTAACCTGAAGCACCACTTTAGCTAATGGGGCCTCCTGCTTCTGCCGCACTGCCGGAGCCCGATTTCTGTTCTCATCCTGAAGCAAAGTTCTGAAACCGAGGTACTATTTCTGGGTTAGGGGAGTCTGTAACCTGAAGCGTCTGTAACCTGAAGTGTATGTAACCTGAGGTACCACTGTATTAGAAGTTTTGATGTGAAATATCAGAGCAGAATGAGAACATTAAAGGAATAAAGGTAGGAAGTAAGGAATTTAAATTGAAAGCATTCACAGATGCTTTAGTAATCACTGTAGAAGATCCAACAATCTCTCTTGAACAGGTTATTTATAAGATACAAGAGTTTGGACAAGTTGCTGGTTTCTAACTTAATAAAAATAAAATGAAATTATTAGTTAAAAATATCCCGAAACAGGATAAAGAAAAAATTCAACAAGAAATAGGTATAAATATTCACAACAAAGTGAAATACTTAGGGATATGGCTAACACCAAGGAATATTAATATATATATAAAGATAATTATGAAAAAGTTTGGAAAGAAATAAAAAGGAAATTAGGAATCTGAAACAGGATGAACTTGTCATTATTAGGGAGAATTTCAGTAATCAAGATGAATGTCTTGAAAAAAAGTTGTTTTTATTCCAATCAATTCCAGTGATAAGTAATATGGCATTTTTAAAGACTGGCAAAAGGATATTTCAAAATTTATATGGCAGGGCAAGAAGCTGAGAATAAAATATAAATTATTAACAGATACTAAAGAAAGAGGAGGCTTCTCACTGCCGGTTATGAAATTATACTATGAAGCTTTATGTATTTGTTGGATCCGAGAATGGATCAAACTTAAAAAATACAGATCTTTTGGATTTGGAAGGGCATGATAATAGATTTGGCTGACATGTCTACCTATGGTATGAAAAAGCTAGAATACATCAAAGTTTCCAAAATCATATAATTAGGAAAGCGATATTTAAAGTTGGGGAAAGTATAAAGATTTATTGGAACAAAAAACACCGTGGTGGCCTAAGAATCTGACCAGTGGTCCCTCCATTCCAGCACTGGGCCCAACCAATGAGATTGTCTTAGGGAGCTCATAAAGGCCGTGTGGTGTAATGGTTAGAAGGCTGGAATAAAACCTGACAGACCAGGGTTCAAATCCCAACAGGGTCATGAAGCTCACTGTATGACCTTGGGTCAGTAATAGTCTCCAGCCTCACCCAGCGTACAGAGTTGTTGAAAGGATGAAATGGAGGGCGGGGAGAGAACCATCTATATCCTGGTGAGCTCCCTGAAAGAAAGGGGGCATGGACATGTCATGAACAAAGCAGCAAACTGTGCTTGATGGAGAAAGCCATCCTTAGCTGTTGCCTCTAATTTCAGTAACCACTGTTCCTTGCTTTGTTAACACAACAAAGCAAGGCTATTCTCACATTCTTATACTACCTCTGAATGCACCTCTATTTTTAGCTGATACGGATAAGAATCACTGATAGGAAGACACACTCGCCCTGACTCTGCCTGTTCCTCATCAGACAAGGGGCAACATCATAGCTCTTGGCATATCCACACAGTGGTCATCACGTGCTTGTAGAAATATTTCCTCCACCATGTCTATCCTGAGCATAACTGGCAATTACTTTCTGTTACTGGTTTCCAGGGATATCCGGTGACTGGAAGAACCATTTGACCACCGCGCAGAGTGAATGTTTTGACCAGGTCTACCAGGAACGCCTACGAGACTTAAACGTCACTTTTCCGTGGGACAAAGAATGAATCTGGCCTTCCCCGCTGACTCTCTCCAACACCGGACTGATTTAATATCTCAATGGGATACCAATGGTGTCTCAGCACAACACGCTGTAGATTAGTGGGGACATCTGGGGTGGGCCAGAACTCCTGGAACCGTGGGAGGAGAATGGGGTGTAGTGAGAACTGGAGTCAGGGCTCCAGGAAGGGAGTGAGCTGTGGCGGATTAGATTCCAGAGGTCACCCAACTATGGCTCTTAAGCCCTGAGCAATCAGGGCACATGGCCAGGAAGGCGCATGATGCAGCAACCTTGCTGAAGCTAAGCAGGTCTGGGTGTGGTCAGCAGAAGACCACCTGAATAGCCCTTTGTGCGATGTCTTGAGTTCCATGATGGGAGAAAAGATGTATTGTAATAAAATAAACCAATATCCAATGGTTTCAAAGTCCAGTGGTTTCAAGAAGGCGACACGCATTAGCAAGAGAGTTCCTGACAGTCTTTTTCTAGAGGGGGCTTCCATGTTGGCCTGTTGTAGCGAGACAGCCAGGAGTCTGGTGGCACCTGAACAGTTAGTAGATGCTTTGTGGCATGAGCTTTTGTGGACTACAGGCAAACACAGTATATACACACACGTGTGGGGTGGGCTGCACTGCAGACAGCGTGGTTCGAAGGAAATGGAACACAGGAAAGGCAGGTGATGGTGATTTCTCTGTCGGACTGCTCCCAGCTGGTTACGAGGAGCCGATTGCCCAGCGCCACAAATCAAGTGTGCCAATCACTTGCTTGGAGCACCAGGCCCCTGCTAGAAGGTTTGCCTTCCCATGTAAAGCCAGAGGAAGCAGGTAACAACATACCATAGCTTTGTCAAAGCAGGTGCTTCTCCTGGCTCTTCCCCAATAAGAAACCACAAGGGAGGCGGGACAGGAAATAGGAAGATGCAAGGCTTGCCTGCAAGTATTTAAAGGCTTGTAAGAGGCGACTGAAGAGGATTCCTGCAGGTGGCTTCTGGTGTGCTTAAAGTGGTGGAGCACAGAGAGAGGAGGAGGGACTGGAAAAGTTATGTACCCTCTTCCACACCAATCTCAGCAGAAACCTTGCACACCACAGTAGCCCTTTTTGGCTTACTGCCTCTTCCCTCCTCCTTTTTTCGCCTTGTGCCCCTTTCTATGCCCCCGTTTTTGCCTCAGTTCCCAGCCAAGGATCAGAATAATCCGGAATTCCCACCCCTCCAGAATCAAGGGGACGTGGGTGGCGCTGTGGGTTAAACCACAGAGCCTAGGACTTGCCGATCAGAAGTTCAGCGGTGCGAATCCCTGCGATGGGTTGAGCTCCCGTTGCTTGGTCCCTGCTCCTGCCAACCTAGCAGTTCGAAAGCACGTCAAAGTGCAAGTAGATAAATAGGTACCGCTCCAGCAGGAAGGTAAACAGTGTTTCCATGTGTTGCTCTGGTTCGCCAGAAGCGGCTTAGTCATGCTGGCCACATGACCCGGAAGCTGTACACTGGCTCCCTCGGCCATTAAAACGAGATGAGCACCGCAACCCCAGAGTCGGCCACGACTGGACCTAATGGTCGGGGTCCCTTTTGCCAGAATCAAGAATTTGGGGAAGATTTCCACCAGGGGGCAGTAGAATATCTATCATCTATCAACACCCAGTGCAAGGCCCATTCACACTTAATTCTGCCTGCTTTCCTCCCCCCACCCCACTTTAACTCAAGTAATTGTGTTTACATGGTTACAACTTTGCACATAGTAATTATTTCTGGTGCCCCAGTTTCTCTGCTCACCGGCTTTTGTGTTGGGAATGGTTGTCCCCAAGGGAGCTGTATTTGATAAGGTCACTCTCTAGCCATCTATTTCTGTCTCCAAAGAACTGAAATCTTAAAGGTATCCATGCTGCGTCTTTGCTGTGTTGGCTCACTAGCAGCTACTGCTGGATCTTCCAGTGGTAATTAAAAGACTGAAGTGCTGCTGGGAGAGAATGGCGAACTCTACAAGGGCTGGGGGGGGGTGAATATGAAACAATCATGGCACCATTTTCCATCTTGTCCTGTTATCCGGCTTCCTCTTTACTTTGCGTGTAAATTGTTCACAATTGAGCCCTGAAAACCTAAGAAGCTGTTTTCTTATATGGAAGAGGCTAATTAGCAATTAAGAACCACTGTTTCTTGTGGGCCATTTGGGCTATCTCACAGACAAAGCTGCTTTTTACTAGGTCAGGCTTTTGACCCATCTAGCCCAATATCCAGCAGTCACGAAATTAAAAGACACCTGCTTTTTCGGAGAAAAGCAATGACAAACCTAGACAGCATCTTAAAAAGCAGAGACATCACCTTGCCAACAAAAGTCCGTATAGTTAAAGCTATGGTTTTCCCAGTAATGATGTATGGAAGTGAGAGCTGGCCCATAAAGAAGGCTGATTGCCGAAGAATTGATGCTTTTGAATTATGGTGCTGGAGGAGACTCTTGAGAGTCCCATGGACTGCAAGAAGATCAAATCTCTCCATTCTGAAGGAAATCAGCCCTGAGTGCTCACTGGAAGGACAGATCCTGAAGCTGAGGCTCCAATACTTTGGCCACCTCATGAGAAGAGAAGACTCCCTGGAAAAGACCCTGATGTTGGGAAAGATGGAGGGCACAAGGAGAAGGGGACGACAGAGGACGAGATGGTTGGACAGTGTTCTTGAAGCTACCAACATGAGTTTGACCAAACTGCGGGAGGCAGTGGAAGACAGAAGTGCCTGGCGTGCTCTGGTCCATGGGGTCACGAAGAGTCGGACACGACTAAACGACTAAACAACAACAACAGCCCAATATTCTCTATTGCAATAGGCAATAGGACCTCCAAAGTTGAGGCCTTCCCATGCTGAAGGATGAATCTGTCAATTCTGGTTACTCTCCGTTTCTGCCCCCCCCCCCCAATTCTTAAACACAGTTCTCCATATTTCCACATCAGTTTAGTGTTGGGGGGGGGGGAGAGTAATGAATTCATCAACATTTTAGTGTGAATGCAAATCGAATCAAATTTCTCCCTCTCCCACTCCCACTTCTGCAACCCAATACCCCTTGAAGTCGGGATTTGGGAAACTTAACTTCTTATTTGCAAAGCTGGCCTTTGCGTTTTTATCCTATCCATCCTTAGAACCTGCTTCAAATTTGCGTAGAAATACAGAGTTGGAAAGAACCGTGGGGTCATCTAGTCCAACCCCCTGAAATGCAGGAATCTTTTGTCCAATGTGGGGGTCGAACCCACAACCCTGAGATTCAGAGTCTTATGCTCTACTGACTGAGCTATCCCAGCTATGCATGTGTAGGCTTTGTCTGTAAAAGCGGGGCCTCTCTCATGTTACAGGATCCTCAGCTGTGCAGGCAGTTTATGAGTGTTCACGCTGTATACACAACACTCCGTGTAGCTGATATCTGAATGGTGGAGGGGGTCCAGGAACAGTGGGGACAATCTCCACACGTGTCTTCAGCCCGTGCAAAAGTTAACATCTGCTCAGCTCAACAGATGCAACCACTTCTGACTTGGGGAAGGAAAAGGGCTGTCATCTACAGTCAATGTACAACCTTGTTACTGATGACTGCCATGAGAGCAGCCTTCTATCCAGCAAGGCTATGGAAGCTGGGGCTGATGGGAGTTGTAGTCCAAAACGTTTGGGGAGCACCAGGTCGGCAAAGCTTCACCTGTAAACAAAGAGGAATTGCATACAGGTACGTAAGCAGGTAGTGGAGGGTGGGCTTTGTGGATGTTTCTATGGGTGTCCACAGGAATTTTGGAGGGTGGGAAGTAAGACACTGAAAGGGGATAGCAAGCTGATTTTACACACACACACACACACACACACACACACACACACACACACACACTTGTTGTTGTTGTTTAGTCGTGTCCGACTCTTTGTGACCCCATGGACCAGAGCACGCCAGGCACTTCTGTCTTCCACTGCCTCCCGCAGTTAGGTCAAACTCATGCTGGTAGCTTCGAGAACACTGTCCAACCATCTCATCCTTTGTCGTCCCCTTCTCCTTGTGCCCTCCATCTTTCCCAACATCAGGGTCTTTTCCAGGGAGTCTTCTCTTCTCATGAGGTGGCCAAAGTATTGGAGCCTCAGCTTCAGGATCTGTCCTTCCAGTGAGCACTCAGGGCTGATTTCCTTAAGAATGGATAGGTTTGATCTTCTTGCAGTCCATGGGACTCTCAAGAGTCTCCTCCAGCACCAGAATTCAAAAGCATCAATTCTTCGGCGATCAGCCTTCTTTATGGTCCAGCTCTGACTTCCACACACAAACACAAAATGAGAATAGTGTCTGTACATTTTGTCTTGTATCTCAGGTTCTACAAATGCTAAAAATTTAGTCTCTTTGTAAAATATAGAAGTTTGGAATCGGGGGGTGATGGTCCATCCTGGGGAAGGAACTCTCCTCCCCACCCCCACCCCCACTGTGCAGCTATGACGGTCTCTCTTCTTCATCTAGCCTGGTAAACAAGTGGAATGTGAGTTGCGGGAAACCCGTTATCCACAGCCTGCACTGAAATGTCACAGGTAACTCTACAGGAGTGGCAGGGCTCTCTATCCCTTTCTGCCAGCCCACAGAAGGCTGGTAAAAATAATAATTGCAGGCTAGTAACTTTGGTGGGCTTATTTGCAAGGCTGCTTTAAAGCAATCCTCACAGGGAAGAAAAACAGCTGGGGGTGATTTGGTTTGGAGAGGAAAGTGCCGGTATACATGTGTGTCTGAAACATTCAGCTCCTCATCCCACCTCCCACCTCAAATTTTCTTTCTCCCCCTCCCCCCAATATCACTTTACATGACCTGAGTAGGGTCACGATGACCTGCTGTTTGTCCCCGATCTAGCTGAAAAAAAGATCACTGCAAAGAAATCAAAGCTTGTTTTGAAAATTGTTCTTTAATTAATAATATTAATCTGTATTCAAAAGGTGTATTCTTTTGGCAACAAAATTCTCCCCTCTCCCTGCTCCCCAGCTAAGGTTATTGAAGGCCATTCGGAAACGATGGTCGCGTTGGTGTGTGTTTTCTGTTCTCTTAAACATCCCAAGATATACTGAGGATTTGGGAGGGGGCTCTCGTTTGTATTTTCCACCCCAGATTTCCTCACATTGGCACAGAAAGTGGGGTGGAGTTTCATGTGTATGTCTCTGCCCCAAATATTGAAAGAATCTCAGGATTTGTGAGGTTGTCCCTGTGTATCGTTTGTGTTATGCTGTCCCACCCCCCGACTTCCTCAGGTTCAGAACATTAATATAGAAGGAAACCACCCTGTTTGGGTTTTTGTGGCCGGTGGCTCCTGAAGCTCACAGAATGTCCCTCAGATATCTTGGGAGTGTTCTCATACATTATGGGGGATAGTCTCCAACATTTATATGCCCAACCAGACATTCTGAGCTGTTTGCAGGGGAACAGCTGTCTGCCCAATGCAGTTTGGCTGTGCTGCCCCAAATTTGGGTTACATTCTCTCTCCCTCATGTTTTGGATTCACGGAGATTTTGAGTGTGTTTGAACAAAAAGCCAAATGCTTTTGGGAATAAGCAGGGAGGCAATGTCAGAGGACAAGATTCTAGTCCTCAGGCATCTGGGAAAGGCCCAATCCCTTTTAAGATATGGCTGTTCAATTGTGTACGCCATGTTCTGTTGATAAATAGCCGGGGCCTCATTTTTAGAAACCTCTGGAAGCCGCATTGTGTGGGTGTGCATGTGTGTCCCAAACACCCCTGAGGCATACATTCTGTTGTTGTTCACAGGCATCCTGTTATTGCCCTTTCGCATGGTGGAAGGCAGTCTGGTCACCCAGAAGTGGGAGGTTACAACTTCCTCAGTTAGACATCAAATTCTGAAGGAGCCACAGCCACCCTCAAACATTCAACTGGCTGCAGCGCATCTCAGCTACATGACAGTTTTCGGAGGACGTGTACCATCCACTGAAAGAGAGAAGGGGGGAAATGCAGGTTATGGAAAGGGATTTGTTTTTAAACAGATCCTGCCTGTGTGTCAAATGCTCCAACTGACCCCGTTTGCCAGGGATGGTCCCTGTTTTCTAGTAACTCACTGTCCTGCTTTTGGTCTTTGAGGAACCAAGCCTATCCTTTAATCCCCCCCCCCCACACACACACTTTATCTTACTTAAGAATCCAAGGCAAATAAATCCAAGGCAGTAGTAGACAGGAATCCTATACTGCCTAACCTGGTAGTAAGCCCTGCTAAAGTCCGGAAGACTTGCTTCTGAGTAGATGCATATAGGATTGAACTGATTAACGAACAGACAGACTACAGTTCCCATAATCTCTGCTTGTTGGCCATGCTGGGGCTGATGGGATTTGGAGTTCAACAACATCTGGAGGGAAAGCAAGGTTCTTAATCTCCTTTTCCAGTCATTTTTAAAGATTGTCATTAGTCTATTTTTTTAAAAAATCAACATGCATTGCTTTATTTTGATTGCAAGTCACCTTGAATGTCTGATACAAAGGCAGGCTGCACATGCTGTAAGTAAACAGATAAAGGAAGGAAGGAAGGAAGGAAGGAGAGTAAAACCTAGCAGGTCTGAGCATGAAAGAACAGAGCTCAAATTCCTGGCCTGCATACCATGGAGCCTGTAGTTGCCCCCCTTGCAACGTCGAGTGGGGCGCCGTGGGTCCCGGTTGCCCCGAAGGCTTCGATGGAGGAGGGGCTGGAGGGGTCTCGAATTGTCACTCATGCTCCGGAAAATTTGGGAAGGGAGGTTCTGGCTGAGAAGACGAAGGGAGTGTATCTGCAGAAGAGAGAGAAGTGGGGAAAGGAGGTCAAGAAGGAAGTTGAGGATCAGGACTCCTAGGTTTTCGAGAAGGGCTGGGTGTGGGGCAGGTGAATCTAATGGGGAGAGTGAGTTAAGGAGCTTCTCTTGATGCTGGGAAATCCAGAGACTCCACTGCCCCAGGGAGGAACCTACTTGTACAGAGGTCATGTTGATGGGTGTCGGTCAATAAGGATCCAAGTGGCTGTTTCGTAGCACGGAGGGGTTGACATGGATCCTTGGTAAGTAATGAAGCCAAAAGTCTCTGGGTAGAGATCTTCCAGACTCAGGTCATGTAGAAGATAAGCATCATCTGTCGTGAGAGAGAGAGAGAGAGAGAGAGAGAGAGAGAGAGAGAGAGAGAGAGAGATGCACACACAGGCGAGTATCAGAAGAAGGGCCCTATGGGATTGGATCAAAGGTTCATCTAGTCCAGAACTTTGTCCCCCAAAGTGGCTCTGGCGGGAAACTTAAGGTAACACCCCTCCCCTGTTGTTTGTGTGCAGCACACAGGATTGAAGACATCTGCACAGGTGAGATTCCACATAGCGGAGTGACAGAGCTGCTGTTCCTGAACGTTGGTTAAAACCATCTAGGCTAGTGGCCATTCCATTGTTATGAAACAATGCCATTCTCCATTTTTAAAACTCCTGTCATGTCCTCTCCCGCAACCACCCCCTCCCTGGTTAGCTTTCCCAGTCCTGACCATCTTTGCCAAGGGACGTCTAACGTAGTCCTCTTCCCACTTACTCTTATACGAGATGCGGGTGATGGTCTCTCTGTTTAACAGCCTGGTTAGGAATGGGTTGGGGCTTGGTCCAATCTGCAAAGAGAAATGAAACAAAGGCCTTGCATTTTGTCCTCTGATCTCCTGCCCAACCTTGAGCTGGCCAGGGACCCATCTGGCACGCCCTAGATTTTTATTTTATTTTTTGTGGGGTTGGAAGGGAGAGGGAGAGACTCACATCAGCAAAGATCGAAATGACAGCCAAACCATTGGGATTGCGCGACGCCTCTGAGATATTGGGGTAGAGCTCTTGGTTGTAGTGGATCAGCTGCACCTACAGGTGGGAACGAAAGAGAAAAAGGCATAGGCAGACGTAAACAAAGCTTGCATTTTGCAGACGTGGAATGACTGATATACGTATTACATTTACGTCCTGCCTTTCCTCTCAGGATCCTAAAGCAGTATACATGGATCTCCTCCCCCCTTTTTTTGCCCTCCTCCCTCTTTTATCCTCCCAACAGCCCTGTGAGGTGGGCTAAGCTGAGAGATAATCACCCAGTGACGCAGTGGGGATTTGAACCTGGGTGTCCTCAGTCCTAATGCAACAACTCTGGGCTTTTAAGAACATTAAAGGTAAAGGTAAAGGGACCCCTGACCATTAGGTCCAGTCATGACCGACTCTGGGGTTGTGGCGCTCATCTCGCTTTATTGGCCGAGGGAGCTGGCGTACAGCTTCCGGGTCATGTGGCCAGCATGACTAAGCCACTTCTGGCGAACCAGAGCAGTGCATAGAAACGCCGTTTACCTTCCCGCTGGAGCGGTACCTATTTATCTACTTGCACTTTGACGTGCTTTCAAACTGCTAGGTTGGCAGGAGCAGGGACTGAGAAACAGGAGCTCACCCCTTCGCAGGGATTCGAACCACCGACCATCTGTTCGGCAAGTCCTAGGCTCTGTGGTTTAACCCACAGCGCCACCCGTATAGTAAGAACATTACTATTTACTTAAAGCCTTCGTGTGCTGTGCGTTTTATTGGTATTGGTTTTTTAGGGCTGCAGTCTAACACAGCTGGTGTAGAAACCCTTTAAACGAATGTGAGGTTGATTTGAGGAAAAGTTTTAATGGCACTCAATTTTTCTGCATGTATAGATCGGCGTCTGAGCTAAGAGTATCCACAAAATGCACCAGTCTGAGCAGGGCCTGAGATCACCTCGGCAGAGAAGCTCTCGCCGTCTATCCGATGCTCGGAGCCAAACCCATCTTCGCTGCCAAAGTGCAGGCGTAGCTCCTGGAGGCGGTGACTGTACAGCAGAGGCCCTCCAGAAACGTTAACCAGCTGCAGTGGGTCTGGGCGGAAGGAGACATGCCGTCCCGTGTTGTACATGGTGCCACTGATCTGCGGGGTGAGATGATGTAACAGGGAAAGGAGATGGGGGACAGGGAAAAATCCAGTGGCACGAGTATTATTTACACCCTTTGTTCACCCCAGCCATAATGAGGGACATTTCCTTCTCAGTGGTGGCAGTTAAACCATGGAACACTCTGCTCCAGTTGGCACTTTTCCTTGTTTCTCCAGGTAAAATGCCTACACTGTTACAGTGAGCTTGTAGCATGATTGATGACTGAGCTACTGTTTTCCCTTTGGTTACACTAAGGAGATTTTATCTGCTGTGCTTCTTTAAAATTCATGTTTATAATATTTTATTACTCTGGTTTTAAGCTTCGTTTGGCCACGGCCTTCAGGGTCCTGGTGATGGGACAGAAAAGTGGAGTTAAAATATGTCAATATTCGGGGCTGGATTATGGCAAAGCAACTTTCCTATTGAAATCAATGTGAAAAGATTTGGTGTGAGTACTTCCTGCTGTGCACACACTCCTGTTTACTCTGCATACAATATGTTCCCACCACTGGTTTGGAAAGCAATGTATGTAGGGCTTCACCCACAATCCATAACTATCCTGTTGTTTCTTATGAAATGCTACATTTTGGTATGTTTTCTTAAAACTTGCTTTGATCCAAGTTGGAAGGGAGAAGAAGCAGTGTTTTAAGATGATAATAAACATGCAGCCTTAGTCTGGATCCATTCTGATGCTGATTATTACTGCAAGCCTAGGCACAGTTAAAGGTAAAGGGACCCCTGACTGTTAGGTCCAGTCGCCGACGGCTCTGGGGTTGCGACGCTCATCTCGCTTCTGGGTCATGTGGCCAGCATGACTAAGCCACTTCTGGCGAATCAGAGCAGCGCACGGAAATGCCGTTTACCTTCCCGCTGGAGTGGTACCTATTTATCTACTTGTACTTTGACGTGCTTTCGAACTGCTAGGTGGGCAGGAGCAGGGACCAAGCAACGGGAGCTCTCCCCGTCGCAGGGATTCGAACCGCCAGCCTTCTGATCGGCAAGCCCTAGGCTCTGCTGTTACCGGGAAGTAAATTCAATGAACCTTACAAACACCTTTGTCCATGGCTTTCCATGCACAAGCACACACCTTTTTCCCGCCCGTGCTTAGTCGAAGTGGAGGGAGGAAAGGATCAAACACCATTTGGCTTGTGTTGACATCCACGGGCGACTGGCGCTTGCCAATGGCGCAGAGGCTCCAAGCCGAATTCACAAGACCCCAGAATGGAGGACCTGCAAGAGGAAAAACAAGGAGCCCTGTGGAATCCTTGCACAAGAGCCAAGGAAATGATTCGCTTTCATCTGCTTGCCCATGGGGTGCAGATGGAAGGTTGGAAAGAGATGGTACCTGGGGAGTGTTTCAGCGAGACCATGTAGGGAGGATGGGGGGGGGGAGGGGAGGCAGAGCACGCAATGGGGTTTGTGTTCCACAGCTTCCAGTGTTAATTTTTAAAATGCATAGATACAGGGTGCCTCCAGGTGTCCTTTTTATTGTGCATACATCATGATTGCACACTTAATGGCTTCAGGGTGGTTAGTTTCAATACTGTTGGTGCCTGCAAAAGTTGCTGGCGGGGGGGGGAGGGGGGAGGGACACATACTGCTTTGTTTCCACCAGTGTTCCAGGGGGTACCTTTGTTTTATTTTGTTTTGTGCCATTACGTTTTTGTTCCACTGCTATGCAGGGCTGCCCCACCAGACAGCAATTACGCAGTAACACTGGGGGAGCGTCGCAGATGTGTGAGCAGGCCAGTATAACTCTAACAGTAATGCACAATTTATTGTGTCAAGGGCACGTTGTGAGGAACATCCACATGCGAAAACCCACCCCACCAATCTGGATGGAACAATAGATGTTGAGGACCATTTTCACACAAAAGGCTTGAAAGCCCTCACTTTGCTGCTAGCTGCTAAGGGCTACTGGGTTGCATGGATTTGGTGTGAAGGCATATATGCATGTTACTAGTTATTTATTGAATCTATACCTCACCCTTTCTCCCAAAGGAGTGGCAAACAGAAGATTCACAATTTAGAAACAAAAGCAAAGCAAAAAGCATTCTAAAACAGCCTCAACATTCCAAAAACAACTACAGTGGTACCTCGGGTTAAGTACTTAATTCGTTCCAGAGGTCCGTTCTTAACCTGAAACTGTTCTTAACCTGAAGCACCACTTTAGCTAATGGGGCCTCCTGCTGCCGCCGCGCCTCCGGAGCATGATTTCTGTTCTCATCCTGAAGCAAAGTTCTTAACCTGAAGCACTATTTCTGGGTTAGCGGAGTCTGTAACCTGAAGTGTCTGTAACCTGAAGTGCATGTAACCTGAGGTACCACTATACAATTAAAAACACTTTCAGTTACAAAGTATTCTAAAAGCAATTCTGGTAAGAACAGACTTCCAGCCAACGATCACAAGAGTTGCCAGGAACAGCCACCAAATGCCTGAAGAAACAAGCATGTTTCATATTCTTCCTTCAAGTTAATAATGATGGAGGGCATTACACAACAGGGGAATCACCACTGAAAAGGCCCTGCTATGGATCAGTGGAAGCTGGCGAATGAGGCTCCACCCAGAGGAACCTTCATCTGCCACCAGCCACTACCCCCCCCCGGCTACCTGCCTTCTTATTTACAGCCAATCCAGGGAGTAGCCCTGCCTGTCACCTTCCTCCTCCTTAGGAGAAGGAATTAGTGTTGCCCTTTTCTGTGATTGCTCTGGTTCCCCTGTTGTTGGTCTCCCTACCTTCTTCCCTGTCACTCCCAGCAGGCAACAAACAGCCAGCCCTGAACATTGCCATCGACAGGAAGCCAACCTGAAGGTCTTTGCTCAAAACATGGTGTGTAAAACTTCTACATGAATAAGTTGATGGTAGATATGTGTGTGTGTATGCACACAGATGTGTTAACTAAGCATGTAATGTGTTTTCACAAGAGCTAAGAGTACCAGCAAGAGAAAAGAGAGGGGCATGTGAGAGTTACTCTGTCTGCATGTATATTTTTAACCAGGAATGGATGTGGCAGTGCAATATATTTCAGGATAAAAGGAATCAGGTGGTGTGTCTGTTGTTACCCAGGTGTTATGTTGCATTACTGCTTAATTTATATGCCCCCAAGGCAAAGCCATACACACATACACCATAGAATCATAGAATTGTATGGTTGGAAAGGACCCCAATGCAGAAATCTCAACCAAAGCACCCATGACAGATGGCCATCCAACCTCTGCTTTAAAATCTCCAAGGAAGGAGAGTCCACAACCTCTCAAGGGAGACCGTTCCACTGTCAAACAGCTCTTACTGTCAGAAAGTTCTACCTGATATTTAGTTGGAATCTGCTTTCTTGTATATTGAAGCCATTGGTTCGGGTCCTAGCCTCTGGAGCAGGAGAAAACAAGCACACTCCATCTTCCATGTGACAGCCCTTTAGATATCTGAAGTTCGCTACCGTACCTCCTCTCTGTCTCCTCTTTCCTAGACTAAACATACCCAGCTCCTTCAACCATTCCTCATAAGGCTTGCTTTCCAGACCCTTGATCATCTTGGTCCCCCTCCTCTGCACATATTCCAGCTCATCAAGATACACCGACAAGTGTGTAGATATATCTGTCTTGTGCAGCCACTGCCAACTTGATGCCCTCCAGGTGGACTACAGTTCCCATCAGCTGGTGCACCTGATGGGAATCGTAGCGTGCCAACATCTGGAGGGCACCAGCTTGGTGAAGACTGCGTGTGACTGTGTACACTGGGCATTTGAATATGGGAAATTGTTGTGCACATGAATTTCAGCAAAGCAATGCATCTGGTTCCGTTCTCTCTGTGGCTGTCCCTTCATCTCTGTGTGTGTGTGTGCCCAAGCTTGCTTCATTCCTGATTCCTTCTGTGGTTCCTGTATGCTGGTGCTTTTTTTGGTGCATTCTAATGTCTATGTGTATATACTTAATTGTTTTTCTCCTCTCAGCATTGGGGGGGGGCAAGGCGGACACATTCTTTGCCCTTTCCCTTTTCACACTCCTGGGGAGTAGGGTGGTGATGATGATAATATTGTGGCGTGTCCCCCTCAATCCTATCATGCCACCAGCGTGCCCCCTTGATCCCCCGCTTGCCTGCCTGCCTACCCGCCCGCCCCCCAACGCTGTGGTCCCATTTCTCTTTGCCTGCTGCTCGCTGCATCACTGGAGCGGGCGAGGGAGATATTAAATATTAATGCAGCCTCTTGCAGTTCCTGAGCCCAGCCCCCCACCCCGGCTCTCGGCACTGCGCACAGGCACGGCGCAGCAGCAGCCGCCGCCACCTCCAGCGTTGGCACTCCTCGCAGCAAGGCGATGGAGGAAACACCGTCCCCTTGGGACACCACGAGTCATCCCCAACCTTCGACGCAGGGGGTCACGAACAAGGCATATGTCTCTCTCTCTCTGTGTGTGCGCTCATTCCCCATCTGGCATCCAAGACCTAATTGGCTGTCTGGCATCGGTGCCAACATTCCGCGCCGAGGAAACCCAAATCCTGAGCTCAGAATTAATCATGCAAATTAAGCCCGCTGACAAGGCATCTGCTTCACTGGCCAAGCTGCTTATTCCGAGGGCAAAGCTGGGAGCCCCACCTACCCCCCACAACAGGCACAGGAAAACACACGTCCACGGCGTTTCGGAAGTTTCGAAGGAGCCACAGTCAGGGGGAAAGGGAGAAATGGGAAGATGAAATACTGTACGGGGGGGGGTTGTGGTGGGAGGGGGAGGAGAAGCAGAGAGGAGAGAGGGAAGTGAGACAGGGAAGCAGGTTCTTCCTAACAGTTCGTCAGAATCTCCTTCCTTGTAACGGATTCGAATGACGAGGAAAGAGATTCCAACTAAGCGTCAGGAATGTTTGAAGGGGGAACGGGCTACCGCGGAAGGTGGTGGACTCTCCTTCATTGAAGGTCTTTAAGCAGAGGTTGGGTGGCCATCTGTCAGGGTTTTTTGAGTTGTGAATCCTGTGTCTGCAGGGGGCTGGACTAGATGACCCTCAGGGCCCCTTAAACTCTACAGTTCTATGATTCTAGGTGGGCAAAGCTCCAAGGGCTCAGATGAACCACCTTCTGAAGTCCCGCCAAAAAGATGTCATGGCACAGATGCTCCATCTTCTGAGAAGGGAACTAAACTGTACACCTTTTATGCTTTCTCAGCTTTTATGAGATGCTGCCTGAGCATGGTCAACCTTATTGCCCCCAGTACGATGAGGACTAGACCCATGCCTTACCTTTAAATGAAGGATGTGTGTATTTTTATTTTTATTTTAAATGGTGACAAAGATATCCGGACTCTACTTGTACCAATCAACATGTGGAAAGCAGGAAGACAGATTTTTTAAATTCTTTAAAAAGATGAGATGTCTTCCCTTACAAGGATGTTTCCAAACTTTGGGCTATAGCTAACCCTGCAGCTCTGAAGGCACAATGGACTTCCAGGCATGACACAAAGCAACTTCTCTCTCTCCCCCCGTCTCCTCTGGCCCATGAACACCCCCCAAATCAGGGTTGGGAGAATCTCCAGAGCAGATTTGCGGTAGGAAAGCAAATGGAAGGAGAACTAGTGGTTCTGTTGGAGCATCATTGGATACAAGCCTTTCCCTCCAAGTGGCCAAAGGGAATAACTTACACGATAGGAGCAGACAAACATTTTTATCGCCCGCTATCCTGCCTCCAGGATGACTCGTCCACCCTGTCCCCTTATTTTTCTCCCACCTTGTTCTCAAGATAGCCCACCGTTCACCCCTTCACTTCACATATTCCTCTACTCTTTCTTTCCCCAAAATATGGCCATGTGGCGTCAATCACTCCTCTAGCCACCTCTCCATTTGCCCTTTTCCATTCACCATCTACCCCAATGAAGAACCGACTTTCTAGGAAAACCAGAAGTGCTACTGCATCAGACCAATGGCCTGGCTAGACCAACATCCTCTTCCCTACAACCAGTTGCCCATGAGGAGTCCACAGGTGGGGTAGGAGGACACTGGCCCTCTCCCTCTGCCCTCCCTCGAGACCAGAGCTATATTGCCTCTGGGATACTTGAGGTCCTATATAAGCCACCATGAGTAACAGACATCGATGGGCAGTAGCTCTCCAAGGTTTCATACAGGGCAAATTCCCAGCCACTATCCTATCTTTGATGGATTGGACGAAAAATCATGGATGTTAAGGCTATGAGCCATGATGGCTATTGCTCCGTCTCCTGAAACCACAGGAGGCTCTTGTGTTCGGATCCTGCTTGCTGGTTTCCCACAGGTATCTGGACGGCCACAGAGAGAACAGGATGCTGCACTCGATGGGTGGACCATTGGCCCAACCCACCAGGCTCTTCTTATGTTCTTACTTGGAGAAGCTGGGGATCAAACCTGGGACCTTGTGCATGCAAAACTGATGTCCTACCACTGCTCTACAGGCCTTCCCTATCTTCTGGCATCATTTAATGGTTCACTGCATGAAGCAGCCTGGCTAGCTCAGTTGGTTAGAGTGTGGTGTTGATAACGCCAAGGTCGCTGGTTTGATCCCCGTATGGGACAGTTGCACATTCCTACATTGTAGGGGGTTGGGCTGGATGACCTTCAGGGTCCCTTCCAACTCTACAATTCCATGATTCTAAGAGCTTCCTCTTGTCTGTCTTGATGTTTCTATCACTCAGTTTCATTGGATGAGCACAGGTTCTGGTATTATGAGGGAGAAAAACTGTGTTTTGTCCACTGCCTTGACACCATACATAATCTTTACATACTTTGACCATGTCCCCCTCTTAGTCACCTTCTACCTAAGCCAAAAAGACCCACAAGCATTTTAATCTTTCATCATAGGGAAGTTGCCGAGCCTTTGATAATTTTGGTTGCCCTTTTCTAGCTGCACAATATCCTTTTGGTGATGCTTGCTAGATCAGGCTAAGCTCACACCCATATTTTTGAAACCCTCTTACACTATTTTAAGAGTAATGGCTTCCCCTCCCCTATCCCCCACACCAAAAACAAATAAATCCCAGGAACTGTAGTTTGTGGAAGGGTGCTGACCTCACAGAGCTATAATTGCGAGCCCCTTTCACAAACTACAGTTCCCAGGATTCTCTGTGAGTGCTTAAGTGGCGTGGAAGTGCCTTTGCCCATCTAACCCAGTATTGTTTGCTATGACTGCCCAGACAATCTCCACTTGCTTCCTGATTCTATTAAACTGGTTGGGCTGGGGAATTGAACCTGGGCTTGTCTGCCTGAAAAGCGTGCGCTCTTCCACTGAGCCACGGCCCCTGCAAGATCCCTCGATCCTGAGCGAGAAGGCTGACCGGGACCCAGCTGGTCTAGTGATTTCCGTAACATCATGTGGCTGAGAGTTCCACAGGGCACCAGCCAACTGAATGGTTGTGCTGCAGCTCATCATAGGATCTGCTCACAAGAACAGTCAATGCTAGAGGGATTTCTAGCACACGTATGCCACTTGTGGCCACAGGCCACCTGACCTAGAAGAGTTGTCTGAGTTGGGCATGTTAAGAAGGCAAGCGAGAAAGGAAGGAGCATACACCCCACCCCAGTGGTCATTTTGTACCTGGAACGAAGCTACCGTGAAGTGTCTCCTTGTATGCCCACCAGTCCTCGTAGGTCTTTGCAGGAACAAACTGCACTGCAGGGATAAAAGGGGGGGAAAGGGTTAATTAGTGGGGCAATTGAAGGGGGAGACAAAAGCATGGAAGCTTAATCGCAACACTGACTTATACTGAATCACACCATTGATCCATTTATATTGTCTATATACAGATAGACCGCAGTTCTATGAGATTTCAGGCAGGGGTCCCTCGCAGCCCTAAGTGGAGATGCCGGGGATTGAACCTCCGACCTTCTGCATGCAAAGCAGATACTACCACTGAGCTATATGCTACCTACACCTCTGCTCCCCCCCCCATCAATGGATGGCAGGCATGTCAATGGATTGCACAGAAAACACATGAATGAACAAGGGAGTGCTGCTGAGGTTCTTCAGGGAGAGGGAGATACTGGGGCTCAAGGAAAAGTAGCTGCACTCCCTGCCTTGGGCAGCCTCCGCAAGGAGAGTGCTCTGCACATGCTCAGAGACACCTTTGGTCCTCTACTTTTTTAAAAAATTACTTTGTGGAATGTTTTTGATGGAAAGGAATATTACGGGTGGGGTGGGGTGGGGTTGAGCCCCGTGGTAAAAAATTAAGAAAGCGCAGGGAGAGAAAATACAAATGGAGATATGGAGGGGGAGAGACTGAGGAAAGAGGTGAGAATGGATAGATCAAGAAAGGAAAGGCTACAAAGGAGACCTGATAGGAGGGTGGATCTGATATAGATAAGCTAGTGAACATAAATTAGGAGGGTGATCTGTATGTGTTTATAAATAGCATATATTGGGGGGGGGGAGGAAATGGAAAGAGGGGGAGAGATAGACGATAGATAGATAGATAGATAGATAGATAGATAGATAGATAGATAGACAGACAGACAGACGAATGATAAGATAAGACAAGACAAGATAGATAGTCAGACTGGTCGCTAGCCCTTATCTTTTTCTTTCAGGGAATTCCCGTTCTCTTTGCATCCACCAACTTAACCCCCCACTCCACCCCCAGATCCCAAGCTAATCTTTTCTCTCTCTCTCACTCCACGCCCCACTTTCCCCATTCATCTCTCTCTCTCTCTCTCTCTCTCTCTCTCTCTCTTACCAGCCATACAAGTTGCCGTCAGGACTCCCAACAGGCAAAGCCCCCCCAGGCTGGTGCCCATCGTGGTTTGGGAGTAGCAGGAGGAGGTTGCTGTGGGGTGGGGGGTGTCTCAGACCTGGAGGAGGCGCCCCCTCCTCGGCATCCCGCGTGGAGGTGCCCCCCCTCCGGGTGCGCAGCCTCTGGAGGTGGCCCCCGCCACCCCCCGCGATCCACGTGCGGTCCGGTGAGTCCTGGGGTGGGGTGGGGGGCGCGCGTCAGACAACACCTCTCACCCCCGAAAGCCCTCTGCCCTCCCCATGCCCCTCTCTCTTTCTAATCTCCTCGCCTCCCCCCCTTCCCTAGCTCTCTTTCCTCCCCCGTCCCTCCATCTTCCTCCCGCCCCTTCTCCAGGGGATGCCCCCCCGCCCCTCCTCTCGCAATGTTGATGAGAGATGGGGAAGATGGAGACGGCGTGGACGGGGAAGCGGGGAGGGGGAGGGAGGGCTTGGCCACTCGGGGTCGGATCACTCCGTGGGGCTGGACGGGCGGCACGAGAGACCCCGCTCGCTCCCCGACTCCCTTCCAAAAGGGGGTTGTGCGGAGCTGTGGGACTCCCCGCGACGTGGGGTTGTGACGGCGGCGGCTGGGAATAGAGAATCACTGGGGAATAAGGCGAAGGGAGGGGGGAGGTGGCTGGGGGAGGGGGAATGGCGGGAGGAGAAGAGCTTGGAAGTCCCTAACTTAACTTCTCCCTCTCTCCTCACCCCCCCTTTCCCTGACTCTCTCTCTTTCTTCCTTGGCCCCCACTCCCCTTGCTTGCTGTGGGGTGTGCCCCCCCGCTTCTCCTTGTTTTCCCACCTTCTCTTATTCACCTGCCTCCCCCCCCACCTACCCCGGGCTTTCTTCCTCCCTCCCGCCTCTCTTGCCCCCCACTCCTTCTGGGTTTCCCTCTCTGGTCCGCCGACCACCTTCCACCTATCCTGTTTTCTTCCCCCTTTTCTTGTATGTGACCCCCTCCCTCTTTTTGGGGGGGGCTTCCCTGGTCCTGAACTCTCCCTGCTCCCCTCTGTCCTCCCCCCTCCCTACACCTCTCTCTCTCTCTCTCTCTCTCTCCTTTCCCTGCTTTCCCCCTTCCCTTCTTCCCTGCCTCTTACAGCCTCGGCTTCCCTCTCCTCCTCCCCCCCTTCTCAAATGCACAGATCTTCTCTCTCACTTTCCCTTCCCCTCTCCCAAGGGACCCAAAGAGATGCAATTGAGGGAGAGGGAGAGGAGCGGGAGGAGGGAGAGATGTTTTAAGGTGGATCCGGAGGAAACCAGGGGATCCTCGGAAAGGTCTGGCGCTCACACGCCTGGATGCGGCTCAGGCAGCATCTGCTTTCCCCTCGAGATTATGTCATGTGGAGCCTGGTCGGGTTCACACGTTCAGTTCCACGTGTTAGCATCGGGCAAGCACACTGCTGCCAAGCACAGGAACGAGGACCACAGGTTGCGCACGCAGAGCGAGGCTTCATGCGCCGTGGATGCTGGTGCCCCTTGAACTGATGGGGCAGAAGGCAAAGGAGGCCAACAGAAAGCAAAGACTCAGGACAGAAAAAAAGAAAGTACTTCTTGGAATCATAGAACTGTAGAGTTGGAAGGGACCCCTGAAATGCAGGAACCTTTTTGCCCAGCATGGGGCTTGAACCCATGACAACCCTGAGATTAAGAGTCTCATGCTCTACTGAGCTGTCGTTCTTCAAGCAGTGCATAGTTAAACTGTGGAACTCACTGCTGCAGGAGGCAAGGATGGCCACCAACTTGGATTGCTTTAGGAGTGGGCCAATTCATGGAGGAGAGGGCTAGCCATGATGGCTAAATGCTTCTGAATACCATTTGCTGGAAACCGCAGGCGGGGAGCGTGTGCTTTTGCTCAGGTCTTCCTTGAGGGTTTCCCATTGTGGCCTCTGATTGGCCACTTGTGAGAACAGGATGCTGGACTAGATGGGTCATTGGCCTGATCCAACCAGGGTCTTCTTGGGTCCTTAAGACAGAACCAATCACCAGCAGAGTAAACTGATTCCAGTTTTGTCCCCATCCTTCTGAGTTCTAGAAGGGCTACCCTGAGACTAAGGAGGAGGAAGGGGACAGGCAGAGCTCCGTGTGTTGGTAGAGGAAAGAAGGCAGGCAGGAGGCGGCTGACTGAGGCCAGACCAAGTCTGGTGGGGCAGCCTCCCAGTTGCCCCAGTAGACCAGCTTCCAGTGCACTTGTTTGCCTTCAGACTATCAGTCAGCAGCTGGCAAACCCTGGGCCAAATCTGTCCTTGCTAGTTTCCCTGTCCACTACTTGACAACCTGGGACAGCTTCCCTAACCTGGTGCCCTCCAGGTATTCTGGAGAGCAACTCCCATCAGTCCCAGCTGGCCCAGAGATGATGGGCTCCATGGGGGACCCAGAGATGGGCCTAGAACAATCCAAAAGGATATTGTAGAAAGGGGCATCTGTAGGAAAAGGGGCAACCGCAGCAACAGAAGTTGCTGGCAGACCCACATTTGCCGACAGAGGGTGAACAGCCAGCTCCCTGTTTCCCATGCTCTTCTCAAAATGGTCTGCCAGGAAATTGGCTGCTAATCAAGATACAGTGGTACCTCAGGTTAAGTACTTAATTCGTTCTGGAGGTCCGTTCTTAACCTGAAACTGTTCTTAACCTGAAGCACTACTTTAGCTAATGGGGCCTCCTGCTGCCGCCATGCCGCCGGAGCCCGATTTCTGTACTTATCCTGAAGCAAAGTTCTTAACCTGAAGCACTATTTCTGGGTTAGCGGCGTCTGTAACCTGAAGCGTATGTAACCTGACGCGTATGTAACCCGAGGTACCACTGTATTATATTCCCATAACACCATCAGCCTGGTCTGGATATGTCTAGGATTGAACCATCAATTGAATCAGGCTAGCCATTGGGAAACATCAGGATTCTCCACGAATGGTTGGTTAGACAAAATACGGGACGTGGTTCTGTCAGAAAGTTCGGCATAATAGTATCGCGTAAGTACCAAGGCGAACTGCTAAAAAAAGGCAAAATCGAAATTGCCGGTATATGGTGGCCTTTTCTGTCGTAAGGAGGGATGGCATTCTGATACGTCTGCCGTTGACTCAGATTGTTTTATGGAGATTGTTTTATGAAGCTGATATATGCAGGTTCCACCCTTTTAATTTTCCCTAGTAAAATGTGCTCTTAAATACTGTGAGGACACAAATGACACGACACATTTTGATGCAAATCTCCTTATTGTAGGAGGCTGATATGTCCGCCTTACGTACCTCAAGGACTCTTCTTAACACGCCACTGTTTACTGTATGTGTTTGTATTCTTTCCAAATTATTTTTATTAAGATCTCAAATTATAAAGAAGATGGATAAGATATAAAGAGGGGGAAAGAAGAAACATAAATAACATGCAGTATCCTTGCAGAGAGGAAAAGAATATTATTACAAGACTTCCTTGTGTAAACAATTAAACTGTCAAACTTAAATATATATATGCATGTACAGGCTTGACAGTGAAATAAAAATAAAGATAAAAGTATTGCTTCCTGTGCCCTCTCTTCTCAGTTTGTCATAATAAATGTGAAGAAATATTCAGCCAGCTGTATGCTTTTTTAAAAAATTATATATATATTTTTAAAAACTCATACACCTGACTGAATGGGCGTAGGCAAGGGGGGCAGGGGCACAGTTGCCTCCCTTAAATCAATAAAAAATAATCTAAATTTGAAGTCCCCCCCCCCAACAAAAATTCTGGCTACACCCATGCCTGGCTGAGTATATTTTCATAGAATCCAGACTGTGGAACTGCCCAACCATTTCATTTGTAAATGAAATAAAACCATACCATGTTGCAAAAAACCCCCAATCATGTCTTGTTTACTATGTGCCCAGGGTACTTTTAATTTGTAAATGTTTGTATTGACATTTTTAAAAAAACCAAACCCAATAAAAATATTCAATAAGAGAAGGAAAAACCATCTGTGAATCATTAAAAAAAAAAGATTGGGGGCAAGACAAAATAGATGCCTGTTTGATATGAAGATAGCAGCTTGGAATCATAGAATCATAGTTGGAAGGGTCCCTGAGGATCATCTAGTCCAACCCCCTGCAATGCAGGAATATGCAGTTGTCCCTTATGGGGATCAAACCTGCAGCCTTGGCTTTATCAGCACCACACTCCAGCCAACCGAGCTTGCAGTGGACAAATTAGGTACAAGCAACTTTCCAGGGACAAGGGACACGGGTGGCGCTGTGGGTTAAACCACAGAGCCTAGGACTTGCTGATCAGAAGGTTGGTGGTTCGAATCCCCGCGATGGGGTGAGCTCCCGTTGCTTGGTCCCAGCTCCTGCTAACCTAGCAGTTCAAAAGCACGTCAAAGTGCAAGTAGATAAATAGGTACCACTCCAGTGGGAAGGTAAACGGCGTTTCCCTGCACTACTCTGGTTCGCCAGAAGCTGCTTAGTCATGCTGGCCACATGACCCGGAAGCTGTACACCGGCTCCCTTGGCCATTAAAACGAGATGAGCACCGCAACCCCAGAGTCGGTCATGACTGGACCTAATGGTCAGGGGTCCCTTTACCTTTAACTTTCCAGGGACAGGGCATTTGATTTGCCCATGTTTGCCCCCCTCTCTGTACGTGAAAGCTTAAATTAGACCCAATGGAGTTTCCTGATCAGGGATCATTCAAGCCTCCAGTTCTGGGCCTGGAAGAAGGGAGGATCTGAACTCTGCCAGGATCCTAGCAACTATTTGCAACGATCAAGGAGGTTCATAAGCTGTCCTTTAACTGCCCCAGGCAATGAAGAGTCTGACACCAACTGGCTGAAGTCCTGTGACTCAGCAGCAGCTCAGGCAGGCATGGCCAAACTTGGCCCTCCAGCCGTTTTGGGACTACGACTCCCCTCATCCCTAGCTAACAGGACCAGTGGTCAAGGATGGTGGGAATTGTAGTCCCAAAACAGCTGGAGGGCCATGTTTGGCCATGCCTGAAGGGAAGGCTACGGTTCAGTCACAGGACGTGCATAGCCAATCCCTGAGGAGATAAAGGACAGCCCAGGGCTGTGCGGAAGGCCAGAAAAACCGCAGATGGGCTGAAGAAAGGGGAGGGAGTAGTAGGCCAGGCAGTGACCATCAGTGGTTGGAGGAAAGGAAGGACACCAGGAAGGGAAAATCTTTTCCCACCACGTAGTTCCATGCCAGGAAGAACACCTCTGATTCACAGACTTGCAGAGCTGGAAGGGACCATGAGGGCCGTATCTAGACCAACCTCCTGCAATACAGGAATCTTTCACCCAACACGGGGCTCAAACCCATGACACTGAGATTAAGAGTCTGCTGCTCTGACTGAGCTATCCCTCAACTCTGAAAAGTGGCAAGTCTCAAAAGTGCTGGGGTCTGAATTTCACATACAGGGGTACCTCGGGTTAAGAACTTAATTCGTTCTGGAGGTCCGTTCTTAACCTGAAACTGTTCTTAACCTGAAGCACCACTTTAGCTAATAGGGCCTCCTGCTGCCACTGCACTGCCATCGCGCGATTTCTGTTCTCATCCTGAAGCAAAGTTCTTAACCCGAGGTACTATTTCTGGGTTAGTGAAGTCTGTAATCTGAAGCGTCTGTAACCCGAGGTACCACTGTACTGCTTTAGACCAAAACAGCTTATGTTTGTTTTTGCTGCAGGCTTCTAATGATTCTTTTAGGGCAGCCTTTGCCCACTGTGTGCCTTCCAGCTGTTTAGGACTACAACTCCCATGATCCCCTGCCAGCACCTCCTGGTAGGGGATGATGGGAGTTGTAGTCCGAAAACAGCTGGAGTGCACCCAGGGGTAAAGCCTGGCCCACCAACTATCCTCCTGGATTAGATTTACGCCCTGCATAAATTTCCTGAAAAGGAGCCCCCTGGGCACCTTCAGGGTGAGGTGTGACTTTGGATGGCTCGGAGGGAGACTTCCCTCCACTCATTCCCAGGCTTCGCATCCTCTCATTCTGGCAACCGGCCAAATGTGCAGAATTCCGGCCAAGCTGGGCACCTCCTCTGGCTGGAAAATGACGAGATCCGAGGGGCATCTCCGCGGTGCCACCTTAACGGCGAAGGCTCCCCTGGCAAAGGAGGCAACGCTTGCAAGTTTATTCAAAGGGAAGTCCCGCCCAGCGCTGCCCTCCTTGGATTGGTTATCGCAAAATCAGGACTCCTGGGTCCACTGGGGATGAAGTGAAATTTAGTAGGTTATGGGAAGGGGAGGGCAGAGAGAACTCACGGAGTTTGAGATGCTCTGGGAAGGGAGCTGGAGTTTGTTACAGAGAGAGGAGAGAAAACACTGCCTAGGAGGCTTTTTCTGGAGGAAATCATTATGTGCAGTGAGCCAAAATGGGGTGGGTGGGGGGTAAGACCCTCAGAGAGAGGGGGGCAGTTTACAATAAAGCTGAAAGCTGGGAGAACTCCTGGGTTTTCTGAAAGCCAGGCAGGTTGAGTGCTCTAATAGACCGTTAAATGAAAAGTGGACAAGGGTTGCCAACTGTTTATTCCTGGCAGAGTGCCTGTGGTTTTAGCGGCTGCACAACAAGCAGAAATGCAGCCAGTTCGCATCGCCACAAAAAAGTGGGGTGGGGGAGGGGGGAGAGCAGTAGCAGCAGCAGCACCTGTTGAATTGCTCCATATTCTGCAGCTATTAAAGGTAAGGAAGTCCAGAGGAACGGGGAATGGCTGCAGGGAGTAAGTTTTCTTTTAGGGGAATGGATGTAGGAAGTAGCCTCAGAGGAGCAGAGACTTAACTAGATGTGAACTTTGTTGTTGTTGTTTAGTCGTGTCCGACTCTTCGTGACCCATGGACCAGAGCATGCCAGGCACTCCTGTCTTCCACTGCCTCCCGCAGTTTGGTCAGACTCATGTTTGTAGCTTCGAGAATCTCGTCCTCTGTCGTCCCCTTCTCCTTGCACCCTCCATCTTTCCCAACATTGGTGTCTTTTCCAGGGAGTCTTCTCTTCTCATGAGGTGGCCAAAGTATTAGAGCCTCAGCTTCAGGATCTGTCCTTCCAGTGAGCACTCAGGGCTGCTTTCCTTCAGAATGGAGAGGTTTGATCTTCTTGCAGTCCATGGGACTCTCAAGAGTCTCCTCCAGCACCATAATTCAAAAGCATCAATTCTTCGGCGATCAGCCTTCTTTATGGTTCAGCTCTCACTTCCATACATCACTACTGGGAAAAGCATAGCTTTAACTATATGGACCTTTGTCGTCAAGGTGATGTCTCTCCTTTTTAAGATGCTGTCTAGGTTTGTCATCGCTTTTCTCCCAAGAAGCAGGCGTCTTTTAATTTTGTGACTGCTGTCACCAGCTGCAGTGATCATGGAGCCCAAGAAAGTAACATCTCTCACTGCCTTCACATTCGGGGGGAGGGTTACCCTTGATTTAGCCTTTGTTTGGTTACTTAGCACCTGAGGGCTCTCTGCTGAATGCATGAACACTCTCCATGGTTTAGCATTAGGGACATGAGCCCAGCCTCCTTGCCCCACCCTGTGCACATTCCCCTGTTCCTCCGGTGTAGAGATCAGAAGCTTCCCCCTTCCACTTTAGTGTAACCATAGTGCAGTGTGCCATTTGAACTGTAAACTATGGTTCAGGGGAAACACGATCGCCATCTTCAACTAAGGGTTGTCATGCAGAAGACAGAGCAGACTTGCTTTTTGTTGTTCTGGAGAGCAGAACTAAATCCAGTGAGGAGAATTTGTAGGGAAGTGGATTTCAGATGAAAGTAGGGTTGTTGTTTTTTAGTTTAGAGAAAAGACCAGTAAGAGGCAACATGATAGAAGTGTATAAAATTATGTGTGGCATGGGGAATGAATGAACGAACGATAAACAAATTAAAACATGACCCAGATGGGAACGAGCCCTCAGGCAGTAAAAAGGATTCTCACTCACCCGGACTTAGGTGAAGTCAGGATTCCTGCTTTCACCAGTAACGTTATCCAGATAAGGAGTGGAAATTCAGAACTTCTTAGTTCTTTGGAAGGGGAGAGCACTATAGGAGGTTTGGGGGCTAGGCTGCAGGTGGGGGTCAGGGCACCAAGCCTTCTTTACAAGACAGATGCATTGTACATGCATTGCCTTTCACGGCCAAGAAGAACAACTGAGAACACACACACACACACACACAATTATTTTTCAATGATTAAGAAGGAAGCAGTGTGAGGATAGGAGCTGGCTGTGGTGAATACATATGGTCACATAAGTCTGTGTTATTCTTTTATTTCTATGAGGCAAAGGAGAGCTGCCTATCAAAATATGTGGCCTTGGTTTTGCTCTGCTGCCTCCCTCTAGCCTTCCCTCCACAAAGAACAAAGTCTCCTTTTGTGTGTCTTTCAGTGAGTGGCCTGGATTTCCACCCCTCTGCAGAGATCATGCTACCAGGAGTCAGTAAAGCAGGTTCTGCTGCTGGGGATCTGGGCCTGTGAAAGGAGAAGCAACAGGTGAGTGTTTTCTCCTCCTATTGAAACTGCAAAGGGTTGATCAAATAGAGAAGCCTTCACAAACAGCTGTGTCCCCTTCCCCTCCTTTGACCATCATCCCAGACCCTCCAAGTGTCCCTATTTTCCAGGGACGCTCCCGGATTTACAAAGCCATCCCAGTTTCTGATTTGATCCTGGAATGTCCTAAGCTTTTCCTTAGGACATCCCTATTTTTATCAGACAAATGTTGGAGGATATGGTTATGCAATCCCTGAGCCAAGGAGATAAGTAACTATACAACATTTAGGAGACATCTGAAGGTAGCCCTGCAGGAATTTTAAAAATGTTTAATGTTTTGTTTTGTTTTTTATATATGTTGGAAACCACCCAGAGTGCCTGGGGCAACCCAGTCAGATGGGCAGGGTATAAATACTATATCATAATCATCACCAGCATCATTATGGAATAGGATGTCCCTATTTTCATTGGAGAAATGTTGGAGGGTATGTGATCCCAACTGTTGAAAGCTCAGAGTTGATCTTCCTTGCTGCTCCCACTCCCCGCTCCTGAGTCAGTTTAAAATGGACTTAGCTTTTGGGTCAAGCTCAGTTTAGGTTATTAAACGCAACATATAAATGGGAATGTTAAGCCCAAGCCTCAGTCCAAGTTAAAAAGTTCAGCTTTTAGCTCAGTTAGTTCAGCGGGGGCACTGTCAGTCTAATGCTGTTTTCCGGCAGGATTCAGTGGCATCCTGGCAAATTCAGCTTGCAATTCACCACCAGAGTTGCTTTGGAGCTCTTGGGCAACAACCCTCTCCCAACCTAGTAATTTTGCAGTAAGGAAAGTGATGGGGAAATGTGGGAGAACATTTGCTTGGCACACTGCGCATGTCCAAAGAACAGTTCCCACAGAAAGTGTCCTGGCATAGACAAAATAATCTCAGCCTTCTCCTGCTTCTTGAAACTTCTTCTCTGTTCTTCTCTGTTTCTGGAACAAATGATTCTTTCACACAGAAAGAATATCCAACACTTCCTTCTACCACAGGGAAATATTTGGGGTCATTTAGGAGAATCAAAATTGCTTCAGGATTACTTACCTGTACCATTTCAGAATATGGTCTATGTACCTGTGCATTTGCACCCACCCTGTGTATTTGTGAACATTTATTTTTGATACCTTAAAGCAGGCATAGGCACACTTGGCCCTCCAGATGTTTTGGGACTACAACTCCCATAATCCCTAGCTAACAGGACCAGTGGTCAAGGATGATGGGAATTGTAGTCCCAAAACTGCTAGAGGGCCGAGTTTGCCCATGCCTGGGTTAGAGCTTTGACTTTTGCAGGATTGTTAGGCCTCTGGCACAGGTCAGCGGACCCCAAGGCCTGTGTGCTCCTTTTTGCCCCTGCTTTCCTCCTCTTCCTCAGCAAGTGCGGCAACTCTGCGCCAGCCAGGAGCCCTCCCCCTGCCAGTAAACAAGTGGGAACCCCAGCTGATGAAGCTGCAAGGTGTTAGAGCATCAGCTTTTCATGCAGGAGGTCCCAGGTTCAATCCCCAGCAACTCCATGTGGTGGGTTTAAGGACTCCTGCCTGAAACCCTGGAAAGCCACTGCCAGCCAGTGTAGACAGTACTAAGCTAGATGGACTCATAATCTGGTTTGGTGCAAGGCTGCTCCATGTGTTCCTAAGCAGCACCGTCCAGTTCTGTGGGCATTTGAGGCTCATGAGGCGTCTTTTGCCTGCAGGACCTTGGCCAGCTCCCTATACAGTGGTACCTTGGTTCTCAAACGCCTTGGTACTCAAATATTTTTTTTTTAATTAAATATTTATTGGCATTTTCAAGAAACACACAACAAACCAAAAACAAGAAATAAACAAAAGAAAAAAAAAACAAAAAACACAAAAATACATAATATTCAAAACTAAACAAAAAACAATAGAAAAAACACATAAAGTTTCTAATACTTATTATTCTTAACCTTATTTCTCAGACCTCCTCGCACCTCCCCTTCCTGTATTCCAATTTAAATTGTCAGTTCAGCAAGTCCTTAACTTATTTCTTTACCTTAACTAAACATTTGTTCTAACATACTATCGTTTTACTTTACTTCTTTTTTCCATTTCCTCAATTTATTTTTGACAGCCTTATTTTCAATTAATTTAAAAAGAAAAAACCAATTTTACCTTATTAAAATCACACATCAATACTTATACCTCATTAATTATTCTTAAACCTTTTTCCTAAAGTCAACCAAAATTTCCCTTCCACGATTTACCCAGTTTCCTTACCACTAACAAAATATAAAAAGCAAATTATCCTTATGTACCCTTTGGATTCCCAACCTCCACCCACCCTTTTCCCGGTTCCAGTCCCCAACCAATATCCATCAGTCTTTATGTTATTTATTTAGCCTGGAGATCTCACGTCCGAGGCCCTTATATCTCTCTCAGTTCCTTTCTGCCGGTCTCTTTGATAGTCCTTGATGTTAAGCCCCAAATCTCGGAGGGGCTCCGGCCCAACAGAGTCCATGTTGCTTCCAGCCAGTCCTCCAAACTTAAAAGCAAAGCCTATGGGGTGGTCCAACTCTTGTTTCAAATTTCTTTTAGATCCAGATGTCCCCAAAGCTCCAGCTTTCACCTTCAACAAATTTGTAATCCTCAGGTCTTCAGATCTCCTCCAAAGGGGATCTCTCCATTTTCCAGACTCCCATTCAGACCAGGCTTTCCACATCCAATTTTTATTGTCCTTTTTTATCATCATGTCAGGCCTCATATTGTAACTCTCCTTTGACTCCTGCAAATCTCCTGCTCCTCCTTCATTTTCTTCAACAATAACATATTGCTCCATCGTATCTACACTTTCAGTTTCATTTATTTGTTCAATTGCATAGGCTTCCTGTTTCAAGTCCTTATCAGGCTCAAAACTGTTGTTTACTGTCCAGTGTAGTAGTGATACCTCTGTAGACAAAGCATTGTATTCATCTTGCAAGTTTCCCAAGAGAACGAGTGCTCTGTCCAATTCTGCTTGGATTTTACATACTCCAGCCATTTTTATGATGTAGTGTCCCTATTACCCCTCTAGGGGGATTTTAGTTCCTTAATGTTCCTTTCAGCTCAAAACCAAAAGTCCAGTTATTTTGTATCAGCCCTCCTTATTTTCAACAAATTATACCGAATAAACCAGCAAAAACAGCAGAAACAATGTTCTCTTTTTCCAGCTGACAACTAGCTGACTAACAGCTCACTTGACAGCTGTCAAAATCTTCAATGCAACAGGCTTTCTCATAGGACGTTCCCGGGTCTCGGGGGGGGGATGAAATTTCAGCTCCCAAAATTCTTTTTATCCTCCAGTAAGTCTTCTTATAGTGTCAAAACCGTGAAGTCAGGATCTTTCGTTAAAAAACAAGAAACAGATTCTCTCGACCTTAGCTGCCCAGTCCTTTGCTTTAAATTGTTTACAAAGGGGGGGGGGGTGGACTTCCTTTTTAGCCCCTTCCCGCTCGTTCCAAATCCAAAATTAAAGGTTTTTTAAGGTTACCAATCTCCGTATTACTCACGGGTTTATGTTTTAGAGTCCGATCGGTCTTGGAAGAAGTTGGCGCTCTCTGTCAATGGCTTGCGGCTTCACTCCGTAGGCGAGGGAGTACTCTCAGCACCACGCCTCACCCTGCCTCCGTTCCGAAGCCTTTAAAAAGGCTCCGTCGCGGATTGGGGGGGCGCAAATGGTGCCCGCCGAGTCTCTGTGTTCACAGGCATCCGCGCCTGTGATTTTAAGGGTCTCCGCTTCGCCGCAGCGGCCAGACCCAGACGCTACGGAGCCGATTCCCTCCGGAGCTCGGAGGGAATCCGCCATTAAACAATGGCGCCAACCCGGAAGTCCGCCTTGGTACTCAAATAACTTGGAACCCAAACACTGCAAACTCGGAAGTAAGTGTTCCAGTTTGTGAACATTTTTTCAGAAGCTGAATGTGCTCCGTTTTGAGTGTTACACTTCTGATTTGAGTGCCACACTTTTGTTTTGAGTGCCACTCTTTTGTTTTGAGTGTTACGCTGAGGTCTGTCTGTTTTTGCTATTTATTTTGCGTTTCTGTTTTTGTGGCTTTTTTGTGACTGTGTGGAATCCAGTTCAGCTACTGATTGATTGATGTGTGACTGCAGTACATTGTTTATTGCTTTCATTTTATGGATCAGTGCGCTTGTTAGATAGTAAAATGCATGTTAAATTGCTGTTTTAGGGGTTGTTTTTAAAAGTCTGGAACGGATTAATCCATTTTGCATTACTTTTTATGGGAAAGCATGCCTTGGTTTTAGAATGTTTTGGTTTTGGAACGGACTTCCAGAACGGATTAAGTTTGAGAACCAAGGTACCACTGTAAAATGAACCAACAGAGATGTTGCCAGTGCAGATAGCTGGAGGCAACTGAAGCCCCCTATAGGCTGACCAGACCTGGGTGATGGTAGGCTCCACCTCCCTGGCTGGTTAAAGAGCCCTCGTCTCATTTCTGTGGTTTCTTTGAAGATGGGGAGGTAGCGGTACTGCAGAGAACTCCCTCCCTGAGTCAGGGGATGCTGGCAGGGGATACTGACAGTCCCGTCTCCTGCTCCCTGGAATAATCTGACCCTCACCCACCATCAGTATCCTCTGCTGTACCCGAGTTGTGGGTCACAATACCCACTTTGTTTACTTTAGGAATCACAAGTTTCCCAAGTAAAACAACTCAATAAACAATAAAGGGCTGTAGGGGCTTACACACTCTGACCTTTAGGCCAGATTCATACAGAAAGCCAGTATGGTGTAATGATTAAGAGTGTGAAACTAGGACCTGGGAGACCAGGGTTCGAATCTTCACTTGGCCTTGAAGCTCACTTGGAAGTCACTGCCTCGCAGCTTCTTGACCTACCTCACAGGATTGTTGTGAGGAGAAAATGGAGAGGGGGTAGACCATGTAAGCCACCAGCTTGGAGAAAAAGTCAGGATATAGAATCATAGAGTTGGAAGGGACCACAAGGGTCATCTAGTCCAACCCCCTGCAATGCAGGCATATTCTGCCCAACATGAGGCTTGAACCCATGACCTTGAGATTAAGAGCCTCATGCTCCACCAGCTGAGCTATCCAGAGGGGTAAGTGTGGGGGCATGGAACCAGGGTTTGACTCTGCCTGGATGAATTGCTTCGTGTTTTCCAGTAACCATTTCCCTGAGCACAGAAAGACCAGAATAAAACAAAACCTCAAAGCGGTTTGCAAAAAGGACATAACAGCAAAATCATCAGTAAAAAACAGTAGGGGAAATATTAACAATATTAAAATGAGCGAGGAACTGAAATCAGATTAAAGCGTGCAGTCATGAAATAAATAAATGTGACAGTTAAATAAATGCGACAATTAAATAAGTGCACGTTTGCGTCTTCTTCTTTTCAACTTCTTCCCCGCAGTCCCAAGACCATGGCCAGGCGGGTTGCACACTCCATAGAGTACGGTGGAATAACCCTCCCCGCTCTGGTGCACAGTGAAGACAGCGTTCGTTATGCCCATCGGAGCTTCCAGGTGCAAGACAGCGACGTCTTCAACATCACGTATCCAAAATCTGGTGAGCCATTTGAAAGCACACACAGCACAACACAACACAACACAACACAACGCAACACAAAACACAACACCCCACCCCTGGCCTCTTACCTTCCCGGAGTTTCTGGACTGACAAATTCTATCCACTCATTTTTGTCTACCCCACTCTTTCTGTTTGAATCTAGAAGATACTCAGATCTCAGCTGATGCTCTTCCACAGGAAAACAGCCTGTTAAGGCTGTTTCTTACTCTGAACAGCTGCAGGTCAGGCAGAAATTCAACAGGCGCAGCTTTTCAAAAAGCAGCACCCATTGAACTGTCCTGCATGTCAAGCTGTTACGGGGACAGGAGAGGTGATGCTGACTAACCTAGATAGCTCCTTTTTTATTTCAAAATCCCGTCTGCAGATGCCCTCTGTGACTCCCTTGGGAAGAGGCCAAGAGGGTGCTCATTTCTCATCCTTTCCCAGGAACAACTTGGATGAAGGAAATCCTCACCTTGATCCACAGCAATGGGGATCCCACTCTCTCACGGTCATTACCCTGCTGGGAACGGGTACCCTGGATCGAACAGGTCACAGCGGTGAAATACCTGGAGAACCAAACGTGCCCCCGCCTCATAACCTCTCACTTACCCGCAGCAATCTTTCCAGAATCGTTCTTCACCTCACAGGCTAAGGTGAGTCTAGGACCTTCTTGGGTGCTAAGGTACAGAGAAGGGGGCTGGTCACCCCAGTTTCCTCAGAAACTCAAGAGGGTCGGGTTGGGTGGCAATGCTTCTATTCTTCCACTTAGTGTGTATGTGGGGTTTTGTGTCAGCGTCACATGTGTGGGTTCTCTTACTATTCGCTTGTTGTATTTACTTGGTGGTGAGAGGGGTTGGGGTGGCCTAAGGGTGTGGTTGGTTGTCTTTTGGGTGGCTGTAGTGAGATTTGTTTTTGTGTGTGAGTGGGGTGTGTGTGTGTGTGTGTGTGTGTGTGTGTGTGTGTGTGTTTGGATCAACTTAGCCAGATTGATACGTATGCTGTCGGCAGATTCTTGTCGTTGTCTTGTTGGGCTGTGTATGTGACAAAAGAGGAGCCATACCGGGGTGAAGCCATCTTATTCTATTTATCCCCACATCAGTTTCAGTTTATTGGTTAGTTTTTCTAATAAGGCTGTTATCATTCCTCCCTCCCCTTCTTTCCCCCTCTTTTCTTCCTAACCCAACACTGTATGTAACACTAATGTCTCACAACAAATGAAAACAGAACTTGAAAAACTAGACAATGCACGTATTTTTTGTAAACTAAGAAATTTTAATAAAAATATATTTTTTAAAATAAGCAGCTCAGAGGGTGGCGGCCTGGGAGACTTCCTAAGTTATGCTTTACCCTGTCCTTTGACACCTGAGATGTATGCTTTAGTACTCACCTTATTTCCATTATTGTAAGTTGTTCATTTTTAATATGGTGTTTTCATTGTTGTAACCTGCCCTGGAACATTAGGGTAAAGAATGGATTACAGTGGTACCTCTGGTTGCGAACGGGATCCGTTCCAGAGCCCCATTTGCAACCTGAAAGGAACGCAACCCACGTCTGTGCGTCTGCGCACGCGCAGGTTGCATTCACCGCTTCTGCGCATGCTTGTGACATCATTTTGCGCGTCTGCGCATGCGCAAGTGGCAAAACCCAGAAGTAACGCTTTCTGGTACTTCTGGGTCACTGCAGGATGCAACCTGAAAAATCGTATCATGAAGCAAACGTAATAAGAGGTATGACCGTATTATTATTATTATTATTATTATTATTATTATTATTATTATTATTGGAAGGGGCATGGTACCATTGTCAATGCTAGGGAACCAATCAGTGCATGGGGTGGAACTGAGGTCTTTTGATGAACGGCAGTATATAAATCTAATAATAAAAAAAATAATAATCATAGAGACTATTGAGTTGCCCTAATCGACAGAAGAGTGCCATAGAGGTAGTTTCTTTGTGACCCCCTGGGAAGGGAGGTATTTTCTTCGCTGCCGGCAACCCTTCCGGCCTTCCTAGGAGAGAGCCTGCCTCACAGCATGAGGAAGAGCCATTGGCAGTGTTATTCCAGTGCCTGACAAAACTTTCTTTTCCAGGCCATTTACACCGTCCGCGACCCCAAGGACGTCTGTGTCTCGCTCTTTTACTACACCAAGATGGCTTCATTTCTGGAGCACGAGGAGGATTTTGGGGAATTCATCAGGAAGTTTGTTTCAGGGGAAGGTGCATGAGCATGTGGGTTTTCTGGGAAGGGCAGTGGGACCTGACATTTGGTAGGAGGTGTCAGGGGTCACAAGCGGCATAGCCTGGGTCCCAGCTGGGGCTGGTTGGTCGAAAGGCTGGGAGGCTGACAGCAGGTGGCACTAGCAGCAATAGCAGGGAGAGCCAGAGCCAACAATAGATGTTGTTGTTTAGTCGTTTAGTCGTGTCCGATTCTTCGTGACCCCATGGACCAGAGCACGCCAGGCACTCCTGTCTTCCACTGCCTCCCGCAGTTTGGTTTCAAACTGCGGCTGACCAAACTCAACAATAGATAGATCAAGTTAATTCTGGTTTTGTCCCCACCCTCCTCTCTATTGAAATCAACAAAGGCAGCACTGAGACTAAGGAAGAGGTTGTCAGCCAGTGTCACCTCCTGGACTGGTTGTTAATAAGGAGGCAGGTGGAAGGGGGCTGGCTGAGGGCAGGCTGGACCCACACATTGACCCTACGCTGTGGCCTATGGCTCTGTTCAATCTCACATGGCAATAGTCTTGATTTCCTAGTAATTCGCATTGCTCACCTACAAAGGAAGTAAAAGATGCAATCCGTACGTCTGATTGGTCTGTTGTCAGTTCCAACCTGTCAAACCCGCTTAACCTGGAACCAATTAAACGAAGGGTGGCAATGGTGGGTGTGGCCACAAGTGGGTGTGGTGTGACCATACACACACAGATCCCCCCCCCAAAGCACATAACTCCCCTCTGCAACTGAGCCATGCAGGTTCTTAACAATCTGTTGTTGGTTAAAAATAGATTCACTTAGATCAGGCATAGGCAAACTTGGCCCTCCAGATGTTTTTGAGACTACAATTCCCATCATCCCTGACCACTGGTCCTGTTAGCTAGGGATGATGGGTGTTGTAGTCCCAAAACATCTGGAGTGCTGAGTTTGCCTATGCCTGACTTAGATCACCTTCCCCCAACCTGGTGTCTTCCAGATGTTTTAGACTACAACTCCCATCAGCCTCAGCCAGCATGGCCAACGCTCAGGGATGATGGGTGTTGTAGTTCAAAACAACCAGAGGGTACCAAGATGGAGAAGAATGAATTAGCAGCTTTCAATCTCTCTCTCTCATTCACTTATTTCCATATATGCCTGAACCGTCATTTGAAACTGTGGCTCCTGGTGGACAATATTGTAGACAGCAAAAGAACAATCCTATGAAAGTTTCCTCATAAGTCTCACCAAAATTGATAGTGCTTGCTTCCAAGTGACTGTGTGTAGGATTGCATCTTTTTAAATTTAACCTTCATTTTTTTCATGCTGCTGTTGCTCTTTCAAACCACAAAACAAATCCCCTCTCTGTTTCTCTTTAGTTCTCTTTGGCTCCTGGTTTGATCATGTCAAGAGCTGGCTGGCCTACAAAGACCAGGCAAACTTTCTCCTTCTGACCTATGATGAATTGCTGAAGGTGAGTTATTAAGAAAAAAACAGGTTTCTTTGGTCTCCAACCCCTGGTCCTATCTCAGGTCAGACCCATAAGCCATTCTAGGCTACTCTGAGGCCCTGGCAGTCTAGCTCCTTCCAACCCTTGCTATCTCCCCTTCTCAGGACTTACGGGGCAGCGTTCTCCGCATCTGCCAGTTCCTGGGCAAGGACTTAGATGTGCCTGCTGTTGACTCGGTGGTGGAGAATGCCTCTTTTGAAGCCATGAAGGGAAACAAGATGGTGAACTATAGCCTCGTCCCTGAGGATATTATGAACCAAAAGATCAGCCCCTTCCTCAGGAAAGGTAAAAAACCCCTGAAAGCCGGGGAGGGGAAATTCTTTGGCAGGACTACTTGCAAGTCAATATTTGAGGAGGTGGTACATCTAGAGTAGAAGATGCCTCCAGCTCTCTCATATTCCCCTACAAACCTTTTTTTTTTTTTTTTTTTGGCAGGGATTTCTGGAGATTGGAAAAATCATTTCACTTCAGAGCAGAGTGCTGCATTCCATCATCTCTACCAGGAGAAGATGAAAGACACAGGGATCAGATTTCCTTGGGATGAAATCCAAACTGAAATCCACCAGGAACCTTAAGGTTTCAGAGAGGAAAACGTTAGGTGCAGAATTTCCCCTGTTCTAGCGTCCTTATACACCAGCCTTTGTTATGAGAACCAGCTTACTCTTTTTAACACAAAAGCTACCATTCACTTCTCACATAATATAGGAGTCTCAGCTATCAGCACTACTGAGGATTCCAGTGCAGGTTTATGCTTTGAGCAATGAACAGTAGGAGCTCTTCACTCCGATAGAAAGCAGAGGGCTGGCTTGTACAACTGGAAGAATTAAAGTTTTCTTGGATTGTATCATATCAAGCTGCAGTGGTGGTGGTGATGTTGTGTGTCTGAGTCATCCCCCACAAAAAAAAAAAACTGCTTCCTGCATTTAGAAAGCTAGCCTTTCAGGGACAAAGGGTCAGACCTTTCCTTTTCCCCCATACATGCTAGATTTTCTTCCCCAGGCAAGGAGTTCTCTTGTGTTCTTTTGCTGCTGTGTCACAATAATCCTGTGCCTCTCTTTACTACAAAAGAAAATTTGTTTTTGCCAGTTTTGTCCGCCTTTCCTCTTGCAGGTGACTTTTGCTTTATTTGCAGTCGCGACTGGTTATAAAATTTTGCCTCCCCAAACTAATAAAGCAGCAATAGCCGTCCCGATTGTCCACTAGATGGTGTAGTTGTTTTAGACAAGGACAATGTGGCACTATGAGCTCATCTGCACTGCCTCAAAGCTCGCCTTGTACCGTGGCTTGCTCCCTCCTTCATTTTTTGACAGGAAGCGCATGTTTCTACTGTCCAGGTGACACATCTGCTGACCTGCAGCAAGAAACCACTTTCCCACTAACCAACAGCAATGTAAAAAGGCTTCCTAAATCAAGTACATGCCGCTGTGCTGTGTTTGCCCTATCATGGTTTTTAGGTTATCCCATTCTCCTCCTCTGCTGCTGCCACCAAACCTCAACACTCCTTGCCTCGTATATCTTTAATTGCTGCTGCTTTTCCAGGCAAGTATTTCCAGGCGAGTATCTCTCTCCTTTCTGGCAGGCCTGACCTGGGAGGAAGTCCTTTTACACTCATTGTGGCCTGCTTCTTGTTAGCTGTGTTAGTCAGTAAGCAAAGCGCTATCCTCTTTCCGCACTCCTTCAACTCGCAGAAAGCTCTGCTTATTCTTTTTAAGTCCTATTGCTTCTCAGGCAGCAGCTCGGAGCAGCCCGTGTGCCGCCATTGCTGCAATGTGGGTGGGGTGGCTTGTGCCTTCCCCAGCATCCTGGGTGCCTGCATGCAAGAGACAAGGTGGAAGCAAGGGAGAGGCACAGGCAGGAAAGAGCAGATTTGCCTGGGAGGAAGTCCCTTTGCCCTCCGAGGGGCTTGCTTCTGAAGAGGAGCGCCCGAGACTGAGTTCTTAGTTAAGTCTGCGAGGAACGTAGGCTGCATTTTCCTTTATTCATTTGCAATATTACTAGTAGCTCCCAAGAGCACAAAGTTTAGCGTTTGCTTGCTTGTGCATCACCGAGGGGGGCTGTTGCGAGGGAGAAACAGATGCACGCTCCTACCCTGCCACAAACACATGATATGCCTTTCCCCTGCCTGTGAGCAAGTCTCACAATCTGGCAAGAGCTTTGCCGCCAGAAAGCAGTAAGTAGATCCGCTGCTACAGCGCATCAACAACACCCAACCCAAAACGTATCTCCCTCCTCCTTTAGAGCAGCCGCCGACTCAGAGCAAGCCACCTGGTAGACCTGACAGCAAGATAGGGATGCTGATCTCCAAAACGCATTGTGAAAATGAAGTTCCCTAGCCCCTCCCCCCTCAAAGGGATGGTACTTTCCCCTCTGCTGATGGACAGACACACATGTCCAATTTACCTGTTCATTTGCAAGTCTGTTCCAATCTCATTTCCACATTAACCTGCAACTGAAATAAATAAACCAACCCCACACAAAATACGTATTTAAATACACCGTTTATCTCCATGTACATTATTTTTAAAAGCATCTTTATCTTGAAATATGTTGGCATTTATTTATTTATTCTTTGAGCGGAGAACTGCGTCGTAAATTTCGGACACGTGCAGTGGGACAATTAGGCTCCAGTCTGCACATTTTCAGTTCGACAGGCGCAGATCAGGTCAGGTTGCCTTGGGATTCACAGGCGTCAACTTCTTTTCAAGCGTTCCTTACTTGCCACACAGGAGAGGATGGAGGAGGTAAGAGAGGCCTATACGTCCTCAAAACTAACACTTAAAAATCCAAATGTTTTCCTTATGCTCTCTAATATCAAGGGAAGTGGAGGGGTATTACCAAATGTACCCATTTGTTCCCCCCCCCATTCCCTCACTCTGTTTTCCTCCCTGCTCCCCCCGCCCCCTGTGCTGATTCAGCTGAGTCTGCATTTCCCACGCCTGCTTTGCTGCTGGAAACTGCGCAGTTTGTGTGCCCAGGCGTCCCTCCAAGGCAGGGCCAGGCTGTTTTTGTCGAGGATTAACCGGGCAGGGTCGGGTGACTCCTCATCGTTGCCGATCACCAGGTAAGATTTGCCGACTTGGAGGTGGAGGCAGCGGCATGCCAGGTCCTGCTCAGGCACCCAGAGCGGCTGCTCGCCCCGCCGAATGGGCACTCGGCGCTGGCGGTAGACGGTGAGGACCGAGGCCGTGAACTGCCACCACGTGCCCGACTTCTCCATGGACAACAGCTGCGCACGCAGAACTGGCAGTGGCAGAAAAAAGGAAGAAATGACCCTTGGGAAGTCGCAACAAACGGTTGCATGGTGTTGCCCTGCAGCTATGGCGTCACACACACAAGGACAAGGCTTATACTGAGTGAGACGGTTGCTTCACCTCCATCAGTATTGTCTACACTGATTGGCTGTCGCTCTCCAGGGATTCAGGCAGAGGACCATTCCTGGCCCTACCTGGAGATGCCTGGGATTGAACGTGGGACCTTTCACGCCCTTTGTAAGTTGTTCTGTTCTTCCCTCCCCAGAAGCTGGAGCATCTCCTGGCCCCCATTTTCAAGCCTGTGATGTCATTGCTGGGCATGTCATCCCTTGCAAAACAAAAACCCAATACTTACCAGAAGGCTTGTGCTTCCAGCAATGATGTGCAGATAGTGGGAATTATGTCATGAACAAGCCTGCACACCTCACCTTACATTTTCCTTTAAAGGTGGGATTTTCCAATGTTTCCCATTTCAAAACTATAATCTTTCCTACAGTTAGGATAGTTCATGGCCCTAGGGCTTCCTGGCTGGGTTTTTTGGGGGGGAGGGAGAGGAGAAAAGGTGAATTACAGAATTGTAGAGTTGGAAGGGACCACCCCCCTGCTATTTAGGAATCTTTTGCTCAACATGGGGTTTGAACCCACGAACCTGAGATTGAGAATCGGATGCTCTACCGAATGAGCTATGTCAGAAGTCTCTGGCATCACTTCTGGGTTCAACCTCCTTTTCGCTCATTTGTAAAGAACAACTTCACACAGAGAGGTTGGTGGCAGAGAGCTGAAAGGGTGTGGGGAGCTGCGGTTTCAGACATGAGTGTGAATTGTGAATTACCGTAATCCTTTTTGCAGTAGTTCCTCAGGTTCATCTGGACACGTCCTCGCGGCGGCTTACAGTGGGTCTGACATTCAGTACCTATTGAATGGATCAGGTTAGGCTGGTGTAAAACCACCTCCCAAATCAACCTTCCAGCAAAATAACATTTCCCTTCCCTCCCCACCGCTTCCTTCTCACCTGCATTCCACTCCTGCGGTGGGGCGACTGTCGTTGTCATCACTTCCTGGATCCCTGTGGGAGGGAAGATATAGAAGAAGCCATTCGATTTTGATTTTTTTAAGTAAAGAACATTCCTTACCCAGAAGAGAGAAAAACGTGGTGTGACAAGAATTCTGGGAACTGTAGTTTGTTAAATGTTCTGTGAATTGCAGCTCTGGGAGGGGTAAACTATAGTTTCTCGGGATTATTGGGGGGCAGCCATGTGCACGGCATTTGCGCAGCTAAGTCTAGCTGCACCAACTTCTTTTCAGTTATTCTGCTTTTGATTACAGAATGATGAAGAACTTGTCACTCACAGTATTCCTCAGCTCTACGCTGGATTCCATGTTTTGACTGGATGTCACCCACACCCTCCCCACCCAAACTGATGCTGACCACCCTCAGTATTGCACATGAGACCTCAAGAGAATATTATTATTATTTTTAGTAATGAATCACCCACACCCGAATTGAATGGCACTGCTGGAAGGCCAGAGCCTGGCTATCTCACAGGCTTCAGCATCAGTTCCATTACAGATGGGATCTTTGCACTACCTATGAAGTTATTTCCTGATATAGCATCGCCTGCAGAAAGATAAAAGATCAAAGGTTTTCTGGAACACATGTGCTTCCACAGCTATGACCTCATTTCCTGTTTTAGTAACTACTTGGAGGCAGCCTCTCTAAGCGCCTTCTCATTCCAGAACAGTGACGGAAAGGTTATTGGAGGGGCTTTCCGTTCACCACCATTGGCAGGATATTCTTCTTCTTCTGCATTATACGTTTAAAGCTGCAGCATACCCCTTTAAACAGTCAGGGCTTGCCCCAAAGAATCCTGGGAACTGTAGTTTGCTAAGGATGCTGAGGGTTCATTAAGGAACCTCTATTCCAAATCCTCCAAGTGTCTCCATTTTCCAAGGACAGTCCCTGATTTAGAGAAGCCGTCCTGGTTTAATTTGATCCTGGAATGTCCCACTTTTCCTTAAAGGTAAAGGTACCCCTGCCCATACGGGCCAGTCTTGCCAGACTCTGGGGTTGTGTGCCCATCTCACTCAAGAGGCCGGGGGCCAGCGCTGTCCGAAGACACTTCCGGGTCACGTGGCCAGCGTGACAAAGCTGCTCTAGCGAGCCAGCGCCGCACACGGACACGCCGTTTACCTTCCCGCTAGAAAGCGGTCCCTATTTATCTACTTGCACCCGGGGGTGCTTTCGAACTGCTAGGTTGGCAGGCGCTGGGACCGAGCGACGGGAGCGCACCCCGCCGCGGGGATTCGAACCGCCGACCTTTTGATCGGCAAGCCCTAGGCACTGAGGCTTTAACCCACAGCGCCACCCGTGTCCCACAGAGTAGGGTTGCCATATTTCAAAAAGTGAAAATCCAGCCAGAAAAGTTGTCGAGACTTTTTTTTGCTGACATAGGTGTTGCCATATGCTCACATATCCCCAGACATTTCAGCGGTTTCCGCCCGGACACTGTTTCCGACGCCTATATGCCGGCTATGACAGAGAAATTCCGGATGTATGGCAACCCTAGTACAGAGTTTTCCAACCGCTGAGCCATTTGAAGGCAGCCCTGTATATGGAAGTTGGTTTTTAAAAAATGTTTAATGTTTTATACTCCACCCAGTCACATGGGTGGGGTATGAATAGTAAAATTATTATTATGGAATGGGACGTCCCTATTTTCATCAGAGAAATGTTGGCGGGTATGTTATTCCCCTCAGAGAGCTACAATTCCAAGAGTTCACAGGGAAGAAGGCTTGACTGTTAAACCACCCTGGGTCTTGTTGCTTTGTGAGAGGAATAAAGGTAAAGGTAAAGGGACCCCTGACCATTAGGTCCAGTCGTGGCCGACTCTGAGGGTGCGGCACTCATCTTGCTTTATTGGCGGAGGGAGCTGGCGTACAGCTTCCGGGTCATGTGGACAGCCTGACTAAACCTGCTTCTGGTGAACCAAAAGCAGCGCACGGAAATGCTGTTTACCTTCCCACCGGAGCGGTACCTATTTATCTAATTGCACTTTGACGTGCTTTCGAACTGCTAGGTGGGCAGGAGCAGGGACCGAGCAATGGGAGCTCACCCGTCGCGGGGATTCAAACCGCCAACCTTCTGATCGGCAAGTCCTAGGCTCTGTGAGGGGAATAGAGGCCTCTTTAAAACTCAGCATCCCTAAGAAACTACACTTTCCAAGATTGTTTGGGGGAAGTCATGACTGTTTAAAATGGTATGATACTGAGATAGATAGATGATGATAGATAGATGATGATAGATAGATGATAGATAGATAGATAGATGATAGATAGATAGATAGATGATAGATAGACAGACAGATATAGGATATAGATAGACTAGATAAATACCGTATTTTTCGCCCTATAGGACGCACCGGCCTATAGGACGCACCTAGTTTTTTTTTGGGGGGGGGGAAATAAAGGGGGAAAAATTATTCTCCCCCCCAGCCGCGGCTTCAGCGCGCTCCGGGCAGCAGGCTGCTATCCGCAGCCTAGGGAGCCCTGCGGGAACTCCCGCGGGCTCCCCAGGCTTGCAGATATCTGCCTGAAGCGCGGGGTGCTCTGCTTCAGTGCGCCCCGCGCTCTGGCCAGTAGGCTGCTATTCGCAGCCTAGGGAGCCCTGCGGGAACTCCCGCAGGGCTCCCTAGGCTTGCGGATAGCTTCCTGAAGCCTGGAGAGCGAGAGAGGTCATGCGCACCGACCCCTCTCGCTCTCCAGGCTTCAGCGAAAGCCTGCATTCACCCCATAGGATGCACACAGATTTCCCCTTCATTTTTGGAGGGGGGAAAGTGCGTCCTATAGGGCGAAAAATACGGTAGATAGATAGATGATAGATAGATGATAGATAGATAGATAGATAGATAGATAGAGATAGATAGATGATAGTGCTGATGAGGCCTTATTGCATTAGGCTCTTCATTCAACAACAACAACAAAATATATCAAAGCAACATTACAGCAACATAAAATACAAACAGAGAAAATCAATTAAAAGCCAAACTGAAGAAAAAAACACATGGCACAAAATTCCTAAAATACTCACCGAGCAATGCCATAAGGAAGACAATTCCTACCTCACCCCACTAAAAGATGAGCTGTGCAATAGAGGCTAATTTAACCACCCAAAGCTTGGGTAAATAAAAATGTCTTACTCTGGCTCCTAAAAATTGACAATGACAGTGCGAGTCGTAGTTCCCTGGAGACAGCATCCCACAAATGGGCAACCACTGAAAAATATAGTCGCTGATATATTACTACACTGGGATCAGGGGAAAGATAGGGCTAGCTTATGAAACTTTTAATATAGAAAAGGATATTGCCTTGGTACCATATTGAACAGAATACAGCAGTGAGGTGGCTGCAGCAACTTTATTGAGTTTTCAAAACTTCAAAAAGACCCAGTTAAGGTAAAACATTCTCAGTTGTAGGTTATGCTAACATAAAAACAAACTCTTAATATTCCATAAGGTGAAATATATACAGCGGACAAATATTAAGGATGCACCCCTTATAGTGTGCATGCTTTATTTTAATTCCAAGAATTTATATTTTCATTTCCTGTGCAGGATTTAAATACCTTGCACTGGAGAAGTTTCATATATACTCCAGTTCTGAAGTCTTTATGATAAGAGAATGTCTTGGGATGTGTCCATGTGTTTAAGCCTTCCCCCCACCCTCCACCGCAGCTGAGGTACAGCACTAACCACTATTCTTTATAGATATTATTGTGTTATATTACAAATGTCTGGTCACTGAAGAGGATTTTATGTTGAATGTGTCTGGCTGATTCCTTTAAGGAGCACTTTTATATATAAGGCATTTGGCCTATAAGCAGATTATAGGACTGCATTCTTAATATTTGCCTGTAGTGTATATTTTATTTTATGGAATATTTAAAGTTTATCTTTCTGTTTGTATAGCCTACAAACTGAGTATATAACGTACAATTGAGTGCTTTACTTTAACTTAATCTTTTGGAAGTTGTATTTTGTTACCGAGAGTGGAACTTCTTTTTCTGTTTTTGAGGGTGTTTTTTTTTAAGCCTTTCTGTTTTTATTGTACTGAAAACCATATGCAGATGCCCACAACCAGATACTGGGTAGAAAATAAAGGGTCCCAAGATGTAGTCTATGCTACAGAAGTGTCAAGTGCTCCTATTCAGTTTTCCAGCCAGTCTGCCATCCCCCCCACAGGATACTCCATTCTATTTTTTCCTCCCAACAGGATTTATTGTCATTTCCTCCCAACCATCAGGCTATGTCCACATTAGCAGCTTGAAATGCACCAAGGCCAAGCCCCTCTCACTGCGTTTCAAGACTTTCTTTAAAAAATTTGCTGTACACACCAGCGAGGGGGAGAGGATGTCTTCATCTGATGCTTGTTCCCTGCTTGGTTTCCCCATGCCTCCAACAGCCCCCCCCCCACCGCAACTCCAACGAAGCTGTCATCTGCACATGTGCAATAGCTATCTTTGACGTACACACCTCAGCTCAACTGTGGCTTAAGTTTTCAAACCAGATGGCAGCTGGTTTAAGGAAAATGCATCAACAGCGATGTTTCTCAAGAGTCTACAGGGCACATATGGATTGTGGCTAACGTTATGTGTACTCGGCTTCAGACGCTAGCTGTGGGTGTGCACTGGAGCTGGAGTAAACTGTAATATTGTACGTACACAGCCTCAGTCAGCATTCTGTGGCTACTGAGCGTGCTCAGTCCCCATTGGGGTGTTTTGTGGGGTGTGTGTCTCTGTTAGCCTCCCCCCCCGCTTCATATCGCACTTCTGCCAAAGGCTGCTGAAACCACTCTGTTTAGCACGGGTGATACCATTTTGGGTACGCAAGCATCAGTACTCAGTTCTGAACATCCAGGAATTAAGCAGCGGCTCAGACGGGTGTCATAGCCTTTTTGACTGAACCGTCACGAACGGCTGGTTCTAAGCAGGGTCAGGAAAAGTGGCTGCACTTACGCATGCAGGGGGCATGGGCGCTTCGGCTTTGCTGGAAACCTGGAGCACAGCGGTTGCAGGTCAGGCCGGTGACTCCATTCTTGCACTGGCACTGCCCTGTGGTCTGGTTGCAAATGGTGCCAACAGCGCCAATGGGATGACACTGGCAGGCTGGAAAGGAAACAAAATGGGGAGAGAGTGTTAGTGGCTTAGAATGCTGCAAGCTTCTCTGAAACTGGTCTGCCCCTCCGTCTCCCAGCATGGTCTTCTGAGAAGGTGCCATTGTTAGTTACTCCAGTGCTGTGTAGACTTTCTTACTGCTGTGCCCCAGGCGGAGGGCCTGTTAAGACTCTCTCCTCTCCACCCCCCCCCCCCCGCCACACACAATTTAGGTAAAGGTTATAAGTCTCAAGTTGTAGACTCCAAAATCGAAAGGATTCAGACACGCCTATGCTACCACTGTAAATATCACAGCATTCTCTACCCAAGAATGAGAAAGCTGCAAGGTTCTCTGAGAATTCTGAGGACTGTCATAAAACTACATTTCCCAAGATGCCCCGGTGGAAGAAGCCATGAAGGTCACATCAACTTACATAGAAGCTAGCTGAAGGACTTTTCCCTCAGTGGAAGGGGGAAGGTTGCTAACTTGACTTGTGATATTCAGGTTTTGCAGATGTAACATTGACAGAGGTAGCACACTGGTTTTTTAAAAATTACTTTGCTTTATATCCTACCTTTTCTCCAAAGAGAACAAGGTGGTGTACCTGGTTCTCCCCTTCATTTAATTCCCCACAACAGCCCTGTGAGGTAGGTTAGGTGCTGACAGCCTCCAAGATAGTTCCTCCCACGTGCTGAGATCCTGAGAGAAAACCCCCTACAACGTGGATTGTTCGATTCTGACACGCCTTCAGAATGTGGCAAACAGTGGAAACAGCCCAGCTCGTATCATGTGAGATGTCAAAAACAAAGGGACGAAGCTGTGCTCAGGTGAGGAGCAAATGGAAGGGGGGCATGGCCCTAGGGACTACTCACTGAGCTGCCCCCCCAAAAAAGATGCACTAACAAGCTTCCACACCAGTGGTGACTGCAGAAATACAGTGGGTTGCTCTTAATTAATGGATTTCCGATGGTGAAATCCAGATTAAATATGAAAAATAATGTGGGCTGGTGCTTTGATGATGCCAACATTAAAAAAAAGTACCTGCACAGCATTTATTACACCATAAACACCCATCTAGTAATCTAGTAGCAGCCTAACTCTCAGTGCTTCTCCCTAATTCTAAGTGTGGCCATTTTAGGGGAGCAGGAGATCAACATTCCCAGAAACCTTACACAGATACAATTTTTTCCCAGAATTCCGGGCAGCGTGAGAGGGACAAATAAATCCAGGCTGTCAGGAGGCTGTCCCCTCACTTTCTCTTATTTCCCTTGTGGCTTATTGGACATTGACAGGGCTAAGCCCACCCAGGTACGTCCCCTTCTTCGGGTTCCACTGGTGTGGTGCCCCTACAAACCCCACTCACCTTTACAGGCCTTGCTGCTCACCATGGGCCTGCTGAGGTCACGCTTGAAGCCCGGCAGGCAGTACTGGCAGTGGCGCCCTGCTGTGTGGTGGCGGCAGTTCAAGCAGATCCCACCACTTCGGCGCCCCGAGAGTTCGAAGAGCTCCATGCTGAACCGGCAACGGTGGGAGTGGAGGTGGCAGTCGCAAGCTGAGGACGCAGGAAGGGGGTCTGTCAGCTCTGCCAGCTGCCCCCTCCCAACCCTGTGGAAATCTCTGCCCCACCCAAGAACCCCCATCACCCCCTGCACCCCTGGAGCCCCTCACCTCTGTAGATGCATGCCCCAGTCCCCAATTTCTCCTTGAACAAAGGCCAGCCCTGCCAGTAGTCAGGGTACACCTTTGTCCAAGAGCCTGGATTATAATAGTGTTTGTTTGCACCAGTGAAAATAGTCCAATACTCTAAACCATGAGTGGAGAAACTTGTTCTTCCTGAGGGCCACATTCTCTTCTAGGAAACCACCCAAGGGCCACAAATCAGTGGTGGGCGGGGCCAGAAGCAAAAGTGGGTGGTGCAACGAATGTTAAGTTTTCTCTTGTATAGTGGCTTGTTTCTTCACACGCTCGCATACCTCTGCCTTCCTTTCATCCAGGCAAGCAAGAAGCAAAGACACATTCTAGCCAGGCAAAAACACCCAAGGAGGGGTGGAAAGCAGGGCAAGTGGGATGTGTGCTTGGGGAGTGGGTGTGGCCTGGAGAAAGCCCCAAGGGCCAGGTAGAGAGGCCTGGAGGGCCACATTTGGCTCCCCTGGCCTGAGATTCCCAACCTCTGCCCAGTTGGTAGAGCATGAGACTCAAGAGTCATGGTTTGCAGCCCCACATTGGGCAAAAGGATCCCTTCATAGCTGGGGATTGGACTAGAAATCAGTGGTTCCCAATTTTTTTTGGCCATGCCCCACCTAAGCATCTCTAAAATCCTGATCCTCCCCCCCCCCCCCCCGTGGCATATAATTCTTATTGTTCAAAACGTGAACTCCTATTCACATGGAGGAAGCCTAAAAGGCCATTAACTGTTAATAACTCATTCTTGAACTGCCCCCTTAAAAATTAAATTGTCCCTCTGTGGGATGATCCTTGTGGTCCCTTCCAACTCTACAGTTCTGTGATATGTGGAATTGTGCTGCAAAAGCCCTCAAGGCTGTTAAACGTGGTTGTAAGAATGTGAGCAGGTCTACGATCTAATACACAAAGCTAAATCTTGGAAGAGGGGGCCCAAGGAAACTTGGGCCACAATCACACCGTAAATTTAAAATGCTGTGATGCCACAGCCATGGCTACCCCTATGGAATGATGGGAGCTGTAGCTGCTTAAAGGCTGTTCAGAGACCCCTATTGGCCTCACAGGACTACAATTCCCAGAGTTCCCTGTGAAGAGGGATTGATTGTTAAGCCACAGCTCTGGAGAGGAAACCCACTCAGACACGGACCAGGAAAACCCAGACTTGTGCCTAGAAATGTGTCACGAAAGGAAATGTGGATGAGCTCTAAATGAGCAGCCCAGCCCGGCTGTGGACACACAGTAACTCTCGGCCTTGCAAGCTCAGCCTCTCCCTCTGCCTCACCCACACACTCATGCGCATCTTTGGGGGTTGCCCGCTGCCAAGGCCTGTCCCAGTAGAAGGCTTTGCAGGTGTCACACTCCAGCCCGGCTGTGTTGTGGCGGCACTCGCACTGGGGCGCCCCTCCGTCCCGGCCGGCTGTGCACCGCGAGGCGTGTCCGTTGCATTTGCACCGGGCCCCAACCTGCAGCTCGGCCACTCCGTAAGACGCCTCCTTCCTCCGCAACCCCAGCGTCCGTGTTGGGTGCATGCGGTCGAACGACACGCGGAGGTCAGTGGCTGTGACCCAGTCCTGGAGCACAGGGCTGTACTCAAACATCCTGGCAGAGGGACGGCCTGCCAGGGGCATAAAGGCCACCAGCCCCCCAGTCAGAGGCTTGGGGGCCGTTTGGGCTTCGACACAAGCCGCCTCATGCTCCATGGCCTTCAGGATGGCGGTGGTTGGCGGCAAATGGTAACGCCGCCGGCAGTGGGTGGAGAAGAACTGGAAGGGCACCCAGGTGCGCCCATAGTCCATCGACTTGTAAATTGCAAGGGACTCTGGCCGTGGGGAGCAGAACCGCAGAGCCACGTAGAGGACTTCCACCCGGCGCCCTAGAGCCAAAGTCAGTGTGGCGTTAGCCCCCGGCTGGGACCACCAGCAAGTGGCGCTGCCCTCGGCGTCGGTGAGGAACTCTGGCAAGTGGGCGTTTTCTTTGCAGCGCTGGCAGAATTTCGAGGCTGGGTCGGCGGAGTCCCGGAAGGCGCACAGTCGTCCGGGAGGGTTCCCGCACGTGCTGGATGCTTCCACCAGGCGCCCTGAGGCCACTTCAGAGAGTTCAGGGAGGCAGTAGTGCGGGTGATGGTTGGCATCGTAGCAGGGATCGCGAGGGTCCGACGCCAGGCCCAGGAGGAATGGGAGGAAAACTGCAAAGCCCCATGGGAAGTGAAGCATCTCTAGGGGGGCAGGAAGGGAATGAGCCAAGAGTCAAAAGCTAACTATACATCACCTGGAAAAGAAGGAGGGAGATAATGGTTGTAGTTGGACTGCTGTTGACAATCACGGAAGAAGAAAAGGTTACAATTGTTATGTATAATTGCTTAATTCACACAGAAATGGAGAATACCTGAATGTGTATTGCTGAAGGCTTTAACCTGGGGATTTCCCAGGAGTTATATTAAGCTTTCTGAGCTCCTTTGTTGTTGTTTAGTCGTTTAGTGAGCTCCTAGATGGGTTGAAAAATAACTATTATTGTTCTTTGCTAGTTCTGATGAGGTGTTTAACTTTAGATCACATGGGAGGCTATTGAACTGCAAATTCGCCATCTTGGAAGGGTGGTGGCTGTAGTCTTTGTTCTCAGGCTCTGTGGGAGTAAGGATATGAAAATGAGCCTCTCCGGAATGTGAATGCCACTCCAGGCTAAAAGGAGAGAGAAATTTGTTTCTAGGTCTGTTTGGAATTATCTTTTGTTTCTTATAAGAAGCTGAGCCTGTGCTGGACATGCACAAGATATTGTATGGAATTATTTGGATGTATCTTTAATGTTTTTGTTCTGTTTTGAAGAAAGTTCTGCACTTAAAGCTTGAATCAAACTTACGGATATAGACAATGTATTATAGCAAAAGGAATCAGTTTTCATGCATCCAGTTGCTTCATGCTACGCAATATTAATATCTGCAGTAACAACCGCCTCTCCCCATTCACTCGTCTTGTTTACCCCCACTATTTCTCCAACAACGTAGAGCTTTCCTAGACTGGTGCTTTTTTGAGGGTATATACTGCAACATGTCCCTGATGCGGTGGATTCATACTGGACCATCCACACATCTTTCTGCTTTATTAGCTGTGCAGTGATGCTCCCCCAAAGTTATCATGCCGTTGCCATCTGGGGAGGGGTACTCTACAGCATGGGCGTAGCCAGGATTTTTGTGGGGGGGGCAGGCCTTTTGTTGGAGGGGGCAGAACCTCAGTTTGCTATGTATTTTATTGATTTTTATTGATTGGGGGGTAGCTGCCCCCCCTGGCTAAGCCCATGCACAATAGCACAACAAAAGCCAGAGGCAGGAATGACTGGAACACTTCTGGTATAATTAGCTGCAGGATTTAAGCAGGAAGCTATGGGACATGCATGGATTGGAAAAAGAGCAGTATGTCTGCCCCAAAACGTATGCAGGTGCAAACAGTTTTGAAAGTGGGATTGTGTATGACCACCCGATACCATCATGAGCGCAAATTCACCATGAAAAGGATGCCCACAGGGGCCCAATTCCATCCTTTCCCCACTTTCTCTCTCTCTCATCCTCTTAAGGACTACTATATGTAAAACGCAATAAATGTGAGGCTGTTATTCTGCTGCATGCAATCTAAAGCCCCCCCCCCCAACATCTCACTCCTCTTGCAAAATGCCACATTTTCCTAGTGTTCAAAGTACAATATTTTGCCACTGGGAAAATGTGACTCACGGAGCTATGGTTCCCAGAATTCCCTGTGAAGAGGACTGTTAAACTACTCTGTCAGTTGTAGCTCTGTGAGGGAGATCTCTGGTCTCCTGAGAACTCTTCAGCACCCTTAACAAACTTCCCACAATTCTTTGTAGGAAGCCAGGACTGCTTAAAGCGGTATGATACTGCTAAATAAACAGGGTATTTGTAGAAGCCCCAAAATAGGATGCCCCTGCGGGTGGCCACTCCTTGGTAATCACTAGTAGGGAGGTGAATTTGTCTGTGCACACACACACCCTGCAAGTTGTCGCTGCACCTGTTCTTTGCTCTGTGATCATTCATGGAACAATAATTCACACACACACATATCTCAACGACCCGCTTCAATCTAGAAACTAGGCCCAAAGAGCCAAATAGATGAGAATTTAATGAGCATGAGAAACTAGCTTTAAACCCCCTTTTCACAGTAGAGGCACGAATGGGAATTAACCCAGTCCCAAGGGCTGGGGGTGGGGGAGAGAAATAAAGGGAGGAGGTAATAAGCAATGAGGGGTTGCATCTGGTTATTAGTGTGTGGGTGTGGGTGTAGAGAGAGAGGAGGGTATAACTTGAGAGCAGTGTGCGTCCAAAAATAAATGACTGCTCAAGGAGTGCTAATTTGTGGGATTATGATAAGCCAAAATTCTCAATTTTCCCTGCGTGCCAGCACAGCTGGGGGTTGAGTAAACATGTTAGTTCCCCAAGGAGGCCACAACTACTGCACTTCAGGGCAGGAAAAAACTATGGAGGGCAAGAGGAAATGGAGAAAAGTTTGTCCCCTCTCTATGGGGCAGCGGCAGGCTTCTCTTAGCAACAACCAAACCTAGGGATTGAGGAGTCCTTGTCTGTGGGTTAGGATAGGTCAGATTTTCAGTTTTCTCTGTGTTCCTTATTGATCCTCAGGGTTGCCAAATAACCAGAAGGAAATGCTACCTGACTTATTCTTATGGCAACCTAAGGCAACACGACAGGCTAATAATTTGATTACAACACTTTATATAGCTACTAAATTGTATCTTCCTTCAGAGTCAAGTGGCATACAATATATACAAGGTAACCAGAACTAATGTGACTTCAGAGAATATCCCAAAGTAGGGGATTTTTCGATGGTGTGTCAAACAGAGAATGATTCAAGCTTGAGGCAATTTGCCTTCCAAAATAAGTACAGTGATACCTCGGGTTAAGTACTTAATTCATTCTGGAGGTCTGTTCTTAACCTGAAACTGTACTTAACCTGAGAGCCAGTGTGGTGTAGTGGTTAAGAGCGGTAGTCTTGTAATCTGGAGAACTGGGTTTGCGTCTCCGCTCCTCCACATGCAGCTGCTGGGTGACCTTGGGCCAGTCACACTTCTCTGAAGTCTCTCAGCCCCACTCACCTCACAGAGTGTTTGTTGTGGGGGAGGAAGGGAAAGGAGAATGTTAGCCGCTTTGAGACTCCTAAAGCGGGACATCAAATCCAAACAACTCCTCTTCTTCTTCTTCTTCTTCTTCTTCTTCTTCTTCTTCTTCTTCTTCTTCTTCTTCTTCTTAGCTAATGGGGCCTCCTGCTGCTGTCATGCCGCCGGAGCATGATTTCTGTTCTCATCCTGAAGCAAAGTTCTTAACCCGAGGTACCATTTCTGGGTTAGCGGAGTGTGTAACCTGAAGCGTATGTAACCTGAAGCGTATGTAACCTGAGGTACCACTGTATAAAGTCCAAACCACAGCACGGATGTGCCTGGTTGTATTCAAGATTTATTCATATATTGAGCAGTGAACATGCTCCAGAGGCAGTAGCAGGGTGGCGATGCTCAGATAGGCGTAACCCCAGATTTTTCTGTTCGCAACACAGGGGATCTTGGCTGGCTTATTCTTATGCCTAACACCAGCTTTATCTCAAGAAATCAACATGGAGAAACATTATGCCCTGTAATGCCTGTGAATCCATCAGGTGTTAAAAGGCAGAGCTATGGCCACTGGTTGAAAAGTTGGCAATCTTATTGTTTATTAATGTGAACCAGATTGTGCCTGGCTGTCATTGTTCATTATTTGTCATTGTGTGTGTGTGTGTGTTGTTGTTGTTGTTGTTTTTAAATAAAGGCAAGCAACACACAAAACACATTCATTTGACAAGTTTTGACATGTACCATCCACATATCACTACCAATACTTAAATCTCCAGCTGTGACATAACTTGTACCCAAAGACCCAGTGAAGATATATCTTAGGGATTCCAGATACACCCACACCTAACTCACAGATGATATCATTGTAATTCTATCTAGTGCTTCCTAACTTGCTCAGTACGGCCCTCCAGATGTTGTCGGACTACATATTCCACCATTCCTGACCATTAACCATGCTGGCTGGGCCCGATGATGGGTGCTGGAGTCCAAACAACATCTTGGAGGGCCACAGGTTCCCCATTCCTGGCAATCCAGGCCAAGGGAAGACTAATAATGCTTTCCAGGCAGAGCACATCTGCTCCTACGAGATTTCTTCTTTACATGTGTCCATACCCCATTTTGCAGCCATTCGTACATGCAAAAAGAAGTAAAGCTGCCAACTTTTTAATTTAGAGATGCTGACCATATAACCATGCCAGCTGGAAACAACCTGCGGGAGAGGTCAGAGGAAGAATCAGGGCAACAGCTGGCTGGTCAGAGGGCAGGGCTTATAGGAAGCTGGCAGGGTTACCAGTGAATGGATAGCAACAAAATGAGAAAATGTACCCACCCCTAGAGTTGACAGGTTTGCACAAAATATGCATGTGTACAGATGCAAAGTTATAAATAACAGGTATCATTTAAATAGAAATAAAATATAACATAGTGAGGGAGATTGCGATCTAGTGATCTCTGTGCCTTCTCAGTTTGCTGCCCTGGTGCTGCTAACTGTTAATGGGAAACTTCCAGACCCCTCCTGCTCGCTTTTCTGGGGGTTCTTCAACCTTTCAAACAGGAGGCCAAAGAGTAGGACACCCCCCCCCCCAGAACAAAGGCAGAAGCTGATTGGTTAGGGTGTGGAGCCAGCAGGAGCCAGGGCAAAACTTGGCAGGTCAGGATGATGGTCTGGAGGGCTGGAACAGAGCTAGGATGGAATCCGGAAAGAGCAAGACTGTAAGGCAAAATCACAAATCCTAAACTAGAGCAATATGTAACAGGTCATTTGATGGGCAATACCTGGCAAAAATCCAGAGTTAATGAACTTTCCAGATTCCCAAACTGGACCCCTGGAAGAACACGGTTATCCTCGTCTAACCAAACACATTTAGGAGATACTAAATGCACTTTTAGTGTGTCATTTTTGTAAAAACACGCACAGTGTGGGGATTAGAGAAGACACTATAAGCCACAAAACTGTGAAATCTGTGATTGACTGCTTTGGGGTGTGTTTTTATTTTATTTTATGACAGTCCTGAATAAGGTTTGAGATTCAAGTGAGACAGTCGATTATGGGATGGGCTGAGGCGCTGATGGAGGTCTGGCGACCCTAGAAGCCTGATCTCCTGTTTCTTCTCCCTTGATAGGGGATAATCCTTGGAAGAGAGGAAAGTGATGCCTCTGTCTTGTCTCTGATTTCTCCCCCCTCTCACACACTAATCACTAATTGCCTGGGGGGCTTTGATTGCGGAGCATTCCTCAGCCACCAGGGAGGTCTCTTCTGTCTCCTGCAGTGTGTGTGGCTCCTTCTCACTGACGGGCAGGCAGTTCCTTCTTCCCAGGCACGGTTGGACCCCCATCCCCATAATCTTCCCCTCTTCTGCAAGGATTGCTTTTGTAATTTCTCCCATGGAGGTCTAGGGGTCTGACATGTGTTGGAACTGGCCATCCACGTGGAATTTTTTTTTTTTAAAGCAACCCCAAGAGAGTAATGAGTAGGAGTCTGCTCTGCAATAACTTTCCTGAAATTGGATGACCAGGCTTAGCCAGAAATGGGGTGACAAGGGGACCCTAAAGTACACCATTGTGTGTGTGTTTGTCTCTGTGTGTGAGACAGGCAGAGAGATATATATTCAGAACAGCCAGAATAACACCTAATCCGTCTGCAGTGATTTAATTGGATTAAATATGAATATAATCAAACCATATTTAGTCACATTTAAAAGCAAGCACTTGGCAGTCATCCCGCCGAATTTTATTTATTTATTTGGCATATCTACAGCTCAACTTTCATCATGGCTGTGACTCAGTGCGGTTGCATTCATACTTTGTATGCAAATAGTCACAGGTTCAATCTCAGCTAAAGCATCCACGACAGAGTAACAATGTAACTTCATCTAACTTCCTTACAAAGAAATCAGGATGAATGCTCATTAAATAGCCAATGCCATCTAATCTCCTTGCAAAAAGAATTCAGGATAAATGCTCGATAAACGAGTTGTCTGGAAGCAGCCTGATTCATTATAATCAAATTTCTAGGTCTCTAATAGATTCCAGTAGCATACAACACATAGGTGACAATACACAAGGATACAAAGTCAGCTAAAAGCAATCAAAACTATTAATCCACATCACAATTAGAACAGCGGCAAGAAACCTAAGATTAAAAAAGCTGCCATATTCTCAGTCAGTAAATGCTCTTGATGCTCCGCAAATGCCTAAGCAAATGGATATGTCTTTACATGCTAAAAAACCCGAAAGAAGCATCCCCATCAAAAATACTTTCACAAGCAGAGAGCCACCACCAAGAAGCCCCCCAAAAAGTAAATGTAATACAGTGTACTTCGGGTTAAAAACTTAATTCGTTCTGGAGGTCCGTTCTTAACCTGAAACTGTTTGTAACCTGAAGCACCACTTTAGCTAATGGGGCTTCCTGCTGCTGCCGCGCCTCTGAAGCATGATTTCTGTTCTCATCCTGAAGCAAAGTTCTTAACCCGAGGTACTATTTCTGGGTTAGCGGAGTCTGTAACCTGAAGCGTCTGTAACCCGAGGTACCACTGTATATGGGGTCTGAGTTGAAAAGTAATCGCAGTTCCAATTGAAATCACTAGTTGGTGCTTGTGATAATAGAGCTGTGTAAGATACACCAAACAAAGTGGAAGTGTGTTGTTTAGCTTGTTTTTTTAGTTGCTCCGTTAATAGTTTCTTTTTTATATAAATTGTAATTGCTTTACTGATGATTTGTTTATTATTCGATACAATTTGTGTTGTGTTTGTGATGTTCTATTATGTCACTGTTATTTATTGTTTGCAAGCTGCTCTGCAAGTCGTGTGAATGAAAAGCAGCACAGGAATATAGTAACTCGAATCAATCAGTTATTTGCTTCTCGTCAACCCCAAGTGTGGGTCTCCCTCCCTCCTGCACAGCACATACAACAAGACAGTGCACGTCTCCCAGCAAAGGGACAGACTGATGATCTTCCTTTACTAGTTTAATGGCCATTAAACACTGGCCGGCAGGAGCTGATTTACTTTGTATTGAACAACTTCTCATTTGTTCCTTTTCTGCCTTGCTCCTCTTCCAGGAGGGAACTTAAGATGGCGTTTCCCAGACAGGCACAGACTAACCCCAGAGACCCACTCAGCTTCGGCAGTTTTGTAGCATCATGCAGGCCTTGCCTTGAGCTCAAGGTGGTGCACCTGGTTCTGCTCCCTATTTCACCCTCACAACAACTCTGCGAGGTATGTTAGGCCAAGAGACACCAACTGGCCCAAAGTCCCCCTTTGAGCTTCATGACTGAATGGGGATTTTTACATTCTGGTGTCCTGGGTCCTAACCCAACACTCCAACCAGCAAACGACATGAAAAAGCAATCACTGCCCCCCGGTGCTCGCAAGCTAAATGGAAGCAGGAGGAGAAGAAAGAAAGAAAGAAAGAAAGAAAGAAAGAAAGAAAGAAAGAAAGAAAACCAGAGGCAAAATACTCTGAGCATGTGCAGAGTGCATTTCCGTTGCCTGGCAGGAAACACAACCTGCTTCCACTCTTTGGCTGGGGTGTGTGTGTCAGGGAGTGTGGTTTTCAAGCTGTGTTGTGTGCTGCTGCTGCTACTGGAGTGAGTCCCCCTCTTTTTAAAGGAATGAATCACAGGTATTCCCCATTAGTCTCGACCAGTACAACTGCTGTTCTGTTCTTTTTTGCATGCTTCAAATGCTCCGCATAAAAGCCACCCCTCTCCCTTTCCACTGCAAAGGGCGAAACGTCCCAAATTCGATTTTACGCCCCTCTCTGAAACTCTAAACATCCCCACTGACAACCGTTCTGTCTTCACACCTGCCATGGAGGGGCAGGGAAGGGAAAAAAACACTTAAAAGCTGAGTCTTGGGTGTGGGCGGATGTTCTCTATCATTATGGTTGAAAAACTGGCAGAGTAACTAAAGAGAGGGGAGGAACCAATTTATTATTTCTATTATTATTATTATTATTATTATTATTATTATTATTATTATTATTATTATAACAGCTCCTTCTCCTGCACCCTGCTCCTTCCAGTAGCAAAGGCTATTTTGACAAATTGGAAAAAAGGGGTTTTGAAAACATCTGGAACGTCAATAAATCATTTGTCAAACACAAAAGAAAAGCTGTTGTTTTAGGGAGGGGTGTGAGGATGCAGCGTTGCCAACTAACCCCCCAAGTTTCTGAAAAACAAGGGAACTCAAATTTCTGTGGGATGAGGGAACGGGAAGCATTAGGTACTATCTGATATCTGCTGAAGCCCAATTCACACAACTCAATTCACACAACCAAACGGGTGCAGCCTGTCTGGGCTGGATACAAATGCAACCAGCAACCAAAGAACCATTTCTGACATCTCCTGGAAACCACCCAGATAAAAGCTGATCTGTGCACATATATTTTTGAAAGCCTTCCTTGTTTGGTTTTAACTCAAGAGGCCGGAGCACTGCTCCAGGGCAGTCATTCAAGCAACTGCTCCCAAGAATATAGCCCCTGAAGCTGTTTTCAAAGGTAGCGTTCCAAACATGAAACTCTTTTGCAAAGGCTCAGTCTGGAGACACATGATGCAATAATAAGGATGAAAGGGACACTGAGCATGTACAGAGCGCTATTTGCACACCACTCTGTAACCATGAAAGTTCATGCAAACCTGAAACAACAGGTGAGGGAGAGGGCACAACTTTGAGAAAGGCTCCAACTTTATAGTTCAACTTTCCTTCAAGGAGGCATATATACCGTATTTTTCACTCTATAAGACACACCAGACCACAAGGTGCACCTAGTTTTTGGAGGAGGAAAACAAGAAAAAATATATTCTGAATCTCAGAAGCCAGAACAGCAAGAGGGATCGCTACGCAATGAAAGCAGCAATCCCTCTTGCTGTTCTGGCTTCTGGGATAGCTGCACAGCCTGCATTCGCTCCATAAGACGCACACATTTCCCCTTACTTTTTAGGAGGGAAAAAGTGAGTCTTATAGAGCAAAAAATACAGTGTGTGTGTGTGTGTGTGTGTGTGTGTGCGTGCGTGTGTGCACACTCCTCAATTTTATAATCACAGCAAGCCTGTGAGGTGGATTCATCTGCAACAGAGAGACTGACTGACCTAAGGTCAACTTGTAATTTTCGTTTGACAGGAACCCCTATAATTTCTCTCTCTTAGAAAATAACTCATTTAAAACATCTCCATCCCACCACCAGCAAGTAGATTTCCATTTCTGTTAGTAGTGTTGATTCAAGGGACTTTGGCATTTGAAGCTGCTTTATCTCATGCTCCCTTACGCTATAGCTTTCTTTTTTCCTCCTTGGGAATGAATGAATTTCCTTTCAAGTTCTGGCTGTGAAAGAGATCTTAGTCCCTGTGTGGGGCAATTTTTCCCACAGGCTGGGAGAAACAGGCCCTTCCCAAAGGGTTTGGGGAAAGATGTAAGAGATGGCTCAAACTCTATCACTGTGCAAGATAAAAATTACTTTTGCTGCTGCTGCCCTCACCCCATATCTTCTTGTATGTGGGGAGAAAGGGAATTATCTATCTCCTTTCCCTAAGTCACACAACTTTAGCCATAATCCACATCTATCCAATAATTTCTTATGAAGTACTGCATTCTGAGGTGTTCCCCACACTAAACCAGGCAGAGGGCCTTCTTGGTAGTGGCACCTTCCCTGTAGAATGCCCCCCCTCAGATGTCAAGGAAATAAAGAATTACACGACTTTTAGAAGACATCTAAAGGCAACCCTGTATCAGGAGGTTTTTAATGCTTGATGTTTTTAGATATGCTGTAAGCCTCCCAGAGTAGCTGAGGAAACCCAGACAAATGGGCATGGTATAAATGATAAAAATTATTATTAAAATAATAAACCAGCTCCAGTTCGAACTGAGAAAAAAACACACAACCTTGCTATGTTTTAAGCCAGTGCAGTTATGTAAAAGCAGCAAAAAAATTAATCGGGGCGTTTTTGGGACCCATCCTGCTTTAGAGATTGACACATCAACAGCACAGCGCTTAAAGCAAACTTAGATAAAGCTGGGATGGGGGGTTATACTGAAATAAGAAATTCAATTCTCCTAGCCCTACGATGTGCAAGTTGGAGGGGCTGATCCGCCCCTCACATGTTTATTAGATTTTACACTTTGACACTTCTTTCGCATCCCAGAGGCCAGGTGGTTGGAGACATTGCCACCCCAGGAGGGGTACGGGAAGCATAAATCATGGCTAAAAGCGGCTCCCCCCCCAACTATCCACATGACTGCCACCCCCCTCCTCCACCCGTTCTTGTACACAGGCCTGGCTCTGTACTAATTCGTTACACATATGTTGCATCACCTTCTCCAAGCATGCAGGGTGTGATGGCTGACGGCTTCAGCTCGCAAATAGATCCAGAGTAGCAGAGGTGCCATTTAGAAAAGTCTGTGGGAAGGGAAGCACCCGCAAAACTTTCCCGGCCTTTTAAACTGCATGGGAAGGGCTGAGGGGGCATACCCAGGGCCGGATTTAGGTTTAATGAGGCCCTAAGCTACTGAAGGTAATGGGGCCCTTTATATGTCCAGCTGTCCTTTGTCAACGACAAATTGTCGCTGTTCTTTTGTGTTGAATATATGCTGTATGGTAATTTATGGACCTAATAGGTATCTAAAGGCATTTGCACATGTTGCCATGCAACCAGGCCATGCAGAATGTAGGCACCCTATATATAGAAATGAGTAAAGCAGTGATATTTTAGGGAGCAGGCTAGCAGGCGGGGCCCATTACTTACATCATAGGAGCCTACACAACACAAAAGACTGTTGCTGTATGTGGATTTTATTTTATTTGGTTTTTTTTATCTTATATTTTTGGAAATGTTCATCCAGTTTTTCCCCTTTAATTTTTTTGGGTGCGCCCAAGAGAGTAGGGCCCTAAGATATAGCTTGTTTAGCTTATATGTAAATCTGGATACCGCATACCTTGCCTGCAGAAGGTCTCTGGAAGTTAAATCCTCTCCATCTCTAGCTAGGACTGGGAAAGACCGCCTGTCTGATTTTGCCCAGGCTGCTATCATGGCGCCTTCCAATGTTCCTTGACTACAGCTTCCATCACTCCTGACCATTGGCCATTTTGGCTGGGGCTGATGGGAGTTGTAGTTCTACATCTCTGAAGATGCACCACATTTAGGGCAGTGTGGGTGGTTCACCCGCAAGCCGAGGTGGCGCAAAATTGAGAGGATCCATAACTGAGAAGATCCATTTGGGGGAGCCAATTCTGGCCTCACCCAAGGCGCCATATTACTAAAGATTATCAAAGTCCACCCCTGCACATCGGCTGCCCCAAACCAAGCTAAATGCACCAGCAGTCTGACTCCATCTGAGGCAGCTGATGCCTCTCTCTTTGGCAACATAAGCAATGGCAACTCATACTTTGAACACGTGAAACAGGGGAAGTGATTTTTTAAAAGCCACCACAATAATCACATCCATATATTTTAAAGCACTTGGCTGCCCTCAAAGAATCCTGGGAACTGTAGATTACCCTTCACAGAGCTACAATTCCCAGCACCCTTAACCAACTACAGCATTCAGGATTTTTCTTTGGGGTGAGGGAGAGACATGTATGGTGTGGAAGTTGTTTTAACATAATTCCTTTCTCCCCAGTTTAATCTTCAGGGTATCCAAGTACTCTGATGAAATTTACTATGAAACCTCCTGTCTCCCCACCTTGATATCTTGCCTCCCGCTAAACCCGAAGTGGGGAGAAAGAACCTTTAAAGCTGCTGCTATGATATAGAAATACCCTGGCATGCCTCCTTCAGAGAGAAGAATTTCAATGTATTTCCTGGGCAATCTCCTTGTAGATTTCTATTCAGCGCTGCTGAAAACCTCACAGTGGGCTTTGGCGTGGTTTTTTGGTGCAACTCTATTAAAGCCAATCTATTCATCACCACCACCTTTACAATAGCACTCTATGTTGCATATTTGTAATGCAAAGAAACACAGCTTCTGCAGGTTCCCTGTGAAGCACTTTTCAGATTTTGTGCTCAGATTCCTATTATCATTCTAAAGAACTTTCTTTAACCTCTGTTGGGTCAATCAGCCTGAAAGCATCTATGTGAGTTAGGAGATTGCTATTTCCACAGGGCAACTGGGGTTGCTTCCATGTGCTGCTGAGGTCCTCTAGCGCTGCTAAGGCCCTGCATTTCTGCAATTATCTGGAAGTGGAAGCTGAACAGAAGTTCCACACATAATATATATTATCCAGAAATGGCCTTCCCCATGACCAAGATCCTCTGATAATGTTCCCATTCAGCAAAGGTCCTTGGAATTGTTAATTAAAAGTTTCCTTCTTGTAGGTCCAGACTATTTTATTGTTTCCTGATGATGCAATGGCTCCTTCCAGGCTACCAATATTTTCATGTAGGCTTCATTCACATACCAGCTAATTCAAGTTAGGCAGTTAAAGTTGATTGGGAGTTGTTGTGCAAACAATTCTGCTTCCCCCCCAAACCGGGTTTTTGGCAACAAATAAAGTTCTGAGGAAATTTTACCGCAAACTGTTGGGTAACAATTACTTGATGCAATGAAATATAACTTTCCCACAAACAAATAAGAACAACTGCACAATAAATAACTGATGCCATCTATCCCACCCCCAATATTTTGTGTAAACAATCAGGAAGGAATGCACAATAAACAGGTTGTCTGGAAATGTCTATTATGAGCGACCAGATTATATCTGCAAACAGGAATTGTCTAATTATAGGTAACGGCATTTTTAATAACCTCAATGTCAAGGGAGGGGGTGAGATGTTGACGTATTCATTTGTCATGCATGCCTTTGCAAAAACCAATCAAATATGTTTATTTTTTAAAAAAATAAATAAATTCAATGACACTTGCTTTGTTCAGACAAGACGGGGCTGGTTGTGCAATTGCCACATTGAACAAACACAGGAGGACAATACAGAAAACTCCAGAATTCATTTGGGCTGATAATGACCTTGACTGGATGCTCTGTGAAAAAGTAGTCAGCACGGAATTGCAGTTTTGGAGAACAAGGCAGCTGGAGACTGAGAGCCACTTGCTCAAAGCTGTCTAGTAAGTCTCTGGAGGTCAAGCCCAACACACTGTCCATCAAATGACACCAGCTCTCAGTAACCATTCACAGCCCCTTGCCTTCTTTGAATGTTTTTCATTCATGGAGAATCCCCAATTTTGGCCACCCTCCCTTTGCTCTCTCTGAGGCTTCCATGCTACCAGTTCAGCCCGCCCCCTCCCAGAAGAGCAAAATAAAAGCCTTTGTGGTTTTTCCAGGATTAGGTGGATACATTATTTTGTCATGTGTCTTTACTTAAACAAACGTCAAGCAGCAGGGCTTCCTGTTGGCCAAACGGCCATCCTCTTCCCCTCTCCTGCTTTCTCCCAAGGCTTCAGCTCTCGTGTGACATCCTTTTCCATGATGTCAGCATTTTTGGCGTGAACTCCCCTCGTTTGAGGATATATGGTTCTTGGCTCCCAACGGCGTATCTCCGTTTCATCTCCTTTTGCTGCTATGCCAAATTAAACCCAGGAGGGGCCAAGTGTTGCCGGAAACAAGCCCCCGCTCTCGACAGGGTCAAGTAATACCTCAACGGGGAGAATGGCAATTTTCCAGCCATTGGATATCCAGCCCCTAACCTGGAACTAACTGACCACAGGCTGGGCTGCCCCCCCCCAAATTAAAAGCCTCACCTCTCCGCCCCCCCCCCAGTTCCCCACCATGCTGGCATAAGTACTTTCATTGCCTTCTAGTCAATTCAGGAGCTACCGTGCAGCACTCTTCCCCCCACCCACCAGGTTTGGGAATCTAGGGTGCTTCCAAGACTGTCACTATTTTCAGGCGGGAATCACACGATACGATACGATACAATACGAATCTTTATTGTCATTGTCCCATACAGAACAACGAAATTGAAAAAATCTACATCAGACATTCAAAAACCAACAAGCCTGCTATCCCAGCCTGGTTGACCCCCTAAAAACTCTGATACCCCATAATTAAATACAATATACTCCCATAGAGACTACCTTACACTGCGTTTAAAGCCAAAATCGCATTTGGATAGAAACTGTTTCTCAGGCGGCTAGTCCTAGTCTTTCTAACCCTGTACCTTCTTCCAGACAGCAGACACACCCAGGTTGTGCGGTTTAAGTTGCCTTGGTCTCTTGGGCAACAAACCTGCCCCCCCTGAAACAGACCAGTTGTGATAAGTGATGGAGAGATGCGGAAGAATAATTGCTTGACGCAATGTCTGCTAACCTCTCTGCAAATAAATAATAAAGAATGCTTAATAAAACAGTCGATGTCAACTAACTTCCCTGAAAACTTTATGCAAAACACTCAGGTCATCCTAAAGCAACTCCACTCTGGCCTTGGTCACAGCCACCCTTCATAGGCCCACTCATTCTGTGGAACTGGCTCTGCTACAGGTGCAACATAATATTCATTCAGCATTTGTAAGAAGTTGGTCTTTCAGTGTGGAGGCACGCACCCTGAGGATCTCCCTGCTTGCTAATACCAGGCAGACACCTTCACTGAACTCTTTTCAGCACTGGCTAAAAACACTGTTGTTTAGGCAGGCCTGTATAATGTTTGTACAGTCGTACCTTGGAAGTCGAACGGAATCTGTTCTGGAAGTCCATTCGACTTCCTAAGTATTCGGAAACCAAAGCGTGGCAGAAGCCCCGCTGGACATTCGGCTTCCAAAAGAATGTTAGAAAACTGGAACACTCACTTCTGGGTTTTGATCGTTCAGGAGCTGACTTGTTTGGGAGCCAAGGCATTCAGGATCCAAGGTATGACTGTAGGTGTATATACACTATACAGTGGTACCTCTGGATATGAACGGGATCCGTTCCGGAGCCCCGTTCACATCCTGAAGCGAATGCAACCCGCGTCTGCGCGTGCACGGGTCATGATTCGCCACTTCTGTGCATGCATGTGACATCATTTTGACCGTCTGCGCATGTGCAAGCGGCGCAACCCGGAAGTAACGCGTTCCGTGACTTCCGGGTCGCCACGGAGTGTAACTTGAAAGCGCTCAACCTGAAGCAGCTTTTTACCAATAATGTGATTATTTTATACTTTTCGTAAACCGCCTTGAGGTTTTATTACAACCAAGCGGCATATAAATCTTTTGAAATTGTTAAAAGTAAAATAAATGTAAAGCACCTTTAAAGCATACGCCTTTCCTTCAAAGAATCCTGGGAACTGTAGTTTATTGAGGGTACTTGAAATAGCAGTTCTGTAAGCTACAGCTCCCAGAATTCTTTGGGAGGGTGTTTTAAATGTATGGCGTGGATACTTGCCAGAATCATAGTTTGAAGGTTCATCGGAGGCCATCAAGTTGAAAAGCCGCCCCCCCAACTGCTCAGAGCAGGATCTGCAATGCAGGATACAGTTGCAGCATTCCTGAATCCACCCCACCCTGAGTCAAAATAGCTTGTTTCTTTAACAAAATAACCAGTTCCAGTCCTGATATTTTTATTTTTTATTTTAAAAACCTAATAGGTTGGTAAATTACTTGATTCTTGCAACCCTGGAGAGGTGGGGAATGTGATAAAATAGCACCAGTAGGAATGGGAGAGAAATTTGATTCAGTTTGCATTTATAGGTAAAGCTACCTAATTCTCACTTTCCAAACTAGATTAAGAACTGAAACACAGCCATTCTTTCAAATTCACCCGTTTCTGAATGTTGCAATGGGGTTCTCCAGCCAAGTAACATGGCCAGAAATGCATATACAGTGGTACCTCGGGTTACATACACTTCAGGTTACATACGCTTCAGGTTAGACTCTGCTAGCCCAGAAAAGGTGCTTCAGGTTAAGAACTTTGCTTCAGGATGAGAACAGAAATCGCGTGGCGGCAGCGGGAGGCCCCATTAGCTAAAGTGGTGCTTCAGGTTAAGAACAGTTTCAGGTTAAGTACGGACCTCCGGAACGAATTAAGTACTTAACCCGGGGTACCACTGTACAGTCGTACCTTGGAAGTCGAACAGAATCCGTTCCGGAAGTCCATTTGACTTCCAAAACGTTCGGCAATCAAAGCGTGGCTTCTGATTGACTGTGGGAAGCTCCTGCAGCCAATCGGAAGCTGCAGAAGCCCCATCGGATGTTCGGCTTCCAAAAATAGTTCACAAACAAATAGTTCCACAAATAGTTCACAAACCAGAACAGTCACTTCTGGGTTTGCGGCGTTAGGGAGCCAAAATGTACGAGAACTGAGCTGTTTGAAAACCAAAGTATGGCTGTATTCGGGGAAGTTGCTTTGGAAAAAGTGTACAATAGGCAAAACTGCATACAAACATGTATGCCAGGAAAAATTCGCACTTGGGTGCTGATGAATTTTCTTGAGGGATTCGTAAAAAATATATAAATCACAAACTGATGTGGAAATGTAGAGAATGGAATTAAAGAGGGGGGAAATGAGGAACCAGGAAAACCCAAAACTGACGGATTCTATGCTCCTACCTTAGTTATGCCCTGCTAGTAGGAGTAGCCAGATGTTTGATTCATTTACAGAATTTATTTGCCCAGGTCTAATTGGAACCACCACCGGCCTCAGACTGGAACAAGTAACTCCCTTAGACACTGATTAAATGATCAACTTAATCAGAGTCTCTTCCAAGCACGTCTGATTCTTTAAACAGTGTGGACCGCAGACAAGAGTCTGCAGCTATCCCACGGAGTTTCTGAATTACAACATGCTTTAGATTGGAATATCTGCACTTTACTTGACTTTCCTGGATTACAAAACGTTTCTCCGTCATTCCCAGAGCATGAGTCTCCCTGCAGAGTGCTTCTCTCAATAAAGGCTTGCATTTGCATTATATTCAGATCATATTGCAGCTGCTACTCTAAATGAACAAAGTATTTTATTAAAAAGAGGATTGCGGCTAGTCCAGTGTGAACCTCCCCAAAAACAATAAAATTGTTTTCTGGAAGAGTAGCCACGTTCAGTCTATTGCAGTAAAAACAACAAAGAGTCTTGTGGTGAACAGATTTATTATGGCAAAAGTTTTCATGAACCAGAATCCACTTCCTCAGATAACACTGAAATATAATCCTCAACACTTCAGACATTAGCATAAAGGCACAGTTAGATGATCTTGTGTCAAAGCAACGTAACCCCTCGCTTCCCCTATTACTTTCCTCATTGCAAAAAGTCTGAACTTTGGGGGAAATAGAAGCATTCTAAATCAAGTGTCTCCTGCCAGAAATGAGGGAATGTTTGTTTGTTTGTTTGATGTATTTATATTCCACATTTCCCCCAAGTTGGGATTCACATCTACACGTGTAAACTCCCTTTCGGACTAAACATGTCATAACCATGGGAATTCAGTGAATGCCTGGGGCTGGAATGGGACTCCTTATTGGCGTAATTAAAAATGGAAAGCGTAATGCTGGTGGTCAACAAAAAAGGTTTAAAGACTCCCCCAAGGCAAACCTTTAAAAATGTAGTATAAACACCGACAATGGCCTGCGAGCGCTCCATCTGGAGAACAGCCTTTACCAAAGATGTCATGGACTTTGAAGACGCTCAAACTCAGGACGAAAGGGAGAAACGTGTGAAGAGGAAGGCACATTTGGCAAACCCTCATCATGATCAACTCCCATCCCGAAACCTATGTCTCCACTGTGGAAGGACATGTGGATCCAGAAGTGGCCTCCACTGTCACTTACGGACTCACTGTTAAGACTGTGTTCATGGAAGACAATCTTACTCGGCCACAAGTGGTCGCCAAAGAAGAAGAAATTGTATCACGAGCAGAGAAGCACCAGGGCAGCTATAATTTTAGGTTAATTCATCCAAGGCAAAAAAGAGAGATTTTTTTTGAGGGGGGGCGGGGGCATCTGTTCTCATTCTGTTCTTTTTCTTTTTATCTTTGAACCTTTGACTCAGCAGATTTGTGGAAAACCACAGCTTGGCTTGAGAACATGTTCAAGGTTTAGAAATGCCAACTGCCAGACGTTGTGGCAGATGTATTTCAGGAAAGGGACAGTGTGAAAACCTTTGATGTGTGTAACATCTCAAAAATAAATCACTGTGCCCTTTTCTTGCTGTTTGGGGTCCAGGTTGAAGGGGGGGGGCAAAAGTTTTTTTTACTAACCAAGAAATGAAGATGTTACTCTGTCAATAATGATTTCAAAGGTAACCTAGGCTGCAATATAATGCCTATCTACTTGAGAGTAAGCCCTATTGAACTCTTAGGAACATACATCTATCTGTACAGTGGTACCTCGGGTTAAGTACTTAATTCGTTCCGGAGGTCCGTACTTAACTTGAAATTGTTCTTAACCTGAAGCACCACTTTAGCTAATGGGGCCTCCTGCTGCCGCCGCGCCTCCGGAGCACGATTTCTGTTCTCATCCTGAAGCAAAGTTCTTAACCTGAAGCACTATTTCTGGGTTAGCAGAGTCTGTAACCTGAAGCGTATGTAACCTGAAGCATATGTAACCCGAGGTACCACTGTATAGGGTTGCACTGTAAAATATGGATTCCGTATTAGAGCCAGAGGAAGTGATAATGAAGTCCTGTATGGTGAACTGAAGACTAGGAAAACGAGAAGCTCAGAGAAACTGAAACTGACAGATTCCCCCCTCATCACTACATAACTAACTTCACGGGCAACAAAAGAATTTACTTCCAGTAAAGCATAAGTAAGATTTTTCCGTTAATCAATTTCCAACTGAAAAACAAAAGGTCTGAAAATGGGGGAGGAAGCATTGCTAAAACGACACATTAAAAAACCCACCAAGGGCTCACCTTTTGCAGCCCTTTCTAGGCAGAGATCCATGCCTTAAAGTGCCATGTCTGAGCACCTTTTTTGCCTCAGAGTTTTGCCTGTGAATTCCTGCTCTTTGACGTTCAATCGGAACAAACATCAGTTTGGGTTTTCAGTGGTAAAGAGCAAAAAGAAAATTGCTCGGACATAGCGCTTTAAAGCAAAAACCTGTGCCAAGAAATGCAACATAAAACGAAGTCTGTATGAGCCCCAAAGGTAAACAGAACACACTGCACCATTTAAAAAACATAAAAACGCTGTTCTCCAACTATGTTTGTTTTTCCCCTAAAAAGACGGCTCCACTACTGTTCATCTTTAAATGTGAAATGAGTTGGATTTCTCCCTCTGCTCTGAGTAAAACTTTGTTGGAAGCAACACACAATGTTGTGTAGATGGGAGGCTGCACAAAAATTGCATGCATAAGCAGCAACAATCCCACACCAGTGGACACCCACCTTCTTATTCCAGACTATCTTTATTTTGGGGTAAAGACTTCAATTGCATAACTGGCAAATTCAGGATGCGCAATCCAAGCTGATTTATGCTGCTTGTTGGGGGGAAAGAATAAACACTTCTCCAAAAGACTGGACTTTCGGATGGGAAAAATGGGTTGGAAAGTGTGGGATGACACTTGCTTTAATGCAAAGGCCATCGAGCTGCCTGCCAAGCAGATAAGAGTGGGTGCTCATTAAATAGCCAACGCTGTCTAATTTCCCTGCAAACACATCAGGACAAACGCTCTACAAAACAGGTAATCTGGAAGCACCCTAACTCTCTGCTCTAGTAAGAGCGTGTAGGATTGCAGCCGCCTTAGACTCCTTCAGTGCAGCAAGATACAGAACCTCTCTCTCCACTGAACAATAAATATTGTGATTGAGAGAGTTCTGTATTGTTGTTATAATGCAATTATTTTCAGTGTTACATTTCCGCGGTAATAGAAATGATTGATGATCGAAAGATCCCGGTAGCACAGAGAACAATCGGAATGTTTCAAATGGGTTTCCCCCCCACCCCCTCTTCCCAGACTCTCCGGCTACGTTTCGGGTTTTGTAGCTCTTCAATCTCTGCCCTTGGCTGGCAATCTCTGCTGCTATTGCATGCTGATTTGTTCCTCTAAATAATGGAAGGCTCGTTCTAGTGAAGTGTTGCACCTGTGACTAATTCTGAGAAAGTGCCTGTACGTAAGTACTGTCAAGGCCTTGGACCACGTTCAAGGAGAGCACCTCATTTCCCAAGGGTTTGCCAGTTGTATAAAATACTTCTATATTTTATACAAATTTCTAGTTGTATAAAATATTATTGGCAGTAATATTTCAAAATTCACTAACTGAGCAACGGGTCAAATTATTAGTGATTATAATGTTAATATAGGCCAGTATTCAATCAGGTTTCACTGAAGGGAGACCCACTGAAATGGATGGACCTAACTTGGCCATGTTTATTAATTTCAGTGGGTCTACTCTGAGCGATACTTAGTTGAATGCCATCCAAAATTGGCAACAATTGTTAAAAACGAAGCGACAGCAGTGGCAAATGTTTTCTCTTCCTTCTGTCCTGGGATTGAGTTCCAGCTTTTATCCTGAAACCAGAGAGCCAGAACCCATCAAAAGCAGAGCCCTCTGCTGAAATCCTATGCACAATTAACTTGGGAGCAAGCCCAGCTGAATATGGTGGGACATACATCTGAGTAAGCTTGCATATGCTTGCCCTGTAAATCTCCCTTCTCTCTGAAATCCATCAGTCTTTTAAAAAAAATTCACTTTGTCTGGACTGTGCCCAGAATTTGTGAGTTTTCATCAGTGGTTTGCTTTGGATAATCTTTAAAGTATAATAATGTGTTTTTGTAGGGCAGGATAACATTTGTGGTCCCTCCACCTTACAATTTTTTAGAAAGATTCATGAGGTTGAGGATGCTATAAAATATACAAAACAGGATCAGAAATATACTCTGGAAGATTAGTCATTTAGTTAAAAAACAGCAACCCATCTTCCCCATCTGAAATGGATGGGTTTTAAATCCATGACAGATTATCCACTCACTAAGCCTTTTAGGGGGAAGGGTTTTAAAAGAAAAACATACAAAATAAATCTTGAATCTACTGTCTACTGCTTTGCAATGCTGAGAAACTGAGAAAACACAGTTCCTTTTATTGTCGGGTGGTTAGGTAAAACTTGGCAGGAGACAGGAATAGCTGAAGACGGCAATCTGAAATATACCTTCTGAGAAACAAATCTCATGGAAATTCATGTGACATTTACAGGTAAATATGTTTAGAGCTGGGGTGGAAATAACAACCTTTCCTGAATATGTATGTAAATAAGGAAGTCAGGCGGCAGACCAATATGTCTGAAGGCTTGATTTCCTTTTATTAACTTTTGTAGGGAGGAGAAAACCCAAGCCTAGCATGAACAAAACAAACCCTCACCACTGCTTTTTCAGCACTTAAGAGCATGATTTTGGTATCAACTGCACCCCTTATTGTCTAAAAGGCAAACAGAAATAAACACTGAAAATCAATTGCCATCCTCACACCTCAACTTTAAGTGTGAAAACACACACAAACAAGCAGACACAATGATTGACGATACAAGTTTCCTGTACTGTGGAGCAACAGATTTTCCATTGTTCTACATACGCTGAATGGAATACATACAGTACAGTATAGAAGTTTACAGTTCTTGGGGCCCAAAGAACATATATAATTCCACCTGCCACCAGGACCGTCTCTGTTCTCTCATACTTGTCCTTGGTCCTCGCAGCTTGAGGAGGATGGGGTTTATTCAATCAATTCCCCTTTTAATCCGTTCTGCTTAGAGCATTATTCTCTCCTGCTGTACCAGTTTAAGAGGCACAGTTATTACCCTGGGATTGCTAAGCAGGCAAGAACATGCTGTTCCCATCCATAGGCCAAAAGAGCCACCAGCTACCATTCAAGCAAGAACAGCAGCAAGGGAAGAGGAGCATGGCTAGATCTGGGTCTAAATGCTCACCAAGGCACTTTCTTTGGCCTTGGTTAAACTGGTCTCCCTCTCCCTTCTACCTTTCCCCTCCTCTCCGCTCCTCTTGTGTGACTGCCTTGTCTTTTTAGTTCGTAAGTCGGATGGCAGGACCAGGCTCTCATTTTCCCCTTTTCTTTTCAATTGATGTAAGCTGCTTCAGGAGATGACAATTGCCTGACAAGCAGGTTAAAAGAAAAATACAGTAAATAAATTAAACTGCCTGCTTTCTCAGGGTGTCTAGTGGTTGGAGGGAATGCGCTGAATTTGTAACTAATACTCCAGCAGATCCTTCAAATACCCTCTCTAAGAACTTTGCCTGCATTTGCTAAACCTTGAAACGCTGCAGATAACGGTAGCGCCGGGAAGGGAAGCTATATTTACGATCCAGAGAAAAAGAATACAAATCTCACATGAGCAGGACATGAGCATTTCTAAGCTGTGGGGAAACGTATGATCTGAAGGTTTCCAAAACAGTTTACTAGGGAATGCTGGCTGCCAGGCACCATGGAAATATTATCATTTTGCCTTTCATTTTCAGCTCCACTAGGATATTCCTCCTAATATAATAAAAGTATATTTAATATTGGGTGGGAATGTTGAAGTAAATCTTCAAGTTCACCCCAAGAGCCCCTGAATTGTATATACATCTCCTTAACTCTTGCTTCATGATATTATTATTATTAGCAACAGAAAGGTCATTTCTAGAATTGTTCCTAGAATTGGAAGAATTTCTTAACTGTGGCATTTAGGCTGAAATCTTGTAAACACTTGCTTGGGAATAAGTGCCACTGAACTTGGTAGGACTTACTCTAAGCATATATATACAGTATAGGATTGCATTGGTAGTCTATCTGTCCTCTGTACCATTAAAAAAAAACCAAGCCCACCTGATATCATACACACTATGTAAGTTGCTAAAGTGGAGTAGGAAATTTTACCCAAAATCGAATTGTACAAGTTAGGAAGAAGAACCATTTCACAGCAATTCAATATCTGGTCAGCAAAGCAGTAATGTGGTGGTGTTTTAAGCCCATTTTAATTTAAATGAGGTGAAACTTTACAGTTTTAAAACGTATTTTTTCCTCAGTGCATTTTCAACAAACACGTTAGTGAGGATCCAATGTCAGCAGCAAGAAAACTTGCCTGCTCCAAGTTTGAATATGTTATGGCTGTGTAATGGATTTTCACCAAATTGTTAATGTAATCAAACTGAGTACAGATAGGTTAGATGAGATTCTCCTCCTCACCCTCAAAAACCGCAATGATTTCAAAACAAATTCTCTCCAAAGGCGCACGAAATGTATAGCGGAAGCTACTGCATATATAAGTTGCAACCCCTGCATAACATGTAACGACAAATATTTTTGTGTGTATTGAAGCAATATAGAATCCATTACACCGAAATTGGCTAGCTAACATCAACATAAAGCTGCCATAGCCAGAGCAATCGCTCACGCTAGCAGACTACTCAGCCCAGCTCCTGTTCATTTTGTGAGCTGCGGTGAATGTAATAAACTAACAAAACATTAAACGGAAGGTCATAATAATTTCAACATGTCACTTGGGACAACTCAAGATTTCCCCGGGATTTCAGGAAGACGGAGGGACAAGAGATGGAATATTTGCAAGTTTTGAGATTCAAACACTTGGGGGAACTCCCCCACCACCACACAAAAAATACATTTCAGGAAACCTTAAAAAGCTCTCCTGGTTCTCCACAAAACTGTCACTGAGCCCAAGCATATAAACAACTAATGAGCCACTAGCTACAACACCAGTCACATCTCCCGGCATCTATTACACATTTTATTACCAAAGGTCTGCTGTAACTATGGATATATTTAGCGATTTAAACTCCGGCACATTAGCTGTCTTGATCGCTTGGCTAATCTCTGACTACATAATTTTCCTTGCCTGCGTCAGCTGAGATATTATGGCTTCATTTGGATAATGCTGCAATATAAACACTGCAGGCTTCTGGTGCCACACATCTCGATCTCCAATAACCATGTCCGCATTCTGTTGCATTTGCTAGCTGGGGTATTATCTACCTCCCATTATTCCACAAAACATCGGTAAGGCCGATATAATGCAGATAACATATCCACGCGAATGCTGCAGACTTTGCTGCCTTAAATATTTCTCTGATCGCATTTTTCGGGTTTGGCTGCGCATGCTGCTTGCGCTAGGATTTATCATGCATTAGGGAAAAGAATGCAGGGGGGGAACCCCTCAATGTGATACAATAACATAGTGACACAATACAGCGATGATAGCAAACCAACCTTTTTACCCCCCCGATTGCTTGTGTCTGGAGACCGCGTCCACCACTCTTCTCCACCGAGGTTCCTGGAATCTGATATCAGCTGGGCTGGAGTTTCTTAAAAATGAAACCTTCTTTGCTGGGAGTTTATGAGGAAGTTTGGCGAGTTTTACAAGCCCTTGGGTAAATGGCAGACGGTCGCCCCATGGAGTCAGATTGGATCCACTGATGGGGAAGGGGAAATAGAGCCTCCAATAATCTGTTGAAGCATTAATGAGCTATGCAAGCCTGGATGTTCAGGTTTCTCACCCAGGCCTGGAACCATGAGCCACTGGTGGTGAAAGAGCTTTCCAGAACTCTAGGGCTTTGATCTGTGGTTGCTACATTCCCTGATGGAACTGGACTGAGCGAGTGGGCTTCTGACAGTGATAAACAGTGTGTCGGGGGGGGACGCCCCGAGAAGACAGATCCCCAAACACATGCGGACAGGTGGGCAGATGGCATAGAAGAGAGAGAGAGAGAATGAGAAAGGGGAGCATAAGGCAAATGGATCCATGCATTGCCACGAACCGTGAAATAAACCCAGGTTGGAGACATGTGAAAAAGTTGAGAGACAAAGAGAGTTATGCTCTCTTTCTCAGACAAACACATGACGGGATATGCGCTGGTTGGAAATGAAGCCGTGTGGACACTCCAAACCTTTGGCAGGCACAAACAGTATCAAAAGCAGGATCGTATACGACCATCCCGATAGATCATGAGCACAAATATCACAAATGTAATTAAAAAGGTCATCTGGGAGGGGCCTGATGGCTATGAGATGATGGCTATGGGAAGGGGGCATGGTGTAGCAACTCATCGAGCTTTTGCTGAAGAACGTTACTTTCCGCTCCCATCCCGCAGGTCAGGAAAGAGGAACTGCATAAAATGGGGGTTGCAGGGAGGAAGAGAGGTGGCAATACTGTGCCGGCTCACCTGGGACAACGGGAACGAGGCCCGTTGAATTACTGCTCAATTACTGAATTACTGGGACTTACTGCTAAAGAAACATGCACAGGTTTGTGCTGTCGCATAGTTGCTAAGGATGTAAGAAGGAACCTTTTTCGTTCCATCCTGTTTTTGCCACATTCAGCACTGTTTCTCTGCCACAGCCGTTTGCCTTCTACCCAAAACTACATTGCCTCACTCTCTGCTGCAGTGGAATTATTTGAAGTCCGGTTTGAGGTGTGTAAGTCCAAATGACCATGTGCCATTTCAGAGGACGAGTGTACAGAGTAATGGGGTGGAGCTTCAAATTAGAAAAGGCACCGCCTTCAATCTGAAACTCCACCCCATCCTACATTTCCCTTCTCTGGAAAGGTACCTACCAACAGCCTCCAGGGTCATCTGGACTTACCTATATAAAATCATTTTTTAAAAAATCAAATTCATTATCTAAATGTACCCAGTGTTGCATAATCATAGTAGGGTAAATCAGTATTTGGAACACAATGGTGGCAACTAAATAATTGCCTGTGGAGTTAATGAATTACCAAATATAAAACCCATTTTTTTAATGGGAACATTTACTTTCTAAGTAAGAAATGAGAGCAATCGCAATCTCTTAAATATTTTTCACACCGTTCAAGGGTACCATTGGTCTGAAATCTCAAAATAAATAAATAAAATGCAGTAGCGTCCAATATGAAGCTACATGAAAGCAAAACCAAAATATAGCACAAGTGAGAAAGACACACTTGCAAGCTTGAGTCAGCAGAATAATTGAGGTCTGAAACACAGTTTCAATCCCCCACTGCTCCAGCACTGATTAAAAAACAGGACTGTCATAAATAGCTGTGGCAGCAGTCCACACAGAGACACACCAGTTCCATCCACCTATGCCCAATATGCTGAAAAAAGAAACCTGAAGCCCCGATCCCATGCATGTCCCTCTATAACAGCCTTTGCTGATCTGCTCTCCTGATGTTTTGGACTACAACTTCCATCAGCCCCAAGCAGCATGGCTGTGCTGGCTGACGCTGATTAGAGCTATAGTCTAAAACACATAGAGGGCACAGGCTGGTGCATCCCGTTTTGTTGCTTGAAGTGAAACCAGAAGGTACCGTCACTCTGCTGATGCCACTGCTGTGTTGTGTGGCCTTGCCCTTGAAGCAGCAGTGGCAGTTTCTGGAGAGATCTCGTGGAAACTGCTACCGTTGCCGCTTCTCTGGCAGTGGTGGTGGTGGCGGCGGCAGGGCAGGTGGAGCCTCACTCCGCCTCATGAACAGGCCAGCCCTGGGTTGGTGAATGCTGCTCTAAAATAATTATCACTGACTTCAGTGGGATTTACTCAAATTAGGGTGCAGAGGATTACATTCATACCTCAGATTCTACCTGACTTTTAGAAGACATCTGAAGGCAGCCCTGTTTAGGGAAGTTTTTAATGTTTGAAGCTTTATTCTGTTTAATATTCTGTTGGGAGCTGCCCAGAGTGGCTGGGGAAAGCCGGCCAGATGGGTAGGCTATAAATAAATTATTATTATTATTATTAAGGTTTTCCTTCCATTTTGTATCCAAAGCAGATAGTTGTCATCAGGGATGCCTGAGGAATTCTTGTACTGCACCTCCCAAGCTTTAATGAGTGGATCAGAAAATAGATATCCTTTGGATTTCCCACTTTCCCAAAGTTTACATTTGATTAAATATATGTGGAGTTTGCAAGAAAATCTACAACATATATTTTCTGAGAAAATCTATTCAAGGATACAAATTTAGATTCATATTTAAATTGGGATTTTCATGCATCTTTTAAAAAATTCCAGATTAATGTGGAAATAACGAAACGGATTTATGAATGAACAGAGACACAGGTAGCACAGAATAAATATATTCAGAGACTTCAATCCCTAGTTGTCATATCTGAGAGAAATTGGTCCAGCTTTCCCTCTAGCAGCCAGCTTTCCTTCTAGCAACCACAGCAACAGGCAAGTGAAGTGGATAATTTCTGGCTGAGGTCAGTGCTGGAATACCTTGCTCTTCCATTTAGCAAGAATGTAGAAACCTGTTGCCATCCAGATTCTGTTGGACTCCAAGTCCCAGCAGCCCCAGCCAGCATGGCCAGTGGTCAGGGATGAAGGGAGTTGTAGTCCAACGTCTGGAGGGCCACATCCAATGCCTGTTCCAAAACATGACTTTATAATTGTTTTTTGTTTTTTTTGTTAAAAAGACTTGTACGAATTTCCTGTCAGCCTCCTTGACTACAGTATTTTTCAGCTGAAAGACAGGGTGTAAGTTATCTTAAATAAACAACACTTGCGGGGGTTTCACTTGTTCGTTTTAAATCCAGTTTGCCTTTTTTTTATCTGACAATAATAGGGATTAGTCTTAAAGACTCCCAAAGCGAAATTTCCTTCCATCAAGTGGGAATGAGGGAGAAATGCTATTCAATTTGCGTTTAAAGGTGAACTTACCTAATTCTCATGTTCCAAAACAATTCATAAACTGAAACAGCATCCTTCAACATTTAAACGCCTCCGGATTTTGCAACGCGGTTCTCCAGCCAAGTAATTGCATACCCTAGGGCAAAGTGTGAAGATAAATACATATAAGTGAAAATAACATAGAAAAATGGAGTACATGATAGAAAATTGCTTTGCAATAATGTGCATATTAGGAGAAAAGCTTGTGAATTTTCACAAAGTGTGTGTGTGTGTGTGATATGAGAATGTGGAGAACTAAATTTATTGTTGGAAAAATGAGAACCTGAAACTGACATTTTCCCACATTCCTAATACCAAGTGTCACTTTTGCTTATTAAATTGCTTACTAAAGTTATCAAACCCATCTTTTCATATCCTTAAAAAAAATCCTTTAAAAAGAAACTATATTGAGATGTTGGTAATGCCCGTTTAATTATTTGGTTTCATTCAGTAAATTTAAAATTAAATAATCGGTTAAACATATCTAAGCACCTGATAGCACAAGATAATACTTTATAGCGGAGAAAGTGAATTTGCAACCAGAAAAAAGCAGGAATTAAAAAAAAACACCACCTGATTAACAATGCCATATTAATCCTAAATGCACAAGAGAAGAAGCCCCATAGTGGGGAGGGGCTTATTTCAAAGAAAACATGTATAGGATTCTGCTGAAACATATTATCAATTAAATAGCTGTCAGATCAATTAAAACTAAACTAGAAAGGGAGAGGGAAATGGCACAGAGGCCTTTGAAAATATCAGAAAAACTCACAAATAAGATGCTAATGATTAATCAGTGCTTTTTTTCTGGGGGGACGCAGGGGTATGCATACCCCTAAACATTTTGTGAATCTAAGTCTGGCCTTATTGAGGGCCAGTATTTCAAAATGAGTAGGAAAATGAGAGTACCCCTAAACATTTTTTAAGAAAAAAAGCACTGTGATTAATAATTAGGTTTGGGCCCAAGAAGCTATGTATGTAGTGCTTCTAATATTAATGCATAATTTGAGTTAATGGATTCAGTAGAAATAAATCCCAACATACAATGATCTTCAGATGTTTTCATGCCTGCAATGTACAATTTAAGATCAAATTCTAAAACTATGCCCTGGAGCCAAGTAAAGTAATCTAGACTCACTGCATCGGGGTCGCCAACTTTCCAGCCGGCCTCTGCAGCTGTGCTTTTCACACAGTTGGTAAAGTTTATCCTGATGCTGAGAAAAAAGCTTCTTCTGCTGATTTCTGCAAATCAAACTGGCGTCAAGGGCGCAGGAGCAGGCCAGGCTGCTTCCCCCTCCATCAGTTGGCAACCCTGCTCACAGGGTTTCTTCTTGCTATTACAGCCTGATAGGTTTCCCCGGTTCCCAGACTGCTGCACAAGCCCCCTTTCCACCCGCCCTCAAAACCCGTCCGATGGGCTCCTTTCGCCGCCCCCCTCAGCTGTCCCAAAGTCTTGAAAGTGAAATTGCTTGCTTGCCATTAATCTCCCTGTTGTTTTTACGAGGCTCTCCCGCCTCTCCTCCCCCGGGGTGCCCGTTAAGGATCAAAGGTTAATTAATGCAGAGCAGACCGTGACCGCAGTTATTCTGACCCCACAAGGCCAGGTGGTCCCAGAGCCCCGATATACAAGATGCGATGAAAGGGTGACACGGCCCAGGAATTTACAAGATGATGAGGCGTGGCGGGTCGGGTTGGGCCAAGTGAAGAGAGAGGAGGCCTTTGGGGAACTGACCTCCTCAGGGTCAGCTGGGAATGGGGGGGGGGATGAGGGAGAAGCATTATAATAAGGGGGCAGTCCAACACACATCTTGAACCAGGCCCATTTTAAATGCTAAACTATGGATTGGCGCTATGGGGATGAGCCTCAGGCTGTGTACACACGATATCTTCGAAGCACGTTTGAAGCACATTCCCCACCCCTTCAAAGAATTCTGGGCCCTGTAGGTTATTAAAGGTTTCTGGGAATTGTAACTCTGTGAAGGGTAAACTACAAGTTCCAGAATTCCTTGATAACAACACTTTGGAGGTACCAAGCCTAAAGGAGGTCAGATTGGTTTCAACTAGGGCCAGGGCCTTTTCAGCACTGGTCCCGACGTGGTGGGACGCTCTGTCACAAGGGACTAGGGCCCTGCGGTACTTAACATCTTTCCGCATGGCCTGCAAGACAGAGCTGTTCCGCCTGGCCTTTGGTTTGGACTCGGTCTGACCCTTATGTTTCCCTCCCTTTATGGTCTTGATTTATCAGCTATTTTAAAATGAGGCTGCATTTTAAATTGCATTTTAACCTGTATTTTAAATTGGTTTCCCCCCCCTTTCTTTTTCTCCCCCCGCTTTCACCCCATTGTGTTTTTACTGTGATTTTATTGGTGTTAGCCGCCCTGAGCCCGCCTCTGGCCAGGGAGGGCAGGGTATAAATAAATTGTTGTTGTTGTTGTTGTTGTTAAGGGAAAGAATGTGCTCCGAAGGTTCTTTAAAGGTATAAGTGTGTACACAGCCTCAGGCAAGCTCCTTCCTCTCCTCCCCTTATGGGTTATGATTCCTTCCCTACTCCCCCAGTTTAAATAATCATTTACCATCACCGATCACTATGACATCATGGGAAAACTGGTGTTGGCACTCGCCCTGTAAGCCAGGACTGCAAGCCGGGATACTGTACAAAGTTAGCTTACAATTCAGACTTTTTAGCAGCCTTGGCAAGGGTTTTGAAGAGCGTTTGCCGCTCATGATGCCTCTTGCTCTGAGGAAGAAGGGCAAGATGGCTCCCAGAATGCTGGGAGTGGTTGCATTTGCTACGGAGGCATTGGTAAAAACTATTTTAAATGGTAAACTGGCAGGTCTTATGCAGAGATGGGGCTTAATATACAGGCGGCAACCATTTTGGGTGCATTCAATTGACGTACAACCACCAACACGTGGCCCTTTTGGACCCAGAAGAGGGCAGAATGGGGGTGTAACAGGGGCAGAACGTAACGGGGCTGGGCGGGCTGGGCTTATGCACACTCTACCAAGGTGTGCAGGGGCCAGGAATGGAACCTGGCGCAAAATGGTTATCGTCTGTATTAAAACTGCAGTCAAATGTGCAAATGTGTGTGCACATGCTAACCGCTATTTCACACTAGCTCCCAATATGCCTGGGAGTCATCTGCAGGATTATCTAAGAGTGATTTCATGGATTCTGCATTTTATTTTAATCTTCCTGCTGTTGTTTTTTTAAAAAAATGTTTTTAATTTTATTGCATTATGAAAAAATGTTATTAGGGCAGGGCGGAGAAAGTGATTGTGGCAAACCCGCTGGCCATGGTACCCCTGAATGAGTAAGTTGAATGAACTCCTTCATGAAAAACAATGAACAGGCAGACAATCACAATTGGCTTTGTTTTCAATTAATTTGATTTTTTTTAATAAAAAAACCCCTTCATAATATTATGCTGAATCCAACAGAAACTGCTCTTCCAAATTTATTGAATTCCTCTTTGTCCCCTCAGAAAAGAGATGCTGGTTGCATCAGCTGTTTATTTACAGTAACAGCATAGATCAAGTGAGTTTAATATACATTATTTACATGTGCTCCATGATTGCTTCTTTTTCTGGGCACAGGTTACGGACCATATTAATTTGGTATCAAGTACTTGCTTTAAGCTTTAATTATACCCATTTAATTGTGAAATATATTCCAGTGTTGTGAGAGTCGACTGATGGACAATGTAAGTGGTTTCTGAGAGCCCTCACAACTGCAAAGAGACTGATCCTAGAACACTGGAAGGACAAATCCTCACCAACAGATGGGCAACAAACTGAGGACCTGACTATATGGCCTGTATTTGATGGTGCAGCATATCAGAGACAGCTGCCACCAAAATAATACAAGTATGTGTGGCCTACAGTGAGATATATGACTACCCTGGCCTTCTGTGCTAGTCGTTGTACCATTGTGAATATCTGCATCTCAGGAGCTGCATATGCACTATATGTTTAAAGCTTATTTAAAGTACCTCTATTCCCATAGAATCCTGGTGACTGTAGTTTCTTACAAGTGTTGGGTATGGTGGCTCTGTGAGGGATAAACCACAGCTTCCAGAATTATTTTGTGGTGTGTGTGCTTTAGGTGTGTTTTCCAATGTACGGTTTGTATGCTACCTGTTTTTGAAGTATCACTGGTAACTGGGAAATGGATATAAAGCCCCATTTCTCTTTTCCCCCCGGTGCCTTCTCCCCTCTCCTTTCCCTGGGTCCTATTTGGCCAAAGAGGGGAAAAATGAGGAAAAGTATTTCCTAATCACTTTTTCCTTTTGTGTCAGGTCTTTCATATTGTAAATCCATAGGAAAGGGCTGGCTTATTACTGATCTTTGTAAGATGCTTTTTCAGCTGAAGAGCAGGGCAGGAATGCTTTGAATTTGAATTTCAACCGTGATTATTATTACATTGGTTGAGAACATGTGGGCTTTGTGATGTCATAGCTATGACATCACCTCAACGCAGGCCAAGGCTCCTTTCTGACAACCACAGCAAAGGGTGATGCCTTGGCTGGTGTTTTGGCTAATAGCCCAGGACATTGCAGGATCCCATGGATGCCTGAAATGCAATGCAGATGCCATGGCAGTTGTGAAGGAATTCAAAGATATCTACCTGGACAAGCATCTCTTCTGGAACCCACAGCTCAAAACAAAACTGAAGGCAGACTTGGATAATTTCTTAGAAGAGCTCCCTCATCAGGAAATCAATCAAAAAAAATACATGGCTGTTATTGGTATGGCTGCACCCATCCCAGTGCTCCTGCCAGGGAACCCATGATTTTGGGGGGCGAATATTAAGAATACCAGGGTCCAAAGGCACCCCTCTGACCTCTGCATCCCTTAATAGGATCTGCATGCATTTTTTTTAGCATTGGAATTTTAATTGTACAGGTTGTGGGCTGGATAGCATATTATCATATGAACTGCATAAATTGCCCTGCCCTTAGTATTAAAATGTTAGAGGTCCAGTCAACAAAACCTAGTAGCTTATGGCATATCCTAGATGCGACGAAATTAAACAGAGAGTGCAGAAGGCAGTTTGGGCTGGGGACCCAGCCATGAATCAGCCTCAAAATCTAGGACTCTGAGGTAAATTATTTCCTGCCAGGTAAGGCCTGAAAAAAGGCCTCCCTGACAGGTAACCTCACCCCCCTCACAGACACTCACTTCCCTAGGAAAGAAGGATATGAATCAGCTAGGATGACTTAAGCAATATATTTTCAACATGTGTTTGTGTGTGTGTGTGTAACAGGACAGTGGAGGTTTAATTTAAGGAGATGCTGTACCTATCCACCACCTGAGGTTTGGCAGGTAGATAGGAGATAGTAGAATATTTCAGTCATCAAAAAAATCCTCCCTAGGCAGGCCAACCTGGCTTTTTCGTCCTTGAGCTCATGGTTTGGCTAAAGAGGGCTAATCCCACAGTTAAGTGGAGGGTGACTGAGGGATGGAGTCCAGGTTGTGGAGGACAGAGACAGGTGCTTGTGGCCTGGCCTGCCATGTGCCCCCTAAGCTAGTCTGTGGTAAAAAAACCTTTGTGTGTGGAACTGAGGAGAGCAGCCGCCATACTGGGGCCACCATACTGGCCTTCACCTCAGGCGAGAAAGTGTCCTGACTGAGGCCTTTGGTTTAGTAAATTGACAATTTGATGACTGGTGGCCGTCACTGCTGAATTTTTATTTTACAGTGCTTTTGTGTGTGGTGTGCTTTCGATCTGGGTTTAAATCTTATTGTTCTTCTCTTGATGCTGTGCTCTAAATCTAATTCAGAGGATGCTGTGCTCTAAATCTAATTCAGAGGAAAGAAAGATGGGACGCCAATCTGCTCTGGCATATTCCTACGCCTTTTATTCGAGTCACAAGAAGTTAGCTGAGTTATCGTTGAGTTCTTACGCTCCTATAAGAGGCCACATGATAGCAGTTTCAACAATCGTGCATGACATGGAAAAAGTGGAGGGACTTCCTTCTCCCTCTCTCCTAACATTGGAACTCATGGACATCCAGTCAAGCTGAATGATGGACTAGGTGATCCACTGGATCCCTTCCAACGCCACAGTTCAAGGATTCTAAGTACTTCTTCACACAGTGCATAGCTAAACTGTGGAACTTGCTCCCTCAGAAAGCAGTAACGACACCGACTTGGCTGGTTTTAAAAGAGGATTAGAGAAATTAATGGAAGATAAAGGCTATCAATGGCTGGTAGCTGGAACGGCTATGTTCTGGTCAGCCACTGTGAGAAGAGCCACTGGCCTGAACCTGCAGGCATACGTTATGGTCTTATGTCTGTATAGTTTTGTGTGAGCTGCCCTGGGGTTTATTTTGAAGGATTGCATAGAGATTTGATTGAATAAATATTGACTCCGGTGGGATTTAACTCCCAGGTTTACATGGGATTGTATGCATAATAAATACATATTAACATGCAGACATACAGTAATAGGGAGAAAAACAATGGAAGGAAGAGGGAAATAAGCTGCAATTGCTCTGAACAAAAACTCCATGTTCAAAGGCATTATACACCTCTTATCTGTGGAGGTGCCTGGCTTCTACATCAGGCCCTGCAGGAAAGCTTTATGGGGAAGGAGGCAGACAGCGCTCAGTGATTCGCAAGGCAATTCAGAATAAAAAAAGATGGAATGAAGCTGGCTATTTCCCCCCTAACTGTATCCCCCCCCTCCATTCTCTTCAGATGACTTTTCGCTGGCAGACTTAGGTGCCCACTTCAAACGCTGTTTGAAACACATCATGGAAAATGAAGTTAAAGGTAGAGATATGCTAAAATGAATGGTATCACATGGCCATCAGGAATATATGACTGTTTTCTTCCAAATGGCTGTAATATGTTGCATGTATGTATATTCGAATGTATTCAGCAAAGCGTCTGGTGCAGCCTCTGAAGGCATGCTCCTCAAATGTAGGTCAAGATAGCTTTGCTTTGGCTGCCCAGCTCATTCATATATCTGGCCGATTGTTGCCCAGTCTTTTACACTGTAAATCTTTCAGTGCCTTTTACCTCACAATCAACTAGGCGTCGCCATCTGGTGGTTTCTTCAATATAGTGCACCGCTATCTACTGGGTAGGTACTGTGTTGACAAATCAGTCTATGAGTGCTTCCAGATGGGACTTTAAACTTCCAAGTGGGTTATTCATAACATTAAAGACAAACACACAGAGGATTTCCCACCGAAAGGGAAAATCTGATTTAAACAGGGGAGAAATGCAGGCTGGCATCATGGGCGTAGCATTGAAAGTACTAAATCAATTTAGATTCAGTTGCCCCACCCCCAGCAGATGACGCCCCCCCCCCGAAAGCTGGCTCCCTGCAATGGGGGTATTTTTACCTGTGATTTCCCAAAAGAAGCTCAACAACTTTGGCTGCCCACCTAACAAAACTCCTGAAACTTCTTCTGAAGCTCAGAACATTGTATGGACACAGTAAACAATGCGCATCCACTAAGAGCTCCAATCTCACAATAAACACATTCATCAAAACTCTGCTTATAGCCCATTCCCACAAGAATGGAGTGGGGTGTTAGCCTGCATGTATACAGACACCTCTTTGGATTAATTTTTGCGCTATTCAGTTGCTTATTTAAATTGGCCTCACTTGCCCTCATTGACACCATCATCCAGCCAAATATGATTCATTATATGGCCTCATGACATTATTTTCACTTTAGGATTCTTGATTGGGTGGACTCACCCATGTAACTACTCTGGAGGAAGGAGAAAGAAGCAGCACCTTGGGAGGGAGAGTGGCACCAGAGCAGTTGCCAAGGGAAACAGTGGATCCGTAAAATGACAAATAGGCACACTGTCTTAAAAAAACAAACAACACTTTTAGAATAAATTTCCACTCCACAAGCTCTTGGCTCAAAAATAAACGAAATAATGATCCCAGTCCTATTTCCCATAAAATAAAGGGGGGGAATGTAAAATGTGGCTCAACAGGTCAAGTTTTACAAATCAAAAAATTCATCATTTCAGATAGATCGTTGCATTAAATAAAGCTCACATAAAAAACAGAAATATATAACAAACAAAAAAAACAGAAAAAGAGAAAAAAGAAAAATCCACTTTTTTAAATTTACAAAATTCCATACCCCTCTGTCCTGACCTCCTCACATCTCCCTTTTTTGTGTTCCTCTTTCTTCCAATCAAATTCAGCTAATTCAAACCCTTATTTAAACCATGCTTAAATTATATTCTTCTAATTATTATGTCCCAATTTTCCATTGTTTTAACCCATTCCTCATCTTATATACTATGACATAATATTATTCTGTTCATAACCCCTTCTCCTTTTTAACATTCTTCTTTTCATTCACATTTAACCAAATCCCACAAGCCCTGTTACCTTCACTTCCCACATCATATTAACATTCAAACATTTTGCAGTGTTTTTGTAAATAGTCCTTAAACTTTTTCCAGTCCTGTTCCATCAGTTCTTCTCCCTGGTCACGGATTCTGCCAGTCATTTCAGCCATCTCCATGTAGTCGATCACTTGCATCTGCCATTCTTCCACGGTGGGTAGATCTTGTGTCTTCCAATACTTGGCGAGAAGTATTCTTGCTGCTGTTGTTGCATACATAAAAAATGTTCTGTCTTTCTTTGGCACCCGTTGGCCAACCATGCCCAAAAGGAAGGCCTCTGGTTTCTTGGGTAGCAAAACCATAATAAGGACACAACTGCATAAACAGTTCTGTCCTTTATCAGGACAGGCAAGGGATGGCCTTGGCTCTCCAGGGGAACAAAGAAAACACGTCAGAACTTTATCTTGTGTGCTGACCACAAAATACGCGCAAGACCAATGTCCGGGGAAAACGCCAAAAGCGTGTTCCCGGAGATTATGATGTCCTCCCAGATAAGAGTAGGAAGAGGAAGATCCTTTTATGGTCAGAAGTACAGGAAGGAAGACCCTTTTATGGTTGAGAGTACCAGAGCAGGAACATATGTGATGTCAACCTGCGTACACAGGCCGACGTGGTTGGGCTCCTAGGGGAGGAGTGAGAGGGTGCCTGGAGGATATATAAACTGCATGAAACCTGTCATTTCTTTGGACTTGCTGGGGACTAATCACGCAAGTGCCTTCTGCTATCCGGAGAGCAGAATAAACTCTTTCTTTGAACCAACCTCGGTGTCATTTTGACTTCCTTCCTCCTGTCCTGGAGCAACGCAGACCCAATCAGTGAACTCCAATAAGGCTACAGTAAGAAGACGGGAAGGCCTGGCAGATTGAGGTTGGTAGGGCAGTGCCCCATTAGCCTGAATGGGCCAGCCTCTGTTGGCAGCAACCATGGGGAAGAGGAGGAGGAGCTGGTAAACATGACCATGAGGAGGTCAGCTTCCTGACGGAGGGGGCCCCAGGGTGGGTGTCTTGTCCAAGAGCCCTGTGAAACATGGAGCCCACCTAGACCTCCTGCTCTTACCGTTTCCTTTTCCTTTGCAGAGGCTCAGCTTCATAAAGAGATGGATTCGTGTTTTCAGAAGCTACTGACTGTTTTTCACGAGCTATTGCCCAGAGTTGCAACATGTAAGCTGTGCATAGCTTGGCTGAGCCATATGGGGCGGGTGGGTGAAGGGGTTGGCAGGTGAGGCAGGCAAGGGTAGCAGTCCCTAGTTAGTAATAGAAAAATAAAATGAATAGTTGTAGATAGGAGTTATATGGGACGTGGGTGGCGCTGTGGTCTAAACCACTGAGCCTTGGGCTTGCCAATCGGAAAGTCGACGGTTTGAATCCCCGTGACGGGGTGAGCTGCCGTTGCTCGGTCCCTGCTTCTGCCCACCTAGCAGTTCAAAAGCACGTCAAACTGCAAGTAGATAAATAGGTACCGCTCCGGTGGGATGGTAAACGGCATTTCCATGCGCTGCTCTGGTTTCGCCAGAAGCGGCTTAGTCATGCTGGCCACATGACCCGGAAAAAACTGTCTGTGGACAAACATTGGCTCCCTCGGCCAGTAAAGTAAGATGAGCGCCACAACCCCAGAGTCGTTCACAACTGGACTTAACTGTCAGGGGTCCTTTACCTTTAGATAGGGGTTATAGGTCCTTCTTTCTCCCTTTGCACCATACAAACACCCGCTCATCCTCTGAAGTTAAATAGATGCTGACCAGATCAGCTGTAAGGGAAGGTCTGCAGGGGCCAGTTCAAAAGTTGGCAATCCTAACTGGGTTACTGACAATGGTGTGTGGGCGGAGGGGGGTGTACAGACACACGCAACTGCCAACTTCCTTCCTTCTTTCTCTTTGCAGATTATTGCAGCAATGAATGCGGTGAGTAAAATGAACTTAGAGAGTTCATTTTTAAAAGGAATTAGTTCGACCTGTCCCCAAAGGAACTAATTCTAGTTCACGTTCAGCCCTTTGAGAAATGAACTAGTTTGGTTCACATACAGTTCACAGTTCAATTCATGCCCATCCACATGATTCTCTGTCATTTTCTAACCCCTCAACATTTAGATTTTGTGTGTGTGTGTGCATAGCCAAAGGCCTTACAGTGTACAGCAGAGAGCAAGGCAAGGCTTTCCTTTAAAATCACACAACATACCCTATAAAAAGTTTACAGCATAAAAATTTAAAATTAGAGAGCATTAACATATCCAGAACGGAGCTTCTTAGCTGCCAGAGCAAATTTGGCTACCAGGTGTGTAATCTGTAGGTCTTTATCAGTTAGGAGCACTATTGTCTGCCCTTCACAGAGTTACAATTCCCACAAGCCCTTAAACTGTAGCACTCATACTTATTTTAGGGAAAGTATGTGCTTTCAAAGTATTGTGTCTCTGCAGCCATACAATTTCAAGCCCGTCACAATCTTTTTAGCGGTTTTGACCGCTAAAGTTAGTCAAAGCGGTTTTGACTGCTAAAGTTGGCATGTCCTGGATTTCTGGTTCTCGACCATACCTGGACAGGTATGGCACCTCCTTTATAAGGAAGAGATCCTGTTGTAAGTGGAGCAGGGAAAAAGCCATTCTCTGTCTTTCAAGACTTCCTTATCAGAGAGGGGCTATTGCAGAAGTGTTCCGACTTTCTCCTGCCAGATGTTGGAGAGGGAGGTAACACCTGCCAGATGTCTGGGGTAAATGGATCAATTCCTCCTACCTGAGAACAAAATGGCTGCAAATCAGTGCTTACATGCATAGGCTTCCCCGGTCAGAGGAAGCCTTACCTGAGGTACTGTTGTTTACATTCCCTGGCAGCAGCTCTCCAGGGTCTCAGACAGAGAAAAGTCATTCATTTCACATGCAATCTGATTGTTCTAGCTAGGCATGCCAGGACCAGATCTGGGGACATCTACATTCAAAGCATGTACTCTGCGATTGAACTATGGCTCCTTCCCTCAGGAGTCTCTTGAGGCCTTTTGCTGCCAGAGGCAGAAACCCCAAATGATCAGCCAAACCCTCCCACCTAGTTAATACACGAAACAAGCCCCAGGAGAGTTCTGCGTTATTAGAGCTGATAGCTTATCAGCCGGCTCCTGTGGATCTGCCATTAACAGCAATATTATGTTACAGCACAACGATGGTCTACATATGTAAAGGGATGCCCTTGTCCACGTGTATCCAACTGATATGCTCAAGAGTCAATGCACACAATGGGGCAAATTAAACTGCTGCTATGGTCAATTAAAACCAAGCAACAAACCAAAGCATAAAGAAGAATAAAGAAGGCAGAAGCCAAAATGTTTCATATAAGAATTTAAAATTTCTGTTTTGTTAGTCTCTCTCTCTCTCTCTCTCTCTCTCTCTCTCTCTCTCTCTCTCTCTCTCTCTCACACACACACACACACACACACACACTCCAGTTGGACTGGTGGCTTTGGAGTTAAATCTAAAAGTCTATAGGGATAAGAGGAAGGTGTTGAGTGCCAGATAGACATGAATACAGCTAGCTAGTTTAGAGTGGGAAGTTAGAACGGAACAGAAGCATTGCTGGCTAGAAGCAGCATAGCTATCCTGGTTGAGAAATTAGAGAAACAGAAAGGCAGAAACAGAGGTGGCAGTGGAAGAAATAGGAACAGAAGGAACAAAGCACAGACTTTGTTCTCTGTACCTGAACCAAGCTCAGCATCCTTTCACCCGAAACTCCATTCCATGTCATCTTCCAAGCTTTCTTAGTCTTAGCAGCCTAATTTAAAGGGGGCGGAAACCCTATTGCTGTTGTTAAACAATTGCAGATCTACTGCAAATCAGCCAGAGGTATGCTAAGAGATCTGCTCACTCTTACCTTAAGTAATGCCAGTGAGTACTAAAGTGACTACACTTGGTGTCAGTGCCTCAGGTGTGGAGCTTTTTCTGTTAGGGCCTTTGAGGAAATCAAATCTAGATGTGCCAAGGATGACTTGGGTGGAATCTACCCACATATGAGAACTGTTCTGAAAAGGCTTCTTCTTTTTTTAAAGCGTTTTTTTTTAAAAAAAACAAACAAACACAACACCATTGAATTTTCCATGAGGCTCACCACCGCCATCTAGTGTCACATTGTATATTGCACTTAAAACACACTTAAAACGTTTTATTTGCAGCTGTATAGCTGACTCCTTGATTAGGTTTGAGTTTGGTGGGTAGTAGAGAGAGTGAATTGACTGCTTTACACTCCACACCCGGTACCACGAGTGCTCTCACTCTGATATGCTGAACTGGTAAGAGTCTCCCTTATTGATCAGTAGCAAATAAAAACTATTACCTTTCTTGTCCTGAATGCTTTCACTCCCCTTCACTATGCTTTGCCTTCAGGTGGCAGTGATGCTCCTGAATACCAGTGGCTGGAAACAGCAGAAGGGGAAAGTGCTCTTGTGATCACATCCTGCTTTCCGCAGGCTTCCCATAGGCATCTGGTTGGCCACAGTGAGAACAGGATGCTGGCCATTGGCCTGACCCAGCAGTTTATTATGAAATTTCAGTGTCAGGGTGTTTGAGTTATATTTAAAATGACGGGCAAGCTGGGTTGTTGTTGTTTTTTGCTAACACCATTGTGCTAAACCCAGGATGGCAATGCTTATCTTCACACATGCACTACTTTCTGTTGTTATAGGTGTAGGAGTGGGGCAGACCAGAGGGGTGGAGGCATAGAATCAGTTGGTGACCCCTATGTTCCAGCCTCAAAGCAGTAATGAACAGGAGCTGCACAAGGCCACTGCCATCATTTGAACTGAATTGATTACGGTCCCAGACCAGACTCTAATGATAAAGCGGGATATCAAATCCAAACTCCTCCTCCTCCTCTTCTTCTTGTAGTGCCATCATTTATTCCCAAGAGATTTGTTCCCGGGGGAGTTTGTGTTTGGTGAGCCAGATTGCTGTGCTTGTCCCACTATCTGTCACCTTCTCTCCAGTTCACCCTCCTTCTGCCCGAACCCAGAACCCTCCTTCTGGTCCTCTCGTTCTGCAGGTGTGATGAGCTACGTGCTTACTCATTGCTTCACGTGCCTCGTACGGACTTACACATGCAACAAGAAATACCGGTGTGGAGGTAAGAGCTGAGAAAAGGGAGCAGGCTCAGTTTGGGGCCTACAAATCTGTGGCAGAAGACAGGGCCTGGCAGGATTGAGATTCAAGAGAAAGATGCCCGAGGCCAGTCTAAACGGACCCACTGGGACTACTTGTAAGTAAGAAGGCAAGCAGGAAGGGGAACATTGGCTGAGGGGAGGAGACTGAAGTTGGCAGAGTAGTGCCCCATTCACCCTAGGGGACAAGCTTCCACTGGGCTTGACAGTGGAATACGGCCATGTTGCCCTTCTCCCCAGGTGAGCTACAATTTTTGGGGTGGGAATTCAGAACTTTTGGGACCAAATGGGAGAGCTCCCCTCCTCCAATCCAAACCTTGCAATGGCTTCTGACAGGCAGTGGAGGGAAGTTGTATGCAGCTAGTGTCCTTAGAATCATAGAATCAAAGAGTTGGAAGGGACCCCTAGGGTCATCTAGTCTAACCCCCTGCGATGCAGGAATCTTCTGCCCAAGGGATGTCTGTTTTTAAAAAACCATAAGACCAGAGAGCAACCATAGGTTGTCTATCCATCCTTAGCAATACCTGGGCAACAGGCTGAGCAGGCACGCAAGTCACCTACTCAGTTTCCCCCACTATGGTGGACCAGGTTGTTTTTCTAATTTGCATCTATTATATAAATGAGCACATGCACATTTTATGTGAATATGTGACTCTCTCTCTCTCTCTCTCTCTCTCTCTCTCTCTCTCTCTCCCTCTCTCTCTCTTTGGTGATGCCCAAGTGACCACCCAACTCATCCTGCCCTGAGAATAAAATCCCAGCTCCCAGATTTCTCCACCAAGCCCTTCACCAATACCCTTCCTCCACCTTGAACACAATAATCCCCAGCAGGCTCCTTCCTTCCCTGCCAGTCCCATTACTACTTAGGTGATGGCTTTGCTGGGCTCTATATCATAGGGACTGTCTTGTTTTGACTATATGTAAGCCACTCTCTTTTTGGCTGAAGAGCAGGGTACAAACGCTTTAAATAATAGCAACAACTAACAACGTGTCCCTGTATAAGTAAAAAAAGGTGCCTTCTTAGAGTGCTGTTTGTATGTTCTAACGGTTTTACTTGTGGGCAATCAATGATAATGTTGCATATGTGGCGGGCAGTAGTGGATTAAATGTTAAGTACCTAGAAGAACAGATTTTGGATACTTGGATTTTGCAGAAAGGAGGATACAAGTGGAAATGGATGAAGATCTGGTTCTGGATTGTGCTCTGCAGTGGCACAAGTTTAGTCAAAGTGTGAAGAAATACATCTTCTACCGGGTAGGCAGTGCCTCTGAGAAGTGGCCTTCCCCTTTGCCAGCCCACTTGCCTCCCCAAAAATCTACTGCCACTGATTTTTGACCTGTAACTCCCCACCCATGCCAAGGGTTAGCTTATGTGTCAATCACATTTTCATGCTGCAGGGTTCAGGGCGACATACATGTGCCCCCTTTTTTATGCTCATGACAACCTTGTTAAGTGCAGAGAGTGTGACAGGTGGCCACAACCTCTGTGAGCTTCATGCCTCAGTAGAGACTTGGGTCTCCTTACAGTGTTTCTGAACCTGTGGGTCCCCAGATGCTGTTGGACTACAACTCCCATCATTCCTAGCCAGCATGACCAGTGGTCAGGGATGATGGGAGTTGTAGTCCAACAACATCTGGGGACCCTAGTCCAACACTTTGAACCACTACACCACTCTGGACCTCACTTTAACAAGGAAATAAGTTGGAGTTCAAACCAGTGTGGAAAATATATTATCTGATGCTGATAACGACTAATATTTATAACTCACCCTTTGTCTGTGCAGCAGGCACCCAAAATAAACAAAACAATAAAATACGCAACAATAACAGCCACAGAGCACACTAAACCAACAACCAGCTAACTAAAATGTCTGGGCAAACAAGTAAGTCTTAGCCTTGTGCCAGTTGGGCTTCTAAGGGAAGGGCTCTCTCCCACATAACGGCAGCACACATCTCGCCCAGCGATGGAAGATGGGAAAGAGTTTCCTTTGAGAATCTTACAATATGGGAAGGGGGAGGTGCTCCTTCTGGTATTCGGGTCCCAAGCCATTTAGGGCCTTAATCAGAATTTGGCCCAGAAACAAAATCCCCCATTACTATTATGGGTGGTTGTACAACCGCAGAATCTAGTTATCGATGGAGGTTTGGCGTCAAAGGCTGCAGTGTCCTCAGCTATGCAGTCAGACCAGGTTCAGGGCTCCAAATCTGATGCTGAAGAGCAGGAGATCACAGAACCTGGGGCTGACAGATGGGACCCCACTGAACAAGCACCAAGATCGCCAGGGTCAGTAGGTCTAGAGCCAGGGATCCTTTCACACACCGGAGCCGGAGGAACCAAATGTCTCCTGCTGCATCTCACAGTCTAGTGCTCCAGGGAGCACCCTGGGAAGGAGGCTATAGAACAGAGAAGGTGTGCCCATCTTTTAAGTTATCCACAAGGGGGCAGAGCCTGGAAAAGGTAGTCTAGACAGTGGTGGAGGAAAGGGGGTGCAGTGGGTGCAGGTCGCCTCAGGTGTCATCACTGAGGGGGGCGGGTGACAAAATGACAAAAATATGAGTTTTTTAAAAAGGGCTCACAAAACTTTTTAGTTCAGTCAACAAATGCAACAAAACCTGGCTGGAACTAGGCGTCACACCGCGGAGGCTGGCACTTATTGCCTGAGCCACGCGTCTCTCCTGGGAGTGACGTGGGGCCTTGAGCGCCCGCAGGCTCAGCACAGCCTGAAACGGCAGCATGGAACTTGCATCTGCCCACCGCCTCTCCCTCAGCTGCCCTACAGCTGAGGGGGAGGCTGCAGAGAGGCACTGGGCACCTGAGCAGCTAACTACGCCGCTGAGTTGAGAGGCAGATTCTTAGAAGGGCTCGTTCTGCTTTCAACTATTGTTGAAGCGAGTTGTTCAGCTGGGGCTCTCTGTGGTGCTCCAACTCCCTGTGGGGGCCTGGCATTGGATTTGAACATGGACAGTGGTGGGCTGGAGTCAAAGACAGCTTTGCAGGGGTTCCTGTCAGCAGGAAAACACATACAGTGGTACCTCTAGATGCAAACGGGATCCGTTCTGGAGCCCTGTTCGCATCTAGAAGCAAACGTAACCCGTGTCTGTGCGTCATTTTGAGCGTCTGTGCATGCACAAGCGACGAAACCCGGAAGTAACGCGCTCATCCCGAAGCACATTCAACCCGAGGTATGACTGTACATGCACGAAAAGCCACTTCTTTCTCAATGCTAGTGTCCAAATGCAACCCTTCTTCTTAGGTAGTGAAAGGCAAGCTGCAACCGATGACCAGCAGTATGGATTCCTTTCTGGTAAAGAAGGAGGTGAACGTAAATGACTCGGGCAGATACCGGTGCGATATGGCAGATTTGAAGGGAACTGTTTCTGGCTACCTTGACTTCCTAGTACAAGGTAAGTTAAGTGAATATGGGGAAGAGTGGACTACGTTAAAGGGCTCAGATAACATCCCCCCAACACACACACACACACCATGTTCAAAGTACACATGTGACTACATAGGTTAGCCCCCCACCACCACGCCACTAACATGTGAGAAGGGGTCAGCACACGTACTGAGTCTCATGCATGGAAGGCTCCTCTATGCAAGGGGCAATCGTCAGCCCCTCATGAGCAGTGCAACTGTGCATGTGCAGAGAACCCCTCCTCACATGTGCCTAAATGAGTAGATGGCAGTGCGTGTTTGGGCGCCAGGGGCATTGGAGTTTAAGGTTATCCCACATAGTTCGCAAGGCCTCCTCATGCATTCTCGGGAGGATGTTGACCCGTTGATCCACCTAGTCCCAAACTGTCTACTCCGACTGGCAGTAGCTTTCCAAGGTCCCATAGACTTTCACAGGCCTGCTGCCTGATGTTGTTTAAGTGGAAATGGATAGGGAATTTTCACCTTATATGTACATTTTTAAAAAATAAAATTGAAGCATTTTTTTAAAATTCTCTTTTTTTTAACCAAAAAGTCTCCCAGAGAGGCTTGCACTCTAAAGGACATGACACAAAAGGAAAAGGGATAGGAAGGCAGGCAGGCAGGCAGGCAGGCAAAAACCCCTCAGGCACTATTTCTCAGCTACAGAATTCTTGTCTCATCTGTCTCTGTCTCCAATTGCCTGATGAACTGGCTGCTGGTGAAAGTTGAGGAAAGAGCCTGATGGAGCTGACTTTTCAATAGAGCAGATGGAGAACATGCATTTCACCTCAGAACCATGTTGCCTGCTGTAGTTATATGGCCAAAGGGATCTATCTAGTAGCCTCTGTTAAGATCAACTAGCTTTCGTTTTACTTTGCAGAGCTGTAGTACTGGCAAATAGCCAGCAGGGGGGCAGTTGAAACTCAAGGCAAGGTATAGTAATGCATCCCAGATAGCCATACGTGCTTATGCAGAAGTACGTCCCATTGAGTTTAGTGAAACTTATTCCTTGGTGTGTTTAGGGATGTAGCCTTATTGAACAAATAAAAAATAGGTTTAACTAATTATGTCTGCATGCTTGCATTTGGCTAAATAATAGTTTTGAATATAAAATGTATTTTATATTTGCCATTCGATGTTGCACATACAGGCAGCGACCATATTGCACACATCTAGTTGATGCGCGACCGACCAGAACGGGGCGGAGTGGGCTTTTGCACACTCCACCGACATGCAGGGGGAGGTGGCCAGGAATGGAACCCCTGTGCAAAATGGTTGCTGCCTGTATGTAACAGAAGACTCCATCCTAGGTCCCCCTACAAACTGCTGTTTCTGTGTGGGTGAATTCTGCAGCATGTTCTTGACACAGTGATAGTGCACTACAGTACTAGTAGATTAATCCTGCTTTATTATTGGTGGTATAAAAAGTTACAGGATTTCAGCAGGAAGTGACAGGTTGTGCACTGATTGGAAATGAAGCAGTGCGAGCGCCCTGAAACTTTTCCCAGGCACAAACATAGGATTAAGTGTGACTCCCCCTCCCCCAACAGCATCATGATCACATGGCATCATGAACACACAATAAAAAGGAGGTCCGGAGGAAGAAGAGACGTTCTTACCAGTGTGAGAGGGAAAGAGGATCGCCTCATCTATATATTTTAATCTTGTTTTTAAGTTGTATTTTAATCAATTGTTTTTATACCTGGTGTTAGCTGCCTTGAGCCCGGTCTTGGCTGGGGAAGGCAGGGTATAAATAAAAATTTATTATTATTATTATCATCATCATCATCATCATCATCTAAGATGGCACCCATCAGTCTTTATAAGAACCTATATTAAAATATCTCTCTCTCTCTCTCTCTCTCTCTGTGTGTGTGTGTGTGTGTGTGTGTGTGTGTGTGTGTGTAAAAAGCATTGTCTACTTAATCAGGGATGCCTTTTAAAAGGTTATTTTAAGGAGTTTTTAACTAATTCATCTAGCTGATATATTGATTGAAGGACCTTCTCTTTCTAATCTCTTTTCTTCAGTGGTGCCTGCAGTTGGGAAGACCACGTGGTTCCCCCGGCCGTCACACACAACGATGACAGTCCCCCTTGCCTTGGGGATCTCATCCAGGGCTCCACCCCCTCAAGCCGACTTCTCCGTTTGGATAGTGATTGGGGGCACAGGCGGCTTGTTTGTCTTCATCGTTCTTGCATTGTGAGTCCTGGGGAGCTGGGATGGCACCCCGAGGGTGACTGGTAATAGGTTAACACTAGGGTACGCCAGGTCCACCCCTCCATCTTGAGAGCCTCTGTTCCCAAATGCCCCCTTTAAGCTTGGAAATAACACAACGCCCTACTCAGCAGGTCAGCTGGCACCCTTGAGGTTGCACCACCATCCCAGAGGGCTAAAAGACGGACATATGGATATAGACTACCCTCAGGTGTTTGTGCATGTGTGTGTGTGGATGGAGAGGTACACATAGCAGTGTATAAGGCGAGAGTGGGGAATGCCTGGTAAATTCTCTGTAAGAGGATCAGTAACAGCAGAAAAGCTCCCTCAGATCCTATCAAAAGGACAACAAAAAATGTTTGATTACATTCCCGGCGGGAGCCACCTCAGATTCAAGCCTTGTGTCAGGTCTGTTCATGCTAAGCAGCTTCCCAGAATCCTTTGCAAGATATTTGGGCTCCATGACACATACATAGAGTTTCGTGAGTGATCAAGGCCCTGAGGAAAGCATTCTCTGAAGCTAGAAAGTTTGAAATCTGCTGACTGAGTATCTAATTCTTTCTTTCTCCATAACCCCTTTTAACTTTATAGCCTGTTGGCTTACTTTCGTCGTAAGAAGGGGGAAGAAGATGAGGAAGATGATGACGATGATGAAAGTGAGAGTGGATCATCAGAGCTGGTGGCAATGTGAAGTCTCAGTCACCCCCCCCCCTTTTCAAGTTCTTCAGACACAGATTCCTGCCCACAGGTGCTCTTATATTGTACTACTAGCTGGTCTACTTTATTTAACAGTAATTGATAAAGATAGTGGATATCTTTTAATAGATAAAAGCCTCTCTTGGGTTCTGTGTGGGAGAGTATGAAGATGGCATCAGGAAGACATAACTGTCAGGGCTCCGAGATGGCTTGCAAACAGCTTCCACACAACCTGTCTGGTGAACGTTCAGCCTGAATTATTTGCAAATAAGCTGGTCAGGGTTGAGTTTGCTATTTAACAACATTCATCCCGATTTGTTTATGGGGAGGCGGATGCAACGTTTCCTAATCAATCCCACATTATTTGACCTCATTCCTTTATTGCGAGGTCCATTATTTTGAGGAAGGAGGTTTGTTGCACAAGAGCTCCAAATCAGGTTTAATTCCTTAGCCTGAATTTGCTGGAATGTGATTGAATCCCAGTCCACGATTGTTGACAGTCTGCAAGTGCCCTTGCTGTACTTACTGGGGAGGACTAAAAGTTTGGAAAGGGGGAAACCATTGACCCAGATGTAGCAATGCAGGAAGCACGTAATGTTGCTTTTTTTCTGAGGAACAGTAGCTTTAAGGAGAAACGGTGGGTGGGGAAGAAGTGCCCAAACCTTTCCCCACTGTTTTACCAGTCTAAATACCTCCTCATAAATATAATGCTTGGGGCGGGGACAGAGAGCAACTGGGTCTGTCTGATATTTACTTATTTAATGTTTTATGGGAAAGCAGGGCAAACCATGGTGTGTTCCATTAAGACAGATGTGGGGCACCTGTGGCCCTCCAGATGTTCCTTAATTACAACTTCCATCAGCATTCAGAGGCCAAAGGTCCTCCATGCCTGTGTTATTAAGGGGACTGAAAGTCAGAATTTGAGTTCTTTGAAAGCAGGCAGGAAAGATCTACAGAGGTACAAGGAGCCTGGAAACCAGGGCTATCAAAAGACCCGGGTGCACAGGGAGTGCAAGTCCCAGCAGGATTAAGACGGAGCTGGACGGAGCTGAAAAATCTATCCAAAGTAGCACTGGAACAAGGATTCAGGCAGGCACCAGAGCATGGGGCTTGTGGAGCAGCAAGACAGAAGAGGAAGCACTTATAACAAAGACACGTTCAGAGGAACCAGCAGGCTATCTGAGGAGTGGAACCATAATCGGACCTAGGAAGATTATATGGAGCCTTCTTTTTCCACTCTCCTGCCCCATGTACTCACCCATAAGACGTGGCGTTGCAACAGACCAGGGGGCTGCTGCCTTCTTTTCCTGGCTGATCCCAACACTTAAACTTCTTGGGTGTCGTGCATGATTTCTCCAGACTTACTGAGTTTCTCCTCCACACAAGCCCTGTACAGCGCCTTGAACCAACCTAAGCCAATTCCACGAGGGTATTATAAAATACAACGACGACAATCCACCTGTATTTGAGGCAGCGAGAAATGGTGTTTATTTGGAGACGGCAGGCGATGGAAGGTGATGATGGTTACAATGCTGAAGGTCTGTGTTGGAAGAACAGGGTACACGGCTATCTTCCTTGCCAGGCTTAACTTGGTGGCTTTTTCCATGTCAGCTTTTCTGCTTGTGGAGAACAATCAGCTAGATGATTTTTAAATAAGCAGAACCCCACAATTCTGCATGCTGAACGCCAAGGACCCTGCCTCCCGCATCTTATGACTGGTTTACCCTAGCCGATGAGTCGCCATGTCACACCCATGCCACACATTCCAAGCACATTCCATCCCCAGAAAAAGAACCCTGGGAATGGCAGCTACAATTCCCAGTACCCTTAGACTATGGTTCCCAGGATTCTTTGGGGGGGGGGGACCATGTGTGTTAAATGTATGATGTTACCAGGAGGGCAAAGTCACAGGCAGATGCCTTGTGTGCACTGTTGGCTCTCGGGCAACAGGAGTACAATGGAACCTTGGTTCTCGAACTGCTCCATTCCCGAACGTTTCGGCTTCCGAACGTCGAAAACCTGGAAGTGTTCCATTTTCGAACGTTCCTCAGAATCCAAACGTCCAACACCGCTTCTGATCTGCAAAAAGCCTAGCTGTCAGCCAGCTGGAAGCTGAGCCTCGGAATTTGAACGTTTCAGAAGTCGAACGTCCTTCCGGAATGGATTACGTTTGACTTCCGAGGTTCCACTGTATGTGCTTTGAAGTGGGTGTTTCTTTAATGCCTACACTCTCAAACTGCCTTCACTTTCGTACAATGCAACTTGGCAAGTCAACAGTGTGGACAGTACAGAAGTGAAAGTGTTTTACAGCTGAAATGGCTGGTGCAGCAAACTGTTCTGAGGTTACAGACAGAGGTACATAAAAAAAGAGGACCCAGCACTCTTTGACCACTGCGGGGGGAGAGCTCAGCTTCCCTCCGCCTTTGCTGTTCAAATTATGGGGAATGCAAATTTTCTTGGCAGTTTTGGCCCTCTCCTGCATGCTTTTGGTATACAGTGTCTTTTTCTCTTACTACAGATATGTATGTATGTATGTATGTATGTATATGTGTGCATGCATGCATGCATTAAAACCTGAGGCTGAAAGGCTGCTCTGGGGAGGGGAAGCTATACTTACGATGTCATAGGTGCCCAGCCTGTCAACAGTCTGCACAGCCCCTTCTACTTCAAAGCAGTAAAAGTTATTTCCCCTGCACTTGGTCCTCAAGAGAATATTGTTTGTGTGAGACAAGACCGGGGTGAGTCCGCTTTCTGCAACAGAGTGGGTCCTGTTTTTATGTAGGTCTAGTAGTTTGAGAGTATAGCTGCAGCAGGCACACCCTAATAGTCTATGTTTGCTTTGAAACGTTTGGCAATATTATCTCAGTTTAACTTGTCATACCTTCTTCCAAAAACTCCAGAGAAACACAGGGCTCATCCACACTGACCAGGGTATTCTAACAGAGAATTTCCTCCACTATCACCAAACTAAGGACTTATTATTCACACTTCTGTTTGTCCCATGATTTCTAGGCAAGAGTCTGGGAGGTTTTTTCTTTAGTCTTGCCAGTTTCCCCAGGAAAACCTGCTGTTCACTGCTGAATCGGAACAAACGCCAATTGGGTTTTCAGCAGATAGACTTTGTTCTGATTGGGCAGTAAACTTTGCTGGGGAAACCGGCAAGACAAAAGAAAAACCTCTCAGACCCATGCCTAAAAATCATGGGGCAAACAGAAGTGTGAATAATAAGTCCTTAGCTTGGTGAGAGCAGTGTAAATTCTCTGTTAGAATACCCTGGGCCAGTCTCACAGAACCACAGTTTTCAGGGATTCCAGTAAAGATGGAACGGCTATAAATTAAAGCAGAATTAAGCCTTTGCTTAGATGTTTCCACATGAGCAGTTTCTATAGCTGTGACTGGATCCTGCCACAAGCCCATTGACCTAAATGTCCCAGCAACCTTTGGCTACTAGGATATGAGCCACCACTACCATCATCTCCCTTGTGAAAACAGATCCCTCCATATCCAGCTCCCTTTGGGAGCTTTCCCACCCCCGCACCCCCAGATCAAAAAGAAGTGGTCCTGAGCCCTGTGTCTGCATATGCACCCTCTACTTCGCAACCCCAAGTAAGAATGACAGTAAGGGTTAGAATGGCACGAGCAGTTAAAGCTGCATTTCACCCTTCCAATCCCATCTCTCTTTGAGCGGCCACAAAAGATGGTTCGGTCCCCAACACAGATGTTTTCCTCCCTCCCGCTCCCCCTCCCCTGCTTTCAGTAAAACATGAGGTTGCCACTGCTGGTATAGCCCATTCAGGGCAGCCCCAGGAAATCTTAGCTTCTCCCCCGTTGGGCTTGAGATGGCACGATCCAAATTGTTTCGAAGCTGGCACTTCCTCTGTTTAACTCAATAAAACGGTGGTATCTCCCCACACCAAGGTAGAACCTGCATTTCTCATCCTAAGCCAGCGTGCATCTAGATCTATGGGGCCACGCAGATGTGTGCAGAGCTGGTGTTGTTCTCACGGTTCAACTGAGCCAACATGACCTCTTGAAGATGCTTTGAAGGTAGACCATGGCACTTCCTGTTCTATTAATGACTTCTGGAGTTGAAACGATGCAGGCCTCCAAGGTTCTATGTAGCGTGACCCATATGCCAAAGCTTTCATTCAAGATGGCTTCCAAAGTTGTTAAGAACCCAGGTTCCAGGGAAGGTGGTGTTGAAAACTGGTGCCCTTCCAAACCATTTTTTTTAGAACTGCTTCACAGTAGCATGGCAGAAAGGCACACATTTTAATTCATCTCCAACGTTTGTAAAGGTCCTCGATGTCTTGAACCATCCCGATGCAGCAGGCTGGCTGGACCACTGTCCTTGCAAATACTGGTTTCATCCATCTCAAGCTAGAGGACAGCAAAGGGTTTCTGGGGCTGTCGGGCCATTGAAGATGAGGTGCCTGGTGCTGACACAACCCAAACATCGGGGTGCTTAATTCTTCTAAGAGAGCAACTGGATTTGGCATGAACCGAAACAAAACCACCCGTGACGATGCTTGACATTAAACTGCTCTCTCATTCTCACCCATTCAAGGTGGTACCCAGTGCCGGCAAGGCCTTACAGGGTATGCAGAGGATTCTCCCCCTTTCCCTCCAGGCCTTGGGGTCTCCGAATGGGCTGCTAGCACCCCGCCTACCACTGCTCCACCATTAAGTCTATCATGTGGTTGACGCCAAGGTCGGTTGAATCAAAGAAGTCCGTGCAGAAGATGCTGCCCCCAACAGGACTGGTGGAGCCGAGGCCTGATGCTGAGCCCGAGGTCAAGGCCTCTAGCCAATCGACCGGGTCAAATCCAGCACGGGCACCGTTTCCTTGCCAGGCATCTGGGGGAGATGGGGGCATCTCCAGAGAGTCAGGGGAGAAAACAGAGGACAGTGAGTCCAGCGACGCAGAGGAAGAGGAGGCCGTCGAGAGGAAGTCGTAGGGACCAGGAAAATCAAAGATGGCGGAGGTCACCAAAGGAGGTTCGCTGCTGGGCCGCGGTTTCTTTGGTGGTGACGCTTCTTGCGGGGATGGGGCAACTCGATCAGGGACTTCTGGGTTCAAGGCAGGTGCTTGAAGAAGGTCACCTGGAGCAGATGAGGAGAAACAGGAGATGAGGAGAAACAGATGAGGAGAAACAGGATATAACTCCTAACCCTGAGCTTGTTCAGATCTAAGCCGCACAACCTGTTTCTGTGTCAGGACTTTGCACTGGAAAGCATAGCTAACAATGGCTTTGGGCATGTGCAGAATGCCTGCCGCTCACCATTGAGTAACCAACAATCCTGCCCCACCTGTCTTGGGTTTGGGGATTATATTTCCAGGGCAGAGAATATGATTCTGAAGCAGGGCTTGAGCCCCAGATTCCTAGTCTTCTGAAAAAAATGTATCATTGCCCCATTGGCTCCATTTCTGGAGCTTCTCCAATAGCAAATTGTGATTTACGACTGCCCCCTACTGGTGAGCTGGGTTACGGGGGCCATTTCCTCACCTGAACACATCAGCGGTTCCTCTAAGATATCTTCGATCGATTGGCTTGGCACCAGCTGCAGACAGGGAAGGGAAAAGAAGAGCAGTTACAAAGGGAGCCCTCACCAAGCCCAGCCATTCAGCCAGCTCTGGGGCAGGGTCCTTTTTTGGACAGGGGTCTTCTATGCAGTGATGAGTTTCAGGCAGGGGGTAAGCTCAATATGGCCTACGAGCTCATCCCATAAATTTGTTTTCAGACATGTGGGATAATTATAATTAAAAAGGAGAAGAGTTCCTCGGTGCATGTGCAGAGGTTGGAGAAGCCCAGCTGGGCCTCCTCGTCCCACAGTACCTGAGCTTTCTGGATGGCTTCTTGGAGCTCCTCCTCCAGGGAACGAGTTCCTGGTGCTGGGTCCGGGGGGCTGGCTGTTATTTCAAGGGGGAGCTCCATATCAGAATTAATCGGCTCACAGGAGGCAGGGCACAAAACCTAGCAGGAAAATGGAGGAAAGTCTAGCATACAAAGTCTAGCATTTTCTGCCCCAGACAAAAGCCCTCCTTGCTACCAGCCCCACTGATGCTACCCAACCAGAGCTAAAACAGACTTCTCTTAAAATGTCCAATGCTCATTGGTTAGCAACTCATTGGGTGATACGCCCCACAAGCCCCCAAACTAAGCCCTGCCACATGCATGCACATGCAAACATGTGCCTCTGTGGCAAGGATTTTTTTGGCCTAAGCCTTAGGGCTGCCAGCTGCTGACCTTTAATGTCTAAGTTATCTGAGGCAACAGGGAGACAATTTGGTTTTTGCCCCCACCCCTTGCTAGGAGACACCATTAGCAAAAGGGCCACCCCTACTTATTTGAGCAACAGATTAAGGTGGGGAAACAAGCAAACCAGTACTCCCCTAGCAGATAAAGAAAAGCCCGGTTTGTTCATCTTAATCCTGGAAAAAACAAACATGCAGTTCATAGGACACAGCTCTGTATCAGCTTCTCTAGCCATAATGTTCTCTAGAACACTTGGGGGTTTTGAATTTAGAGAACAGATGACAGCGGTGGGGGTGAGGCCATGGCATGTGATATGTATTATGCACATTATGGAGACAAGGTGTTTTTCTTTCTCCCCCATAATACTAGAACTCAGGGTCACCCATTGAAACTGACTGGCAGTAGATTCAGGATGAAATAAAGGAAGTCCTTCTTCACACTCACACAAATGCACAATTAACTTGTGGAACTCCCTGCCACAGGACGTGCCAATGGCCTTAAAGACTTTAAAAGTAGATTAGATAAATCCATGGCTTGTTCCGCAACTATTAACCATGCTGAAGTCTAAGGTTGCAGCCTAAAAGGATGGAGTCTCCACGTTCAAATGCACCTGAATCCAGTAGGAAGAGGGGCTGTTGCACTCATTTCCTGCTTCCCAGAGCATCTGGTTTGCTACCATGGGGAACAGAATGTTGTGGACATTCTTATGGCCCAGCAGCCCTCTAGAATTGCAAATCTCAGGTGGCCTCTCTCCCAGCGCTTTGCTCTAATCCATTGGGATAATCTCCTTCACACAGACAACCCAGGAGGCCCCTAACTCTCTTTTGGATCAGCTGGAGAATGCTTGTTTGCTCACCATGAAGCCATCTTCCGTGCCTCCTCCCTCCTTGGCGCATTCTCTCTTGGGGATGTAGGGCGGAGGTGCCCCCTGCTGGCCGTGGGGCAGTAGTGCTCCCTTGCGGCGGTTCTTGATCCGTTTGTGCATCTCCAGCTCCACTCGGAGGTCGTCGTCGTGGTGTTTCTGCTCCCGGTGGAGTTTCAGCGCCAAGCTCTCAGCCACCCGCTGCTTCTCCCGCAGGGCCTGGGCCTCCTCCTCTAGGTCGGAGGGTGACAAGCGGGCACTGGAGAGCGGGACAGGTGGGGGCTTGGCCCTGGCCACCTGGTAAGGCTTGAGGCGCTCCAGCAGGGCTGGCTTGGTGCCAGAAACAGGGAGGCCCCGCTTCCGGAGCTGCTGGCGGAGTTCGGAGACCTGGGAATCAAAGCAGCGGCCAAAGGAAATTAAGGCTGGATCTATACTGATTGTAAAAACGCTATAACAAACAAGCAACAATAGCTCTTAAGGCAATTTGCAATAGATGACGGATCGCTGCTCTACAGCACTCTCTGGTGTCACATTTTTATAATGCATTTTTAACATTATAACTGGCCTGTGTAGGTTTGTCCTACAAAAGGTACTATAGAATATTAAACAAGACACCAGGAATGGTCAAGTATCAGGCATGTGGGATCTACTTTGCTTTTTATAGGACTCTTCCTCACCCCGCAAAGATCTGCCAACAGGAGCATGGTGCAAAAGACTGGCATTCAGCATTAAAGAATTCTGAGCCCGGGAATTTGTTTTGAATGCCAGAATGGAACAGAGCTCACAGTCCTTCCATGCAGGCAACCCATTCCTGGTTTTCTTCCTCGCTTTTGCTATTCATCAGTATAATTTAGAGTGCAGGCCTAGGGGTCAATCTGTTGCAGCTATTGTTAAACAACTGACAAGTCAGGAAACCTTGCCGATCTATTGCAAATCACAAAGCCTACTGCCCACCCCTAAAATACACACATTGTGTGTGTGTGTGTGTGTGTGTGTGTGTGTGTGTAGTATAGTTTTATTGTTACATGTTCCCTTCCCTGAGCAATAAAAAGATCCACGACAGCACACTACCCAGGCTCCGCTTGCTCTAGATAATATTAACATGTGTTTATCAAGTAGGGGGATAAGTGAAGGCATGTGCAGCATGCACACTTTTGCCAGGTGGCAGATCTACAAGTCCCACCACATTAGATCCCCGGAGAAAAGCACCCAAAGAAATACCTAGAGATGCTTCGAACCCTCAGTTAACTTAGATCTCTCTTCTCTCTTTCTGCCCCATTCTGTCTTCCTTTCGTTTGGAAGCAGGGAAGTCCAGCCCTTTAAGGAAAACGGGGCACTGCCCCACTGACCTTAGCCTGCAAAACTCAGCAAAGAGGAGCAGGAGGATGGGGGGGGGGCAAAGCTTAGTTATCTCTGCCTGTCCTTGGCTCTGGCTCCACCTGCTGCTGGCCTCTCTGACTGTGGCACCAGACGCCAATACCTGGGAGAGAATGTGTCTCCCCTTCCAAGCTCGGATAGTTCCTGGGCCGCTCACCAAGAATCTGCCAGATGAAAGGAATGGCTGGTCAGCAGCCTTCAAGGGGTGCTTATGACGGGCAGGTGAAGTTGCACATACTCTGCAGTCTCATCTTAGAAGATCAGGAATTACCAACGGGTATAATTCAAGGATGGAAGCTTCCCCAGAGTTCCCTGCCTCCAGGTGTCCATCTTTCTTCCTTCCTTCATATCTTTCCCCCGCTACCATTTTATTTCTTGGCTTTTGCTTGCTTTTGTTTTTTAAAGTTCTAAAGTCTAAAGTGGCTTCCTAACAATGAATAAATAAAGCAACCACCACCAAATAAAACAGAATCGGCAGTAAGCCGTGGGAAAATACCATTGAAACAACAGCTCAAAGGTGGCTTGGGGTTAAAAGGAAAAATAAAGTCTTAGTCTGGTGATTAATTCTAATCACTAGTGCAGGGACCAGTCCATAATCGGGGCACCAGCACTGAAAAAGCCCTTGCCCCCTCCTCACCACTTCAGGAAGTTTTTAATGTTTGGCATTTTATTATGTTTTTATATGTATTGGAAGATGCCCAGAGTAGGCGGGGTATGAATAACAAAGTTGTTGTTGTTGTTGTTGTTATCTTATCTCGGATGGCAGGGGGCAATCAGAGAGAGAGTTTTGGATGCAGATCTTAACCCATGGGCAGGTGGTTCATGGGAAAGGAGGAGGCCTGTCCTCCTTCTAGGTGGAGAGCCTCGGGCGCGGGTGCAAATAAAGCCCTCCTGTCTTCTCCATCTGGCCCATGGCAGTTCCCTCTAGGCCACTCCCTTTGGCCCTGCTCTGCCCCTTCCCAACAAGAGCTTGTGCCTGGCTGGACTGTGTCCTTGCACCCTGACAGTGCCTCCTGCTCACCTGGATGGAGGGGGGTCAGGGGTGAGATTATGTGAAGAGACCTCTGGCTTTTGTGTGTAGCCTGCTGAAGAAAGGAGCAACATCCATTGCTCTGCCCGTTTGCTGCCTCGGCCCCCCCCCACCTTTTGTCCCTGGCCCTGCCCACCTTGGCCATGTGGCCCTCAGAAAGTTGCCCCCTTGTGCTGACGATTACGTGCCCCTCCTCTAGATCTTCCCATCTAACCAGGTTCTTTGGAAGCCTGGCTCTCACCGCAACAGAATGGCTGAAGCGGTTATTTGCAACTGGACTTGACTTGCAGAAACCATCTCCGAGAGCGGAATTCTGCCCACGCAGAATCCAATGTGTGATGGCCGGGAGTCCTCCTGCCCCAACTCACCGTTAGCTCCTCCAAGTTGGCAGGCAGCAGTTCCGGTTTGGGTGGCGAAGGGGAGGTTGGCGTGGCTGGAGAGGGGAGAGGGAGCGGGTGAGGCCCACTTGGTGGCGCAGGCGTCCCAGCGAAGCTCAGGACCTGCTCTGGAGCACTGCTGGGCAAAGGGAGAAAAGAGAGGCGTTGACGCTGGGTTTCCCCATCCCAATCTTCTCTCCGGCCTCGCTAGTGTGCTTTTGTCTCGGAAGAGTGTTCCCGGAAGCAAAACGGCTTACCTGGCTGGGACAGCGTGCACGGCTCGGACGCAGAAGGTGGCTGGCGACGTCGGCGTGGGCTGCTGCTGGCTCATGATCTGGAGCTGCAAGAAGACCTGCTGCTGCTGGAGGACGCGGGCGTAGGCGGCATCCATGGGCACCGGCGCCTGCTCCCCCTTCTGGTCGGGCGGCATGTACTGGTGGTACTTGAGCTTCTTCACTTTGGGGCGCGGTTCCTTGGCCTTCTTGGGGCGTGGAGGCTTCCTGGCCTCAGGGACCTTGGATGGGGCCTGTGAAAGGCATCAAAGTGTGTGAAAGAGAGCAGGAACGGGACTCTCAAAAGATAGTGGTGCATAGTGGTTAAAGCAGAGGGGCTTTCTAGAGGTAGGTAATGCTGCTACCTTGGGTTCCCCCCACCCCATTGCCTAAATTCTTGGGCCTTCAGCACACGGGTCAGCAGCAGAGGGAGAGGCAGGGGCCAGCTTCTTACTGTCCTCTCTGCTGCAAAAGAACATCTGACTCCTTATGGCGGGAGCCAAGGTAGGGGGTGAAAACCAGCCACCTGTTTGTTTTTTGCATTGGGTTATATAGATTCACTTCTTTATTAGCCTCCCAACTAAAGTAAAGGTAAAGGTAAAGGGACCCCTGACCATTAGGTCCAGTCGTGGCAGACTCTGGGGTTGCGGCACTCATCTCACTTTATTGGCCGAGGGAGCCGGCGTACAGCTTCCAGGTCATGTGGCCAGCATGACTAAGCCGCTTCTGGCGAACCAGAGCAGCGCACAGAAACACCATTTACCTTCCTGCCGGAGCGGTACCTATTTATCTACTTGCACTTTGATGTGCTTTCGAACTGCTAGGTTGGCAGGAGCAGGGGCCGAACAACTGGAGGCTCACCCCGTCATGGGGATTCGAACCACCGGCCTTCTGATCGGCAAGTCCTAGGCTCTGTGGTTTAACCCACAGCGCCACCCGTATCCCTCCCAACTAAAGTAGGGATGTATAAAAGGCAGAAATATTCAAGAACCCTCAGAACAGGTTTTGTATGGCGGCAGCGCAAATGCCAATAAAACCATTTCAGTCCGTGAAAAGCAATAAGGCAGACTTAGCTGGGCACCTGAATGGCAATGAGGACAGCAGCGGACATGTTTTCCCCTGAGGGCAGCTGTGGGATGTAGCTGCTGCCGTCGCCACCAGTAAGCCTTGCGCTCCCCCAGAAATCTTTGTTCACTTTTTACTACGTGAAAATCGGTGGGGTGAGGAGAGGAAGTTTCCCTACAGCTCTGTTCAAAACAGGCAGCTATCTGGATGCGGCCTGCAATTCATCCTGCACCAATTCATACTTTTCTCTGATAAAAGACAGAGCAGTGGACTTCTGCTTCCTCCCCAACCTCCTCCCTGCCCTTCCTGCTCTTGATTGTCTCTACCTTGAGGAGTGAAACGGAGGGCTTGGCAAGGGGGCTCCCCCCTTGGGGAGGGAACTCAGCCTCAGAGGTGGATGATGACACAGGAGGCAGCTGTTGATCCAGGATCGGAGGGAGGTCCAGCTGCAGGGAGAAGAGGGAGAAAATGGAGCCCAGGTACCCTCCTAGCTCCCAACTCCTTCACCTCCTCTAAACTGGCTGCCCCCAAACTTTCCTTTCCTATAAAGCCAAGCATCCTTCCCTTCTGAGAGTTAAGCTTTCAGCTTTCCCATCAGTTGGCATGCCCCAGTTTTCCCTCTTGTGTATAATTTCAGCTGAGAAGAAGAAGACCTGCAGCAGTGGGAACAGCGAGAGGCAATGCTTCTGGGCAGAAAGTGGGACAGGGCTATAAAGCATCAAAATCGAGATGTGGAAAATATGGGAACAATGAGGAGAGGCAGGACTGAGATGTGGAGACATGCTTCAGAGATCCAGATCGTGGGGTGGTCCGAAAAATTAATGATTATAATTTGGACTATAATTTGGTGCTTTTTATTTTAATTGGAGTATTATGATTGGAAATATTGATTGGATGTTTTTTTATTGGAAAATCAATAAAAAATGATTAAAAAAAGAAAGAAATTGGGACAGGGCTTTGAAGGAGGTGGTAAGGAGCTGGGGAGTCGATGGGGGCTGGTTTGCTATACGGTACCTGCCCACCACGTCCAGCCTTAAAACCCCCCATTCTGTCCTGAAGCCCAGAATGGGAAGTCTTTGGCACGTGCACAAAGATGTAAGAAATCTAACAGCAGTTGAGGGCAGGATGCTGGACTAGATGGGCCTGTGGCCTGACCCAATAAGCTCATCTTGTGCTGAATGCAATCTTGGGGCGATGTGGAGGCGGGGAGATCACAGCACACAGGCAGTGCTGGCTTCAAGATTTGGTCAGTGTGGAGGATGGAGGGGCTGAGTGCCCAAATAGCACCTCAGAATAACCTCTTCAGATAAGACAGGCAGCATTATTTGTTAATACTGGGAGTAGTAACAGTCACATTACAACCAAAGTCAGTCTCATCATTCCCAGAATTGCTGCCTTGGAACAATCTCTCTCTCTCTCTCGGCCTCCAAAGGCCTCTGACCTCCTCAGTGCCCCCAACCCTCTCTAGAACCAGGAATAATTTGGGAGTGTGGGTGTCCTGTGTGAAGCTGGGGAAAGCCAATGGTGGTGTCAAAGGTTTTGGCTTCTAAGTGAATCAGAAAGACTCTTTGGGTGCAGGATTCTGTCCTTCCATCCCTGCCAGTTTAGGCCTCGGTGGGTCGCACATGTAAGGGTTTGTTGGAGTGGCAATCAAGGTACTGAAAGTGGCAATTCTAACCTGAAACTCCCCCCCCACACACACACACAAGAACAGCAGACTGGCAGCAGGCTTAGTTATGTTAACTACTGGTTAGTTCTGCTGTGTATATTTTTTTTGGGGGGGGGTATTATTGTGTCCTTCAAAAGGGAGAAAGTGGCCAACCCCTCAAAATTCACTCATCATTGTGATTCTTACGTCCTGCAATATTCAAACATGCCCTGTAGAGGGCAGCACAACCACATCATATACAGTGGTACCTCAGTTTAAGAACAGTCCAGTTTAAGAACGATTTGGTTTACAAACTCCTCAAAACCGGAAATAATGTCTTGGTTTGCGAACTTTACCTCGGTCTAAGAATGGAATCCAAACGGTGGAAGGGCACCAGCGGTGGGAGGCCTCATTAGGGAAAGCGCGCCTCGGTTTCAGTTTTGGTTTAAGAACAGTGGTGGCTAGTAAGTATTGGAGCTGACGAGGTGGTGATGAACAACTAATGGCCCCGTTTGCCCTGCACATTTAAAGCAGTACCTTGACACTTTAACAGTCATGGCTTCCCCCCCAAAATAACGGGAAATGCAGTCTGCCAAGGATGCTGTGTGGAGGCGCCCTATTCCTTCACAGATGCTATTCCCGGGGAAATCCAGGAATCGCAGCTCCATGAGGCAATTGGGATTTCTAACAGCTCTCAGCACACTTAACCAACTACAGTTCCCAGAATTTTGGGGGGGAAGCCGTGACTCTTTGCAGTAGCATGATATTGCTTTAAAAGTATAGTGCAGATGGGGCTGGAGTCAACTTATTCTGGTCCTCCCCCCTTCCTCCTCCCTTTCAAAGATGCAGTGCTCACTTAAGCAATTCTCAGACACGAGAATCAGATATTTAATACTGAGGGGGAAAGCTGGACACTTACAAAATATTACATTTCCAGGAGTATGCACCAAGCGCCCTGTTCTTATCCCCTGTTCCCCTTTCATCTTATGTCTCTTCAGCATGTACAGGTGAGTTCTACGCAGTTGCTTACCTGAAAGGCCGCCGTTGCGGTGGAAGGGTTCCCATGGACACTTCCAGGAGACAGTGCAAAGCAGGGGGAAGAGGAGGAGGAGGAGGAAGAAGAACTACTGAGATCTTCCTCAAAGGTGAAGGAATCAGGAGCAGCGAGAGTTGCATCTGCAGACGTTTTGAGTGAGAGAAAGGAGGGGAAGCATTATTATAGCAGGGTAGAAGAAACAACTGTTGTTGTTGTTTCTCACATAATTTTCACACCGTTGTTAGTTTTTCACATCGTGAAATCCAGGGATGACTTAGGGGCCTGTTCCATGTCATTTGCCCAAGTGCAAGGATACCTAGTTCTGGCCCTAATCCTAAACATGTGCCTGGAGGACGGGGGCGGGGCGGGTGGACAAGCAAACACACACAAACACACCATTGTCTTTGTCACCTTCAAACTTGTGGAAGGTGGCTATCTGCAGCAGGGAGCCTGTTGACAGAGTCTCCCCTTACATTTTAGAACCCTGGAAAATCAAGAGTTCTAGAAGGTGAGTCCCTGTGTATACAAAAGGCTCCTTGGTGCAGAAGCTCACCATCTGTGAGCTGGAAGGCAATTGAGAACTGTGACTGGGTAGAGCTTGTTTGCTTATCCTTGCAGCCTGGCCCTCACCCCCAGCCACACATGTTTAGCTGATGCATTGCCTGAGGAGGGAAGGAGGGTGATTTGATGGGTGCTAACAGAGCAGCAATTGGAACCCTGCTCTGCACACATTCCATCCAAGGAGCCGAGAAGTCCCAATTAGGCAGCCCTTTTGCAAACCTTTTGCAAAAAGCTCCCCCAATTTCCACCATGTTTCTTCTCATAACAACCTCGCGCTGTCAGTATTCCCATTTTGCAGATGAGAACAAGGCGAAAGGCTGCGTGCCAAGCCTGGGACAGAGGCAGGATTCAAACCCACTTTTCCAAATTCAGCTCCCTAGCCCTCACTGGAATTTGCTCTATCCTGTTACAATCCCTCCTGCTGGGATTGCGCCAGAGTCCAAGAGCTTTCTATTAGGACCTGCCCCTCCATAAACAGCCACTGGATCCCTCCTCTCTCCCAGGCAGCATTCCTGTTTCCACTCCATGAGACAGGAGGATTCCCCAGTAAGGAGAATGCCAAGTCAAGTCCTTACCCGCCATAGCATCCTTGATACCTGGATCCAGGGAGAGGATGTTTTTCTTCACCAGCTCAAGTGGTCCAGGGCGGTGTAGGATCTTCTCACTCAGGTCTTCGGCCAGGCGAGCCTTCTTGTCCTGCAGCTCAGAAGGGTCCCCCGGAGACACTGCAGTGAGAAGAGCAACTATCAGAAGAGCAGGCTTGTGGGATCAGGCAAGAGGACCCTGCAGTCCAGAATCCTACCTCCCAACAGGAGCCAGCAAGATATTCCTGGGGCAAACTCTGCAAACAACGTTTGAGGGATGTAGTCATCCCCTGAGGTGACCTGGAAATCCAGTCGGAAATCCAAGGTCCATTTGCCTTATTTCCACATCAATTTGTGATTTATTTATTTTTAAAAGAAGTCCGCAGAAAAATAATATGCATATTTCTCCTAATGTGTGCATTTTTAAATGCTACTTTGCCTAATATTTTGCAAACAATTTCCCCTAATGTAATTTCTGTACATTCTTTTTGCTAATTTGGGTGTTTTTGCACACACTTTCCTCCTAATGACATGCATTTTATCTGCTCCTTTTGGTTTGCGATCTGCACCGCAAAATTCAGAGAAGCGCTGTAAGTCCTGGAAGGCCTGCTTCTTGCCCTGCTTCTTGCCCTTGCCCACCAGGCCTGGGAGGGCAGGGCCAGGACAGACTCCAGCTACGAAAGTTGAGGCTGCAGAACAGATTCTTGAGCTGCAGTATTACTTAGGGGTTGTTCTTGCTGTTATTTATACTAATTTTTTTGTATCTTTATTTTAGACCTGATTATAATTTATGTGGAAATTGTTTTGTGTATTTGACTATTGTTTATGACTATTTTTGTTGTAATTATGTGTTTTTTTCATGTTGTGAGCTGCCTTGAACATGGTTTGATTTGTGGAAAGGTGGCATACAAATGAAATGATGTGTGTGTGTATGTATGTATGTATGTATGTATGTATGTATGTATGTATGAATTTCAAACAATAGCTGCATTTGGGTGAATTAGGCAGGCTCACATTAAAACATAAGCCAAACCAAATGCCTCCTAGGCAGAAGTTGCTCCTTACCTTCTGACAGCTGGCCCTTAGCAGTGCTGGTCTTGTGGGGCCGGGGCGAGACTTTCAGCCTGGCAATCTCATTGGCCTGAGGAAAAAGAAGCAGAGGAAATTTTAGCATCCTTAGCCAGGGGCTCAGGTAGAAGAACTAGGAGGCATCTTTTGCTCACTTAGTTATCTGGAGAACCACTGCCAATCAGAGTTATGCCTTCCAACTTTTTTCAAACCCAGGAAGACCCTACTTGAATTGCAACCCTGCAACGTGGAATCCACATTTAATTTTTCAGCTATGCACGCCCATGGCCAATGCATAGAAGAGGGAATTTTGGTAGCTGCAGCTTGCGGGACTAAAATAACAAAAATCTGCACCACCATACCCTACAAAATGTCATATTTTTTATAAAAGTCCAAAATGCCTGCCTTCCATTGCTTCTGCTCTCTCTCACACACACACCTCCAGGGCTGGGCTGCCTCCAGGCCTGAGCAAAACAACCACTAGCAGTGGCTCTCTTCCTCCAGTAGTGGGATATAAATGCAGTAAATTAAATTAAATTAAAAAGCACCTGCCATTTTAGATATGCCTCTGCTGCCGTGCATAAATTAGTCCGCACTGTGATTAATATATTTTGATGTCTTTTTATTTTACAATAAATGGTGGTGGATTTTTAATTTTTCTTTGGCATTTGAAAGTTTGGTCTGAACCACATTCCTGCTTGCAAACCACACTCAGGTGCACCCAGAGCGGTGGCCTCTTGCTTCCTGCAAAAAGAAGTCGCTCCTCGCTGGGAGTCAGTGAGCAGTGGACCCTCAGAGAGTGACTCGTAGCGCTGCTTCCCACACATTGTTCTAAGCCTTGAGCCCAGCTGGTACTCACCCTGTTCTGGCCCTGGGTCCCATTGGGCTGCGAGAAACTTGCAAGGGGTTTGTTGAGTGCTGGAGGGATGATAAAGGGGAGCATGTTAGTAAACTCTAGAAGAAACTGCCCTCCCTACCTGTTGATTTTGGCCTGCCACTCTGTTGTTGCTAGTCCAGAAAGAAAGAGAAAAGAAAAGTGGCAACCTTCTCTCAAGGTTAGAAGACCAGCTCTTCTTTCCTTAGCGCCCACCCACTCCTTCATCCATGCAGAAATGCCCTTTGCAATGTGACTCCCTTCACTTTTTGCAAAGGGGTGCGAGGGAGAGGCTCACCTGGGAGCAAGTGGCGTTTGGAGAGCTGCTCTTGGGACCGCCGGTGTTCCATGCGCAGCTGCAGAACTGTAAGGGAGGTGACAATATATGAATAATGGTAATTACTTTATTCGTCTCGGCCAACGAGCAATAAAAAAAAAAGCAGTGAAAAATTCAACTCTTAAATCATTCAGCGCTACCCACCCTCCCACCACAAAGCTAAAATGAAGCCAACAATTGATATATAACTCCAGATTACTGATGTTGACAAAGTTTGTAATCACTTGGGCTGAGAGTTGTTAGGAGATCCCTATTCACTGCCCAGAGCCAACAACTCTCACTACTCTTAACAAACAACAGCACTCAGAATTTGTTTTTTTTGGGGGGGGGATCCGTGGCTGTTAAAGTAGGATCACAGTGCTTTAAATGTATGGTGCAAATGTGAACAGGCCTCTTTGCCCAGCTCCTACTACTCAGCTGCATTGTGAATCTAGCATTGTTTCCCCCAAAAGTTCTTCTCTGGCTCAGAATGCGCAGTTAGATTATTCAGGGGTTTGTAAATCCCAAGATCAGTATTCAAACAAACTGTTGCTGCAATCGCTGTACAGTCATACCTCGGGTTACAGATGCTTCAGGTTGCGTTTTTTCAGGTTACAGACGCTCCGAAACCCGGAAGAACTGGAATGGGTTACTTCTGGGTTTTGGCGGTCATGCATGTGCGGAAGTGCTAAATTGCTCTTTGTGCATGTGCAGAAGCTCCGAATCGCAACCCGTGCATGCACAGACACGGTGCTGTGGGTTGCGAACGCTGCAGGTTGCGAACGTGCCTTCCACACGGATCACGTTCGCAACCTGAGCGTCCACTGTATTATCTTTAGAAATGAATGGTTCACTGTGGTTGTGCTTTGATACGTAACCCCTGCTCTCATCTGGTTGTGAGCTGCTTTGGCAAGCCTGTGTGGAAGGGCAGCCTACAAATTAAAGTAAATAGCTACTACTACTACTACTACTGCCACCACTGCCACCAACTAAAGCCTGCAGCTTTGTAAGCGCATGCAGAACATTTCTTTGCTGTCAGCCTACTTCCTCTCAGTTAAATCCTTAACTACTTATTCTGATTACCAGCAACTCTCCTCCACAGCTGATGCTGAGAACTATAGCTCCCAGGGGGGCAGTGCAGAAAAGTGAATATGCACAGCACAACCCTTACAAGGGCAGGAGGGAGCCCTTGGGAAACAAATGAAGGTGGGGGGTTTTTTTGAGTGTGCACAAAGGATGCATGCAATTATTCACTCCTGAAGTGAAGGGAAAGGAGTTTGCACTCATCGTGGTTTGAGATTTTAAAGTGACAAATAAAAGCAAGCTAATGAATACATGTTAGGCAGAAATAACTAAAACAGATTACACCATAGAATTAAGATCTTTCGTGGTCTTAATCTGATTTCAAACTTGCAAACCAGCAAGGATCAAGAAGCTCTGGTGTCTCAAATGTCCAGTCCAGCAACCAACTGAAATATTGGGTGCTACTTTGCTTTATCTTTGACCACTGTTACTTATTCAGGGCTTGCTCCAGAGAGTGGCAATGCTGGGCATTTGCTGGGGCCCAAAGAGCAGCAGAAGGCTCAACGCCCTAACACTGTTACAATTTCCAGAGAATATCCAATAAGATCAGATGCAGCCAGAGAATTTCCTTATCTCCCACCTCTTCCAGATTAGGGGCCACCAGTGAGGGCGCCATGCCCAAAGCCCCCCAAATCCTGTTGCTAACACAGTCAGTATTTATGTATGCTGCATCACAGTACACATGATGTTACACAGGTAAAAACAGACAGATCGCTGGCCCCAAGAAACTTACAATGGGAGATATGAGGGCAGGGATAAAAAAATGTGGGTGCTGCAGTTGGGACTAAGGATAAAAGTTAAAGGTCTATGGACAGGTACATTTTGAGGAGGGGTCTGAAGGAAGGCAGGGAGGCGGCACAACATTTGATTCTGGGGAACTCAAGACTGTCCACAGTGCATTGAATGAGATTGGAATGGAGTGGGCAAGATGTCTGTTGACTTGAAGAAATCGAGGGAAACTGGATTGGAGAGATCACCCTATTCAACAACCTAGGATGTATCCAGGTTTGCAAAGGCGTGAGGCAAGGTAAGGCAACACAATGTGCTCTGGAATTGCTTTTCAATAAAACAAACTGAGAACAAAATGCATCAGGCTTTTACTGACTGCTGTATGATACTGGGTAATTATACTGTGGAATTGGAAGGGGAAATTAAACCGGGGGGGGGGGGAGAATCACACAAAACTGGCCTGGAAATGAATACCGTATTTTCGCCCCATAGGACACACTTTTTCCCCTCCAAAAATGAAGGGGAAATGTGTGTGCGTCCTATGGGGCGAATGCAGGCTTTCGCTGAAGCCTGGAGAGCGAGAGGCATTGGTGCGCACCGACCCCTCTCGCTCTCCAGGCTTCAGGAAGCTATCCGCAAGCCTTGCAAGCCCGGCAGGAGTTCCCGCGGGCTCACAAGGCTTGCGGGCAGCAGCCTGCAGCCCCGGCGAGTGTCCGCAAGCCTTGCGCGCCCAGCGGGAGGTCCCACCGAGTGCCTGAGGCTTGGGGTGGCAGCCTGTCACCCGAAGCATGGGGAGCCCTCCAGAGGGCTCCCCGTGCTTCAGGCGAGTGTTTGCAAGCCTTGCGCGCCCGGCGGGAGGTCCCGCCGGGCGCGCAAGACTTGGGGCGGCAGCCTGCAGCCCGAAGCATGCGGAGCCCTCCGGAGGGTGCCCCGTGCTTTGGGCAGGTGTGCGCAAGGCTTGGGGCGGCAGCCGCGGCTGGGGAGGGGAATAAATTTTTTTTATTCATTTCCCCCCCAAAAAAACGAGGTGCATCCTATGGGCCGGTGCACCCTATAGGACGAAAAATACGGTATATAAAAATGAAATGGATGCAAATTAAGTATTGCCCAGAAGCCTCTACTTAAACAAACAATTGAAAAATTGAAAAACTGGGAATTACATCTTGTTTCACCAACAACCTGCCCTTTTGGAGGCAAATCCAAGCATCAGAAGAAAGGTCTGCCTTAACGGAATAAATTCATAATTACTTGTCAATGAACGGCAAAATGAAAGCTAAAGGAGAAATTTACAACTCGACACTGAAACCTCCTGTGGATCTATGCCATATAGTGTGGTGTAGAAGTCTGTTATATCTATGGTTGGTTGACAACATTAGCCGATGTAGTATGACAACATTAACTCGTACATAAAGAGCTGTGGAACGATATACGCACATAATGTTTCTTTGTTTCCATATGCCATGGGAGAGACATGACAGGGGACTGGTGTAAAAGAGCCGCAATATGAGGCCATCTATGATATCAAGTGTAGAAGGGCCAGCTATTTGGTCTGCCAAGGAAGACAACAGGTGGACTTTCCCACCGTACAGAATAGATTCCCAGGGATCAAGTGCATCCCCTTGGCAGAAATAAAATGTGATGAGGTGATCCAATGACGAACCCGTTTGGTTCCCAGTGGAAACAACATGCTCAAGATGGAATGGAATGGCGAGGCGATTCTGTACATTCATGGAGGAGGAACGAACGAGGAAGAGCCAGATAGAATTTACTTAGGAGGCTCTGATTTGGACAAGGACAAGAGCAAATCTGCAACCTCCTTGCTTGACTCTGCCTCTTTTACTCCCAACAGTGGATATGTGCCCCTTAGCATTACAGAGTTAATGTTTTCCAGTATTTGAGTTCTCCATTTATTATCTAGTGTCCATTTACAAAGGGCAATCGAATGAGCGATGGGGCAAATCCTTAACCATGGCAGTTTGACAAGGTATAGGCAAAAATATTTTTCCGGGCATCGCTTGGAATCTAAATGTTTGATGAGGGTAATAATAATTACAAAGAAGTGAATCGAAAAGCATCCACCAAGGAAACATGGAAGGCATAACTGTACGACAAATTGTGCTCTCTCACATACCCTGCACAAAGAAGAAGAAGAAGAGTTTGGATTTGATATCCCGCCTTTCACTCCCTTTAAGGAGTCTCAAAGCGGCTAACATTCTCCTTTCCCTTCCTCCCCCACAACAAACACTCTGTGAGGTGAGTGGGGCTGAGAGACTTCAAAGAAGTGTGGCTGGCCCAAGGTCACCCAGCAGCTGCATGTGGAGGAGCGGAGACGCGAACCCGGTTCCCCAGATTACGAGACTACCGCTCTTAACCACTACACCATTTGCATGGACGTTGAGAGTTCTCTGTAAGTGTCCCCCACATCACAGGGAACCAGGTAGAGTCGGGAGGCTTCTTGACACCCTTTAAAGCAGGTGTAGGGAATATTCTTCAGTCCAACGGTCACATTTGCTTTTGGGCAACCTTCCAGGGGCCACATGCAAAGTGGTGGGCAGGACCTGGGGCAAAAGTAGGTGGAGAAAGAAATGCAAATTTTGCCTGTGTACAGTAGGCTGGTTTCAGCACGCACTCATATACCCCTCTCCATACAGCCAAGCATTGTTCAAGGACACATTCCAACCAGGGGAAAACATTTGAGAAGGGTGCAAAGTGAAGGCAGTAAGGGGTGTGGCTTGGGGAAAGGGTGTGTGGCCTGGAGACAGTCCTGAGGGCCAGATGAGAGGCCCGGAGGGCCACATTTGGCCCCTAGACCTGAGCTTCCCCACTCCTGCTTTAGTGCTATGTCCTATGCATCAAATGTCAATTAATTTAACTGGTAATAATTCTGCCCCTTTCTCCACCCAGAATCCTTAGCATTTTCATTCTCTAAAGAGGCCAGGAAGTTGGGACAGAATTCTCAGCATACTTAGAAAACTGCAGCTCCCACTGTTCACTGGGAAGGGAGCCATGGCAATTTGAAATGGAAAGTGAATCAGGTAAGCCGGACCTGGACTACAGTCACACCACACATATCATATCACCTTAAACAATCATGGTCCCCCCCCCAATAATTCTGGGAGCTGTAGTTTGTTATGGGTGCTGATAAGTTATTGGGAGGCCCCTATTCCCCTCACAGATCTACAGTTCCCAAAGCTCCCTGTGAAGAGGGATTGACTGTTAAGCCACTCTGATAATTGTAGCTCTGTATGGGGATTGTCAGGGTCACCAGCACAGAGGCACAACTATAAAATAAGTCCAGATGCACCGGAAACTTAAATTAGTCTTGCCATCCCCGACCTTGGAACAGAAGCAGTTTTCAGGGCCCTTTAAAACAAACAAGCAAAAGCCATGTACCGTATTCTTCGCTCTATAAGATGCACCAGACCACAAGACGCACCTAGTTTTTGGAGGAGGAAAACAAGAAAAAAAAATATTCTGAATCCCAGAAGCCAGAACAGCAAGAGGGATCACTGCGCAGTGAAAGCAGCAATCCCTCTTGCTGTTCTGGCTTCTGGGATAGCTGCGCAGCCTGCATTCGCTCCATAAGACGCACACACATTTCCCCTTACTTTTTAGGAGGGAAAAAGTGAGTCTTATAGAGCAAAAAATACGGTATATAAGCCCACAGAAATTCAAATGCTGCTGCACTGGGGACATCGCTGGGAAGGATAACCTTGTCCAAGGAAGAACACCAAAGGGATATGGCTGAGCGGGTGAGCCCTCCCCTTGCTCTGCCGTCAAACAGCAGGCACGTCATACCTTTGGAGGGTGGGACTGCTGCAAGCGTTTCTATTCCTGTGCCCGCTTCTCTCCTGCCTGGGCATTTGTCCCGTTGTCAGCAGCAGCTGGGGTGACGCCACTAGCTATTTATTTAAAAGGCTGGAAACACAAGATGCCCCAAACTCCCAGGCCAGAGGCTGGCTGCAAGGACTGCTTGCGGGGAACCCACCACCAAACTGCAGACCCTCCAAGTGTCCCTATTTTCCATGGACACCCCAAATTTACAGAAGCCGTCCCAGTTTTTTATTTGATTGCAGGTCCCGCTTTTCCTTAGGATGTTCCTATTTTCATCGGAGAAATGTTGGAGGGTATGGAGTTATGTGACCTCAGAGCCAAGGAGATGATACAACTTTTAGAAGACATCTGAAGGCAGCCCTATAGACTTTTATTATGTTTTTATACGCCCAGAGTATTATTACTATCATCAATATTATGGAACAGGATGTCCCTATTTTCTTTGGAGAAATGTTGGAGGGTATGCAAATACTCAACATGAGGGGCAGGACATGGGGGCGTTGAGTGTTTCACCGCTTTGGGGAACTGTAGCCAGTTCCAGGCCCTCAATATGAGAACCTGCGTACACTCCACATACTGTACTTAAAGCATCCTGGGGGCTGTTTTAGGGCCAGTTTTGCCCCTTTTCTAGTCACTTCCGGGTTCAGTGTGATGTTTGCGTTGCAGTCACGCACATATTGAACGCGCATAAAACGGTTGTTGCCTGTAACCAATACACTGATTGAATGTAAAACACATTTTTGCATCAGTGCTTCACTGTAGGAGCCTTTTTGAGAAACAGGAGGAAGCAGGATAATTTACAAGTTAAGAAACAAAAGCTGCCACTGCACATAAACTATGTAAAAGAATGAAAGTTTACTACCCCAGCCTTCTCTCTCCTTCTTCCCCAACCTTATACTGTCTATATTATCAAATATAACTCATCTGCATAAAAGATTCTATGAATGGAAAACTGAGGCACGGTGTGTACTTCTGTACTTCAAGAAAATCTTTGATAAAAACAATTTTTTAAAAAAGTTGTCACACATTATTCCTGTGACTGTACTCTGTTTTTAACTGTTTCTAATTCTAAATTGTTGCAACCTACCCTAGGACCTGCTGGTGAGGGGCCAGTAGTAGTAGTAGTAGTAGTAGTAGTAGTAGTAGTAAGTATTATTTAGGGACAGGAGAGATCATATTTTTCATTATTGTTATTATTCCCTAGCACCAGAACCAACACAGCCACTAATACACAAGGAAACAAGTGTCCCTGAATGCTCAGTGGGCCCTCCTTGATTAAAAATGGTCCCTGCAAAAGCTTTAGCAAACCTACCAATTAAAAGCAATGCTGATTTTCGTATGTCCATAATTGCACAAGCGGGAGCTATATGTGTGGAGAAATTACGAAGGGTGGTTTGTCACAGGAAAGAAACATGTGAGGCTCAGAAAAACACCATAGTTGCCACCAAGGAATGCCTATGATGCCACAGGCACGTTGACTGATTACTTGGACTGGCTGGGCCTGAACAAAATGGCTGCTGGACGCCAGGGTTAGGTTATGAGGTACCAATGGAATCGAAAAGTGACAAGTAGTCGTGAGGAAGAGCATGACCCTGGTCCTTACAACTGACTCATATGGCTGTCACACACCATACATTTAAAGCAAATGATTTTCCTCAAAGAATCCTGGGAAATGTAGTTTGTTATGGGTACTGGGAATTATAGCTTTGTGAGGGGTTACTCTGTGCTGCTCTGTGCTTCCCACTGCCCAGTCTGGTGAAGCGAGTGGTAAAGTGACACATTTATTGGCTGGGCAGGGGGAAACCTTAAATGCATTCCTTAAAAAAAACAAAACCCTTTAGATTTGAAGATAATCCAGAAATATTCAGAATCAGGGCTGGTCCTCTCTCTGTTCTGCCTTAGATACTGCCACTTACATAAATAGGCAATGTCAAGTTGCCAGAATTAAACTCTGCGCATGTTCAGAGGCACTCAGTCAAAGCTGATGCGATTTTTGAAAATTGAATATGCCAGAACTTCCCTTCCTTCACTCAGCCAGTGCACAAATCTACATGAAAAATTGAAAGCCTGAAGATGTATTCACAAATAAGTATCTGGTGCAAACAGTAACTGAGCAGGAAGAGCAAACAGTCTCTCATGGGCTATGAATTTCTGAGGGAACATTTACTGGGACCTTTCGTAGGTGCCACAGGAGAGAGACTGGCATACGAAGGTGGCATGCTGGCAACTTCTAGTATAAGACCCACATTGTGCACCTGTGTGGTGACGTTGGGATTGAGAATATCATCAACCACATTGACTTCAGAGTTTGTTTCAGCCTTGCAGAAACGTGGCTGAGATGTGTTCCATTAAAATCCCCACTGATAGGGCCCTGAAGGGCTTATTTCGGAGGGAAGTGACACTCGGTGCCCTTAATTCAGTCCCCAAACTAGTGGAGTGGTGAACTGTTGTTACAAAGGGGCAATGGGAAAGCACTCTGCACATGCCTATAGACAACTCCTCTTTACTTGCTCCTAGAGCAAGACCTGAACACAAAAACCTGGCTCAAGTTAAGATTTGGGGGAACTGGGCCTATGTTGTGGCTTCACGCAATGCAGTGTGGTGAGCCAGTGCAGCGGTTAAAGTGTTGGACTTGGATCTGAGATACTAGCATTTGTATCCCCACTCAGCCATGAAGCTCCCTGGGTGACCTTGGGCCACTCTCTGTCAGACTAACCTACCTCACAGGGTTGTTGTGGGGATTAAATGAGGAAAAAAGGCGGGATATAAATGCAATCAGTCATAGGAGCCAACTCATAGCAGCCAAGATCCCTTTGTGTGTGTGTGTGTCCCCCCACAAAATATTTGAGGGGGCTGAGCCTCCCTAAAGTTGATGGGCATTGCCATTCAAATGGTGCTGACACAAATCTGTCCCTTGGGCCACAATTCACCACCAGCAAGGTCTCCTGTGCAGATGAGAGACTTTGCTTAGCTTATTGACCTTTCCTGCAACTAGCAAAAGCTGGGAAAACCATTCAGAATAAGCAAATCTGTTACCAATTCTATCCATCGGCATCATTTTTTCCCCTTATGTATATATCTTATGTTGATTTCCCCCCCCCCCAAAGCAGCAAACAGGATAAGGAAAACATAAAATGATATTCAAGCTGTCTTGAAAACTGCAGCAGAAACTGTAGAAGCAGCAGTAAAACTACACAGAATACCTATGATTTACGCATGCATGGGAACTGACATGACCTTGCTTGTAGAATGTGTCTTGCCTTGATTTATTTTTTTTATAACTCCAAGCAACAAAATGCAGCGTGGGCTGTTCTCTTAAGAGGACAGGAAGGTGCCTTCTGCTTAGTCAGAACTTTGGTCCACCTAGCTCAGCACTGTCAGCTTTGACTGGCAAGAGCTCTGCAGGGTTCCAATGCAGGGTCTTCTCTCACAGCTGCACCTGGAGGGGCTGGGAATTGAACCTGCGGCCTTCTGCATGCAAGGCAGATGATATACTCCATGAGCCACAGCCTGTCCCTTACACAGCAGGATATTTCAGGAGGGTCCTGAGGAGAACGATTTATTTATTTTTAATGGAAGGTGAAACAGTAGGCGTTGAGGTCCCTCTGTCTTAGCCTGCCATAATTACCACCCTGCAAAAAGTCTATTTTAAAAACTTAATAGCACCAAGGTGCCTAAAGCCCTACTCAGGTCCTACTTACCGGAGCGGAATTTGCTTCGGATCAGCATTGATCGTTCAGAAGCCAGGAGTGTCATCTTTGGAGTCCTTGCAGGTATAATCCCAAATCTGAGGTAGGCCCCATGGATATTCAGAAGAGGGGGAAACAGGAAAAAAAGGGGAAATGATGAAGAAATCTCCAACTAGGATCTAGAGAAGCCAGCAACAGACCTTTTAAAGGGAGTGCCTGGGCCTAGGGACGCAGAGTTGGGTATCAGCAAGAGTGGAGACCAGGGACACCTGGGTTCAAATCCCAACACAGCCATTGTGACCTTGGGGTGGTAACTTTCAGCCTCACCTGTCACCTACCTCACAGGGTTGTTTTGTAGATAAAATGAGGGGGTCCATGGATGCCACCCTGAGATCCTCAGAAAAAAAGGTAGGCTTGCAAATGCAACGCTTAATAAACTAACCTACCTCACCAGGTTGCCGTTCTAAGGCCAATGCTGTTGTAATGGTTAGCGACTACTGGACTAAGATTTTGGAAGTCAGGATTGTTGAAATGTCTGCTCAGCCATGAGCTTCACTGGGTGACCTTGGCCCAGTCACTGTCTCTCATCCTAGCCCACCTCACAGGGTTGTTGGGAGAGATAAGTGTGATATATTGAGCCCCTGGGGGTGGGGTGGGGGGAGTGGGAAGGTGGGATATAAATCTAAACAAATAAATAAATAAAATTTCGAGGGAGGGGCAATGGAGGGAGGAGCATTCCAGTCCTCCTGAGTTCCTTGCGGGGGGCGGGTGGAACAAAATAGCTAAATTTTAGGAGCAGGCAACTAGCAGAAACGCAGCAGCAGGTGGAGCAGTTCCGTCGCTAAAGATGCAGTTGGAGACGGGGCTTGACCTGTTGAGTTTTTGCCCTGTTTAAAGGGACAGGAGCCCAGCTGGCGGCGCATGTGAAAGAAAGAAGAGCGAGAGAGATGGTTTTGGGGTTTTTTTTAATCACCTGCTGTCCGCCTGCACCCGCGATGCCCTCCTCGGGGAGAAAGCCCAGGAGGAAAGTGCCCTGCCTGTGCCATCGCCCTAAAGCCTCCTTCAAGGAACCCAGGAGTCCGGGCTGTCCCTTCCGCTTCCCCGCTACAGCCCTTTTCAATGCCAGCCCCTTCCCCAAAGCCCAGGGGGACCCAGGCGCCCCGACTCACCGGAATGGACGGTGCAACCCTTTTCCTCCTCCTCCTCCTCTTCCTCCTTCTGCTTGGCTCGGGGGGCGCTGGGAACCGTCCGCCCCCGACGGCTTCTCCGGGAGGGTCTGCCGGCGGCCTTTCCGGGGGGGAGGGGGTGGCGTCCTTCTTTTCCTCGCTGCCTAGGTGAGGATGGCACCGGCGAGGGACGGCCAGGCGCACGGACCTCCGGAGGAGAGGGTTGGGCCGACGGCTCTGCCCCCCGCCTGGGGGTCGGACGCCACCGCGCCCCCCTCCCCGGGCAGCTGGGATGTCCCCGTGCCTCTGCCATGCGCCCCCTCCCCTCCCCGAGGGTGCCACCTGCCGCGACACCCGACACCGGGAACGCGCTGCTGGCTCAGCAAGGACCACCCCCCTCCGCCATCCTCCCCGTCTTCGTCCTCCGCCCCCTTCTCCCCACAGATCGCCACCGTCCCGCCTCCTTATGCTGGCCAGGAGATCTTGCTATTGGGGACATCCAGGAGTCCTGGCAGCATCCCTTGCGAGCACCGAGGGCTGGTACTTGGTAGTGGACCCCCCCCCCCGACTTCTTCAAGGAACCCAGGTGTTCTAGCGCCCCCGTCCCGCCGCACGCTCCCCTTTTATTTATTTATTAATTAATGCATACAATTTATATCTCGCCTTTTATTCCAAGGAACTCAAGGTAGAATACAGCCCCTCTCATTTGATCCCCGCACAAACAACCCTGTGAGGTAGGTTTAGGCTGAGAGGCAGTGACTGGCCCAAAGTCACCCCACCTGGTGAACTTCATGGCCCAGTGGGGATTTGAGCTGTGGTCTCCCAGGTCCTAGTCTGACACTCTGACCACTACACCTCACTGGCTCTCATCCCTAAGCACCATCGCCCGCCCACCATTTTTTCTCTTTCTCCAGGAACTCAGGAGTTCTTTCCACACAACGCCCCTGGGTGTCATCTCACAGTCACTACCTCTTTTCCAAGAAACTCAGGAGTTCCCAGGAAACACATCTGCTGCTGAGGTTGGACTCCTCAGGCATTGGGTAGGGGTGCAAAGCTCTCTGGACCTCCCTGTCTGGTCCACGGGACTTTCCCTAGACCATACCCCACTCCCTTGGTCTCAACCCCTCGCTGCCCCTCCAATGCATCCTCCATAGCTGCTTTCACCTGGCTGCAATGTATCCTGGAACATTTCACCCCGCAAAAAATAAAATAAAAAATGCTGGACACTGTAGTTTTATCCCTTGCAGAGTTAATTCCCAGCAACCCTTAACACACTACAGTGCCCAGAATTCTTTGCGGGAGGGGATGTGCTTTGAATGTGCTTTCAAGGTAATAGTGTGTACACAGCCACAATGCATGTTGCTTGCCCAGATGAAGGAGCAGTATGTGGGTGGGTGCATAGAAACCTCTGACTTTTTAAGGGGGAATCGTCCCTGTTGTAGAAAGCTTTCTCTCTCTTTTTTTAAAAGATATTTATTGAAATTTTCAACTTTAATACATTAAAAAAGAATCAAAAAAGAAAAAACAAAAAGGTTTAAAAACACATAACGTTCACAATCCTTATTTTTCTATAACATATTTCCCTGACTTCCCCACACCTCCCCTTCTTATATTCCAATTCAAAATGTTAATTCAGCAAGTTCTTATCCCTAATTTTAACCTTTTTCTATTTAGTTCATTTTAAAAAACCAATTTTGCCTTATCCAAACTTAAACATCAATACTTATACATCAATACTCATTCTTAAATCATTTTTCTAACGTCGACCCAAATTCCCTTCCACGAATTCCCCAATTTTCATACAAATAACAAAGTAAAGTAAAAACAAAACAGATTGTAATTATGCACCCTTTGGATTCCAAACTCCACCCCCCCCTTTCCCGGTTTCAATCCCCAACAAAAGTCCATCAGTCTTAGTCTACTATCAGCCTGGAGATCTCACGTCCGAGGCTCTTAATTCTCTCTCAATTCCTCTCTGCCGGTTTTTTTGATAGTCCTTAATATTAAACACCAGATCTCGGAGAAGCTCTGGCCCGACGGGATCCATGTTTCTTCCAGCCAGACCTCCATACTTAAAAGTGGAGCCCGAATCATGTTTCTTACTCCTTTCAAGTCCAAATGTCCCCAAAGCTCCAACTTCCACCTTAAGCAAATTTGTAATCCTTGGGTCTTCAGATCTCCACATAAGGAGATCTCTCCATTCTTCAATCTCCAATTCAGACCAGATTTTCAACATCAATTTCTTATTTTCCTTTGTAGCCATCATGTCAGGCCTCTGGCTCTCCTTTGTCATCTGCAAAATTACAGCTCCTCCTTCCTTTTCCTCAGGAACAACATATATCTCCTTCTCCACACTCTCAAAACTCTCAAGTTTCTCTTTTTGTCCAGCTGCATGGGCTTCCTGAGTCAAATCCTTATCAAATTCAGTGATGTTATTTACTGTTAAGTTCAGAGTTGCAACATTTGTAGCCAAAACATCAATTTGGCCTTGTAGCTTTCCCAAGAGAACAAAAACTCTGTCCAACCCAGCCTGAATTTTCCCTCCTCCAGCCATTCTTGTAATGTCCCAAATCCCCCTCTAGAGGGATTTTGGTAACTTAGTATTCTTTCCAGTTCAAATCCAAAAACCAAGTTAGTTTGTAACAGTTCTTCCTTGTTTTCAACAAATTGTAACCAAATTGTAACAAATATAGCCAGCAGAAGCAACAAAAACAAAGTTCTCTTTTCCCGTCTTGACAGCTAATTTGACAGCTGTCAAACTCTTCAATACCTCATCAGCAGGCTCTCTCGCGGAGCACTCCCGGGTCCGGGGGGGGGTGGCACTTCAGCTCCCAAAATTAGCTCTTTATCCTCCAGTAAGATTTCTTATATTGCCAAATCATGAAATTAATGTCTTTTACCAAGTAAAAAAGCAAGGGTTCTCTCGACCTTAGTTAGCAGGTCCTTGCTTTAGATTATTTACAAGACGGGGAGACGGACTTCCTGTTTGCGCCTTCCCCGATCGTGCCTAATTCAAAAGAAAAAATTTTCTTTCCAATTTCCGTACTACTCACGGGTTGTTGCTTTAAAGTCCAATTGCTCACAAGAAGAAATCAGTGCTCTCCAACCATGGCAATGCGGCTTCACTCCGCAGGAGAAGCAGTCGACTCTCAGCACCGCGCCGCTCACCCCGTCCCCCGTTCTGAAGCCTTTAAAAAGGCTCCTTCACAGGTCGGGGGGGCGCAAATGGTGCCTGCCAAGTCACCAGGTTCACAGGCTTCACCGCCTGTGATTTTTGAGGGTCCCCGCGTCGCCGCGGCGGTCAAGACCCAATCCTGCAGAGCCGATTCCGGAGCTCGGAGGGAATCCGCCATTAGCCGATGGCACTAACCCGGAAGTCGTAGAAAGCTTTCTCTATCCCATCTTTGTCTTTGGCTCCACCTGGGATGAGAAGGTGGCTTGCTCATGATTTTCCTAGGGAACCCAGGAATTCTGACTTCTCCACATATCCCTTAGCACAAGCATGGGGATTTTAGGAAAACGTTTGCTGGGGATACCAAGTCAGATTAATCTGAAAGATTAGACGTTTGGATGGCTTCCATACACACCATAAATGACTTCTCTCAAAGAATAATGGCCACTCTGGTTCGTTCACAGTGTTGGGAATTGTAGCTCGGGGGGGGGACTATGGTTCCCAGGATTATTTCAGGGTGGGGAGCCATTTGCTTTAAATGTGCTTTAGTTGTATGGATGGCTTTTTTGCTGACAAATAATTTGGCAGCGTGCGACCTAACCTTTTAATTATAGCTGTTGTGTGCTCAACACCGGAAAGGCACCTGGAGGCATCTGCATAAGCCATCTGCACTGCAGTGAGGGGTGTATACTTTGCACATGCACAGAGGCCGTCACTCCCTCCAACAGCAAACTCAGTGTTCCCAGGCAAAGTTAAATGGAGCTGAAACAGGGACCCAGAGAAATAAGAGTGACAGTTGGAAAAGAGAAGCTGAAAACCAAGCAAGGAGGGAGGTGGGTGAATTGTCTTGCTTGAGACCCTAGCAGCTTCTGCAGGAAGGCATGGCTGGACAGAAACTCTTGGTGCATGTGCAGATAAAGTGAATTTTTTTGTGGGAGGTCCCACTTTGCTCTTTTTAAAGTTTCTCCAGAGGGTTCCAGACCTGAGCCCTCCTGGCTCTGAAAATAAGCCCCTGGTTCTGTTTACAGGACAGAGAGCTTCCTTGCTGGAAACAGAAATGACCATCCTGTGCAATTCCAGGTAGCTCTAAATGCAAACTGAGCAGGCCTCTGTGTCACTGCGCAGAGACTGGCGATCGAAACAGGGGTCCTCTCATCACTGAGCCCGGCACTGCAAAAGACCCAGAGTGACTGAGGTGGGCGCTCGCTGGCTCCCCTTTGCCCTTTCCCTGCGGCTGCTGTCGGGCCACAGAGAGCGTTTCTTCACACAACAGGTGTCACCTGTTGCCAGCCGTCAGGGGCCCGCGCTGGATTTCACTGACGCGGCGGATCAGGTTCTGACCAGGGTATTTAAAGTCAGACATGCTCCCTGTCCTGCCCCCCTACTTTGGGCCCTGCCCCTTGGCACCACCCTTGGGCCCACCTTCCTCTGGAGCCCAACCAGCTCTGGAGTTGGAGCGAAAGGTCATGCGTGTGTGCATGTGCGCACACACACACACCAAGGGGAAAATGTGCAGATGTGTGCCCAAACTTCACTGTGGTTGGTATGTGCATGATGGGACGAGCATATGGGGGGTGAATGGATGATCAACACTGACCCCTCCTGGTTTTATGTGGAAAAGGACACCCTCATGGGGAATGCAAAAGCACAGGGCTGGGAAAGTGAGTGAAGCAGACAGAGAGGACAACGGGGTATTGTGGCATGCATGCACCTGTGTGCAAAAGGGAGAAATAAAAAAGTGAGTTTGCTATAATAGATTTCTACAGGAGGCATAGCCATATGTCTCAGAAAACATTTTGTATGAGTACGTTCGAATATCCAAGTGAAAAGGCATGCAGATAACGAAGAGCACACTCTGCTTTTCTCGTTAAGGATTAACACAAGCCCTGGCCCAGTTCTTTCTTCCTCCCTGTGCATTTTAATGAGAAACCTGGTGATTTACAGCCTTAGGTGCCCTTCAGGGCAACATCGGTGTATTCTTTCCCTTCTGGTGTCTGTAGCACCACATGAATGACTCCTGCAAGTTGGAAATAGCAAGGAAGCAGATTTTGGCTGGACATTAGAGCTGGACATTTATCAGTGGTGCAGGCTCCCTCAGATGGTGGTGGGCTCTTCTTCAGCTGAGGTATTGAAACAGAGACTGGGCGGCTGTTCCTGTGAAGGCTTCCTTGGTTACACCATTCCCAGAGGATTGTGCATTAAGCAAGGATGATCTCTAAGAACCCTTGCAGCCCTTTCAGGATTTTGTGCATATCACATTCTGAGCAATACCCTCCAGCCTCCCCAAGGACCAGGCTGTATGTGTGCGCCAGTCTCCCGATTTTGCTGCATTTGGCAGTCGGACAGTACAGGGAAAGAGGCCTCATGACTCAGAGCTGAAACACCCCATGTATGTCTGCTGAATTGGCTGCTCTTTCCCTTGCCCTTCTCTCCACATCAGCCACTGCCGTGTCTCAGGTGAATGGCTCTGGATTCTTACACCTTGGCTGTGATATCCTCGGATCACTCCAAAACCAGATCCTGGTACGATTCCTTTGCTGGGAGCTGCATATGGTGTGGGTGGCTGGCTGGGTGGACGGGGTGAGCTCATAGGTCTTTCCCAGGCTCAGATTTCAGAGATTAATTCCAGGAGCAGCCGTGGACCTGACGCCACCGACAAAGATAGCACTTGTGGCCTGGGACAATGGGAAAGAGGCACGTCCCAAAGACAGCAAGGCCTGTGTGGAGAAGACACCAAAGAACCTCTCTTCTCCCACTCCCTACAACCTAGTGTTTCACATGCAGACACACACACACACACAATCAAAACCAAACAAATATACGCCTATGAGGAGTCCTGTAACCAAGAAACTCTCCTCCTTGCACTCCTAATATCCTCCTGTCCTGCAACACTGTGCAACTCCCCATTTATGCGTGTTCAAGGCACATGTGACTGTGCATACATCCATTGTCTCCCGAGACAGATGGATTTTTTTTAATGGGAGTTTCCCATCACATCAAAATATCTATCCAATGTTTTTGTCACAAGTTAATAATTTTATTGCATTTGAGGAAAAAGCACTACATAGCTTTTGCTATAAACAATATATGCTTTTCACAGGGCCGAAAAGTAACAGCGAAGTTTGGGTCAGGGAGAAGCTTTGATCTCTCAGAGAAGTTTCTGGGCTTCTGGTCCTTGAGATCAGTGTCTGCCGCCAGGTTCCGGCAGTGGGTACGAGGCTGCAACTGAAAGCCTGAGATGTCACAATGACCTTTGACCTTCAGGACAATCCTGTATTCAGACAAGCAATAACTGATTCGGATGATTCCACCCTTCCGAAATCAGTTTGGGGTTTCTGTCTGTCCACTGGCAAGGGTTTCCAGGGGTACAGGAGCCATTTGATCATTGTGGTGGTGTGTGCCCTGCTTCTCATTGGCTGGGATCCAGCCCGTACACTGCCCTTTGGTTGGCTGGAAGAGATTCACGCTCCAGCTCCCAGAGGAAACGTCGCAGGCGTGTGAGTTGGCGATGGAGGGTGTCGTCTGACACAGGCTCTGAGAGGCGCAAGCGGAAACCGTCACATGGAAGGATCAGGGGCGGGTGGTCTGTGAAACTCTCAAATATGTCACCTGTGGGAAGACAAGGCATTTCTAAAACAACAGGTGTGCTCAAGCTGCTCTCGAGGCTGCTGCACCCAGAGGATTAGCTGGAAATTTCAGTGCCCTGCGTAGATTTAAAAATGTGAGGCCCACCCTGTCTGTCTCAGACCCGTCTCCCCGCTCCCAGCTGCTCCCTGGGCAACTGCACCAGTAGCTCTACTCTAAATGACACATGGATCACACCCTCTGGATAAGAGGTAGGGACAGAAATGGCTGCAGTTTGTGTGACTGTTTGTGGTCAGGTGTGGAAATCAGGCAAGCAAATGCGAGAAGCATTTGTTGTTCTTGTCTTTTTAGTCCGCAGATGATACGTAATTAATGACGTGCCCCCTTCCCCCGGGCTTCCTGGTGTTTCCTTTGCACTGAAATGGTGTGGAATTGTATATTAATTATGTCATTAAAATTAAGGACATTAAGTTTGGCCATAGCAGACAGAGATGAAAAACATATTTTTTTGGCAGAAGCTGAACTGCAGCAGAAACAAAACAGTGCTGATTGCCACAGATACCAGTCCAAACAAAAATAGCACTGCCTTCATACATTCCTGGTAAGAGACTATAGGAGAAATTGCTAATAACATGAGATGTGAAATGCTTTCACATTCCAATTTCCACATTTTGAGGGCAGAGAGGGGGGTAGCAGGGGATGGGCGTTTGGTGTAGGATGTGGCAGGTCCCTAACGTGGAGTTAATGCAATGATGGGGAAAGCTTCACTTGCTGAATTTCTGCCTGATGAGGGCACAGAAATCCTGCCAGAGGTGGTGGGAGTTGAGCCCTGTGTGGGTCAAAAACAAAGCATCTCCTTGACTTACTGTGTGCAATCTCGTCTCTTTCCTTTTCAGGTGGGCTCCAGCATTCAGGAGACACTCGCCCAGGTCCCAGCTGGTAATTTGTGAGCACGTGCTGGAGCTGAGCTGGGGTCAGTGCTGGATAGTCATTTCTCAGGCGAGACCAGGATGTCTGTGTGCAGCAGCGAAAAGAGAGGTTAGCAATAAACCCTGGAAGAAAAAGACCCACAAAACACCCGTTCTTCCTTAGCGGCTGCCGTGACTGGCTAGCTCTTTCTCTATGCCAACCGCAGCATTTGCCTTAATAGGGGCAGAAACTAGACTTGATAAATCATGTGATAATTGACATATTAAAAGAATAACATTTCCTTATGAATGAAAAAATAGCCTTGAAAGAAGAAACATTATTCCTTTGTATAGCCTTGCTGCATAGCAGGTGCCATCTTAGGAGAGGCATGCCTTCCTACGTGTGGGAGGGGAAGGAGCAGGATTTTTTTTCAGCCAAAACTTTCCAGAACTCAGTTCTGCACCTCTCAGGTGGGCACCATAGCCATTCTAAGAGAAAGAGGGAGGTGTTCATGGTGAGTTCTGGCACATTTTTTCCCTAGAAAAACAGCACTGGGCAAGAGGATGCCTCTTCTAAGACGGCAGCTGCCACCTGCAGTTTTGACAAGCAAACACATTTTTAAGAAAAATTAAGATGCTGACTGCTTAACGAGAAAAGCCTTCCCTTTCTCAGTCAAGAGATTTTAATTAAATTGATCTAAGCAGTTTATTGGCAAAACGCTTTCCAAGTGTTAGCAGGAAGATACAGAAAGGCCACTTCAGTGACACCAGGCCTAGCTGTAAGGCACAACCATCCACCCTATAGCTTTTACCCCTGTGACAGTGGTAAACCAACTCAATCCCAGACTGGAGTTTCCCCCAAGCAGATACAGGGTAGGAAGGCGCTTACAGAGCCAATGAATCCAGATCGGCTCATACAAACATGAATACTATTCTGCAACAAGATATGCGGGATTCTGCAACTTGCATATTTTATGCAAATTAGTATATTTGCATGTTGTTAAGGGTGGGTTTTTTACATGAAGTATTTGACCTCTGTCAGATATAAGGAGGCATCAGCAGCAGGGCTGGCAACATAGCCAACACAGTTGTACAAATGTCATGCTTCTGAGATGCCTGCATCTATTTCCATAGGGACTAGAAAATTTTTTTAAAGGGAAACTGAGAACCTCAAGGTACTGTTTTCTGAGCCCAACAGGAAAACCTGCACTGGTGTGGACTTGCAGAAACCTGTACCTGTGTCAATTAAATCAGGCTTCCTTATTCCTACACAAAGCAAGGAGGGTGGGTGCTTCAAAATGTTGTTCATTTTTAATAGTCTCTCCAGCACACTCTCATCTTAAAGAAACAGACCATAAAAGAGGAAAGGGGGAGAAATGAAGCTTCCCTCCTCTGTGCCTTCAGCCACCTGTTCCCAGATAAAAACGGTGACACCTAGTATTTGTGGTATGTGTGTGTGTGATTCTGATGCCCAAGAGTTGAGCCGCTGCCACCCTAACCCTCAAGTCCCAAGAAGGGGGAAGAATCACCTGAAGCAAGCTGGTTTTGGGCACACACAGTAAGTTGGCCGTGGTGCTGAGCTTGCGGAAGAATTCAGCTGCAATGTCCCCCAGGCCCACCCCTTGTAGCCAGTCCAGCACCAGGTCCAGGTTGGTTCGGATCTGCACCGCCTTGGCCCACTGGAATAAGGACTGGTGGGAACTGCCTGGAAAAAGGGGAAAGCATGTTAAGAACATAGAGCCTGGGTGATCTTCCACCTTCCTCATCTTGGGATCCCCCCTGCCCATCCCCCTCTGTTCTGCAAATGCTGAATGAGGGAGCCACCGCCCCAAGCCAGCCTGCTTGTTTCCTGTCCTGCCTGGGGGCAGCCCTGAACTCTGGGACAGGCAGGAAACAGCCTGTTTCCACCAGAGACCAGGACAGAAAATAGGAGGAAACAGGAGAGGGAGGGGGGAGGGTTGTGAGGGGATTTGTTCTTCTCACTAGTCAGGGGCAATGCAGAAAGGTTTCAGGCATTCTCCCTGTGGATTTTTGCAATGTGAATAGTGAAGCTCTGTTTGGAATACTCCCTCAAAAAAAGAAAAAGAAATAAGAGAGCTGTCTCTCTTACTTCTTTTGCTTTCTCAAAATGTAACTTACAAGTGATTTATGCCTCACTGTGAAAACATTCTCAGATCTAGCACGTATTATAACTCACTGCCTTGATCCACACACACCCTGCGTCTCACTGGATTGCTCTTGCTTCTCAGAAGAACCAGGAGTCCTAGTCTGTCTCACACTATCACTATTATTCCATTTGACTCCTCCACACACTCAAGAATCGCTTTCATACAACCTGTTTCACAGTGCATTCATCCTGATCTATGTGCAGGGAAGCTGTGAGACAATGTGAGGCTAGGCAGCATTAAGGCACAAAATGAACTGGATCAGACCAACAGACCCACATCCTTTTCGCACAGTGGCCAACCAGATGCCCGTAGTAAACCCACAAGCAGGACCCGTGCAAATGGGAGCAATGGGAGGCCATCCTCTAGCGCCCTGCTCATTCCCAAAATGGGCTATTGAGCCTTTCTTCTAGTTCCCACCCTGAGAAGCCAGGAGCTCATTCTAGGCTCACCTCTCTCCATGAGAGTGTTAAAGAGCGAGGCATTGGAGAAGAAAAAGAGATATCCAAAGGTCTGCGAGACAAGGTCTGGGTGCAGGTCACAGTCACGGGTCAACTCGAGCGTGGCCTGGTAGATGGCAAGGGTCCCCTGGATTCCTTCTGGCATGCTGCTGAGCTCCGGCACGTGGGACAGGTCAGCTGTGGCCGTGAAGGGGTTACTGTCTAGCAAGGCAGGAAGAGCCGAGTAGAGAGTCTGCTGGGTGAGGAAAGGGATGAGAAACACAGGCTACTACAAAGGGTGGGTGGGAAGAGAAGGGGAGGTGGGGGGGGCTTTACCATCAAGAGTTTGCTCACCCACCTTAGTGAGGTAGTACACAGACTGCTGAAATGTGGACATGATGACTTCGTCCAAGACAGCCATTGCCTCATCACACGTCTCCAGGTCACTGGAGAGCAATGCATTGTGGGAAGCTCCTGCAGAGATGGGGGAAGAGAGCAAGTCTCAGGGTGTAGCTACATCACAGGAAAGCTAACTGGTTGCCCACTCATTTGCTCTCCGATGGGAACTGTAATTGAGCATCCTCCTCAAACTGTAATTTCCAGGATTCTCTGGGGGAGGCCTTGGTAAACTGGCATAATGCCTTATTTATCTGGTAACAGTGTGTAGAGTGTCTTGAGAGTTCTGTGATATGTCCCTCACATAAGGCTCCACCACAAAGCTTATGCAGAGGTTGGGCTATGTCCTGTCATTATTGAGCATTTGTTTTGATTGGTTTGTGGGGAGATTTTGTGACAATGAGCATCCATCCTGATTTGTTTGTGGGGTGTTTCCACGTCTTCCCACTGATTATTTGTTCATCCCATACTTTTTAATGCATTTCCCTGTCACTTTAATAACTGCAAAAAATTTGTTCAATGTGCATTCCTTATGCTAGCACGACTAGAGTGCTTCAGTCCATCTGAACTGGATTTTCTGTTATGTGCTTGAATCTCTCCTGTAAAATACTGACCGTCTGGAGGCACCCACAGAAACCATAAGCTCCCTTGCTATTTGAACCCTTCCCCTTTCTGGAAAACCCAAACAGCCCTCAGTCATCAAGTTCTGACCCTGAGGGTCTTTCTTTATCTGTCTCTTCTTGGCCCTCTGTTCTGATGTATGTTCTAGAGAACCCTGGTATCCTAACCAACAGCTACCCTTCCACTCTCCTCTGACCCCAGGGAATGTTCAGGATTCTTGGCTCACCCTCCAAGTCCAGGTCCTTCTCAATGTCCAGGACTCTTTTCTGCACGAGGCTGAGCAGCTCCATCGCGTTGGCCATCCAGAGCATCAGGGGGCGCAAGTCGGCAGCCACTTCCTCGATGCTGAGATTTCCCAATTCTCCTTTGTCCTGCTGGCTGCAGGGATCAGACAGCGCAAGGGGGATTAGCGCACTGCCGAATGACAGGAGGGTGCTCTCACCTGCTGCCCAGAGGCAGCTGACTCTTGGCTGGGGCATTAAAACAACAGCTGGGCTGACTACTTGGAATTCAATCCATTCCACAAATTTTCAGAGTTCACACCGAGTTCAGGATTTCTTGACATATGTGAACTTTGCTTCCAAGGGACTTAGGTCTTCATTACTTGTGGATTTGCCTTCCACATTTGCAATGTTGCTATTGTGCTGGCTATATTATTAAGGAGGACTTACTAATATGTTGTTACCTATGGACCCTTCTGGATGCATCACAGTTGTTACTCATTTCTGCAGTGAGTACAAATTGCCTTCCCACAACTGAACTACCGCAATGGAAATGTTGCCTTTTCACAGCACCCTTGACTGAACTATCTTTTTTGCATCACAGAAAATGCAGTTTGTCCCCAATTATAGTGTGCTTCTTCCTCTCCAGCAGTGGAGCATACATGTGCCGTTTGTTTGTTTTAATGGTGAAAATAATACTAATATTCTCCTTCAGAAAATCTGCCTCCTCCTGCCACCCCATATCAGTTATGCTCCCTCCCCCAGCAAGTTATCATGCTATTGATTTTGAAATGTTATTTGCACAAAGATCTATCATACAAAGGCCAAAATTAAAGTTTTTTCATAGAAGTGGATGGAAGGAGCTGACACATGCAAATATTTTGGGAGGTAGTAACTTATACAAGAGTGGGAAGTATTAAAGCTTTAGAAGGCTGGAAGGAACTAAACCAGGGAAGGGGGAGCCTGTGGCCTTCTAGATCAGAGTCCTTCAGCCTGTATCCCTGGATGTTGTGAGGCTACAACTCCAATCATCTTGTCAGCTTAGTTAGCCTTATGCAATTGTCAGGGGTGATAAGAGCTGTAGTCTCACAACATCTGGGGGCCCAGGGTTGAACAGCACCGTTCTAGATGTTGTCCCCAGCATGCAAGGTCAATCATCGGGGACAATGGGAGCATCTTGTTCAGTTCCCTCATCCCTGAACTAAACAATATAAGGATGTCTTCATCTTCACCTGCAAGATAATTTGTCATGCAACACACAATATTTATTCAGTTGCTAGTCACCTAACTGATATTTGTCTCTTTATGTCAAAAGTAACTTATTCACTAGACCACTACATCAAATAAAGTGGAGCAAACTGAAGCTTAGAAAGTCTGTAGCTCCCTCGGAGACAGAGAAAAAGGGCCTGGCCTACCAGTGTTAAACTGAAAATGCCCAATGTGCTGTTTGCTGTAGAGGCATCACTCTACCCCTGCACCTTTATGGTGAAAGCCCCAAGTCCCTGGCATCAACCCCAACCCCATTTAATACCAGAATGTGTCCATGAGGACTGCATTCAGACATGGCAACTTCAAGAATTCATCCTAGGAAACAATTTAACAGTTTGACAAAAGCTAGGATAAACTGCTCAGATTCTAAGTTTAGCACCTCCCAAACATCTTGTGAGATGTGGAACAGCACCTTCCGGAAGCCAAATATGAGACATACTTTAGCTCTTACTTACTTTTCCGGCTGTCTATCTCCAATCTCTTTTATCTTCTCCTGGGAAGAAGGATATGAAAAAATAAAATGAATTATGGAGGTTTGGAACCCAGCACAGAGTAGCCTCGAGCCCTTTCCATGCCTGAAAGCCAAAGGGAAAGAAGTCCATGGAAAACAGGTACTGAAGGAACTGATGGGGAAAATCTATTTCCTTTCATTACATTTACAACTTCCTCTTAGGAACTCAGTGTTTCCTACATGCTCTCTTATACCAGCTCCAATTCTGCTTAGCTAGAACTACTTTAGTTGCCTTCAGGGAGAGCTTAAGGGCCAGAAGGATCCATGTTTTTACCTATAACCATAAGAACCAGCTTCTTGCTACCATCGCCGTTTCTTAGTGAAAGTGAAAATGCTCCAAATGCTGGATTCCTTCCATGCCATGCCTGATTATCAACTCCATCTCAATAGCTACATACACAGACCTACATAAAGGGCTTCAGAATTGGATATGGAGGTGGAGGGAATACAAGGGAAGGACGTCAAAGAGGCAGGCGCAAAGGTCATGAACCAAACTGCGAGTCACTTACCCAAACAGCCTCCTTGACCAGCTGAGCGATTCTGGCTATCAACCTGGGAAGGTGTCCTGGCTCCAGCTCCCGGGCGGCGTGCTCCAGGCAGAGCCCAAAGAGGAAGGCAGGGCCCAACCTGCAGTTTGGCGCCTCCTGCAGCCTCACAATCTCAGCCAAGAGGGCCTCCTGCTCCTGGGGCCGGTAGCGCAGCTGAGGTTCTCGGCTCTTGAGGTAGGCCCGGAAAGCTTCCTGGCGCTCCTGCAGGGAACGGCCGCAGGCCTGGCACGCCAAGGCCCCCACCAACCCTGGGGACACCCAGGCCTTGGGCAGCCAGGCCGGCGGCACAGCTGCAGCTCGCGGGTCCTTGTACATGAAGAGGAAGTGCTGCCCCATTCCCAGCAAGTCTCCGGGAGCCAGCTCCACCTGGCGATGGAGTGGGGCACCGTTGTGGGTTATCAACGCTCCCCGGAAGGGCCGCACCATGGCCGAGCCCCGGGGCTGGCTGGGGTCTGCGGGGGGCACCGAAGACACAACACAGCAGTGGCGCGGGAGGATGTCTGGAGCGTTCAGGAACGTGTCCACATAGTTGGATTGGTCTGGAGCTGGGCAGCGCTCAGGGCGGCCGAAAATGTGTCGGCGGCGTGTCATCACGTGGATTACAAACTCCTGTTAGTGAAGAGAGAGAAGGGAATAGAGCAATACAGGAAGAAAAGATCAGCCACAGCAGTTGCTATTCCTGTTAGTGGCCCTGAGTTACCCCAAGTGCATGTGTTGGGCCAGTGGGACACTTGGTCAAAATATTGGCCTTTTAGGCCAGGGGTGGGAAACCTTTTCAGTCCCTTCAGTCCCTTCCTTAGGGGTGGGCCCACACCAGTGGTGGGTGGAGCCAGAGGCAAAAGGGATGGAGCAACAGATGCAACAGAAACAAAGATGAGGCTTTGGAGGGGTAAGAGATCCTCTGGGTGCTCAAATAGTCACAGGTCAGCTGTAGTGTGGCTGATGCAGCAACTAAAAGTTCCACTGTGGGCTCATTCACACTTCCTTTTAAACTCAGGTCTGGGATTTCGGTCTGTGCCTGAGCAGGTTTCCCCAGAAAAACCTGCATTTTACTACTGAATCTGCAGAAAACCCACTTGCTGTTTGCTCCAATTCAGCAGTAAATTGGGGGGGGGGGGTCCCCAGGGAAAACAGCAGAAGTGGGGGAAATGCTTGGACACAGACCTTGAAATCCCAGTTCTGTGCCTAGAAACTCAGCACAAAAGGAAGTGTGGATGAGCCCTAAGTCACCACAACAGAGGTTTTTATACTGGCGGCTCAACTGTGGATCACTAGGAAGAAGAAGGCCTCCCACCCACCCCCAAGTAAATGTATGGGAAATCTTGCTCCCTTTCTTCTAAGAGGTTGCCTGAACTAAGCTTGAAGAAATTCAGTGGATCATCTTAACTTCACTCTGGCTTGGGTTACACCTTTCCCTGTGGCCTGACACTGAAGTGTCCTGCTTGGGTCATTCATTCCTGTTTGCTCCACAGGCCTCCAGGTGGACACGTCTGTCAATTTCAGTTTATCCCAGTTTCTTTTCTTTCTTTTTTTGCATTCTTAAGTTCAGCTCCACACATTTCTGCAATAGCTTGTGATTTTTTTAAAAAACATTAACAAAAATTGTCAACATTTGAGTGCACGTTTCTCCTTATATGCACAGTTTCCATACGCAATTTCCCATGAGATTACACAATTTCACCAGAATTTTTGCCAAATATAATGCATTTTTATTTTTATTTATTTATTACTAATACACACTTTTTTAATGCTTTCCCTTTATAGACACATGCTTGGACACATTATTTGGCTAAAGAACTGCATTCAAAATTCAGACAAGTGCAAATTTTGAAGGACAGCTGTGTTTCAGTTTACATGTGGTTTCAGAAAGTGTGAATCTGTTAAGTCTGCATTCAGATCCAAAGTGGATTGAATTTCTCCCCTACCCATAGGCAGATCCCTCTTTATTTAATTCTGCTCTCTTTTCCTGACAATATGGGATAACAGAGAGGGCAAGAGTGGCTGACAGGGGTGGGGTGTGGGCAACCAACCTTCCTTCAGCAGAAGTTTCTAGTATTTTCCAACTCTATGTTGATGTGGAACCTGAAGGACCTTGAACCCCACAGTCACTCAGCTTCATCAAAACCATAGAGTTGGAAAAGATTAGAACTGCCCCAATCTTCCAAGCAGGAAAGTGGACCTACCTGCTTTTCATTGTAGCCCAACAACTGTAGGAAATAGGGGTGCTCTGTTGGTGGTTGTATGAGGCACTGGGAGAGCTGCTCCAAGTTGGCCACATCCATGGCCTCTGCTTCAGATGCTGGAGGAGTCGATGTGCCCTCGGCCCCCTCGGCTGCCTTCAGTCGTGACTCCTCAGCCGCTTCCTGTGGTTCCCCAACCGCCATGCTCAGCACTCCTTTGCGGTCCCTGCGGCGTTTTGTGCTGAGATTCATCTCGCTGATGCTGCGACGGAGGGAAAGGTTGTCCGCCCTTTCTTTGGGGGCCACATGGCCTCCTGAGGCGGCCCGAGAACGGCGAGATTGCTGCCGACGGGCCTGGGAGATACCTACAAGAGGCAGGGAGAGAAGGCAGACAGACAAATCTAATCTATATGAACAGTCATGCAAAATAAAAACAATACCCTTACCTATGTTGGTTTCTGTTTCCCTCACTGAGCAGCTGCTGGTAGTCACAGGACTATGTTTTCATTCCACAGTCCGGGTAACAACCTAACCTATATATTTTGAAAATTCTCCCAAGTTAGGGGCCCATGGAAGGGAAGGAGTACTGGGAAATATCCAAGCAGTTTTGGGGGGAAATAATTTTCTCACACTTCCCCTTTGATATATTTGTATACAAGGAGCTGGAATTCTTTCTCCTATTCAATTAGTTAAGCACTTTTGCTCCATTTACATGTATGGAATGTGTGAAAGGGGACCACATTAGTCTGTAGCCCCTGGAATTTGGTTTCCCCTTGCAGCTGTCTGTGTGCCCACATTCCAATATAAATAAAATTGTTCTTGTAAAAAATGTAATGTGTGAGTACTTAGGAATCCAATGTATGCAATGTATGTTTGTTTATTGGAAAATCATAAATAAAACTTAAAGAGAGAGAGAGCACTGTTACTTAGCCCCCAGTATCTGGTACTCAGAGAGGTATACTGCCCTTGAATATACTTGCAGCTCTCAGCACTAATGGCCATTAATCAATCTTTCCTCCATGCATTGGCCTCAACCTTTTTAGAAGCCAACTAAACTAAAGACCATCGCCACATCATATTGTGGCAAAACAAATTCCACATGCTAAATAAGCACTTGACAATGAAGTTGATTAGCCTCTTTGCAGCAGCAAAGCTTTTTACAGCATGAAACCCTAGAGCAGAATTGAGACCCAGGACCCAGAAGAGCATCTATTGACAGTTCCCTGGAAGCCTCACCCACTGCCAACAACCCCACACATACCAGACCCATCGCCATCTTCGCCTTCTGCCATCCTCTCCACATCACATCGTCGGCGAATCTCAAAACGGCGTGTGCAGCCGGTCTTGGGTTTCCACACATCCTGCAGCACGAGCGGGCGTTCAGAATCGCCTACTGCACGGAGATACTGGGCCTGCCAGGAGCCATCTGTGCCATGGACATTGCCAACCACGTCGCATAAGACATACGCATCTTCGGCATTGGCCTGTGCCACGCCGTAGCGCTCAAGCGCTTCCTGCACCAGCTGCCGGGCAGTGGAGCGCGCTGTGGCCAGCACACTCTTGTAGTTGGCACCTGTGGAGATGTCGCCTCCATAGATTTTCAGGATCCCTGGCACTTCTCCCTGCGACGGGGGCTCAACTCGGTCTTCGGGCAGTGGATCAATGAGATCGGCCAGTTTCTTCTCACTGGCCCAGCGACCTCTTCCTCCGCTGGTGGGCACGCCAGTCCCACCCCGCTGGAAGAGCGCTGAAATCCTCTTGTGTCGACTGGCCTTATTCTTGGTGGCCGGGCGCATCTCCACAGGCTCACTTCCACGGCTGGCTGTATCCGAGGATGTCGATCTATGAGGAGGATAGACAGACTCAAAGAGACAGCAAGGGTGGCACCACAATGACAGGATGATGCAGCGCCCAAGCTGCTGGGTTCAGAGGTGGGAGATCTACCATAACAAACTTGCTCTGCCTCAAAGCTTGTTGGGCAAGTCATAAGAATATAAGAAGAGTGTGCTGGATCAAGCCAATGGGTCTTCAAGTTCAGCATCCTGTTCTTGCAGTAGCCACCCAGACACCTATGAGAAACCCAGAAGCAGGCCCCAAGTACAAGAGCATTCTCCCCTCCACCCCCTTGGTTTCCAGCAAAGCCATCTCTCCCCTTAAACAAGTCACCATCTCTCTGGCACACAGTCAGAAATTTTATGGACAGGCAGCCTTGGAAGACAGCAGGAAAGTTTCACATGGATAAGGTGAGTTAAATTAGTTGGAAGACACAAGAATTACCCACCTTGGAAGAATGGCAGATGCAGGTAATTGACTATATGGAAATGGCTGAGATGACTGGCAGAATCCGAGACCAGGGAGAAGAGTTGGTGGAAGAAGATTGGAGGAAATTTAAAATTTATTTACAGAAGTATTGTAAAATGTATGAATGCTGATGACATTGAAATAAAATGAAGGGGTTCTAGTAATAAGAGATAAAAATTTGAAATTATAAATTTGGGAGGTAAAATATATAAGGACAAAGTAGTAGGATACGAATTTGCTGAACTAATTGTTAAAAAGGGATATAAAAAAGGGAGGCGTGAGGAAGTCAGGAAAATAAGTTAATTGAAGATGAATAATTAGAAAAGAGTGATTTGTGTTTTTCTTATTCTATGTTTTGTGTGTTGATTGTTCTTTTTTCCCCCTTGTTAAATGTTTGTATTTTATGTATTGTGAAAGTTTGTATTGTTGTGTTTTATATTTTCTCTGTGTTTTTATTGTTCTATTTTTCTATTGTTAAACTTAATAAAATATTATTTTTTTAAAAAAAGGTGAGTTAAATTAGGATGTAACCTGCTCAAGTAGAATCATAAATAGTGATGGGCCCAAATGCCGTCCCCAACTGTGTCACTGCAAGGCTAGGAGGGAACATTTCAGTAATTTGGCAAAAAGGAGCCAAGTATAGGGCAAACTTACTAGAGGCTTAGTACCCCAGGTACATGACTCCCTCCCGCCCTATTTATTCACCAGCTTCATGATGACATCATGTGTTAGTTGTCATCATGAAGGCAAATAAGAGTGAGGGCAATTCTTCCTGCCCTCACTCTGGAGTTTGGTGGGTTAAAGAAAAATGGTGCCCACCAGCAGCTGAAATTCCTGGAAGTGTGATCACTGCTGCTGCCAGGATCAGGAAATGACTGGTGCCAAAACAAAGGTGAAGAGGGACAATTTAGTAATACTTAGGGTTGCCATATTCCAAAAAGTTAAATTCCTGACACCTGCAAACTTGTTGAGCTTTTTTTTATGAAACCCACCAAAATTGATTTTAAGCTTTTAGAGCTATTTCCACTCCTGCCATACATACGATTCGGCAAAATTCCCCCGATGGCACTTTTACAACTGAAAACCAGGACATGTCAGGAATTTTCCTGCCGTAAGGCAAGCCTAGCAATACTTTTCTTCACTTCTGAGTGAAAAAGTTATGAGAAGTTCTTGTTCAATTCTGATTGCAAATTAGTTTTTGTCTGTTTTGCTCATTTTACCCCAAGCCCCGGAGAATGTTCATTCATTGCAGTCCCCATTTCATTAGCACAGATCACACATTTGTGTTCTGCTGTGTGCTTTGCCTCCTAAAATATTCCATACGATTTCTGAATGGATTAACTTTGAATTAATTCCCCACCCCCCTGTAACGTAGCCCTGGCACCCCACCCCATAGTGGTGGTTCAGAGCACATGATGCTTCCCTGAATGCTGCATAACCAGGCAAAGGCTACAGTGCATGTACACAGCTTAGTCTGAGGTGAGAGCCAGTGGTAGCATGGAATGCACAGCTGCTAATTGCCAATTACTGCTAGGGATTGCAATTATGCAAATAGATGTGAGAACTGAATTGGTGTGATGTCAGAAAGGCATGGAAGTCCACATACACAGACCACCCTGCTCTAGTTTTCTTCTCTGTAATTCCTGAGAGGTGATTTATCATGGATGGACCAGTCCCAGGGCTGTGAATCTTCTGAACAGTTGAACTATTTCATGGTGCCTCTTTTGCCTGAATGAGTAAGTGTTTTAGGCAGACCGACAAGCAACAGAATGGCCTATGTACTAACAGTGAACTCATTCTCCGAGTACCTATTCATATGTAGCAGTGGCGTAGCGTGGGTTGTCAGCACCCGGGGCAAGGCAAGTAATTTGCGCCCCCTAGAGTGAGTGAGCCAGGTAGGGGCAGAGAGCTGCGAGTGCGAGCGCGCCCCCCCCCCAGATGTTGCGCCCGGTGCGGCTGGCCCCCCCTGCACCCCCCACGCTACGCCACTGATATGTAGCCAAAATGGCACCATCCGTGTTGGAGGAGGAGGCATCAGCAGGCTTGTGGAATCTTTAAGGTTTGCAAAAATACAAAGAAATCTCAATTGAATAAACCCTAAAGAGAGGTGGACAGGGACAGGGGAGCAAAACAACAAGGTCCGTTATCAGTCTAGCTGGGCCCCACAACGCAGTCACTTACTTGACGGACCCCACGCTAGGCCACCTGCGTCCCAGCTTGGCAAAATGTTTCTTTGGGGAGTTGATCCAAAGGCCAACAGGAAAGTGAAGCTTCCCAAAGCGGGGGCTCCCGTCTTTCCGCTCATCCGAGAACATGGTCACAGGGACCTAGAGCCTTTGACAGGTGAATATGCGGGGGGGGGGGGGGAGAGAGAGAAAGGCATAAAATAAGCAGACCCGTGCATCCTGTCCATTGATTGTATTTTCTTAAAAAACACAGAGACAACCCCAAACAGCATGCTTCTTCTAGGCTTTATTTCCAAGTGCTCTGAATCTGGGGAGAGGAAAACAAAATTTCTATGCTGAGCCAAAGGAGGAGATGACAGCATGGCCCACCAGAGATCTGCAATATGGAATTTCAACTGGCCAGAGCAGATCACGTGATAAGGTCCAACACCTATAAAAGCTTCCAGTCAGGTTGGTTCTTCGGTTTGAGCAACAAGCTTGGTGGTGTCCTGTGCCACAGACTTCCTCTTTCTCTACCTTTCTCTTACCTGGCCACACCAAGCCTTGTTTTGACTTGCTCCCTGGATATCATCAAGGCCTGCCAGGCCATATTGTAGAATCCTAGAATTGTAGAGTTGGAAGGGACCACAAGGGTCATCTAGTCCAACCCCCTGCAATACAGGAATGTTTTGCCCAATGTTGGGCGCAAACCCAAAACCCTGGGATTAAAAGTCTCATGCTCTACCAACTGAACTATTTTTGAGGAGAGAGAGCCTAAGGGAACAGGGAAAAGTTTTAGAGCAGCCAAAAGTTAAACACAGTTAGCCTAAAATTATATAAGGGTGTAATCTGACCCCTGGCCAATGGAACCTTGGGGCCACGGGTATAGGAAGGGGGAGGGCGGTGGGGGTGGACCGCCCTGGGTGCCCTCACTGAGGAGGGTGACATTCGGTGCGCCACCTGCCCACGATTCCCAAGCCTACCCCGAGCCACTAGGGTAAGGGGGAAGCTGTGCCGCTTTGCCGGCGGCATTCCCCAATTCCCCCTTCGTTTTGACAGCTTGGGGGGGTGGCTTGGGAGTTGCGGGCGGACGGCGTGCCGAATGTCTGCCATGGGCAGATCGCTTCACCCCGGCTGCAGGGCACCTGAGCGGCTATCCCGCGCCTGGGAGAGCACCCTCCGTGCCACGCCCCCCTCGGGAGCACGCCCACCCTGGGCAGCACGGGCATATACTCCGTCCTGCTTGGGGCCATTGCCACATTACCACCCTGTACTTCATGTCAGCTGAGGCAGAAGGTGGGGAGCAGGCAAGCAGAGAGGACCTTGCTTCCCAAGGAAGGCGGAGAGCTTTAAAAGCTATTTTTGCATTGAGTTTTCCCAGTGTAAGAAGAGGTTTTAAGATTTCCACCTTGCTTGCATTTAATTTGTGGGATTTCAGCCAGTGGCCTTCAACTGTATATGCTTGAAATCGTGCAAGTTAAATGCACTTAAGATGCAATCATACTGTATGATTTTCTTTTCTTTCAATGTTATGCTTTTTATTGGCTGTTTTCTCATAGCACTGTAAGACGCTGTGAATATAACATACAGAAGAAGCAAACTAATGAATAAAATCCATATACTGTATAGTGTATATTTGCACAGACAACACTCAGCTCAGCCCTGATGCCTGATAAACCTTTCCCCTCCCTGTGGCTTTAATTTTTTTGTCCTTGCACTCCTCTTTCATGCCAGGCACTCTCCTTGCCTAAACCCTATAGAGAGACCTAGATTAATTCCCCAGAGAACACACACTGCTCACTTTGCTTCAATGGGAGAGCTGCCTGGTGGAGTTCAAACCCAGATCAAAGTGGCAGCAAAGGCATCAGGCCTGTACTTCCACCCTGACCACGAGGGGTGAGTCAGAGGCCCTGAATCAAACAGTTACGTCAACAGGAAAAGCAGAAAAAATGAGCTGAGGGGTTAGGATAGCTTGAAGCCACACCTCACAAAGGTACCCCCTAAGCTACTGGGTTTTTAGGAGATGGGACACAATGAAGGAAAGCAATAAACACATCAGCCCATAGCCCATTCCCACCCTACCTCCTGCTTCTCCATCATAATCAGTAGGTTCCTCTCCAAAATACTGAGTACTAATTCTTTAACTCTTTAGAATTCTGGTGTCTGACTTCTTTTCGTCTCCCCATAAGAAAACCCATGAGTTCTGGCTCTCATCACCTCTAACTGTAACCAAGGACAACACAAACCCTTCTCTGGTGCCTGAGGGAGAAAACCTAAATGGTGTTCTACTCCTCCAGTCCCACCCCATCTAGCCAACAAATAATCCAACATCTGCTGCTTTATAAAGGTATATCTAAATCTGCCCCTCCAATCAGAATGCCTCACCCTGCCTAACGTTAGAGCCGGAAGGCCTGTAAACTTGCACATCTCACAGAGAACTGAAGCATCTTAAGTTCTGTGTCCTTTCTCCACACTATCAGGAGCTTTCTAGAGGCAGAAAGAAAGAGAAGGCTGGAAGGCCTGAACACTATATATTCTGAAACAGAATCTATCAAGCAGGTACTGTAAATCAGAAGCAAGGAGCCAGGACTCCTGGGTTCCCTGAGAGGACGTTTTGGGCATAAGAAGGCCAAAGACAGATCTCTTTGGGTTCTCTTTGCATGAGATTCAATGGGCAGAGGAGGAAATGGGTACAACACACATTTTCCCACCTGTTTAATGTCCCTCCCCAGTTTTGAATTCTGTAGCTTTGCTGCATGTTTACCTGTTCCACAGAGTGTCCCCAGGTGCTGCAGTCTCCCACTGTCTCCCACTCTCACGCATCCAGCAGGCCAGGCTGCATCTTCCACTGGGGTATGGTGGCCACTCTCAGCTCTGGCGTTCCTGAGTGTGCTGTGTGTGACTTAAGTCCAGCGATGACTGCGCACGGATTTCCCGTGCCTCTGGTCATTCACACACAGGAGGTGGGGCAGGAAAGAGAGGTGGGGGGGCAGGAAACTGACTGGGAAGCAGGGCCTCTCCCAAGAACCGGGGAGGGCGCAGGAGCAGGGAGTGGGGCAGACAGGCTAATAAGACATCTGAACTAGCAGGAGCAGGAAGCCCCAGGCTGTTAAACAGAGGTGGGGAGGGGATAGATTTAGAAAATCAGAAGTTGGGGTGTGCGGTTTTTGACATTTGATGGCTTTGCTGTCATCAAACAATGAGGCCTACAGGCAGAATCATTTGGCCTTGAGGGAAGCTATGTGAAAAGCCTGCATAGTCTGGCTCCTCAGAGCTGGTTGTATTCCTCCACTACCATGTGCAGGATTCAGCTTTGTGGCATGCTGCTAAGGTTGCCAACATTTTAACCAGCCACTGTAGTTGTGCCTATGCTATGAATATATGTGCAGATTGGCAAGATTCTTGAAGCGATTTACAAAAACTGTAAAACTGAATGCAAGAAATGCAATAGTAAAGATCAAAATAGGGTAGATACCTTGGGGGACAGCCTTAGGGACAGCCTAATGAAGCCTTCCCTAACCTGTTGCCTTCCAGATGTTTTGAACTACCACTCCATGATGGCTAATGTCTATAGGAGGAGTTGGGAAGGCCCTCCCTACGTTGTTGGACTCAGATTTCCATCAGGCCCAGCCAACATGGCCAAAGAACAGATATTATAGGAGTCATAGAAATCAGGAGCCATATGCTCCAGTTAGATCCCCACTATTCAGGAAAAGCAAAAGCAATTGCAATTGCAAGCTAAGGAAAAACAGTGTGTTGTCTGCACTCAGTCTGTATGCATGCTATCATAGGCGTGTGAATGTTGTGGGCAGTATTCTTGGCTCAGATGTGGCATATGGGTGGGAGAATTTGGCACAGTATTTGGCAAGGGCCAGGGCATGAGTGCTGCCAACCCTCTGGACGCTGCATGTGCATAAATATATTTCCCACACCTGTTTCCTTAGTCATTATTCTGGGCGGAGATTTGCTTCCCCTTTGCCACACTCCCCTTCATATGCACTTTCGCCCACCCGCTTTGGCTGTTTTACAGGGTGTGTGTAGCTTTCCCCCGACCCCAATCATTTTTTTCAGCTGGGACCTGGGGTGTGTGCTTGCACAGTACATGAGCCTACATTTCCCCTACACCCTTTTCCCTGGTCCTGTAGGCTTGGGTGTGGGCAAGGGAGTGGGTGTTTTTGACCTGACTTCACACCTTTCATTTGTTTCCAGTGTATGTTGGGTGTGCCTTTCGTATGTGCTCGCAGGACCTTGGCTTCGGGCAAATTGCTGATCTAGGTAATCTTAGAGTCACTCTGAGGTCCATGATATTGTGATTCTTCAAGCCTCTGTTGTCCCACATGGTCAGATGACAAGAAGTACTGACCAGTTTTCTTATATTCTTCTTCTTTAAAAGACACAGCAGGGGGTGGGTGGGTGGAATTCAGACCATTAATCCTAATACTTTCTTACTAGATCTGCTCCCCACCCACCAAATTAAAAGCACCTCCATCTCTCTGAAGCTGTTGTTTGACCTGTTAGGGAAAACTTACCTGTACAGATTTGAATGAAAATTAAATGTACCAATTTTCTGTGGCTTTTATGTTCAGAGTTCACAGAGGGAGATGATTGCAGAAACGCTCAACAGTTTCAAAAGCCACCTCAGGATAATGGGAAAGGTCTAAACAATATTGGATTGAGATAAATCAAACATTCATGCATAAGAATGAGGGAGGGGGTGAAATAAAGGAAAGAAAATGACCTGAACACTGTCATTTATAGGAACAAATTTATTGAGAATGATTATTCCCTCAGCTTGTTTTGAATGAACATTTTATGTTGTTTTCCCCTTCTTTAAACCTACCAAAATAACCTTAACTCAGTGTCACATCTGCTGAGGTAACTAACAAATTGACCAAGTTATTTCAGATGGTCTGGAAGAACATCTGCTGTGGGCCCATAAGGCAAGGGGAGGTTGAAGTTTATATCCTACCAGCAAAGGTTCCCTGTGCACGCTCACCATCCCAGCGTTGTATCTGAAGGGAGGGAAATAGAAAGGAGGTTGCGGAAGCTTAGTCAACAGCCCCAGACATTGTGGTGCTTAGGGCAAAATAAATCAAGTTATATCTTCCCATAGTAATGAATAATACCATTAATGTTATCATCTACGTAATTCACAATTTTCAGTTCTCAAACAGTATTCCTGAGGGAGAAATATTGTGATCAAGAGCCTGTATACTTTGCTGTATTTTTAAAGTTTTAATTCTAGAATAATCTGATTAGGCCAGGGATGGGAAACTCCAGGTGTTGTTAGGGTGACAACTCCCATTATACCATCCTGACCATTGGCCATGTTGGAGCTAGCAGGAGTTGTGGTCCAGCAAAAGCTGGAGAGCCACAGGTTCCCCATCTGTGGCTAAGCAATCCAAATTCTATGCTGAGAAAACTGGATTTTGTGACCCGTATAAATTATGCAAATTTAGAAAAATGTTTTGTATAGCTTATTCTGCACTTGATACTGTATTTTTCAAAATTCTGGTTCTGCTAGTCCTGAAGAGCCTAGTGGCCTGGAATCTTGGGCCTGGTCTATGCAGCAGACTAAGATAGCAAAATGATCCTGAGGCAGAACAACAACACTTCAGACACTAGGTGTGGGATACCATTCTTGTGTGAAAGTCCTCATAAGAAAATAAAACATTCAAGGCATATAAAAGCTACCAGATCAGCTATCTGCTGTGTTATTTTTCTTCTTACTGGAAGTTGTTGTTTTTTAATGCAGACTAGCAGTCTGAAGTGACTTTAAATATAGTGTACATACATATATTTCTGCTGTTCAGCCAGTATATCTTGCTATGTATCTGATTTTGCTCCAAGGATCCTCTGTGATAAAGCATTTTGCATAAAGATACTAAAAATTGCCCAAAATGCAGGCCATGACTTGAGTCTTGGCAAAAAAATTATCATTTGCTACGTTTGCATCAAGCTGCCCCTTTTTAAAGGGGTGGAATTTTTAATCAGGCAAGTTGTCATCCCTCTCCCCAAGGCCAAAATTTGGTTCAAGGTACAAAATAAGCCCCATTTCATTCCCAAAATGTTAAAGAGCATTTTTAAGCAAAAACAAAAGGAAACCATATCTGTTGTTTCAACTCCATGTTGGTTACAACTTCATTGACATTGTCGAAAAGAAAGAGTGCAGCTGACTTGATGCTTTTTTACTTACCCAGGAAACAGGACACAGGGATTTAAAGACCCTGTGGTACCATTCACACACCTTGATGTCCTTGCCGTTGGCTTTTACGGTCTTCACACAGCGGTAATAATCTGCAAGAAAGGAAAAAGAAGCAACATGTCAACTTCTAAAGTGTCACCACTTCTGTTTCTGCACTGGTGGACATTTAATGTCTGCTTAACTTCCATATCATCTGTAGCTTTGTACCAGCAAGCAGGAGTCACCCTCTCTGTAATGATAAAAAGTTCCTCTAGCCAATAAGATATCTCAGTCTGAACCTACCAACAGGACACACTGAAAAGATAGGACGTTTTTTATGTATGCTACAACAGCAGCAAGAGCTCTTTTAGCAAAGTATTGGAAGACACAAGAACTACCCACGCTGGAAGAGTGGCAGACGAAGGTGATTGACTATATGGGATTGGCTGAGATGACGGGCAGAATCCGTGACCAAGGGAAAGAGACGGTGGAAGAAGATTGGAAGAAATTTAAACTTTATCTTAAGAACTGTTGTAAAATTATTGAGTGTTAAAATGTCATGGGTAAGGCAAAGCAGATTTGCAGCGAAAAATGATTGGGTAAGAGAAAAAGGTTAAAGAAAGTGAATTATAAGTAATTGAGATCAGGGGTTGCTGAAAAAGTCTAAAACAGGGATGCAGAAAAGGGAGGCATGGGGAAGTCGTTGAAATTGGGTTTAAGGAAAAAAAAGGTTATGAAATTATACATGTTTATATGTTTGTTTGTTTTTGTATTGTCAGTTGTAATGTGTTATAATTTATGTTGGAAAATCAATAAAAAATTAAAAAAAAAAACAGGACACACTGAAGCAGAAGAGCACATGGCTCCTCTTGGCTTTGGCTTCAGAGACATTAACAGTACAACCCTATGCATGTCTAGTCAGAAAAAGTAAGCCCTATTGAGCTCAATGGGAGTGTGAAAGATCTAGTGGAGGGGGCTTTTGCTTACTGGCAGACCCACCCATCCTTTCACTAGGGTGAAATCCCAAACTCTCCAGGAGGTGCTGGTGAGCTAAAGTAGAATATAGAGCTTCATTTAAAAGACAGAGTGTTACTTCCAGATGGGGAGAATTTTGACTTTTTGGTTTATGTATCAGAATGTCATTTAAAGCAGCATTTGGTTGAAAAAAAGGGATCCTCCTGATACCCAAGACAGTTTCTTTGTTTGCCATTTTCACAGGCATTTCCCCCAGCTGCCTTATTATCTGAGCATCAGTCAAAACTTTCTTAGCAATGAGTCTTTATTACTTCTTTGTATAGTACACCACACTACTAAAGCTATACTATATGAATAATAACAACAATACATAAAGCTGTAGAGCAGGGGTCCACAAGGGGCCGGTCCACTGTCCCTCAGACCTTGGGGGGGGGAAATCGGACTATATTGGGGGGGGGTTATTTCTATGCCCCACAAATAACCCAGAGATGCATTTTAAATAAAAGCACACATTCTACTCATGTAAAAACATCAGGCAGGCCCCACAAATAACCCAGAGATGCATTTTAAATAAAAGAGCACATTCTACTCATGTAAAAACACACTGATTCCCGGACTGTCCGGGATTGAGAAGGCGATTGGGCCAGATCCGGCCCCTGGGCCTTAGGTTGCCTACCCACGCTGTAGAGGTTAGGAAGGGCATCTAAGCATATATACGATGAAAAGCCTCTGACAAATAAAATATATCTTATCAGCCTGCCCCTCCCGAATATCTCAAAAGTACCATGCATGAAAAATTTTGCCCAATGCAGCCATATCCCTCTCTTTTACCCACCCAGGTAGTTCTGGTAGCAGTTCTTGGTCTGGTTGGTGTTTGGAAAGCGTGGGTCAAATGGGGCCGTGAGATAGTCACCCTGTTTTTTCTTCAGTTGGTTGATCTCTTCTGCTGATGGTGCAGCAGCTGAAAAGGTCTGCATTTCTGAGAGGGGGGAAGATGAGAGACTCAAGTAACCTGCAACACTGCCCATTGTCAGAGCAGACAGCCACCCCAGCTCTCAGCTACATCCTAGAGAACTTAAGAGTTCTGGTCAGAAATAGCTTTTAATTCCCAGTTCCTTTGCTCTAACAGCAGGGTTGCCATATTTCAAAATGTAAAAACCAGGACACCCCAAAGTTCTTGAGCATACTTTTTTTTTACAAAATCGCAGTTTTTCAATTGATCCTGGACATCAATTCCGGCTTTGAAATCCCAGTAATGCCTGGGAAAATTCCGACATATGGCAGTCCTATCTAACAATCCCAAGGCGCTGCAAGATTAATACACCTCTGGTTTTTTCTTGGCCTAGTGTTCAACCCAATCCGGCCCATGCTTTAGCCTAGCGGTTCTCATATTCCTTCCAAACTCTTATTCCCCTCCTTGCATCATCTACTCCTCTTCTCTGCTTTAGTCCTTCCTTTCCACAGATGTCATATTACAATAACTCGTCATGGGCCTCTTAACTCCTAGCTGTTGCCACCAGAGGTATACCTAGGCTCCCTTGGCAAGGAGCTGTATCGGTGCCCCCTCCCCCGACCCTCGCACTCCTCTGCCGAGGTGCCTAGAGTAGCCTGTGCACCTCACCCCGCCACCCAGAGCAGAATCACAGACTTGTAGTGTTGGAAGGGACCACGAGGCTCATCTAGTCCATCCCCCTGCAATGCAGGATTCTTTCACCCGGTGTGGGGTGAAAGACACACTCTGGGATCAGGCCAAAGGCCCTTTTAGTCCAGCATCCTGTTGTTACAGTGGCGAACCGGATGTGTCCACATGCAGGACCTGAGTACAATAGTACTCTTTCATTCATGATCCCCTCACAATCCTGTTCCATCCTCACTGGTGATTCCTAGAGCCTGGTATTCATAGCCATCCTGCCCCCCAACAGCATGGACAGGGCCCTAAAGCCTCTCTGCCAACCAAAGCGCTGAAGGAAAACCAACCCTGGGATTATGGGTTGTATGGCAGCTGCAACTGGCAAGGTTTTCTAGTAGTGGTTTCGTTCCGACTTTTCTCTCCCCCAACCCCCGCATGGAGTAGCAGCCCAAGAAATTTCCAGAAGGCGCTGAAGGGAAAGCCTTTCAGCCAATCAAATGGCAGATACCCTCCTCCTGGCACAACTGACGGTGGGTTGGGAATAACTGACACGGAATCTTCTGGAAGGGGTGCAAAGGGAAGAATGGACAGTGGTGTGTCTTAGCGGCCAGATAGGGCAAAATGTTCCCACCTCTGCTAGAGAAAAGAGGTCACTGTTGAGTCCTGTATTTTCACACACACACAAGCTGAGGAAAAAAATGATGTGGAATCTTCCTGATTCAAATTAGAGAATAGAAGTCTGTCCATCCCGCCTCCCCACACCCCCTTTTTATGACTCCCAATGATGGATGTTGCCAAATTTGGAGAGGGTTTTTTTTTTAAGGGGAGGGGGGATGTAACTGTAGTGAGTTTGGTGTTTGCATAAATCTATGCCATGTCCTTTCACTTGAGGGTGCAAATGTCCCCAAAAGAAAGCAAAGCAGACGCAAGAGTTAGGCACAAAGCAAATATGTTTATTGTTCAGCTGAACAGATCTAACGTGCGGCTCACACCAGAAAGGCAGGGTAGACAACTTGCATCCACCAGGACTGTTCCCTAAACAGATACTCCTACAGCCTTTGCTCTTCTGTTGTCAGCTATAAGTGGAATTGCAATTGGCTTTCCACACTCCCAGTAGTCCAGCATTTTTGCCTTGGCCAGAAGGCCCCACTGCCAACAACAACAACAATAACAACAACAATTATTTATACCCCGCCCATCTGGCTGGGTTTCCCCAGCCACTCTGGGCAGCTTCCAACAGAATATTAAAAACACAATAAACCATCAAACATTAAAAACTTTCCTAAACAGGGCTGCCTTCAGATGTCTTCTAAAAGTCAGATAGTTGTTTATTTCCTTGACATCTGATGGGCGGGCATTCCACAGGGTGGGTGCCACTACCGAGAAGGCCCGCTGCCTGGTTCCCTGTAACCTCACTTCTCACAGGGAGGGAACCGCCAGAAGGCCCTCGGAGCTGGACTTCAGTGTCTGGGCTGAATGATGGGGGTGGAGACTCTCCTTCAGGTATATTGGGTTGAGGCTGTTTAGGGCTTTAAAGGTCAGCACCTAAACTATGAATTGTGCTCAGAAACGTACTGGCAGGTCGGAGCCAAACAATACAAACTGAAAGCTTTCGCAGATGATTTAGTATTGACGTTACAGGAGCCAGAATCTAGTACTAAAAGAGTATTAGAACTGATTCAAGAATTTGGTCATGTGGCAGGATTTAAGTTGAACAAGTTAAAAACTAAAGTTCTTGAGAAAAATTTAACATCGATTGAGAAAGAGAGGTTTCAGAAGGAGACAGGTTTAACATTGGTTAAGAAAGTAAAATACCTGGGGGTTAATATGACTGCTAAGAACTTAAACTTATTCAAAGATAACTATGAGAAATGTTGGTCAGAAGTGAAAAAGGACTTAGAAACGAGGACTTCCGGTCAGCGCCAGCGACTAATGGCGGATTCCCTCTGAGCTCTGGAGGGGATCGGCTCCGTGGGACTGGGTCTTGCCGCTGCGGCGAAGCGGGGACCCGAAAAAAATCACAGGCGGTGAAGCCTGTGAACCTGGTGACTTGGCGGGCACCATTTGCGCCCCCCCGGCTGCGAAGGAGCCTTTTTAAAGGCTTCGGAACGGAACGGGGGTGAGCAGCGCGGGGCTGAGAGTCGTCTATCCTTTCCGCAGAGCGAAGCCGCACAGCCATGGTTGGAGAGCGCTGATTTCTTTCTGGATAATTGGACTCTAAAGCAACTACCTGTGAGTAGGTTTAAATGAATTAATTGGAGGAAATTTTGAGCAATTTCGGCACCGAAACGGGAAAGGCACAAACAGGAAGTCTGCCTTTCCGGCTTGTAAATAGGTCAAAGCAAAGAGACTGTAAAGCTGTGACTTTGAAAGACGTTTTTTTTTAAAGGCTTAAAATCCAACATCAAAAAAGCGGCTCCCCTCCTGTTTGCAGGAGCGGAGGGGGGGAAATTAAGTATTATCTACCTGCAAGAAAAGAGGGAAGTAAAGTTATATCCGCTGCCTCTAAACCCTGAGAACGGACTGCCTATGACAGGGAAAGCCGATCAGTGGGAAGACTGTCAGCACGTTAAGGGCAAAGAACTCTGAAATAACTCTGCGAAAGATACAGTGTTCGTAGAATTGCTTTTGACTATAAAGTAACTATTAAGGACATTGAAACAGTGGATTTTAAGGGATACGGGGGACTTATAAGGACTATATTTGTTTTAAAAGTTGCAAGTGAAGTTGGAACTGTATCCCCCTAGAGGAGACTATGTTGTAACAGCAAGTAAGCCACTAAATAACCAAGCTTTGGAAAATTCCACTTCAAAACAAATCTATTAGGCGTGAGACTGACCTTGGGTTTTACATGAGAGTGTTATGGAGAAAGGGAAGATAGAGCTGACACAGGAAAAAACTACTAGGTCCGGCAGACAATACAAGACTGACACTGCACATCAGAGAAGGGCTTCAACATCCGGAGCAGCAGGCACAGTAGGAGCTGCTGCTTCGCAAGTAAAACCAAAAGCTATGTCATCTGAAGACGTATTGGCTCAGGCACTCGGTAAAATTAATGAATCCTTGGAAAATTTATCAAAACAAGTAGCAGAGACAAATAAACAAGTAGCTGAGGCCTCAGCAAAAATTGACTTGAATACCACAAGGATCAATGAACTGGGAAAGAAGGTGAACTCTAATATACAGTCAATTGAAAAATTACTAGAGGAATCTGCCTCCACTCGAAAGATAGCAGAGGAAGCTAAGGAGGTTGCAACTGCTACTCAGGAGAAGATACCACCGGTATATAAGAAATTAGAGGAGCATGATTTGACACTGTCTATGATTGAATTACAAGGAAAGGAGAGAAATTTAAGAATTAGAGCAGTACCTGAAAGTGAGAAAGGCAACCTGGCGGACTTTCTTACAAAGGAATTTACAGATTTTTGGCAACAGGACCTGGGGAAGGAAGAATTCAAGATTGTGAGTGCATTTAGACTTGGTAAAGGACAAAGAAAGAGCAAAGCAAGAGACTGTTTAATTACCTTAAGAACAAAAGAAGAAAGAGATAAAATTCTGAATTTGCACTACCAAAGAACTTTGGAAATTGAAGACTCATTTGTGGAGATCTTTAAGGATATACCCAAATATATTTTGGATGTAAGGACTTATTACAGAGATCTAGTTGTTCTATTGAGAAGAAACAAAATACTCTTCAGGTGGGAATTTCCCCAAGGTCTATCTTTCAAATACAAAGGAAGGAAAATAAGAATAAGGACAGTGAATGATAAATACAAGTTTTTGAAAGACCACGAGGAGGACCTACAGAAGGAAGTGGAAGCCGGTGAGGACCAACCTGTATCAGGAAAAGGAATTTTAGACATAGCAAACTTATCATTTGGACTTTTGGGCCCAGGGAAAGACACACCACCGACAGAAGAAGAACAGCAACTCGGCGCAGTTGGAGGAAAGACTAAGTAATTTACCATGGCTCTGCAACTTCTAAGTTGGAATTGTAATGGACTGAACTCCCCTCGAAAGAGAAAAGGCGTTTTTCATATATTAAGAAAAGAACAACTGGACTTGATTTGTTTACAGGAAACACATGTAATGAGAGTACACAGGAAAATACTTATTAACAAGAGATTGGGACAAGAGTTTATTTCGTCTGATAAAGTCAAAAAGAGAGGAGTGGTGATATATGCAAAGGAAAAATTGCTACCGAAATTTATTTTTAAAGATGAACAAGGAAGATATTTGGCAGTTGAAATTCAATTTCAAGGAGAGAAATTTTTGATTGTAGGGGTGTATGCACCGAACGAGGGGAAATCTGAATTCTTTAAGAAGTTGCATGAGATTCTGCTGGACTATATGGACTATAATATAATTCTGATGGGAGACATGAATGGAGTAGTATCTACAAACATGGACAAGGCACAAAAACAGGTAGTCACCAAAGATGGTAGACTACCAAAAACTTTCTTTGAATTGACTGACAATATGGACTTGATTGACATCTGGAGAACTAAGAACCCCCTGGGGAGAGAGGGAACTTTTTTCTCTGAAGCTAAGATGACATGGACTAGAATTGACCAAATTTGGATCACTAGAGGAATGGCACCAAAGATAAAGAAAGTGGAAATCTGCCCCAAAACTTGCTCAGACCATAACGCTGTAAAGATGGAGATGAAGCAAACAACAACCGGTTCCTTTAGATGGAGGATGAATGACACCCTTTTTAGAGATGAAGAAGTATATAAAAAGGCCCAAAAAACTTTGAGAGACTATTTTGAAATAAACATGGCTACTAATGTTGAAAAAAGAGTAATCTGGGATGCAAGTAAAGCTGTGATGAGAGGATTTTTGATACAACAGAACGCAATAAAGAAGAGAAGTCGAAATGAGAAAAAAGATAAAATTTTGGAGAAAATAAAAGAAGGGGAGAAAAAACTGAGAGTAAAGCCAAAGTCGCAGGAGATTTTGAGAGAAATAAAACTTTACCAAGTACAATATATGGAACTGATGAATCAGGAAATAGAATGGAAAATTAAACAAATGAGACAGAAGACATTTGAATCAGCGAATAAATGTGGGAAACTATTGGCTTGGCAATTGAAAAAAAGACAAAAACTGAATACCATTACAAATTTGGAGGTAGAAGGAAAAGACATACATAATCCAATTGAGATTAGAAATTGCTTCCAGAAGTACTTCAAACAATTATATGCACAAGGGCCACAGAATGAAATGGACATTGACCGTTTTTTGAAAACAAATGGATTACAAAAAATCTCACAAGAAAGTAAATTAATGTTGAATTGCAAAATATCTGACCAGGAGATAGAAGGTGCCATTCAAAATATGCAATTAGGCAAGTCTCCAGGACCGGATGGGCTGACTTCCAGATATTACAGATCTCTGAAGGAGTGGTTACTACAACCTTTGAAGGAAGTTTGCAATGAAATTTTGGAAGGGAAAAGGGCACCGGAATCGTGGAAAGAGGCTTATATCACACTTATACCGAAAACAGAAACTGAAAAGACTCAACTTAAGAACTACCGTCCCATATCCTTATTAAATGTGGATTACAAAATTTTTGCTGATATTTTGGCTAAGAGATTGAAAAAAGTATTGATTGAAGAGATTCATAAGGACCAAGCGGGCTTTCTACCGGGAAGGCATTTATCTGACAACCTGAGGAACATAATTGACATTTTGGAAAAGTTAGAAATGAATATAAACACTAAAGCTGTTCTGATATTTGTGGATGCGGAGAAAGCTTTTGACAATATCTCTTGGAGTTTTATGAAAAATAACTTGCAGGGTATGGGGGTAGGCCAAGGTTTTGAAAATGGTATAGGTGCAATATATTCTGAACAAAAGGCTAAATTAATTGTAAATAATGTGGTTACGGAACAATTTAAGATAGAAAAAGGGACACGACAGGGGTGCCCAATTTCCCCATTGCTTTTTATATCGGTCCTGGAGGTCCTGCTGAATATGATTAGAAAGGACCGGTTGGTTAAAGGTATACAGGTCGGAGCCAAACAATATAAACTGAGAGCATTCGCAGATGACCTAGTTCTGACGTTACAGGAGCCAGAATCTAGTACTAAAAGAGTATTAGAACTAATTCAAGAGTTTGGTCAGGTGGCAGGATTCAAATTGAACAAGTCAAAAACTAAGGTTTTAGAGAAAAACTTAACATTGACTGAAAGAGAGAAGTTTCAAAATGAAACAGGTTTGACTGCGGTTAAGAAAGTGAAATACCTGGGGATTAACATGACAGCTAAAAATGGGAATTTGTTTAAAGACAATTATGAAAAATGTTGGATGGAAGTGAAAAAAGATTTAGAAATTTGGTCAAATTTGAAGCTTTCCTTGTTGGGTCGAATTGCAGTCATAAAGATGAATGTATTGCCCAGAATGTTGTTTTTGTTTCAAACATTGCAAATTGTGGACAAGATGGACTGTTTCAAGAAGTGGCAGAAAGATATTTCTAGATTTGTCTGGCAGGGCAAGAAACCCAGAATAAAATTTAAGATATTAACTGATGCAAAGGAAAGGGGTGGATTTGCCCTGCCAGACTTTAAACTTTATTATGAATCAGCAGCGTTCTGCTGGCTGAAAGACTGGCTGCTTCTTGAGAACACAGACATTTTGGATTTAGAAGGTTTTAACAATGTCTTTGGGTGGCATGCATATTTGTGGTACGACAAGGTTAAAGTACATAAAGCATTTAAAAATCATATTGTCAGGAAAGCATTGTTTAATGTTTGGATTAGATATAAGGACTCATTGGAGAATAAAACCCCAAGGTGGTTGTCACCAATGGAAGCAAAAGCTCAGAAAAAGCTTAATATGGAGGCCAAATGGCTGAAATACTGGGAAATTTTAGAACAAGAAGGAGATAGACTGAAACTGCAGAGTTTTGAAAAATTAAAAGACAAAGTGCGAGACTGGCTTCATTATCATCAGATAATGGAGGCTTACAATATAGATAAGAAAGTCGGCTTCCAGGTGGAAAAATCTAAATTGGAAACAGAACTGTTAGAGTCGAAAACTAAGATTTTGTCAAAAATGTATAACTTGTTGCTGAAATGGAATACCCAGGATGAGACGGTTAAATCTGCTATGATTAAATGGGCACAAGATGTGGGACATAACATTATGTTTGCTGACTGGGAACAGTTGTGGTCCACCGGTATGAAATTTACGGCATGTAATGCCTTAAGAGAAAATATTATGAAAATGATATATAGGTGGTACATGACCCCAGTCAGGCTTGCAAAAATTTACCATTTGCCCGATAATAAATGTTGGAAATGCAAAGAAAATGAAGGTACATTCTTTCACCTTTGGTGGACGTGCCCTAAGATTAAGGCTTTCTGGGAAATGATCTATAATGAACTGAAAAAGGTATTTAAATATACCTTCCTGAAGAAACCAGAGGCCTTTCTTCTGGGCATGGTCGGCCAATTGGTGCTAAAGAAGGATAAAACTTTCTTTATGTATGCTACAACAGCAGCAAGAATACTTATCGCAAAGTATTGGAAGACGCAAGATTTACCCACTCTGCAAGAATGGGAGATGAAGATGATTGACTGTATGGGATTGGCAGAAATGACTGGCAGAATCCGTGACCAGGGAGAAGAGTCGGCGGAAGAAGATTGGAAGAAATTCAAGGACTATTTACAGAAATATTGTAAAATTAATGAATGTTAAATGATGTTGGATAGAAATTATTGGGTTTCTAGCTGTAATGCGATATGGGGGGGAAAATAGGGTATAGAAATAGGTTAAAATTATGGATAAGGATTTGCTGAGCTAACAATTTGAATTGGAATACGAGAAGGGGAGGTATGAGGAGGTCAGTGAAATATGTTACTGAAAATAAGTATTGTGAACTTTATGTGTTTTAAAACTTTTTTGCTTTTTTTTCTTTCTGATTTTTCTTTTTATTGTATTAAATTTGAAAATCTTAATAAAAATCTTTTAAAAAAGAAAGAAAAAGGACTTAGAAACATGGTCAAATTTGAAGCTTTCCTTGTTGGGTCGAATTGCTGTTATAAAGATGAATGTATTGCCAAGAATGTTATTTTTGTTGGTGGAAGAAGTTGGTGGAAGAAGATTGGAAGAAATTTAAAGACTATTTGCAGAAATATTGTAAAATTAATGAATGTTAAAATGATGCTGGATTGAAAATAAGTGGCATTAGCAACAAGGTTAATAAGAATATGCAAAAATGGATTGATAATGGATGAAAACATATAGCTATAATATGTTAAGATATAGAGTTAAGATAAATGAAAGAGGGTAAGGATTTGCTGAATTGATTATGTAAATGGGAATACAAAAAGGGGAGGTGTGAGGAGGTCAAGGAAACAAGCAAATGAGCTTAAAGATATCAAAAAATGGATTTGTTTTTTAATTTTTTCCTATTTATTTGTTCTTTGTATTTTGTATTTTCTTTTTTTCTATGTATTTTTGTATTTTTTGTATTTTTTTATTTTCTTCCTTTTCTTTGCTTTCTTTTATTCTGTAAATCTCTGTTTTTTGTAAAACCCTAATAAATATCTTATAAAAAAAAAAAAGAAACGTACTGGGAGCCAATGTAGTTCAGTGGCCACTCCCAGTCACCAGTCTAGCTACCGCATTCTGGATTAGTTGCAGTTTCCGGGTCACCTTCAAAGGTAGCCCCACATAGAGTACATTGCAGTAGTCCAAGCGGGAGATAACTAGAGCATGCACCACTCTGGCAAGACAGGTAGGGTCTCAGCCGGCATACCAGATGGAGCTGGTAGACAGCTGCCCTGGACAAAGAATTGACCCATGCCTCCATGGACAGCTGTGAGTCCAAATGACTCCCAGGCTGCGCACCTGGTCCTTCAGGGGCACAGTTACCCCATTCATACCCACCTGCCCCCTGTCCCCCCAAAACAGTACTTCTGTCTTGTCAGGATTCAACCTCAATCTGTTAGCTGCCACCCACCCTCCAATCGTGGCACCATTGTCCTGCGGAGTTGTAGAGCAGTCTGTGTAAGGGGCTGCTCCGATCCCGACTCCCTAGCATAGGAGCAGCCAAAGTGGCCAGTTTCTCAGAAGTTATTTCAGCTGGCTGGTTGGCTGGCTGACTAGCCTGGATGGACTAGGTGCTGTTGCCTTAGCACACTCCACTCCAAAAGGTCCAGCAGCTCCTGCGGTCAGTGAGCCCAGCCCTTGACTCTCCTGAGCCTGAGTAACTAAATAACAGTGGAACGGATTTTGTCAGGAGGTGGTGGGCTCTCCTTCACGGGAGGTTTTTAATAAGAGATTGGATGGCCATCTGCTTTAGTTGAGATTGCCTGCATTGCAGGGGGTCCCTTCCAACTCTGCAATTCTTTAATATGATTCTAGGATCCAGGTACCCTGATTTTGGATGTTGCTGCCTCTTTCATGTAAAAACTCCTCCATAATGTTCTCCCTCCTCACTCTCCAAGGCCAAATAGTCTTAGTTTAGCCATGAACATCTCAGCACTTGGTGCTTTGGAGAGAGCTGGCACCTCTGGCAGCACCATCATTTCCCTGCCCTTCATCTCAGGGGTGTGTGTGTGTGTTGTTTGTTTGTTTGTGTGTGTGTGTGTGTGTGTGTGTGTGACTGCAGCTGCAAGAGTATGCATAGCACCACCCCTGGTGGCTATTTCTGGAATGCACCTTCCTCAGAAGACCCACTCCAGAGCTCAGAGAGGATCTCTTCAGGCTGGGAGCGGGTCTCCTTCCAAGCCAGAGGCTTGTTGAGGCTGCTCAGTTGAGACAAGGGGAGCCTTCTGTGCCTCAGCTGAGCAGCTTAGAGGGTCTCCCTGCCTCTCTGGGAGGCTGAAGAGCCTCAGCAAAGCCCCTTTGTGCCTCCGGCTCACAAGTAGACCCTCCCTGGAGCCTGAAGAGAAGATCATCTACGGTCTCCAGAGACTATCTCCTTGCGAGCCAGAGGGGCTTTGCGGAGGCTGGGCAGGTCTCTCCCCTCACTTCGGGGCCCAGCTGAGAGGTGCCAGAACACTGTTCCAGCGCTTTCCAGCTGAAAAAAAAAGCCCTGCTTTTACCACCCATACACTCTGTTTAGATACTGTAGTTCCTTCTGGAGTCCCCCACAATCTCTTTTTGTTTTACTTACCATGGAACAGTTTAGTATCATCAGCAAAATTGGTCACCTCACTGACCACTCCTAATTTTAGATCATTTATGAACAAGTTTGAGCAAACTGCAGGAGGTAGTGGAAGAGAGGAGTGCCTGGAGTCGGACAAGACTAAATGACTAAACAACAACAATGAACAAGTTAAAAAGCACAGGTTCCAATACGGATCCTTAGGGCACTCCACTTTCTACATCTCATCGTTCAGAGAACTGGCCATTCATACCTACTCCTTGCTTTCTGCAGCTTAACCAATTCCTGACCTACAAGAGGACCTCTCTTCTTCCTTGATTGCAAAGCTTACTTTGGAGTCTTGGGTGAGACACTTTGTCAAAAGCTGTGGACTCATCCACATTTACCTTTTGCCCCGAGCTTTCTAGGCACAGGTCTGCACTTTAAAGCACTGTGTCTCAGCACTTTTTTTCTGGCATCAACACTTTCCCTGCAAAAACTTGCTGTTTAACACTAAATTGGAACAAACAGCAATTTGGATTTTCCAAGCTAGCTTTTTCCTCTGAGGGAAATGGTGCTCCAACCCTCCACATCACCCACCCACCTAGCCAACAAATTATCCACAAGTGGAGTGATAACATTTCTTCATTTGGCAGGTCACACTTGAGCAAAGGTAGGCAAACTAAGGCCCGGGGGCTGGATCCGGCACAGTTGCCTTCTGGATCCGGCCCACAGATGGTCTGGGAATCGCCGTGTGGATCGGCATGGATCTGATCGTTCGGGCTGCACCAGTGTGCACATTCAGCAGCGCCTCCTCCCTCCCTCCTCCTGGCTTCTCCCTGCCCTGCCTAGAGCCAAGAAGAAGGGGACTGGGCTTTGTTGGTGCCAGCAACAGCAGCAGCGTTAGCGCTCTAGTGGCCACCATTGTAAGCAGGCTCAATTTGGGCTTTGTTGCTGCCAGCTCTCTCCGGAGCCCTCTCGCACCGTCCTGCTGCTGCCAGCCCCTGCCGCTCGCAAAACACAGGTAAGCAGCCACCGGGGCTTGTTCAGTACTGTGAAGAAGGGAGGGGAGAGTCGTGTGTGTGTGTGTGTGGAATGGCTTACCTAAGTAGAATGTGTGCTTTTATTTAAAATGCACCTCTGGGTTATTTGTGGGAATTCGTTCATATATTTTTTCCCAAAATATAGTCCGGCCCCCACAAGGTCTGAGGGACAGTGGACCGGCCCCCCGCTGAAAAAGTTTGCCAACCCCTGCACTTGAGGGTAAGCATCTGGCTTACAGTCACAGGCATCAAGCCCTTGTGTCAACAATCTGTGAGTTCTGGTTGGGTTTGGCTCTAACCAGAAAAGGAAAGAAAACAAGACCTCCTCCTCTTCCTTCTTCTATGTTTATTAAAAAATAGTCTGATACTTGGCATATCCATAGCAACGAGTTGTTCCAATTTCCTTTTATATATATAAGTAACCTTTATTGAGTAGTATCCTGGTTCACTCATCACTTCAACACGGGCTGTGACAGGAACCAAATGTGCCGTGGACTCAATCCAGACAAGGTCCTTTCAAAGTGGTTCAGTTACAACTTCTGAAAGCAAGAGCAGGGGAGCACAATGTGTTACAACACACCATCTATTTAAGGTGGTCCTATCCTGGTTTTCAATTTAAAGCCCTCAAGGCAGCTTACCTAACAAATGCAAACTATATAAAACATAATATCAAAGAGCAGTTGTCCTCTTTGTCATTGCTTCCCCTACATCCAGGAACTCAGATACCATTAAAAGCTTGGGTAACTAGAAGGGACCTAAAGGATAGTAATGATGGTGCCAGGCAAGCATGACTAGGCAGAGAAACCCTCTCCCTTTTAGCTGCCTACTAGGACTGTTTCTAAGCAGGTTCTCCTAGGAAAATACAGCCTTTGCTCTTCTGTTGTAAGCTATAACTGGAACTGCGGTTGACTTTCCACACTATCAGAAGTCCAGCATTTTTGCTCGGGGCTAATGTTCTGTCCACCCTGGTCGTCTTCATCATCATCATCATCATCATGGCTTGGTGGTCATGATGTAGCTGCAATGGATGGGGCAGCACACCTTTCCCACAACCCTTGTGATTTGTGTCATTTTATGACCCCAATTATATTTAAAATCATTATTGCAATTATTGTAAAAATGGAATGTGTTTTGGGGAGGGGCCGTAAAATTAACACTTATGGACAAATTTCCGTTGGAGCTTCAGTGGTTTAGAAATGCAGAAAGAAGCCCCTGGAAGAAAGAAGAAAGCATGGGAGAACTTTTACACTATGGGCTGGTTCAAATATGACTGCAACCTCAAGTGAAGGTTCAGCACATGGAAATGGGCTATCACAGATCATCACCTCAAATGCACATTTTGCTGTCTCACCAGTACCATCCATTTAATACTGCTCTTATATCATGGTCTCATTGATAACCCTGGCAACTGTAGTTTGTTCAGGGTGCTGGGAATTGCAGGTCTGTGAGTTTCGCGTCCTAAGCATACTACAGTTCCCAGGAATCTTTGGTGGAAGCCAAAATCTTTAAAGTTGCATTAGAGTACTTCAAATGTATGGTGTGGGTTAGGTTTAGCATCTTACCTTGTAATCACCCTTGCCTTTCAGTCTCTCCAGCGATGAGGACAAGACACTATAGATGGTTATGAAAGTAGGGCTGCTTCTTTGTCTTGCTGCAAAGCAAATGGAGCCGTTAGTAGGTGCCTGGCTCTCAGTGATACTAGCACCAGGCAGGAGTATGATGGTGGGGGATATGGGAGCTAAGCATTGCTATAGATCATTTAATTAGCATTTCATCTTACCTGAACTCAGAGCCTTTCCCAATTTGTTTATGGACTTATTGCTCCTAGTAAAAAAGAAGTTTAATTAGTTCACTTTGTACAAGGAGTTAAACGTAAAGATACAGTTATTGATTCCTTAGTATTATTATTCTAAGGTTTATAATGGCCTGAGACCATTTACTGGCCTTGCTTGGAATCCCAGGAGTGTTCCATTGAGTGTAATACAGAATAGAAATGAATGAACATGGGGGATGTTAGGGTGGTAGGCTGCTCCCATGTGCATTCCTTGGAACATACAGAGAGCCCTGTATGTGCAAGATTTCTGATCATAGGAAGAAAGGGCTCTCAATGCCAGTTGGTTCTCCCAGCTTACCTGGGTGGTTTCCCTGTGGCGCTTCTGGACTGGATCTGTTTAGCTAGATCTTTACTTTGTTTTTCTGTTTCCAGTGCTTTGCTCTGAGGTCTTGACGTTTGGCCACCCACTTTGGAGGGCCTCACACCCGCATTATCCCAGCCTTGATCAGAAGGTCCCACTGCCAGCGATGCCTTTGTCCTGCGGAGTTGTAGAGAAGGCTCCTTTTCCTTCGGGGATGGACTTTGAGAAGGGGGGTGCTCCTGCTCTGGAGAGGGGCTTAAAGGAGACTGTGGCCTGCTTGGCGTTGGGGATTTCACATCTGTGCGGAGTTGTAAAGAAGGCTCCTTTTCCTTCGGGGATGGACTCGGAGAAGGGGGGCGCCCCTGCTCTGGATAGGGGTTTAAAGGAGTCTGTGGCCTGCTTGGCGTTGGGGATTTCACGTCTGTGCGGAGTTGTAGAGAAGGCTCCTTTCCCTTCGGGGATGAACTCTTAGAAGGGGGGCGCCTCTGCTCTGGGGAGGGGCTTAAAGGAGTCTGTGGCCTGCTTGGCTTTGGGGATTTTACGTCTGCTGTCTGTGAACATGAGGGGCTGCTCCGATTCCGACTCCCAGACTTAGAAGGAGGAGCCAAAGTGGCCAGTTTCCCAGAAGTCATTCGATCATGCCAGCTGAGTAGCCTGGATGGGTTAGAGGCGGCTGCCTTAGCACCCACTCCACGAGGTCCAGCAGCCGCTGAGGTGGGAGATCTTGGGGCAGAAGTGGCTGGTGGTGATCTGGACGTGTGCCCCTGGAAAGGAAGAAGGAGATGCTATCCTCCTGGCCTAGGTGGGTAATGGAGCCCCAAAAGGCAGGGAAAGATAAAGGCAATTATCATACCTTTGCTTCCAAGGAAAGCTTGGCCCACCCACTTCTCGATGAGCTAGAGCTCCTGCTTTCTGAATCCATTCAGGAAGGTGGTCCCCTGAGCACTGCCAGCTGAGCGCTTTCCAGCTGTTGGGCGGGAGACTCCACTAGACTACATGGGCAGGGGACCATGTAAAAACATTTTGCCTACTACAATACAAAACATGGAGCACCCCCCATCCCGATCTTTTGCTTTTAAACATCTTGCCTGAACTCAGAAGCTTGCACACTATTTTGTTATATCTTGGTTAGTCATAAGAACATAAGAAGAGCTTGCTGGATCAGGCCAATGGCCCATCTAGCTCAGCATCCTGTTCTCACAACTGCCTACCAGATGCCTACAGGAAACCTGCAAGCAGGTCCAATAAGGGAATCGTCTGAATATGGATTGTAGAACATGGACAGCATTTGATTTCTTGTGAAGAACTGAAACTCTGCTCTTCTCCCAGGCTCTGGCTTCCCACATTAGTGCCATTTTTTTGTCATAAAGCACCCCGAGTCGGACAGCCAGTGGGTCATCTGTAATGGCGTCTACAGAGTCGGAGAAGGAAACGTTCAGACTCTTTTAACTGTCCTTACCTCCCTGGCTGGGATTCCACGTGTTTCTTGAGCAGAGCGGCCAGCAACACCTTTAGAGGGGGGAAAGGAGAGGAGGCAGGAAGCAAGATAGTGAATGCTGTGGAGGCTCCAAAGAGACCTGTGGTTGAAGAGGGGACTGTAGCAAATCGGGAAGGGGCACAGGTTCTAGGGAAATACACCCCTGCTCCCCCAGCTGCTTCAGGCACTCAGCTGCATTAAAGCTGACGTTTAACCTGAGTGGGGCCCTTGACTTCAATCCTTCCATCCTTACCTGATTTTCGGATGTTACGTTTTGCAACAGGGGCACTTTCCCTGCAATGGAAAGGCTGGAATGAAAACTGCACCAAAAAAACCCCCAAAACTACCACAGTTTGACAAGAGCTGAATCATTGACTCCAGCCTTCCACAACTTGGTGCCTTCCAGATTTTTTGGACTCTAACCAGGGCTGGGCCCAGGACACCTTGCCACTTGAGGCATCCCACCTCGACTCCCTGCTACACTGCCTGTGAGGCAGTGGAGTATGTCACGCAGACGCAGCTGTGGTGTGTGGGAAGGACATGGTTGTAGACGAGGTGGCAGATGAGGCAGAGCAGCCACAGGGGCAGTGGCGAGAGCAGTATGCTCCTTGGTCCTGATCTGCTACCTGAGGCAACTGCTTCACTGTGCCTCATCCCCACTGTGCCTCATCTCCCATCACCCCTAGCCAGCATGGTCAATTGTCAGGGATGGTGAGAGTTGTAATCCAAAACATCTGGAAGGCAGCACACTGGGGAAAGCAGATTTACTCACTCCACAGAGGTGAGAACAGGGACACACTTGTGCTACCTGTATTCTCATTGTAAAGTTTGTTAAGTAGGGCCTCTCCTCTGCTACTACCCCTCACCACCCCATTGCATATTGTTGAAGACTCAGTCCTCCCCCCACCCCATAGGACTGGAGTGGCCTGACCACCAACTTAAAAGCAACAATTGTGTTTGACCTTTTGGTTAAAGAGCAAAACACAGGTGCCTGACAATGTGTTCTCTCTACAAAATGTACTTCCAAATACCCCTTGATTGTCAACTCATTGCATTTCCAGAGTTGGGTCGTTAATCCATGTTCACATGACGTTATCCAAAATGCCTGGTTTTTTTTTATAAGATAATACTGTTGGTTGAAATTTTTCTCAAGCCAAATTAACACTGATTGGAGTGCTTAAACCATTTCTAATTTCTAGCCAAGATAAGAGCACCTTTGCATAGGGTAAAGACATCCCCACCCCATCAGTGTCCCCTGCTGTGTTCACAAGCAGAAGCTAATCTGATAGTAATGAAGCTGGGCTGATGTGAACAGCTAGTGTAGCTGGCCAGGTACAATACCATGGTGCAAAGCATAATGAATAAATGAAACGCAACTCCTTCTACACTCCAGGGCAGCTGCATTGGGCACACAGGCTGAAGGAGGGAAAGTACTGCCTCAGTGCACTAATGCAGAGCTTTCCAAACATTTCATGACATGCATCATTTTGTGACACAGTAACTCAGTTTTACCAGCAAACTGGAGGTTAAACTAACCCCTTTCCAGCCCGGGGAGGAGCACGGGGAGGGTTCACGCGACACACCTACACACTGCTGCCAACACACTAACATGTCGCAACACACAAGTTTGGAAAGCTCTGGACTAACGTAGCAGGGCCCATCCAGCTTAAATGTTCTCATCAGCATCGCAAAGACAATGAGCTAGGCTGCGATAAGTCACGGTGCTTTCCAGGAAGGGAGATGGGCATTTCCCTCCCCTCCCTGGAGGCCACCTTGTCCTGGGCAGGGGGAGGGCTCTGTGTGTAAGAGGTGTGTTTGTGACTTGGGCTGATGCTGGAAGCCGGAGGCACAGAAACATGTCTGCTCCATGCTGGACTTGGGGCTCCCCTGGAAACCAAGTAGGGAAACAAGACCTGTTAGGATGCTAATAATGTAAGTCCCTCCATCCTATGCTCAGGTTGTATATCCTAAAGACAACAGTGTCTCCGCTGGCCATCATTTCGAGGCAATGAACTCTGGGTAAGCACAGGCAACCCTGGAGTCTCTTGCCACCTGGGGACTAGGACTGTGTGCAATGATATCATGTTAAGGGTTGTTAATCCCAATACAGATGAAACACATACAGGGATCTTGACGTGCTCTTGACCAGGTTGGCTTCACGCAGCTGCTCCTTCACTATTTCATTGGAGTCTTCTTCAGCCATGACAATTGCAAGCCAATGCTGATGGAGAAAGACAGCGAGTCATACACATGTATAAGGATACAGTAAGGCTGGACCATAAAGAAGGCTGATCGCCGAAGAATTGATGCTTTTGAATTATGGTGCTGGAGGAGATTCTTGAGAGTCCCATGGACTGCAAGAAGATCAAACCTATCAATTCTTAAGGAAATCAGCCCTGAGTGCTCACTGGAAGGATAGATCCTGAAGCTGAGGCTCCAATACTTTGGCCACCTCATGAGAAGAGAAGACTCCCTGGAAAAAACCCTGATGTTGGGAAAGATGGAGGGCACAAGGAGAAGGGGATGACAGAGGACGAGATGGTTGGACAGTGTTCTCGAAGCTACCAGCATGAGTTTGACCAAACTGTGGGAGGCAGTGGAAGACAGGAGTGCCTGGCGTGCTCTGGTCCATGGGGTCACGAAGAGTCGGACACGACTAAAGGACTAAACAACAACAACAACAAGGATGGCAGCCAGGGACTGGGATGCGGGGGAAGGGGGAGGGTTAGGCACCCATAACAAACTACACTTCCCAGGATTCTTTGGGGGAAATGCAGGTTTTAAATGTATGGTGCATGTACACATCCGAAACAGAGACCGATGGGTTGGCCAATGTGACGGGCAAAGGTGGTAGACTTTGAGGGGGCTTTGCTTCATGAGACTGACCTTCTCGGGCGTAGCACGAAAGCTAGCGCTCTTCCATATCGTGTGGAGCCCAGATTGCGTTGACGTGAAGCTGATTGGATCACTGATCCTGCCACTGGCCACATTCAAGACGTAAATGAGACGCAGCCAGCGCTGAAAGATGATGTCCTCTTGCCCTGCAGGGGCACAGAGTTGCAGATAATATTTCCGGCCATTTGCCATCTTCACTCTCAGCTGCCGTTCATTCATGCTATGTACTTGAAACGCCACCAGGTTTAAAGAGATCAACCTGCGGGCAGAGGAAAGACTCAGCCTAGGAACTTCTGAGGTGGTGGTGGTGGTTTCTCTGGGAAAGTTTTGGGGCGATGGAGAGCAGGAGCTGGGTGGCTGTGCTAGTCTCACCTAGTAACTTCCAGGTCTTTAGCCTTTGCCTCTATATCTCTGATGCCTTTTCTCACCCGGGCAATGACCATCATGTCTGGAAGTAGCAAACCTGGACTGCTGGACAAAATGCCAACCATAACTAAATTGGGTTGGTTGTGGATCACGGCATATTCACCCGTCTTGGTTAACTGCATGGAGAGAGGAGGGTAAGGAGTCTGCTAAGAACGGAACAAATGCACGGGTGTTGGGCACCTCAAACAAGCTAGAGCACCTGGAACTGACCGGGCGCTGCAGGGAGTAACTAACAGGACATTTCCCCAGCTGTTCCTCAAAGGATGGCCTTCTGCGGGCCTGGAGTCTCTTCAACTCGCTATCAAAACTGGGTGGAAGGAGGCACAAAATGGTCATTGCCTCTGGCTGCTCCTCCTGTTTGGGCTCCCTGACTCTCTGCCCTATCAGTTCCAGTGGCAGATCTTGGGGTCTCACATTTCAGTGGTGCCCAAAATTTGGCACACCCCACCTCTCATACTCCATTCTAAATCGTAGTTGTGGCATTCCTTGGGTGGGCTGAGCCCCATGAACTGAATGGTTTTTTTGGGGGGGCTGACTTCAGCCCTTAGAAGTTGGCACCCCTCCTCCGACAGGGAGCCATGCAAGAGAAATATCTCCCTTTTGTATGAAAAAAACCCCCCACTGCCCGGCCATGACCAATGGTCCATCACCTGTAGAAAGGTCCCCTCAAAGATCTCCCCTTCTCCTAATGGAGAATACTCCGGCCTCCGCAGCAGCTGCTTGAGTCTCCCTGTTGCTGAGGACTGGCGCTGCGCAACCCGTCTGCCTCTGTGGGTTTTACGTGGAGCCCTCCTCCACTGACGTTCTAGGAGACAGACGGGGAAATAAAAACAAACAAAAATAAAAAAATAAATCCCACCCTAACCCCTCCCCCAGACTAGAGGCCTCTCCCTTAAAATCACAGACTGCATGCACACACCGTATGTTCAAATTGAATTCCTCCAAAGAATCCCGGGTACTGCAGTTTGTTAAGGGGCTGGAAACTACAGTGGTACCTCGGGTTACATATGCTTCAGGTTACATACGCTTCAGGTTACAGACTCTGCTAACCCAGAAATAGTACTTCAGGTTAAGAATTTTGCTTCAGGATGAGAACAGAAATTGTGCTCCGGCGGCGCGGCGGCAGCGGGAGGCCCCATTAGCTAGAGTGGTACCTCAGGTTAAGAACAGTTTCAGGTTAAGAACAGACCTCCAGAACGAATTAAGTACTTAACCCGAGGTACCACTGTATAGCTCTGTAAATACAGCTTCCAGGATTTTTCAGGAGGGTATGTTGCTTTAACTGTGGGGGTAATTCTGTGGTGACATCATCTTTTGTGTTTTAGGTAACATTATTTGAACTCCAGTTGTTTGTTAACAGGCTGGATCTTCCCTACAAAAATAATCAAGAAGTATGCCTCAGGAAGTTTGAATGCTTAATTCTTATTGCGATTTAAAAGATGTGGCCGGTGTAACAGTTCTGCAACCTTGATAATTCATCTGGAACCATGATGTTCACTCTAAAAGTATGAATTTGGGGGTGGGGGGTGGGGAAAAACCATCTGTGGCAATATATGTAAAGAGCAAACCTTTCATGGGTGTCAAAATGATGGTAATGTTCATTAGAACAGTTTTTAAAGGCTTGTTTTCCCTCTGCCCGCTCTGTTGCTGAATGGAGCTGGTACTTTTACTCCAGGTTAAGACGCATTAGCTTTCTTTATACCAGTTTTTTGTACTGTACATAGGATTGTTCCCCTAATAATTATTAAATTATCAGGGGAAATCTGACAGTCCTCAAAAGAGGTTTAAATGACACACATGACAACACTTGTATGCTATTTAAGTTGCACCATTGTGGCGTGACTTTGGTCACAAGAAGAGCTGCATGTAAAACACTTTTCAGTTAATATCACATTTTCTTAATGCTCCCTAGCTCAAAGGAAAGAATAAAGTTAAAACATATAGATATTTCTGTTATTTGGGGGGGGGCAGGGGGAGTATGTGTTTTTGTGACCAATGTAGCAAAATCAGTCAACATACATAAGTTTCATTGTTCTAAGCTCATCAGATTTCCTTCCTAACATTACATTTCTTGTCAGTTCACCAAGAAAGCAAGCAAAATTATCAATAGGGTCATGAAATGAACTTCTGAGCAAAATTAGAGAAATTCTGAGTCGCCTTGCATGCCACGCTTCTGGTTGTTTTGCATGCGTGTAAAACGCCTTTTTGGAAAACTGGGAAATTATCTTTAGAATGCGATAGAACCTGTTAACTATATGTGAAAATAAAAAATGGAGTCTGTAGGTTGACATTTTCATGGAAGTAGCTTGCATTTTACACCCCCCACCCAGCTCAACAACTCGGCGTCTTAGCTCCTCCTACCTTGAGGGTGTTTGTTCATAGCTGTGTTCCTAGGATCACAAAATGCTGTCTTTTGTGACTTAAAGGATCAGTGTTCAAGAACACCTCGTCTCTGCAACAGGTTCACCAGAAACTGATATGCACCCCTCTCCCAATGTAATACAATGTTGGCTTGCAAGCCTCCACATTGTGACATCAGCTGTCCAACCGGGGCCAGGCTGCTCAATTGTTGTCAGGCAGCTGAATGAATAGTAAAAAGGGAAAGGGACAAGCATGGGCATAGCCAGGATTTATGATGGAGGGCAGGAATTAGGGGGGGGGACAGAAGCGAGCTTATTGCAACACGGTTGGTTGGTTGGTTGGTCAGTTAGTTTTTTTATTTACTTGATTTAGGGGGGCAGATGCTCCCCACCTCCCCCCTTGGCTACGCCCATGGGATCAAAATGTAGTGGAGCAAAAGTGTGATAGTTGTGCATCCTGCTCTATCCCTTTAGCAGCTTGACAGAAGGCAGCACCGTAGAAGTGTATAAAATTATGTGCAGAAAGTGGACAGGGAAAAGTTCCGCTCCCTCTCTAGTATGAGATCCACACCACACATTTAAAGCACACCCAGTGCACATTTAAAGCCCGCGACGTCTCCCCCAAAGAATCATGGGAACTGTAGCTGAAAACTCGTTTGCTCCGACTAAGCATGAAAGAATGGTTTTCCCCAGTGGAAAAGAGCAGCAGTGAGGACAGCCCCCGCAGTGAGCACATCCAGTTGTTGAAAATTCCTCCAGTCAGTGATGCACTTTGAAGCCTTGTCGGTGCTTAATGGCGGTAGTTGTGATTATCGCAACCCTCCCATTTCTCTGTAAGACTCGCCTGCTAAAAGGCGTGCTGGTTTTATCAGTGTCGATGTCCATGCCCCTTGCCGGTTCTACTATGTGAGTTGTGTTTCTGGTCATCCCATAGGAAGTAAAGCCCTCATTTTAGTAATGTCTGAACATCTATTGAGAAAGGAGCAGATACACACAAAAAAAGGTGTGTGAGAGAGTAGGACGTCTTTTACAACAGATGGGGAACTTGTGGTGGGAGAAGCCAACAATAAATCCAGTTCGTGTGCAAACAAGAGGATGACCTGATGACAATGACGATGATGATAGTAATAATAATAATTAAAGCTTTATTAGAAACCAACCCACAGAAATAGACCCTGAGAGGCCGCCAGAGACCCTCACCCTTGGGTGAGACAGACAAACAAGGAACAGCAACCCTGAGAAACTTAACAGTGAGTTGTGTGTCCTGGCCGGCCCTAGCATCACTCCAAAACTGCAGCCAGGATCTGGTCAGCTCAATAGCACCGGGAACCAATTCAATCAATATTCTGCTTCCAGATCAAAGGCAGCACAGCAGGGAGAGGGCTCCCCCTTCAGGCCTCTCTGAGTAGTGCTGCCTCACAGCCTTCAACAAATCCATGCCTGTAGTTCAAGATTTTCCATGTCATCTCCTCATGTCTCAACCCGTAGAATCAAAAGTGCATCAAAGAATCATACGTGAAAGGAGGACGGGATGGTGGTGGTGGTTGTAGCTCCAATGCGCTTGGATGCTGCTCCTTTTCCAGATAAACCTAGGAGTCCTGGTTCTTGGCCTTGTGTGCTCTAACTCACCAGATCTGCTTCCTTCATTCCCAACTGGAACAGAGGCTTCTTCCCTTCTACATGACCCAGATAGCTGCATTCTGGCTCCCAACCATCTAGCCGCTAAGAGGGAAGTTGCTGGTGCTGTATAACCCAGGGAGGCATGAACATAGCCGGATTCGACAGGGGTGTAGTCCGTATCAGAGCAGGTCGACTTAGTGCAAAGCAGCACAGTGCTCCAGTTCCTTAGCAGTGGAAGTGCTTATTTAGAAAGGGGTTGGGGGTAAGGAACCACCCGTTGCAGATCCCCTCACCGTGCAGATTCACAAAAAACAGATCCTGGCATCCAGATGGCTTCTGCTACAATCCTCGGCCTGAGAACATTGCAAAAAGTCATTGCCCCAACCCTCAGACACCAGAGGGTTAAACACGTGAGGAAAGAGGGCAGGAGAGAGAGATGGGAAGCCCACAACCACCAGCGTCTTATCTGTCCACAGTGCAATTCCCTCCTAGGCTGGAGCTGTGCCACACCACCCTGAAGTAGTGACTGTGCCCATCACCAGAGCCTCAGGCCTGCACCTGCCAGACAATGAGGTGGCTTCGCTCGGCTCGGCGTAAGCGTGGGTTCGGGAGGAGCAGGTCGCCGTAGCGGTCATCAGTGTCATCGCCTGGGTAAGGAGGAAAAAAACAGAGGGCCAAAAGGAGTCAAGAAGACATTGTACCTGGTGCTGGGATAATGGGGCTGGATGCCTATATCCCGTACCCACGTCATTCCCTCACACCTGTAAAGTAAGATGCTTACCTATCCGGAAGTTGATATACCCCTCCCCTCCACTTAGCACCAAGCTGCAAGGTTTGCTTGGTGCCTCTTGGCCGTGCGATTCCGTGGTGCTCTCAGAAGAGGATGGGTTCATACACCCTAAAGTAAGCAAAGAACAGACAGAACTGAAGTTTGCATTTATATATCCACCATTCTCCTCTTGTGGACAGCGATAGACTGGCTACAGTGATCCTTGCTCCAGTAACATCCCATTTGGACTACTGTAAGTTCCTCGGGGCGAGGACCTGTCCTCTAGTACTCTATTAACTGCACATCTTTGGCATTATCTAAAGAATGGTAGCAGCAGCAGCAGCAGCAGCTTTGGATTCCATGCTCTTAAGTTCTTTTAAGCCACTGAATTCTATTTCCCCCAAAGAACCAAGGAATGGGCATCGATTCCTCCGTGCTGGTTACCTGGGACTGAGACAAAGAAGCGAACAGCATCGCGGTGCGCGTGGTAGCTGATCTGGGCTTGCTCCAGAGCACAGTAAGGGATGCCAGTGGGAGAAGACGTTTCTGAGCTCCCAGCAAATTCTATGAGAAATCGAGAGAGAAAATTAACATAAACAGCCACCAGGGAGCTCTGCTATGTATACACTTGCAGCTGCACTCGCTCTCCCTCTCCCTCTCCCTCTCTCTCTCTCACACACACAGGTGCTCACCTGAGATGAAGGGCAGGGAAATGATGGTGCCGCCAGAGGTGCCAACCCACACCCGTTTCCCAAAAGCGCCAAGTGCTGAGATGTTCATGGCTAAACTAAGACTGTTCGGCCCTGGAGAGTGAGGAGGAAAAAAAGGAGGAATTTTCCATTAAACAGGCAGGAGATTCCAAAACTAGGGTACCTGGATCCTAGTCATCTAGTCCAACCCTCTGCAATGGAGGCATCTCAACTAAAGCAGATGGCCATCTGATCTCCCATGAAGGAGAGCCCAGCTGCCCCATTTGGTGAGCCATTGAACTGCAAGTGGCAGCTTCACAGTGAGGCACCCCCGAAGCCCAGGGCTGGCCACTGGCTCCTCCCAGGCAGGAAGAAGCATGTGGGGCCTTCCTGTTCCAAGGTCTGCCTGCACTCTGGCCTGTTTCTGTATCCTTGGTTATTCTTTGACGCTGACTTCTGGCTTGGTTTTGTCACTTGCACACAACTACTGTGGTGGGAGTGCACTGGAACCGGAGTAAATGGTAAAACAGACACAGCCTTCCTCTTTGGTCCCCCTTGGGACTAATGGCTGGTTCCCAGCTCCTGACTCACCTCAGACTACTGTCCAGGACCCAGCCCAGATACTGATGCACAGGAGGAAGCAGCAGGATGCCCCTCTCAGGCCTGAGAGCCTTCTATTAAAAGCTTCCTGCCCTCATAAAACCCTCCTGTCCTGGACGTTCTCCCTGCAGTCTGCTTCTTTGCTCTCCTCTGCCAAGGCTTGTTTGTGGCTAATCCAACAGCTTTGCCTTGCCAACTCCTTCCCGGATGCTGCCGTGTCCCTGCATTCTGCTCAGAGTCCCACCCAAAGCCCCCAAGTCAGGGTGGCCGTTGACACTCACCAAGCATGCGGCTGACGTAGGGCCCCAGCTCCACTTCCTGCAGAGGCTGGCCAGTCTCGGCATGGAGGAGGCGCAGGGTGGACTCCAGGCGAACCGAGACCCAGATGCCGTTGCCGGCGGCTGCCATGTGCCGCACCTGGCTTTCAGGGTGTGAAGTCACCTCAAAGTACCTCTGGGGGGAGGAAGAGAAAGTGGGTTGCAACAGACAGCCTGGATTCAAGACCCCGACCCCAGACCCACATCCACAACATTTACATCTAGATTTTGGATCTCAACACTTCTCCAAGTTGTGCCAGCTAGCAGTTGTTCATCGGGATCTACCCATTTCAATAAAGGTAAAGGTAAAGGTACCACTGCCCGTACGGGCCAGTCGTGTCCGACTCTAGGGTTGTGCGCTCATCTCACTTAAGAGGCCGGGAGCCAGCGCTGTCCGCAGACACTTCCGGGTCACGTGGCCAGCGTGACGCAGCTGCTCTGGTGAGCCGGCACCAGCGCAGGACACGGACACGCCGTTTACCTTCCCGCTATAAAGCGGTACCTATTTATCTACTTGCACTTAGGGGTGCTTTCGAACTGCTAGGTGGGCAGGAGCTGGGACTGAAAGACGGGAGCTCACCCCGCTGTGGGGATTCAAACCACCGGCCATACGATCGGCAAGTCCTAGGCACTGAGGTTTTACCCACAGTGCCACCCGCGCCCATTTCAGTAGGAATGGCCAAAATTCCAGACTTTTGTAATGCATTGGTACTTTTGCCTGACAGGCTTGTTCCAATTAATTTCACAGTTTTATCTGTTTTATGTTTCAATTCTTTGCTCAGTTTCTTTTTTTCCACTTTGTAGAGTTTATATGCTTTTGCTTCTTGCATTTGTCCTAAAACCCAATAAAAACATTAATAAAAAAAGAGAGAGAACAGCCAAAATGAATTCACCGGCTAGTTTTTGTAGCAATACTGTTCTAACACTGATACACAGAATGATCCTGGCTATTTCGAACTACCGTTTTTACACCATAAAACCAGCCATGCAAGTCTCTGTGGGTTTCAGCCCCCGCCTCAACCTGCAATTAGGGGCACACTCACCTGGATGCGAGCAGTGCGAGGATCCAGCACATAGACTCTGTTCCCATATCCACACCACAACCGGTCAAGCACGGGGATGGCACAACGAATGGAGCGCCGTGGCCGCCCCAAGTCAAGCAGGCGTGGGGAGCGCAGGTCCCAGTTCCGGACTGAGGAAGACAGGGATTAGGTGAAACCGAGGAGCTGAGCTGTGGGGAAGGCAGGGCAGGGCAGGGAGGAATGAAAGGAGCAGGACATACCTGTGTCTCGGTGGAAAATGGCCAGAGATCCGTCCCCTAGAGCAGCTGCTACACGGCCCTGGGTGTGGCTGGGACAGAAACAGCAGAGTAAGGCCTCATCTGCACTGCACTGTATCATACCGCTTTAAACAGACACGGCTTCCCCCAGAGAATCTTGGGAAGTATAGCTTGTTGAGGAGTTGTTAGGAGACGGCCTATTCCCCTCACAGATCCTTCACAGTTCCCAGAGTGGTTGAACTGTCAGTCCCTCTTCCCAGGGAACTCTGGGAACTTTAGCTTCCTCTCAGCACCCTTAAGCTTAGGGGGGAAACTATGGCTGCTTACAGCGATGTGACATTGCTTTAGCGTAGATGGGGGCCTAAAACTAAGGAAAGTCGCAACAGCACCAGCATGGGAAGGCAGGCGACATCCACGAGGGGTAGGCAGTGGGGCTCCACAGCATTCAGAGAGAGTGATGGAAGTCCGCATACTCACACAATACAGTGGACGGCATCCTTCAGCTGCACTTTGCCCTGGCAGCGGCGCCAATCAGTCTTGGCGGAGTGAATATAGATGCTACGGGGGGGGGGGAGATGCAGTCAGCCTCCAAAAGTGACACCCCCTGAGCCCTCCTGATGACCAGCCCAACCCCCAGCACAGCTCCAGGCCTGCTCCCCCATCCCTCCCTTGAAAGACCTACAGTGGCTCCCAGTACGTTTCCGAGCACAATTCAAAGTGTTGGTGTTGACCTTTAAGGCCCTAAACGGCCTTGGTCCAGTATACCTAAGGAGCGTCTCCACCCCCATCATTCTGCCCAGACATTGAGGTCCAGCGTTGAGGGCCTTCTGGCGGTTCCCTCACTGCGAGAAGCAAAGCTACAGGGAACCAGGCAGAGGGCCTTCTTGGTAGTGGCGCCCGCCCTGTGGAACGCCCTCCCACCAGATGTCAAAGAGAACAACAACTACCTGACATTTAGAAAACATCTGAAGGCAGCCCTGTTCAGGGAAGTTTTTAAAGTGTGACATTTTGCTCTATTTTTAATCTTTGTTGGAAGCTGCCCAGAGTGGCTGGGGAAACACAGCCAGATGGGCAGGGTACAAATAAATTATTATTATTATTATTATTATTATTATTATTATTTGCTCTCATCAGCCACCAGCATTTCAGTTCCAACTGTTGCATCTCCTGAGGATGCTGGGCACCCTCAGTGTAAATAAACCTGGTGGAAGCCCATGGGATTGTCAAATATGGCAGCCGAAGCGATGGTGGCAGCAGCAGCAGCAGCAGCAGCAAAAGGGCAGGATGCTGTTCCTGGTGGTTGGAGTTGGTGGGAGCAGGAAGAGGCAGAGGTTGGCCAGAGAAGCTCAACAATGGCAATCCATTCAGGAACGGGGGTTTACCCCCACCTCCCATTTCTTCCCCCTTCAACCTTGCTGGGTGTCAATTACCAGCCCTCCTGGGTGCCAAACCACACGGTGGGCTCTGTGCCAACCGCCTCCATCTCCAGCACTTCATCCTCGCTGTCAGATCCGGGTGCCAGGGGGTCTTCGAGGATCTCTGGCTCTCGCTCGGGACTCTCACCACCAGGCACAGCGAGGCCTATGGAGGAAGAAAGGAGAAGGCAAAGTGGTCTTCCTCAGGGAGCACAGGGAGCTTAGGAATCCTACAAGGCAGGGCCGGGGAGAACCTTTTCGGCACAGAGAGGTGAAATCTTTATCTAGCTGTACATAGGCCTATCAACCTGCCAATCATCTGGAGTGATGATGAGGAGTCCTGCCCAGCTTTCAAAGTTGGCCTGTAGGATTGCGGGGAGATACTAACCAATAAAGCTGAACCAAGCAGGACTGAAGTCTCCACTCACCAGCTGTTGAGTGAGAGGTTGCTTAAACTCTGCTGCTTTATCTTGTGTATCCCTGGACCCTTTGGGGAACTGTTGGGTGCAGACAATATAGGATTGAGCCCTGCCCACACCCGTCAGCTGATGTCGCCCACCCATCGTAGTGATATCAGTTGATTGAGAGATGGGTGTGGTTTTGGAAAAATGGCACCATGAGCCAAATGGGATCTCCTGGAAGGACAAGTTTTGCCTGCCACCAGGCCAAAGTTTTCCCATCCATGCTATAAAATCTCAATGGACACACAACTTCAGTCCAAAATCTATGGTGCTTGCAATCTAAAATATATAAAGTTGGGAAAGTTTTGTGTACTTGAAGCTTGGCTACAGCTAGGATTAATAGGATGAAGTCAAGGGCCAAGTGGAAAAGGTGTGTTTTGAGATGCGATAGAAGGAAGAAAGAGAGGTGGCACCAGGTGCAAATCTCAAGGAGGGAGCTCCACATGTAGGAGCAGCAGGAGAGACAAGAGTCATTGCCAGGGCTGGGTTGTGAGGGTATCAGGAACCATGAAACAAGACAGCAATGAGGACCAAAAGGCAGAACCAAAGCACAGGACTAAAGAACAAGCCAATCGGCCTAAGAGCCTAAGTGTGCATGTGTGTGTATTAAGAGACAGTATAAAATGATAGCTTTTCCTTCCTTGCACTGACCAGGCACGCATGCGATGGAGAGGACGTGGACTCCAGGCAGCACGAAATGTTCCAGGAGCTGGTTTGGGTTCTGGGCATCAAATAGAGTCACTTCGCTTGCAGAGTGGGTCCCTGAGGCCACCCACAGCCGAGAGCAGTGATGAGAGGTGCCCTGGAAGAGAAAGAAGCAGAGGGATCAGCAAGACATTGTGGGCCTCAACCAGCCTCCCTCCCTTTTATGCTGCTGTGCGTGTGCGCGCGCACACGCACACAAAAACATGCCCTTGACAATCCCTAAACTTCTTTGTACCTATTTTGTCACTTCAGCTGACAAGCACACACATGCCTAGGCTTTCCAGGCAGCCAGGCAAGGACATTTACACAACCTGGGGAAGTGTGTCTCCTTCCTCCCCACTCCCCTCCCATCCTGTGTTCACGTTCTCCATGCACGGCAGCAGGTTAAGCATGTGGGTGGGCAAGGAATGTTTCTGGACTTAAATCTGAAGGGGCATCATAGAATGGCTGAGTTAAAAACCCCAAACTGCAACCACGGCTTTTTTGCCAATATATAAATTACAAAAACAGAACAAAACAAGCTGCTGAAGTGTCTTACAATGTTATGTGTGCGTGATTATAACAACAATGAAAACATGAAATAAATTGAAAGCAGCATCAGAACAAAAACACAATGCTGAGAAAAGGCAGAGGAAAAACCACAAACTTACTGAAGGGCATACACATCATTTCTCATGTGTTACCAGTGCTGGATATCTGTTCCAGTCACTACTTCTTTCTTGCTAATGGTTCCATGCCCCTCTAAATGCATTAATGCAATAATCCCAGCCCATTATCATCAACTTGCTGCCATAAAAATGTGCCTATTTAGTATATATTTAAGCTCCAATGATCACCGACTGTAATTCTTGAATGGCAATCTATATACTTGCCACTTAACACATCTGATGAAGTGGCCTCGAGTCCACAAAAGCTCATGTCATAATAAATTTGTTAGTCTTTAAAGTGCTAAAAGACTCTTGCTGCAGGAGACAAACATCTCTCTAAACTGAAAAAAGGTAAAAAGGTAAAGGACCTCCGACAGTTAAGTCCAGTTGCAGACGACTCTGGGGTTGCGGCGCTCATCTCGTTTTCAGGCCGAGGGAGCCAACGTCTGTCCGCAGACAGTTTTTCTGGGTCATGTGGCTAGCATAACTAAGCCACTTCTGGCACAATGGAGCACCGAAACCAGAGCAGTGCACGGTAATGCCGTGTAACTTCCCACCGGAGCTATTTATCTACTTGCACTGGTATGCTTTCGAACTGCTAGGTTGGCAGGAGCAGGGACTGAGCAACAGGAGCTCACCCTGTCGCAGGGTTTCGAACCACCGACCTTCTGATAGGTAAGCCCAAGAGGCTCAGTGGTTTAGACCACAGCGCCACTCGTGTCCTGCTCTCTGAACTGAAGGTGAGCCTAAATGAGCAGTTTTCACTCCACACACACCAAAACAACACACACACACACACACACACACACACACACACACACACACACAAACCTGAAAAGGGAAAGAGCTTAAGTGAGAATTCTTAAGCAAGAGTAAAACCAATAATGGTGATGATGGTGGTGATGATGATGATACTTACGGTTTCTGCTTCTTCTTGAGTCTCAGCGCCAACTGATGCTGCAGCACACCAGAGCTACAATGAGAGAGAGGCAGGCACGACATTGAGATCTGCTGACCCCTGGTAAAAGAAGTCGCTTTCCATACAAGAATGACACCCCACCCTTCCCAATTGCAGCCAGAAACCTTTGCCACAGGAACTGCAAATGTGCCACTTTAATAAGCCTTAAGCTTTTTCTGAGCCTGCCACTGTACTTGCCCACACAGGAACTGCCCAGAGTCTCTGCAGGGTTTGGTCTCCTTCCACTCACCCTTCAGAGGGACTGATAACTCAGCTGATGCCAATGCCACTGGATCACGTGAATCACTCCCAAAGCAGACATGCAGCTGAGTAGCCTGTCCTCAGAGGAGGCTGCCTGCTACCTCTCTGGATGAGTCCCTGCTCTGAACTCAGCCACTCTTACTCCTACACCTACACCTACACAAATTAACCCCCTTTTAGCACTTTACAGCAGGAAAACCACACCATTTTCCTAGAGTGGCCTCAGATTTCAATTCAGTGGTGCAGTGGTTAGAGTGCCACTGGGAGACCAGGGTTCAAATCCCCACTCAACCACATGAAATCCACTGGGTGACCTTGGGCCAGTCACTGTCCCTCAGCCATAAGCTACCTCGCAGGGTTGTTGTAAGGATAAAATAGGGGCAGGTGGAGAAGCATGTATGTCACCTTGAGCTTCTTGGAAGAAAGGTGGGATAGAAATGCAATAATAGTAATAATAATAACTCGGGCGGAGGGGAGAAACATCCCTAGCTATTCAGCATTTGGAAACACACTGCTTTGTTACCTTTGTATTGGGGTCCTTCTGGTCTAGCATCCGTAATTGTGCAAGCACAGGTACGTCGGCGGCCCCTGAAAGGGGGTCAGAGCCCTGCAGAGAAAAGGTGGCTGGATTTTAATGTGTGGACACTCGCTGCAAGAGTGGCCAGTTCAAAACTAAGGTCAGATCCCATGACTGGGATAGAACAAGGCAAATGTATAGTCTAAAGCACCACACTGTTGGGTGACTCAATAGGGCCGAATTCAGTGGACCCCATTTCCTAGATGGAATTTGTTTATTTGCTATATGCCAAAAACGGCTTCTAAGCAGTTCACAACTATGAAAATCAGTTTGTGAATCGAAATACCCAACCACAGATCCATTGGGGGTAGCAAAGCATCCTTAATAAAAAATGTACAATAAAAACAAATGAACAATCGAAAGCCTAACAATGAAAAAACAGTTCAAGCAATAACATCAGGAGTTCAGTTTTGGGACATGCTTGCCCAAACAGGTGTGTCTTCAGGAGCCGGCAGGATGCCAATGCCAATGCTGATGCTGATTGTTATTTATTAATTTTAGACCATCACTCCATTGTCAAATGCGGGGAATACTGTCTGGTATGATAAGACACACACACAATGCTACATCTACGTTTTTCCTGCCCTGGTTTGAAAAGACAGTACTTGAGGACCTAGAATGGGATTGGCATGGGATTTCCATAGGGTCAGGTACCTGGATGCATGAATGCTAGAATGCTCACCTGGAGCGCAGGCGGCTGGCTCCACCCATGGACCTGCGCCCGACCATGCTCCTGCCAGATGTGGGAGCGGATCTCACGGTACAGCTCTCTCCGCTTCTGCTGAGGGGAGGCGTCCGCTCTGCAGATATAAAAGCCAGATATAGTAGGGGGCAGCAGAGCGCTTCCAGTGACAACCCTGCGTCCAGTTGCAACCAGAGGAAATGCTCAGGTTTCTGTTGGATTTACTCAGATGGGCCTGCATGCAATTGTTGCCCAAAGTGGACTTTTGCTGGAGACCCTGAAGAGCTGCTGTTGGCCTCTGCTGTGCTAGATGGATCCAGTTAGCAGCCCGACCGTATATAAAGCCTCTTCTTTTTATGTAGAGTGAGCCCACAAGGCACACTCTGAAAGCAGAAGGCTCCGGGGTTCAAGCCAGGGCGTCACCCATTTAATAAAAGGGATCTAAGGTCTTGGGGTTGGGCAACATCTCTGCCCAAGACACTGGAGGGTTGTTGCCAGTAAGAGTAGACCGGGCATGGGAACCCGGTGGCCTTCCAGATGCTGCTGAACTACAACTCCCATCAGGCCCTGTATGTATGCCCAATGGCCAGGGGTGATGATTGCTGTAGTTTGGCAACATCTGGAGGGCCAAAGGGTTCCTCATGTGTTATGTACTAATCTTGGATCCTAGAGCAATAGGCAAGTAGGATCCTAGAATGCAACAACTGATTGGCTTGCAGGAAAAGACCAATCAGGCTCCAGGAGGAAGTTAATCAGCCTATTAGGCTGGTAGGATCATAGAATGCAACAACTGATTGGCCTGTAGGAAAAGACCAATCAGGCTCCAGGAGGGAAGCAGAATCAGCCAATCAGACGGGACTCATTGTGTAAATAATGTATATAAAAGCCTGAGGTTTTGGGGGGCAATTCAATCACTGTTTTACAACCTGCAATAAAGAGCATGAAATCACTACAGGACTCCGAGTATATTTCACCATGCCTGGAGGAGACAACACTGAGCTGGACGAACCAGTGGTCTAACCTGGCATCAGGGAGCTGCTGCCAGCCTGTGCTGGACTAGATGGATCCACTAGCAGCCCAACTCCATATAAAGGGAGCAGCAGGTCCCCAAGAGGTGCCGACGATGGGATTGCTCCTACCTCCCCCCTGCCAAGCAACTGCCACACAACTTACTCGTTCGGCGAGGTAGCTCGTGGGATGTATCTCAAGGCTGGAGACAGCTGGCCCCCATTCCTTCCCAATTCATTGCGGCCGCTGGGGCTGGACCGGGCCCTCCCGGGTGGCAGCGGGGACGCAGGAGCCCTCTCTGGGGAGTCCGAGGGGCTAAATAAGCGATCGAAACTGCAGGAGGAAAATACAATGCGTTCAGGGGAAATGAGGAGGGAATGGCAGGGGGCACAAATCAAAATTCGACAGAAAAAAGGGGGGTTTGCACCAAGAATGATGGAACTCTGATCTGTCGGAACCAGACTAAAAGGAGCCCACAGATTGTTTGCTTGCAGAGTTCTGTTTGACTTTGGTCCAAGGCAGAGCCATTGCTATGAATGGGAAGGAAGGTTCTCTCACAAGGACATAAGGAGAGCTCTGATGGATTAGGTCAGTGGCCCATCTAGTCCAGCATCCTGTTTTCACAATGGCCAACTGGATGTCTATGGGAAGCCTGCAAGCAGGAGTTAAGTGCAACAGCCATTCTCCCCATTAGTGATTCCCAGCAACTGCCTCTGACAGTGGAGACAGAACACAGCCATTATGCCCAGCATCTACTAACTAGCAGACTTCACTAGGCATTGCTCCCTTGCACGCTTTGAAACTTATCCATGCAGCCATAATGTCTTGCTAAGAGAGAAAGAAATTTCTCAGGATGCTAAGTTGTATGCCCAATATCAAATGTCAAAGCAGAGTATGTCAAGGTCAAGGCAGAGTATGCACAGCTGCAGCTTCGGGGCAGATCTTAGACGGCACCTACATTTTCCAGAAAGAGGATTTTTTCATCTGAACAGCTTGTTCCTCCCGCGAAGCCCTGAGAAGAGAGAAACAATTGCTTTAAGGCTGCCACCAATGCAGTGACTCCCTCCATTAGCCATTAGGTCAAGGCTGGAAAAAGGGGAAACAGGCAACCCAAACCATTTGCACGACTGGCTCCCTGATCCCCTGTTAATACTCAGGGCAGCCCTTCACATGCTACACCTAAGAGCCATTTGCCTCCTCTTGTCTGAGTGACAAACTTGTGTTTTGAGTCTATAATCCTCTGTTTAAATCTCACCTCTCCAGAGTGTATTTCTATAAGCCAATTCTCTCCTGGCTTCCATTCTGACCTGCTTCCCTCCCGCCCAGTTTGTACTATGGGAAAATAATTATTGGCTGGGCAGCCACAGAGTGATTGATTACCCTGAGCAGCTTCAAGGATTGGGATAAGGAACCTCTGGCCCTCTGAACACCGATGGATCACAGCTCCCATCATCTCTGAGCTTGGGGCTGATGGGAGCTGGAGTTCAACAACATATGGAGGGACACAGATTCCCCATTCCTGGTTCCTAGGGAATGGAATGAGCAGGTTGCCTGCAGTTTGCTGGTTTCTCCCAAGAGGGAAAAGACTCTGCTAGCAGTAGTGGGGTGGGACTTAATGGATAATATGGTGTCATTTGTGATGCTGCTGAGTCTCCTAATTCCCTGCCTCACAACACAAGCCTCCGTGACTCGTCCTTCTCACCTCCAGGGCTTTTTTTTAAAGCTGGAACTCACAGGAACTGAGTTCCGGCACCTCTCAGGTGGGTGCTATTGCCATTCTAAGAGAACAAGGCAGGCGTTCATGGTGAGTCTAGAAAAATAGCCACTGCTCACCTCCAACATTAAGGGGTGGGCATTAAGACCCCTCAGAAGTACTAATTCCCTTCCTTACTGCTGCACTGGCAGCAGGGAGAGAGTCCTCTCCCTTCTTCTCCAGTCCAAACTCCCTGGCACTTGGGGTGCTGTTTGGGAAGGATCGCCAGAAAGGAAGAGAAGCCTCTAGCTGCTCTGCTGCTAGAGCGAAGCAAGGAGGGTTGGGGGAGGGATTTCAACTTCCCATCATGCCCCTGGTGCCACATGGCAAGCTCCAACAAGGCTCACAGTTACTGAGCTGCTTTCAGACAATTCAAAAAGAAAACGGCTCAGCGGGAAAAACCCAACCTCACGTCAAGCTGAGGTAGAGGGCGGCTTGTCAAAGGTTATGGGGTCACAGACCCATCTGCCTCCCCCCCAGCCCCAAGCCGTAAACCTCGGCGCCACTGACCTTAGCAGCTCCGTGCGCCGAACAGCTTCCTGCAGCTCCATCAGCCTCTCCTTATAGAGGTTGCGCTCCATCACCACACGAGCCATCTCGGCCCGGGTGAAGCGCTGAGGCCGGGACAGGCCTCCTTCAGCCTGCTGAGGAAGAGGGCAGATTCTGCCTCAAACGCACACAAATGCCACTCCCAGAATCCTGACCCCCACCCCTGTCTAGTTACAGCCCTGTAGAAGACCCTTTCCGCACCCCCATCCCTCAGCCTTCAAGGGGAAGCTGGCCCCCTCCAGCCTGTCACAACATCCTTGTGGAGGGTGCTCGGCAGAAGGTGCTCTGGTTACCTCCCCGTCCTCACTAGAACGTCTCGATTCCTGAAACTCCTGCCGTATCCTGGAAAGAGAAAGACGAACGACTGAAATTTGGGCTCACTTGTTTATTTTTTAAAATAATTAATTGTAGGCCAGTGTCTCAGGGAGAGTGGATTCCATCTTCCCTTCTAATAAATGCTCACGTTGTTGGTCACACATAAGAACATAGGAAAAGCCTGCCGGTTCAGGCTAATGGCCCATCTGGTCCCATATCCTGTTCTCGCAGTGGCCAACCGGGTGGGAAGCTGAGCACAACAGCAATCTCCACACACACCCTGGCATTTTCCAGAAACTGGCATTCAGAAGTAGAGGCAGAGCACAGCCATTGTGGCTAGTGGTTGTTGATAGCCTTATCCTCTGACCAGCTCAATACACGCACAGCAGAACACACACACACGGGTTTCTTTTAATGCATGCCAAACAATGGTTAGGCTGCAGTAACCAACGCCTGATAGGTACACAATGATTTGTTAAGTAATTCCAATAAAGCCCTAGCACTTCTTGAGCTAAGCTGCACTTGTTCGGAGGAATAGGCTAGTGTAGAAAGATTCGGGTTTGTCTGAAGTGCTTAGGCAGAAAAACACAAATCCATAGACTACCTTTATTACACAGTGGTACCTTGGGTTAAGTACTTAATTCGTTCTGGAGGTCTGTTCTTAACCCGAAACTGTTCTTAACCTGAAGCACCACTTTAGCTAATGGGGCCTCCTGCTGCCACCGCGCTGCCGGAGCCAGATTTCTGCTCTCATCCTGAAGCAAAGTTCTTTACCTGAAGCACTACTTCTGGGTTAGTGGAGTCTGTAACCTGAAGCGTATGTAACCTGAAGCATATGTAACCCGAGGTACCACTGTAGTATTATTAATCATTATTAGCAGTAGCTATAGTTATTGTTGCTGTCAAATATGCTGCTCTTATTATTGTAGCTTACTGTAGCTACTTAACAGCAGTGTTTCTTCAGCTGTTTTTGAACTACAGTTCCCATCATCCCTGGACCTGCGAGCTAGAGATGGTGGGAGTTGTAGTCCAAAAAGAGCTTAAGACCCAAGTTTGGGAACTCACTGCTTCACAGCATCAAGATAAAGACACTACAATATAATCCTAAGAATACAAACAACACAGGCTGTTAAAGCATATAACACAACCTGCATGAAGAAAACCGGACAGTATCTTTCTACATTAGCTATGTATTGGCTTAGAGCATTTATAATACACCTTTTAGGATTTGGCTCTTATAAGGCAGCATGTAATAATTTCATTTAAATGATGCTCTTTGTCAGAGACCGTGAGTACGTGGCAATGTCCAGAGTTCTGGGTAGGATCAGGATCAAATCCCCACTCAGCCACAAAGCTTACTGGTTGAAATTGGACCATAAATTCTCTCTCTCTCTCTCTCTCTCTCTCTCTCTCTCTCACACACACACACACACACACACACGGTCTAACCTACCTCACAAGGTTGTTGTGAGGATAAGTGGGGGGGACAGGCATGTGACCTCTGAAGAAATGGCTAACTCAAAACACATTGGGATTTGTCTGCATTGCCTTGGTGACTTTGCCGGGGAGGAGTTGTTCCTGTGTACTACTAATTTTGAGGTGCCCCTCTCCTTTTGTTGCCAGCGCAGACAGCAGGTGGTGGAATCAAGATGGCTGCCAAACGCCAGGGAGGGCAATTTACAAGCCCTTACCTGATTAGTTCCAGCTCAGCCTCCTTCAGCTGGGCTTGGCAGCGGCTCAGGGCCCCCAGTGTTCCTTCACGCTCCGCCCGTAACGACTCGCGCTCTTCGGTGAGCTCCTCTACACGGGCGATAAGATGGCGGCGGGCTGTATCCAGAGCAGTCCTGGAGGTGGGACCATGAGGAACAGCAAGACTTCAGCCTGGGAGTGGCTGCGATGGCCCAGGAAGAGGTGGAGGGCCTGATCCAAGAGGGAAAGCAGGCGGGCCAGCGGAGAGAAGCAGGCTAGGCCTCGGCCCATTTCTCTGCCTACCAAGCACCCTTGACAAGGACCTTCCTTTCTAAGAAGCTCCAGCTCCCATCAAGATATAAAGACCCATAGACAGTTCAGGGCCAGGTAAATTGAAAGGTGGCTTTATCCCTTATACACCCAAGCAGGGTCACTACATTCTCCAGGACAGTTTCTCCCTCAACTTCCAAAGAGATCAGAAGCTGCCCCTATCTGTACTTTCTGGAACCAAATGAATGCATTTTTTCGTTTTCTTTTGGCAAGCTTTTCCAGATGGATGCCTTAGGTTTCAGAAACAATACAAAACCAACACCTACCTTGAGTTGTGGGGAGCATTTTTGTACTGTTTTTATAACTATTTTCAGCTGGTTTGTAAGGCGCCTTGGCACACACGTAAAAGGAGATTCATAAATAAAAAAAAACAAACAAACGTTATCGCTTTAGGCTGGTCGCTCTTACCGTGCCTCCTGTAGCTTAGTGTTTTCTGCCACCAGGGTTTCCAAGGCATCCCCTGAAAAGATGGTCAAGCATGGACACTGCTGAGCTACTAGGACACAGGTAGAAACCTTAACTCCCCACAGTCTGGGGAACTATGGGAGGCAGGTTTTCTGGATTAAAATTGGGGTGGGGGGGGAGCTAGGACTCCTGGGTTCTCTAGGAAAGGAACAAGGTCCCAGAAGGACAAGGAGGCAGAGAGGGGTGGGGGGGAGGTGGGAGTTTCACCTACCCTGCAAATCGGCACCGCCGTCCATATCGCTGAGGAGTTCAGGACTGAGGCCCGAGACCTCGGCGAAAAGGGACACCGTGTTGCGCTCGAGGGTGTTACTCAGGGGGCTGAGAGACAGACAGACAGACAAATAGACAGACAGGAGTACCCACCCACTCCTAACCTGGCAACAACACACACCCACATCTGACGTCACAGTAGACAGAAACCAGGGGTGGGGCTTTTTTCTCTAAGAAGACAATGAACACAGAAGTCCTCCTCAGCCTTGTTTGCCATCCTATGGCTGCGGTGCTTTCGAAACGGCAGTTTCAAAGGTGGGTGTGAGGAGAAAAAGAAGTTGGCTATCTGGCTGGGAAACTCAGGGATGTGTGGCCCTTCAAAGCCGTGAGCAGGATAACTAGAAGAGCTAACTCTCCCGAAATTAAAACACCTGTGGGGAAGCGGGGAGGGAATAGCTGGGAGAATGGAGGATTAGAGGACAGTGTGGGCATGCTGTGGTCAGAGGACACAGGAAGGAAGAGTCTAGCTGTTTCTTCACTCCAGTGAAGGAGCATCCATGTTCAAGCACAGACCACTCAGGCTCTGCCCACCTGCGCTTTCTGCTCAGAGGCTTAATAAGTAGACACATCCCTCTTACCTGCTTGGCTGCTTTTGCTCCAGTCCCAGTTCTGGAGTGGAGCTCAGGAGATCGTCCAAGTCCAAGCGCCGCTGCAGAGTGGGAGAGGCTGACAAGAGAAGAAGGTTTTTGGGGCGCAAACGCAAAGCACATTATTTTTTCTAGATTATTATCCCATGTTTGTTAACCTCTACACAGTCCTTTCCCTACTGAAAATAATCTAGAAAAACATTGCTCCTTTGGGCAAGGGCCTATCTGGCATTTTGTTGCCTGCATGCAGAGAAAATTCCTGTTGTTATAAGAATAAAGAGGGTCAGGCAGGTCTCTGCCCCACAAGAGCTTAAAATCTAAATGTTGGCAGTGGTGGAAACGACTGGCAGGGGTGTGGAAGAGGCACAGCTTACAAGGAACAGAAGCCCAGTAAAAATGCAAAATATATAGCACAACTCAAGAACCGGCACGCTACTAACTCATTAGGCTGCAGCAGAGAACCTGAGGCCCAGAGGCCAAATATGGCCCACCAGTCCTCTTCACTTGGCCCTCAGGGCTTTCCCTTGGCCACACCCACACCCCCTCACTGCCCCCCCATACCCTCCTCAAGTTATTTTCCCTGGCTTAGCTGCACCAAGATGAAACAGAGGCTCCCCCTTCATACCATCCTGTTCCGGTTGCACCATTTCTTGTGCCAAGGGGAAATTGTTTCTTTCTGTGTCCCTCTGCGGAGCCTTCTCCGTGCTGGGAAGCTCTTGAAACTCTGCAGGCTTCTGAAGAGACGGGTGGTGGTGGGGAGAACATAAAAGGCCATTCATTCCTGACTCCTCTTAATGCCTCTGCTCCCCCCCTCCAGCCTCCCTGTCCACCACTGCTGCTGTTTGCCAAGGGCCAAGGAACAGTTCAGGGGCTTGAGCCCCACAACACCAAGCCACTTACCCCTGGGGAATGAGGCAATTCAGGAGACCCAGGGTCCGAGGTGCTTGGGAGGAACTTTGGGGGTGCCTGGATTGGTGGGGGCTTCAACCTGAGCAGGGGGAGGAGGGAGAGAAAAATATCTATTTTTAGTTCCTTGTTAATGTACATGGCTAGCTGATCAGCTGCCCTGGAAAAGACATGCCTGTAACCTCCTGCATCTTGCCTTCGACCCCTTCAACGTCTCCTTCTCTCAAAAGGGTTCTTACTCACCTTTCTTCCCTGCCTCAACATGCTATAAAGCCCTCAACGTGGCTGCCAAAGCCAATCACCAACATTACATTACAGAGAAATTAAAAAGAAATCACTACAAAAAATGTCGGAAGATAGCCAGTAGAGTTCCATTGTTCTCAAAAGCTTGAAACGTGGGAATCTCGGAAGCTGCCTTGCAGAGCCAGAGCAGTCCATTGGTCCTTGCTTAGAAGTGCCTGCACTGACTGGCAGCAGCTCTCAGACAGGACTCTTCTTCCCTGGCGCACCTAAAAATGCCGGGAACGGAACCCAGTACCTCCTGAATCAAAAACGTGTGTTCCACCAAGGCCTATGGCTAACATTCAAAAAGTATCATGTGGTACTATATTTGAGTCAGGCATTTCTGAGGAGTGAAGGAACGGGGGCACCACCACTAAAAAGGCCCTCTTCTTCCAAGAAACCCTGAAGACAATTGGAGAAAGGTTTCATGTTTCCTTGCCTGTGGCCCCACACCCCACCCCATTTCCACCAGTTTTGCCTTGGAGCAGCTTGTCCTTGTCAACCTTTCTTCGCCTTGGGGCAGGGGGAGATTAGATTTGAACCTAGCGCCACCCCAACTAACTATTCTGTCACACGCAGCCCTTGGTGGATTGCGGGCCGGAGTCCCATCCATTCCTGCCTTAATCCAGAAGTGGTACTTGCAGTAGGCCCGGCTGTTGCTAGGTAACCAAAAATGACTTCTACCTTTCCTCTTGAAATGAGTGAAAACAGTTTGTGGTTTGACAGCTGCTGTGGTAAGGAACAGAAGAAGCTGGAGAGCACAGCAACTGGCCATACAGCACTCTCCACAACCTCAGCAGCTTGGGCAAAAATATCATTATTGGTGGCACTGTGCCCCTAAGTGAACCCCTGACACACACAAACCCCGCTGCCACCCCACAGGCCGGCATCCTCTTCCAAACCTTTTCGTTTCTGTAGTCAGAGATCCAGCTTGACTTGTAGCAGCCAACGCCACCCTCTGCGATTTCAATTCCTTGTAGTTTTGCACAATCTGTAAAAGGCAGAAGACAAAATGAGATTGTGGCCCAGCTTGGCTTAAGAGTGGAGAAAAGAAAAGAGCAAACGAGGGAAGGCAGCTGCAGGCTGACGGTACCTTTGTGTGGCTCTGGCTGAGAGTTGAAAGCTCCTTTAGGAGTGAAGATTTTTGTTCTTCCAGACCCGCCACTGTGAAGAGAGAGCAGGGGGGCAGGGAGGCATGGTGGTGTGATTTTGATGTACATACAAGAAACCTAAACCAGCTTTACATTAGTCTTAAGGGCATTTTCAAAATGGTGCTAAAAATGCATCTTGTGCGCTATTTGTGTTGTGTACAGCGAAAGCAGGAAAGAGAGCAGGCAGGGCCGGCTCAAGACATTTTGCTGCCTGAGGCGAAGGACAAGATGGCGTCCCCCTCCCAAATCCATGTACTGCAGCCAACTGGACTGGCAGTAGAATCAATAACAGACATGGGGCCCCAGGAAACTCCATGTGGCAACAGAAGGGAATGGCTGGAGGCTCAAGAGGAATAACCACAGGCTGCTCCTGAGCATCTATAGCCCAAGGCAGTTTCTTCATTCTGCCTAATGAAAGGGCCAGAAAAATCCATCTTTAAATAAAGACAAATTTGCATTGAGCAGATTCTACTCAATGCAAGCTTTACAGTGGCAAAATAGGCCAAATGAATAATAATAAGAAAAGATTCAAGCCTCATGGGTAGGAATATCCTAATGTCTTAGATTCACACAAAGAACACTGAAGCTGCAATCTGATACTTACCAGAAAATAAGTCCCAATAAATGCAATGTTACCCACATTTTCATTTTGTGAGGGTATGGAGAATTTTGTTAGAGACACTTTGATGGGGTATACAATTCTTTTTTTCTTTTTTAAAAGGATGAGGGGGAAATAATCCTGCCTGGATGCAAAAAATGTCATTATGTGTATTGGGCTGGGACCTTTTTAACAGCACTGAGCATAACTTTTTTATGACGACTTGTGAATAGGTGGGCATAATTAAGCTAAAAGAGAAGCAGCCCTGATAAAGGGGATGCTGGTGGTTGTGGAATGGATCACTGGCAAGGGATATTAAATTAGCTCTTCAGAGCTAGTGGTAACAGTCAGCCCTGGGTGGTATGTGGTCAGGGTCTAAGAGCATCATTAAATATAACCCAGTCTAGATAATAGCAGGTCACAGAATTAGGTTGCAGACTCTGCAAAGCAGCTGAGAGCTGCTGGTTGGAGGGCAAAATCCAACATGAGGTAATTATAACTAAGACCCTTTGAAAGAAATAGAACAGTGTAACCTTATGGGTGTTAGCATGGCAATAGGCCCTGTGATGCTGAGTAGAGAAGATGTGGAGAAGGAATTTAACCTTTTCCTCGCCTGCTGAAGTGCTGAGAAAAATCTCTCTTTTGAAGCTGGTATTTGCAAGGGGAGGAAGTCCTCTGTTTGTGTCAATGAGAAATTCCCCTGCCTCCCACCACCAGCAAATCTCAGCTTCAGAACAGGAAATTCCCTTCCCTTCAGTGGTTCTAAAGAAAGGGTTTGTTATGTACTGAGTTGAATAGGATCCAAACTGCAGCAGTCTGATTGGTCCTAGAACAATAGGATCCAAAAGGCAGCAGTCTGATTGGTCCTAGAGCAATAGGATTCAGAATGCAGCAGTCTGATTGGTCCTAGAACAATGCAGCAGTATGATTGGTTGGCAGGAACTACCCAATCATGCTCCAGATAGAAGTGAATCCACAACCTGATTGGCTTACAGTAGAATTCCGGAATTAGCCAATCATGTGCAGCCCATTGTGTAAATAATGTATATAAAGCAGATACTTTGAGGGGACTTTCATTCATTCCTCCTCACCACTATGAGCTGATTAAAGAGCGTGAAATCACTTTGCGACTCTGAGTATATTTCAGGGTTACATTCGCTCTCCAAATCTTATCAGACTCCATGAATTATGAGATTATTGAAACTGACATAATTTGCCAGTTTATAAAATTAGAGTCAAAGATGCACCTAAAGTCACATATAATTTTGTCTCAGCTTTTGCTAAAGCACCTACAAGCCCTGATCCCGTATGTGTTTACTTGGACTCAAGCCCCACTAACCTCAATGGGATTTATTCCCAAGTAACTGTGTGCAGGACTGCAGCCTAAGACACTCAGATATTGACAGGTACTATCCCTACCTGTGAATTTGTCTAATTCCTTTTTTTTTTAACCACCTAGGCTGGTGGCTACAGCCTCATTTGGTGGCAGGGAGTTCCATGATTTAATTATGCATTGTGTGAAATAGTATTTCCTTCTGTCTACCCTACATCTGCTGCCCAGCGGTTTATGAGGAGCATTGCCAATCCTAATGTTATGGGAGTGGAAAAACTATAACACCTCCCTCTCTTTTCTCTGCTTCTTGCATAATTTTATAATCCTCCATCATGTCCCACATTGTATTCCCCCCCCCACACACACACCTGAAACTAAAGAGAGCCAGACATATATGTGTGTGTGCACACATAAACATATACTGGAAACAATTGCAATTGTGACCAACAGTTGCCCCATTTTGCAAAGAGCCCAAAAGATATATGATGAGGTTGTTCTGCTCCCCGCTGCCTTACACCCCAATCTCAGCAAACTCGATAGACCAGCTTAGCCAGAACTTCCAAAAAGGAGAGTGGGAAAAAGATGGGAGGGTGCAGGATAGGGCATGCCTGTCAGTGGGAGGGGCATGGGTGGGCGGGGAAGCCATCCCATCTGCGGGAAGATGGAGAAACAGAATTCCAAGGCCACACTTTGTCTGGCCTGGTTAACTGGCTTCCTCCTAGGCAGAGAGATAATTTCTTAGAGTGTCCGTATCAAACGCAGGTTCTTCAAACAATCTGCAGGGGAGAAGATTCAGCACTTTTGATTTTAAAGGCATAGGATGCGAAGGAACCCGCCCCTCTCACCCTGGTCTGCGTAGCTGCGTGCTTTCCCTTCCAGGGCACGGCTCTGGCCCTCCAGCCGGCTCACAGCCGCTGCATGCGCCTTGCGCTCCTGCTCCATCGCGTCCTCCAGCTCCATAAACCTCTGCAGGAAGAGAACCCCGAGAGTCCAGGAGATCCCAACATCCTCTCCCACCCAGTCCCAGTCCTTTCTCCCAAACCCATGGAGGGCTGCATACAAGAATCCCAGGAACTGTAGTTTACCCCTTACAGAGCTGCAATTCCCAGCACCCTTAAGAAAGCAGAGTTCCCATTATTCTTTATTGCGGGGTTTGCTTTGACTGTGTGGTGTGTATATACAGCCTTGGGTCTCTTTCATCGCTCCTCGGCAGCTTCATCGGCCCTGCGCTACCCACTCTAAGTCTCAACATGGTAAAATGGGCAGTCGAGATCATAGGATCATAGAATTGTAGCGTGGGGAGGGACCCTAAGAATCATCAGATCCCTGCAATGCACCCATACCTTACACTCGGAATGAAATAGACGGAAGGCACAAGGATCATTTTCCTTATCAAGAAAGCTTGCAAACTGGTAATACTTTGACACTTTGCAGAGGCTAAATGGAAAGGTGGTGGTAATGTACAATCTTAACTGATGCACAAAGGATGAATAATTTCCTCCTGTTCCTTCTCTATTAGAGCATGAAAGCTCAGGGGCATCCCCTGAAACTGACAGGCCACAGGCTTAAGAAGAAGCAAAATGAGTACTTCCTGATAGCAACTATAACCAGCCCATGGAATGCCTTGCCACAAGATACTGCAGTGGCAGCTCACATAAACAATGGTAAATATATATATAGGATGGGGCCCATTGGTACCTACTGCCCCTGATACACAGAAGAACACTTTCAGTTTCATAATACAATTGCCCTTCCATTAGCGGATGCCGGGGATTAGAAACCGGGGACAGAAACTGCCATCCTCCCCTGCTTGCAACTTGAGCCTAGATTATTACTTTCTATTTCTGTTGACTGGATGTTTCTTGGTTCCATATAACACCAAGACCTCTAGAGAAAAGTACATTCACAAGAGTGGCACCACACAGAGAGAAAATCCCTCTCCGTTGCTACTAGTTCTGTAGCAAAAGTGCTGTCTGCTAAAAAGCACCAGCCTGGTCAAGTACGATATTGGAGAAACTAATACCAGATTTGCCAAGCGTGAGAAGGGAGGGAATATGACCCCCGCCTTCACTCACCGTGTTTTGGCTCAGATTGGTGTGCCAGCCAAATCTGGTAGTTGCCAACCAGTGTTGTAAAACCTTTGGCCCGAGACTGTCACCCATCTCTGACCTGCGCAACACACAGCCGAGACTAAGGCTGCATACACACCATATATTTAAAGCATCTCCCTCCCCCCCCACAAAGACTCCTGGGAACTGTAGTTTACCCACCACAGAGCTACAGCTCCCAGTATTCTTAACAAACTACAGTTCCCAGTGTTTGGGGGGGCCTGGAATGCGCATTAAATGTACAGTGGTACCTCGGGTTACATATGCTTCAGGTTACAGACTCCGCTAACCCAGAAATAGTGCTTCAGTTTAAGAACTTTGCTTCAGGATGAGAACAGAAATCATGCTCCGGCGGCGCGGCAGCAGCAGGAGGCCGCATTAGCTAAAGTGGTGCTTCAGGTTAAGTACGAACCTCTGGAACGAATTAAGTACTTAAGCTGAGGTACCACTGTATAGGGTGTACACAGCCTAAACAAACATTTAAAAATAGTAGTCGTAGCAAAACAAGTAGAAAGAAAGCGATACCAACCTCTTCTGCCCTCTTGCGCCCAGATCGCTCCCGCTCATACTGCTCCAGAAGCCGCAGCCGGTCATCCCGCAAGCGTTCCAGCGCCTGGTCCCGCTCTCGCACTTGCCCACAAGCCCCTTGCAGCGACTCCAGGACAGAAACCAGTTGCGGCAGGAGTCCTGAAACTGCACCGGGCCCATGGGCCCCTACAAGCCGCTCCAGTTCCCCATACAATCCGCCGGCCATCGCAGACACTAGCTCCTCATAAGGAGCAGGGTTGGGGTCTCCATCTCCTCCAAATATCTCCTCAGGGTCATCCATCGTAACCTGCTCTAGCCACTGCCCTCTCCAGCCTCCAGACACCCCAGGGGTTTCCTGGCTCCTTGATCCTCCTCCTCCTCTAACCCACCAGATCCCACCTTATTAAGCACAAAATCTCTTGCCCCACTTCGGCTCCCTGATCGCAGAACCCAGGAGTCCAGCCACTGTTCTACTGGTACTACTCAGCGCTCTCTCTGATCAACCAGGACCCCTGATTCTTCCTGTCCCTGAATTCTCTGCACAGGATTATCTACCCCCCCCCCAAATCTATCCACCCTACCTCCAGCCAGTTACACCCTAACTCCCTTCCCAGTCCCTTCCGGCACCAGGCACATGCACGCATATACAACCCCCTTGCTATAGCCACTAGGCAGCACTCCCCTTACACCCTGTCTCAATATGCCCATTTCCCTCTGCCAGGAGTTTGACTTCCAGGCTCTGTGCTCTAACCACTAGGATCCACACTGCCTAAAAACCCAGGAGTCCTGCTTTTCCCTCCCACCCCCCGTACCGAGGGATCGAGAGGGGGGGAATCTCTCGATTCCTGCCGCGAGTTTTGGGCTCCCCTTCCTTACGCCTCCCCACCCCGCGCACAGGGAACCTCGAATCCTCCGCCCGGCGCCGTCGACAGCTGCGATCCTAACTTCATGTCACTTTCCAAGAGGGAAGAGAGGCGGAGCCAGAAGCCCGTAAGGAGACCAATGGGAACGCGGCTTTCGTGAGGGAAGCCCCGCGGGCGGCCAATAGCGCGACGAGACAGGCTCCGATGGCCAATGGCGCGCGGGGGGTGGGAGTCTTCCTGCAAAAGGGCCGGCAGGAGACGCGAGGGGGGGCAATGAAGAAGCAACAGCAGCCGAGGGAGAAGAAGTATTAACTTTCTGCACTCACGTGACACCGGGTCATATGACATGTTAAAGCTGGTTGGGCTTTTTAACTGCCTGTAGTTAAATAGATGCACGTTTCGCGTCTGAGGTTGAGGTTGATGGATTTTCTCAGCGCACTTTGGATTATTTGATCAGTTTTCAGTTCAGCTTCCCTTCAGAGTCACTTGTTGCTGAAGCAGCAGATCAACCCCAAGGATGGCAGGATCCACAAGATCCTGGTGTAGATCTTTTATTTCTCCCCTTGTTCTTGATGCAGATGTTCTCATCCCCTCTTCCCTGGCGGGCAGTGGGGTGCCGTTTTGTGGTTTGCCTCAGGGGCCAAAATGCCTAATCAACCCTACCTTGAAAAGTTTCACCCTCCTGCCATAGGAACCAACTCCTAGGGGCCGAGGGATCTTCGCCTCCCCCCATAAAATATTGTGAGGGGCTGCTCCCCCCCCGCAAAGTTGCCATTCAAATGACGTGTGTGCACTGTATCATGTGATCAGTTATTGAGGGGGCTTAGCTGGGCCTCCCCAATACTTTATTCAAATTGGAACCCTTGCCTCCTGCTACTCTGGAGGGTGTTCCCCCCCCCCCACACTTCACCCCGTCCACTGTACCAGCCTGCCTGAAGACAGTTTTTAATGTACTTGTTGCTGTGTTGTTTCCTGAAAGGAAGTGGTTTTGTTTGTGTATCAACAGATTTATCTTTCTGGTACTGACTCAGACCTTCGGAACTTGGTTTCACAGAGATACCTGGTTTGCCTTTATGGAAAGCAGAATGCTGGGCTAAATGAATATTCTGGCTGTTCCTGTCCTGCTCCTATATGAACCTGCCTGACCTTAAAAATGGGCTGCTCTCTGTCCTATCTGTGTGTAACATCTGGTGGGCAGATACAAGAGTCAGCGCCGCCTTTGTGGAGGTGCTGGGGTCCAAAGGGGCTTCCTCCCAGGGTTACAGCTTCACCCACTGCATATGCTGTTAGTTGCTGGGTGTTTTAGAACTCTTGTCTTTGATGTTTTTAAAGTGCTAATATAATTATTCATGTTACTCATTTCAGCACCTGCTGAAAACATTTTGTTTAGGTAAGCCTATCCAGCAATACAGAATGTAAACATATGTTTTAATCTGGTTTTTAGCTTATTGTTGATTTTAATTATTTTTGAATGCTTTAAATATTTTCAGCTTTTTTTTACTCATTGTTTCTGTGTTTTTGCAAAAAATAATAATAAACCAATAATAATCATTTTAATTTTGCTTTTTATCTTGTATTATTTATACTGTATTTTTATTGGGATTTTAACGGATTTTATATCTACTGCTCTTTGTACTTTTAATGTTGCTATGATAATTGCTTTTTTCTGATGCTTTTTTTGATCTGTTTTATACTTGTTTCATGGTTCTCTCTTGAAGGCTGTCTTGAAAATCTAGATTAATAAAATTTCATTATTATTATTTTTTAGTGTAAATCCATGTTTGTACATTTTGTGCTTTCACAGAAAAGCGGGATATAAATAATGAATTGGAAGTAATTAAGCTACTGGCTGGTAATCAAACAGGCAGCTGTTCTTTAAAGGTTTTTCCCAGCCCTTAAAAAAAAACCAACTGTAGATGCCAAGGATTGATGCTGGGACTCGTCTGTAGGCAAATCATGTCCTCTGCCACTGAGCTAATATTACTAATGACTTAACTGTGAAAGTACTGTACAGCACAGCTCAATTGCCTCTGCTTGGCAGTGCGCTTGTTTCTCTCTCTCTCCTTCTAGAACGGGACTAGAGGTGCACATGTTTTTGGAAATTCTGACACAATATCTGAAAAACACCCCCCCCAAAAAAAACCCCTTCAAATTGAACTTTTTAGGAAACAGAAATATGTGTAGACATTATTTTTATTGTCGGTTCTAAACCTATGCATTGTCTAACTTAGCACATCAAATTGAACTGTTCAGCTCTGTTTAAAAATGTAAGTGCCTTAATTCAACCGAACATTTCAAAATTGGGACAGATGCAGCACCTTGCGGCTCCATCGCTAATGTACCAAACACACCTCGGTTTTTGCCAGTTGGGGGGAAAGGGGAAAGAAAGATAGTTTAAAACAGACTCAATCAGCATTGTAATAAACAAGAGGGTGTTCTTAGTATTTGAGCTTAGAGGATGGCTCTTGAAAAGGAATACAAGAACTGCTCTGGGTCCTTACTTTCTCATTTACAACAGTCTCCACAGTTAGCATTATCAGAAAATGTGGGAAGAAAACTTAACTCTTTCCTGTGAATTCATGATGACACTATACACTGGCTTCGTGTGTCTCAGGTTAAGCCGTAATGTATAGATTAGGGATGGTAGTGCATGCTGCTGAATTGCTCCTGCTGCACTCCTCCCTTTTGTCAAGCAGGGAGCAAGTGACCATAAGCCTTGGCTTAGCATAAAGGTAAAAAGGTAAAGGACCCCTGGACGGTTAAGTCCAGTCAAAGGCGACTGTGGGGTTGCGGCGCTCATCTCACTTTCAGGCTGAGGGAACCGGCGTTCATCCACAGACAGCTTTCCAGGTCATGTGGCCAGCATGACTAAACCGCTATTGGCGCAACGAGACACCGTGACGGAAGCCAGAGCGCACGGAAACACCGTTTACCTTCCCGCCACAGTGGTACCTATTTATCTACTCGCGCTGGCGTGCTTTCAAACTGCTAGGTTAGCAAAAGGTGGGACAGAGCAACGGGAGCTCACCCTGTTGCACGGATTCAAACCGCCGACCTTCCAATCAGCAAGCCCAAGAGGCTCAGTGGTTTGGACCACAGCACCACCCACATCCCTTTGGCGCTTAGCATAAGGTACACCAGCACTCATGGTATGCTTCTCCCCAAACCCTCACAATGATAAGCCAAGGTTTGCCCTTGTCTTGCTGGTCATGGTTTGTTTGGGAGAAACAAACCATAAACGCTGGTTTGCATGTTAACACTAAGCTAAGGCCTGTGGTTTGTTCCTCCCTGCTAAATGAAGAGGAGCAAAACAAGCAATTCAGCACAGTACACTCGTTCTCTGTTCACTGTTTTTTTTAAAGAGGAAGGTTTGATGCATACAAGAGACAACAATTATTATAATTACTGTATCCCGTGTCCCTACTGTATCTTTTACTGTTGCTTGTCTTTTACAATTAGAAACTATTTTGAGAGAAATGCAGCTAACACAGTACTTTGCAACCCTGCATTATTTTCTTTTACATTATTCTAAAAGAAAAATGGTTTGTAAGAGGGGTTTTTTAAAAACATTTTTACTGGGGAAATTTAAACAACTCGTTCTTTTCTCTCCCTCCTCCCCCACTATCTTTCTATCTCCCATTTACCCCTTCAGATCTGTATAATGGGACCAATACAAGGGACATTTGTCACGAAAATTATCCTGAAAGTCTTCCAGCTCGGCCCTCTGTATTGTTAATGGTTTGCCATGAATATGCAGATAGCTCTAACTTTGTCCCTCCCACAGCACACGCAGGAGCCACAAACTATAATCCCCAGTTTAGTGTTACGTCCAAACCAGGGACACTGGTTTGCTTCATTCCAAACAAAACCATAATGTGTGAAATATACTCAGAGTCACAAAGTGATTTCATGCTCTTTATTCAGCTCATAGTGGTGAGGAGGAATGAATGAAAGTCCCCTCAAAGTATCTGCTTTATATACATTATTTACACAATGGGCTGCACATGATTGGCTAATTCCGGAATTCTACTGTAAGCCAATCAGGTTGTGGATTCACTTCTATCTGGAGCATGATTGGGTGGTTCCTGCCAACCAATCATACTGCTGCATTGTTCTAGGACCAATCAGACTGCTGCATTCTGAATCCTATTGTTCTAGGACCAATCAGACTGCTGCCTTTTGGATTCTATTGTTCTAGGACCAATCAGACTGCTGCAGTTTGGATCCTATTCAACTCCGTACATAACAATGTGAATACAATGTTACTCCCAGCTCTGGCTTGTTTGACTGAAGCAAACCAAAATCCCTGGTTCAAATGTAACCATAGAAATTATGATTTGTTATTTCTGCTCACACCAGGAGTGCAGTAATATAAGGAGCCACCTGGACCTTCAAAGTAAACCATTAATGACAGTTTACAGTGCTCTGCATACAATCTAGGCCACTGGGACGTAATTGAATAAATGTGCACAGGCTCAGGCAGTTAGCTGAATAATATTGCCTGGGTTGTGTCTCGTTTTGCTAAGTGATTGTGATGTTCTTATTTTTATGAATGCTGTGGGGAGAGCTGCCTTGGGCTTCGTTGCAAAGGAAAACTGGGCTATAAATCATTCTCTCTAAATCCTTATGTAGGTGGGAAGCTCAGGCAGACTTGCAGTAAAAGCAGAGTCACTGAGAAACAAGAGGGGTGGTATTAGCATGGTTGGGAAAACCCCAAGTTTTGCAGATGTACAAAAAGAATATATATATATATATATATATATATATATATATATATATATATATGAGAATTAGAGATGTGATAGGAATTTTATGGTCTTAGATATATGGCAACGTTCATAACCACACGTACATAGATCAGCACAGGAAAGCCAACCTGGAACCATTTTGATTCCTAAACTGAGCAAATGTTTCTCTGCATGGTCAAAATGGAAAAGCCTCCCCATTGTCACTTCCTTCACAAATCCTGTCTTAATCTGTGTTTGAATAAGGGTGTGAGCCTTATCATTACAAAAGACTGCCCAGGCTCCCCAAGAAATCCAATCAAGTAACCTGCCAGACAGGAAATAAACAAAGCGACAGGAGAAAACAACATGCAAATGTTCTGTTTTAGACCGCCTTATCTGAGGGGTGGTCTTAGGTTACACCCTTCTGTGATGAATGCGTAATGTTTCTGGGGGTGGTCTTGATCTAGAGGATGGGAATTTCAAAAGTCTTTATAAGCCCTTGCACAGCATTTTTGGGGGTCCTCCTCCTTTCCTGCGAGTGAGGGGAGCACCATGTTGCAACAGATCAATAAAGATCAAGCTTACTAGCTGCCTTGCTTCTCAATATTCTCTGGTTGGCCTCTGTTATTTTCTCCTACCAATAGGGAACCTATGTAAGGACTCTATATGGGCTCTTGGATACCCCATAAGGGAAAAGGGCATATTTTTATTTACAACAGAGACAATACTCCCCCCAAAAGGACAGCCCAATGAGGGGACTTATCAAGCTCAGTAGCCATGGAATGTTGAGTGTCACTTGAAAAAGAAAAATGAAAATGGAGTTGAAGCAAGAGGAAATGTTTTAGATAACAGTACTGTATTCTGGAAGAGGATGTGGCCAGCTTGCTAGAACCCTGAACAGGAGCACTCCTGGTAGAAGGTGAAAATACACTGTAACATTTTGTTGTTGTTCCTACTTGCTCGGGATAAATAGTGCTCTCACAAACCACCTGGTGATAACACCCCCATTTTAAAGATAGGGATACTGAGGCCAAAACCACCTCCTGGTGTGTCTCTGGTTGAGGCGGGGCTTGAATCCCACCACCCAAGTGACACTCCAATACACTCCCCCCACCACAAAAAAGAACTAGGTTTTTGATTGTTTTAAGGTTTGCCTGGGAGAGAAGCTTGCAAGCTTTTGAGTTACACAGATACTTTAATCAGGCAGAATGGAAAAACAGCTAATTCGAGCCAGAGGGAGAAGTGGAGTGGAGAACAAAGCTTGTTAAAAATGCAAATCATTTTATTGCCTGGGGGGCGGGCCTTGCCATGAAGCTTTTCCTACGTCAAACAGTTGCAAAGATCAAAGCGTGTTCAGAAATGGCAGTGCAGTGTCTTGGAACAGTGTAGATTTATTATGTTCCGTGGAAAAGGGGGGGGGATCTTGGCCATTTGGAGATAGCCACAGGGTCCTTAGCTGTCTTATCCGATGTGCCAGAGATCTGATTCACATGTCACCAGCATGGTATTGAGGTTGCTTTCCCCATGCAGTTCTGGCAATGCAGGAATAAATGGAAGAATCCCATGGGACAGGAAGATCATGTGAAGAATTCCCACACCAGCACTTCGCATGTGATCTATTGGTCTCGCATGACTCTGCTGTTCAAACAAAGTGTGTTTGATCCTCACACCAGGAAGCAACTGTCCTGCTAAACAGGAAACACGAACCAAGCTTTTGTAGCATAGCCAAACACATAGTTCCACTTCCTTGAATTCCCAAGAAGCTGCAGAGAGGCGGCAAACCTGGGTTTCACCACATGGTCAGAGGCTGTATGTGGCCACCATTTAGAGGCAACATACCAAAAGCATTTAAGGGGCTCTGTGTAGCTTCTGGCACAATGGCCTTACACCTCAGGGAATAATAAAACTGTAGTTGAGAGGGACCCCGAGGGCTATCTAGTCCAACCCCCTGCAATGCAGGATTTCTGTCTACCGCTGTCCCTGGGTGGGTCCAAACCATCAACCTTCTGGCTAAGAGCCAGACACACTGACCCATTGCACCTCCCGAGATCAGTCTGAGATCTCTCGTGTTAACCAGATGGCAGAAATGGGTAATGTTGAAGCCGGCTACATGTTCCCAGCTCCTTATTTGCATGAGAGTTTAAAACATCACCCGATGCCTTTTAATAAAAGACAGTCTCCTGGAGCTGCAGGTGTATCATTTGGGGTGACCCAAAGCTTATGGTGGTATGCACACCCATAATGCCTTACCTGTTAATGTCATCTGCAGTCATCATCACGCATGGATCAGGCCAATGGCCAATCCACTCCAGCATCTGGTTGCCGCAGGATGCAGATCTCCTGTAGTTTCCAGCAACTGATATTGAGAACCTTCAGAAGTAATGCTTTTCTGCCTCTGAGCATGGAAGCAGAGCATTGCCACTGTGGCTTGTAGACATTGATAGCCGTATATGCGCCATGAATTTGTCCGGTCTTTTAATAAATGGAGAAGATTATTGTTGCTCTCATTTCAATGCTCTTTACTTCCCTGATTTCAAATACAATATAATGGTTACCTTAGTCTAAAGTATTGGTTGTGTTTAGAATAGATTTATGGAAGATTTAGAAAACTTATTGATTAGAATATTTGTGTGAGATTGTATGGGGAAAATATGGAATAACAGATACAATCTTGCTTAAAATGTATATAGGAAGTACAGTGTAAGTGATGGAAGTCAATCAATGAAATTTTATTAATATTTTCATATTGAGATATTTGTAGAATAAATTTGGAAGAAATTCTTCCAACTTTTCTTCTTCTTTTCTCTATTTCTTCTTTTTTCTTTTCTTCTTTTTTCATATATATATATATATATATATATATATATATATATATATATATAATGTGTGTGTGTGTGTGTGCTTATCTGAAATATATATGTATGTATGTATGTATGTATGTATGTGTTTGCAATATTTTGCTTATATTTTGCAATAATTATGTTAAATTAATAAAGAAATAAAGAGGAAAAAATGGTTACCTTAATCCTTCCAGAATTCTTTTTATTGTGCACTCATGATGATTTGTGCTCATGGCGTTATTGAGGCAGTTACATGTCATCCTGCTTTCAATACTTTTTTTTGTGCCAGCAAAGTTATGGGAGGGACATACTTCCAATCCTTGCATGTCCCATAACTTCCTGCTGAAACCACATAACTTTTCACGACAGGTGTGTGTAATCAAGAGAGGACACCTGCACCCAAGACGGCAAGTGTGAAATGCCTACTTTAGGGAGGCGAAAGATGGCGGGCTGTTTCCTATACAGTATAAACAAAAAATTTTTTTCCTTCCAGTAGCACCTTAAAGACCAACTAAGTTAGTTCTTGGTATGAGCTTTCGTGTGCATGCACACTTCTTCAGATACACTGAAACAGAAGTTGCCAGATCCTTCTATATAGTGAGAAGGTGGGGAGGGGTATTACTCAGAAGGGTGGTGGGAATGGGTGATTGGCAGATAGCTGTGATGAGCCTGTTGACGACTCTTAACGACTGCAATAGGTCTTACAGGAAAAAGCAAGGGGTGAGAAGGTGAAAAATGGCTTTGTCATGTATAATTGAGGCATCTGATCATAGCCTGCATTTTTAATCAAGGCTTATATTTTGATCAGATTCCTGTATTCTAAAAATGACCTTAAAGAAATATATTTGTAAATGTTTGTATCTCTCATGCCAGGCAGAAACCATACTCTGGCAGCTGTTTATCTTCTTGATCAAGGGCCCCCTGATTTATAGCAGTGTCTCAGGGTTGTAAAAGGAAATTAAAGCCTGGGAACAAAAGGTCACACTGACCATACAAATGATAGAATACAATCAAGGTTGCAAAAATAGTAATTAATTATGATGCCTCCCATTAAACTTGAGCCACATCTTCCTAAGGTTAAAAGGGCAAGAGCTAATACAAACAGCAGCTGGCCAAGGGAAGAGGTCTCTCTCTCTCTCTGAAACTGCTTTGAATCTTTAGAATTTAGCTTAGCTTTTACTAAGTTCCCTTTCTTCTAAAAAAACTATATATGTATGAAATATATTGGCTTAAATGTAATTATGCAAAGGATTTAGAAAGTAAGATTCTTATTTCATAGAATCATAGAATCATAGAAGAAGTTGGAATAGACCATGAGGGCCATTGAGTCCGGACCCCTGCCAGACAGAGAGACGCCATCGGAGCACTCCTGATATATGGTTGTCAAGCCTCTGCTTAATGACCTCCAAAGATAAAATTAGCCACCATCTGTTTTGGAGTGAATAGGGCAATAGGGCAAAAGATGAAATGTTAGTTAAGGCGCCTAGTCTAGGGCAAAAGGTTATTTGGTAATTAAGGTGCCATGTAGAGGTTAATGGCTATTTATTTGCCAATTATAAATAGAAGGAAATATAGCTCTTTGTCTCCCATAAAAGGTAATAGGAAATGGGTGTATCTTTTATGATTGGTTCTAGCAAACAGCCAATAGGAATTTTAACCAGGCTGATTGGACAGAGGCAGCCAAAGGAGGAGCAAGGGGGCTGAGCTGAGGGAATATAAGTGCTGGCCATAAGGGCAGGAAGGCAGGCCAGAGCTTGGTAACCATATACCACTGTGCCTCTCATTTATTTGTCTGACAAATAAATTATTATTTTAATTTCTCTATTGCTGCGTTGAATATTTCATTCCAGCTAAGCGTTAACCACAAGCAGGGTGCTACATTTTATGGTGCCGTGACTCGGATAAGTGGTCTGCTGGAACGCAGCCCCTTCGCCTTACTGGGCAGGGTACAAGAGGGAGGACCACTAACTGCTTACCCAGCGCGCACTGGAACATTTTTTCCAGGGGAACGCAGAAGTCTCGTCTGTCTGATACCCTGCTCACCGACGGCGACGGACCGGGGGGAACCAGAGAAATAAAGAGGGATCCGCTAAGGGTAAGTGCACAAAGGGGTTTTGGCCCTCCAATTAATTGGGAGGAAGAGAAGTCTTGATCAAACTTCTGCGTCTCAGTAAGGGGGAAACTGAGTACGCTACATGACTGGGTACATCAGATGGTGATCTGGTGTAGGGAAAAGGGAAAGGTTGGGAGGTAGAGTGTGGTGAAGTATCCAGCGCATTGTATGTGTGAGAAAGTACAACCTGAGTGTGGAGTGGGTAGTACTTCGGTTCCCAGTAAGGCGACTTCACTGGGCAAGGAACCCCACGAAGCGAGTGTGTAAGTGACTGAGTGGATACTTCACAGGGCCATACAATGGGAGTTGGAGGTTCAAAGGGGGAAAATACACCTCTTGAATGTATGTTAAATAATTTTAAGAAAGCCTTCTCAGGGGCATATGGAGTCAAAATGACGCCAGAGCGCTTGAGAACGTTATGTGAATTAGAGTGGCCGAAACAAAATGCTGAATGGCCATCTCAGGGAACCTTTGATATAAATTTAGTAAGCAAACTTTGGACTAACATCGCCAAAGAAACGGGAGGATGCCCAGAACAATTTTCATATATAGATTCTTGGCTGAGCACATTAAATAAAAATCCTCCATGGATAAGGGAATGCAAAGTCCAACGATGCAAATTATTGGCTGTAAAAGCCGAAGCTAGGAAAGGAATCTTGCCAAATAAACTCAAACCCATTTTTGAGGGACCAGAGGAAGAGGTGCTTCCACCTCCACCCTATGCTCCACATCGAAGGGAGCCTAATCCAAATACTCCACCAGTTGTAACCCCAAGGCAAGAAAGTGGAACGAATAATGGGGGTGGAGTCACAGAACTTGATTCCTTGATAGATTATGATAAATATCTTCAGGAGGCCTTGGAGTCCTATAATAAAGCCCAAGCAGAAGTGGTTATTCCACCTGTGAGTCCCAGTAGAACTCCATCTACAGTCTCCTTTAGTGGACCAACTAATTGCCCACCCCAAACCCCTGTACATCCAAATCCTAGAGAACTATTACAGAAGTTACAGGAAGACCTTGATCGGTCAGCAAGCAATACAGCAAGGCGTATAAAGCTGCTAAAAGAACGCCTTGGGACAGATACCATCCCCTATGATTTGAGGCCCCTAGAGCAAAGCGAAGAGAAAGGTCACGTAGTAGCCCCTCTTAGAAGAGTATTTGATGCACTTGAGGAGCCTGTGCTGGTTAACGGGCAACCCGGACCACGGCCACCTCGAACTTCGACCCTCCAGTATATTCCATTCACAACTACGGATCTGATGAATTGGAAAACACACACCCCATCTTTCGCAGAAAAACCTCAGGCTATGATGGACTTGGTGACTTCAATAGTAAATACTCATAGTCCTACTTGGACAGATTGCCGCCAACTCCTGAATACTCTGTTCACCACTGAGGAAAGAAGAGACATAATTGAAAAGGCACAGATATATTTGCGTGAGCAGGCCAGAGTGGGAAATATTTTTAATATTGACCGTCATCTCCAGGATAACTTTCCTTTGGAAGATCCTAATTGGGATCCAAACAATGCAATTCACCTGGCCAGGCTTACCACCTACCGCCAGACGCTTGTGCAAGGTATCCGCAGGGCATGCCAGAAGCCCACTAATATGTCTAAAGTCTCAGAAGTAGAACAGAAACCAAATGAGAGTCCGGGAGACTTTTTAGAGAGGCTGCAGGAAGCCTATCGTATATGGACTCCTTTTGACCCTGAAGCCCCTGAAAACAGCAGAATGATTACTGCTACATTTGTGGCCCAGTGTGCTTCTGATATTCGTAAGAAAATTCAGAAATCAGAAGGATGGGAAGGGATGCTGATGAGCCAAATCATGGCCATTGCACGTCGAGTTTATCGGAATAGGGATGAGGCTGAGAAACAAGAGAAGAAGAAGTGGCAGAAGGAAAAGATGGTGATGCTAGCCACAGCAGTGAAGCAAGACTACCGCCCCTTAAATGGAGGGAGAGGGCGGGGAAGGAATCCACCACTGGGAAGGAATCAATGTGCGAATTGCAAGAAGGAGGGTCATTGGAAGCGGGAGTGTCCTGAACCCCTGAGGTTGGAAGAAGTACGCCCCGGCCCAGGCCCAGGCTCCGGCCCAAGAAACCAGGGACGGGGACGGGGAATGATCCGAAATGGAAGATATCAGAGACCTGGACAAGGACAGAGTAGAGACAATTTCATTGGACTGGCAGAGGAGGATTTTACCCAAGACTAGGAACGACCGGACTCCATAAAGTTAGGCTTCCAGGAGCCCACGGTC